>NC_140588.1:1055463415-1056086915 GCF_964204655.1 Triturus cristatus
GAGACATTTTCTGTGTGAGAGAAGTGAGTATGATAGCGAAGGTTATCTGTGAAATTCTGGTCTTAGGTACCAGGGATCCAACTGGCATTCCGATAACGCTTATCACTGGAAAGGTAATAGGTACTCTCTGAGCTTGATAGAAGGACAAAGGAGAGGTAAGCCCTTCTTTGTTAACGTGTGTTATAATTCTGTAGTAGAACAGAGTGTTCGCTGTTCTCGGGAAAGACAGGATTCTGTGTGAATGTACTACATTCTCTTGTGTGAAAGTGCGTGAACAAAATAGCATTCGGGTTAATTGTGAAACTCTGGGTTTATTTCTCAGGAGCATTGGGTCTCCAACTATGTGTCTTAAATACTAGAGAAACGGTTAGCTAATGCTTATTAGAAGGGTGAAGTAGAGGAATGTGCTACTTTATCAACGGAAGTAACGATTCCGTAGTAGGGCAGAGGTAAGCGCTGCTCTCGGGAAAGACGGAATTCTCGTGAGAAAGGTCTATTGCTATTCTTTGGTTAGCGAAGCAGACAATGGAGATGTTTTTATGTTGTTGCTAACAGAATTGTAGAAATTGAAACAAAACTTACTGAGCAGATTTGTAAAGAAAGGGTAGACAGGAGCAGGGGCTGCCGCAGCGGCTGCTGACGTCAGAACGACCGCGCTGGGATTGGACAGACGGTCAGAAACATAAAACGCTCTGGATTGGTGCGTTAGTGTGCGCCGCGCTAGGAGTGGAGAAATACAGGGTGACGAAAAACGCTCCTTATCAGTGCGTTAGTGTGAGTCGCGCTGGGATTTGAGAATTGTGACAGTGACGTAGACGCTCCGGATTGGTGTGTTAGTGTGAGTCGCGCTGCGATTGGACAGAGTAGCGGTACAGTCGAAGGGAGAAACTAGTGAGAGTGAGACACAAAAGAAAAAAAAATGTATTACGATCCACCAGAAAAGGAGGAAAAGTCATGGTTTGGTAAAATTAAAAAGTGGTTTAAGAAGGACAAACCGATCATAACTAGGGAAGGACAGTTACTTCCTCCACCAAAAACCCCTGCATCCTTCATGGTTGTGAAATATGGATATCACACTTGTATTTGGTTAGACAACTGGGTTAAGTACACGGAGAAGGACGGAGTGCTGGCTTTTCCAGAACATGGTTCATTTAATTTGGCTGTTTTGAAAATTTGAGAGAGAGAATGATGAATTTAGAACCGAGACCTAGACCGACTCAATTCGAGGCTTTGACGGAATGGGAAGACGAAATGCATGACCGAGAAAGACAGAGAAATGGTAGAGGATATAGGTACCTGTTTGGCAGATCGTACGGACATGAGACGCATGAAGATCGAATGAGAAGGTGGCGGAATGCGAGTATGACTGAGGGTTTGTTTCCCGTAAGAACTGCAGGAGAGAATGAAGGACGAAAGTGTGTAGAAAAAGGCATAATGTGGAGTCGAGAGGGTACGGAGTGATTGAGTCCGAGGATGATGTTCTTGATGATATGTTCTATAAGAATCCACCACCATACCGACCAGAACCAGAAATATTAACTCCAAGTGCCCCAATGAAAGAAACAGTACGAATCATAAAATCGGAACCAGAGTTCCAAGATTTGGGAAGAAACAATCCTATTAGAGAGGTAGAAAAGAAGTCTGGAGGAAAATTGGATGGAGAAAATTCAGCAGAATTAGCAAAAACAACCCTAGAATTAACAGAGAAAATAAGAGAATTGACTAAGAATTTGGTGGCGGTAACTGTACCAGTAACAATAGGTCCAGTAATGCCTATTTTTGACAAACAGAAAGACAGCGAACATTGTTTGACAGTCCCTTATAAAAGTAATAAACCGGTTGAACAACCAAGAATGAGTCAGAGTGAGAATCCATGGAGACAGACTATGAGTATGATTGAACCAAATTTTTCAAATAACCCGTTTGTAGGTCAGAACTGTGCAGAGAAACGTATGACAATGATAGAGACAATGTCAGAAACACAAAAATATTTTGGACAAGGAAATGTAGAGAAGCCAGTAGGAACGTCTACAGAGGAGTTGAGTGAATGGTTGAGAAGCTTGCAAAAGAAAGACAAAGAATCCCAGTCAATAGATGTAGCTAAATTACGAATGGTACTGGAAAAATTAATAGTAGGAACTATCCCGACAGAGAAGTTAAAGACATACCAAGATGAGGAATTGTTATTTCTGTGCAAAAGCGTAACATGGAGAGAAAAAAGTCTTCATGAAAGATTAGAAGAAGTGGCAAATGAGATGGGTATTAATATTGAAAAGGTAAAAACCTTACAGAAACCCTATTGAGTAGATTTCACTGAAAAAGACATTGAAAACATGAATACCACAGGACGAATAGGTCAGATTAAGGATATAATTATTTTGCTGAGAAAATGGGGAGATGTGGACAAATGGAAGAGCAGATGGTATCGTAAGCGAGACGAAGTTTCAGACAAAACGTTTTCAGCTTATCCCGTGAGAGAGAAAGAGAAGGTTGTGACAGAATGCCCTATGAGAGAGATTCTGGGAGGAGGATATGTGCATGTCACATGGACTAGACAGGATATTTTGTCATTTACGAATGACTTCCCTCGACTGCGTGAAAAACCCGTTGAGTGGTATAGACAGGTGGACAGATTTGTGAAGCTATCCAAAGTATTGTGGATTGACCTGAATAGTCTGTTTGACATAATTGTACCAGCAGAATGTAAAATAGTAATAGATTGGTCGACACAAGAATACCCAAGGGATCCTAAGACAGGAGCTCCAGACCCTGAGGTAATGAAGAAGTACGAACAGGTTATGGCATTCCTGAAGAACAAGGTACCCCCTAAAGAGACAGATTGGGTGGAAATTGACAGAACACATCAAGAAAGCAAAGAATCAGTACATGCCTATTATGAAAGGTTAATTTTAGCCTTTAAACAATTCAGTGGAGATGAGAATTTGAGTGACAAGGATTTGAGTCAATTGCAGGAAGAAGCAGGAGAGGAAGAAGTAAAACAGTGGGTAAAAGCAGGATGTGCACCAAGAGAGAAAGATCATGTGTGGGTCTATCGAGATGGAAGACCAGTTATGCCAGATAGCATGATGTCATCCATGGCACGGATGTATCATGGACAGGGACATATAGGGAGAGACGCCATGATTAGGTCTTTTAAACAAACTTGGTATAATGCCAAGTTTAGGCTTGTGGCGGAAAGTATTTGACAAAGATGTCTAATTTGTCAGCAGTACAATCCCGGAAGAAAGACAGTGGTGAGTCTAGGAACAATAGGTCGAGAGGGAGGGCCTTTCACCAGAATGCAAGTAGATTTCATTGAGATACCTCCTTGTAACAGGTTGAGGTATGTTTTGGTGATGGTGTGCCTATTCTCCAGGTGGGTAGAGGGGTTCAGAACTTTAGCCAGAATAGGTAAATATGATGCTCTGAAATGCTTATGATGACTTCTAATTTTCTTGCAATATAATTTAGATAAAGAATATTTGATTAATTGACAAATGTGTTGTGTCGATTATTTGAATAAGAGAAATGTGGTAAAGAAGTAATGTGTAGATAGACGAGCATTATTCATTAAAATCATAAATAACAACTAAATGATTCATCTCCTTATGAGAGGGATATCTTAAAGAGTCTGAGGTCAATGCGTTTAAGGGTAAGGTAAAGGTATTCCTCTCATGTCAGTGTTTGGAAGTGTATTTTCCCTCAGAAAACAGATCAACGGAGTGTAAGTATATTGGTGTTATGGGCCCCACCAATGAATGTATTTGAGTGAATTGGATGCCGAGGTAGTTGGTCTGTGCCGAAGGTGGAATTTGACGTTCCGCACTGCAACACTAACACTGGCAAAGACCCAGGATGATGAACCAAACGCCAACGTAGACCCAGAAGAATCCACCAATGAGGTTGCCCCCAAAGCCAGCATAGACCAAGGAGGATGTACCAAATGTGACATAGACTCAAGAGGATGTACCCACCACCGAGATAGACACAGGAGCATTTACCCAGCTCTAACATAGACCCTGGAGGATGTACCCACCACCGGCATGGACCCAGGAGGATGTACCCACCACCAACATAAACCCAGGAGGATGTACCCACCACCAATGTAGACCCAGAAGGATGTACCAAATGCCGACATAGACCCAGGAGGATGTACCGAACCCCAACGTAGACCCAAGAAGATGTCCCCAATGCTGACATAGACCCAGGAGGATGTACCCACCACCGATGTAGACCCAGGAGTATGTACCAAACACCGACGTAGGCCCAAGAAGATGTCTCCAATGCTGACATAGACCCAGGAGGATGTACCAAACACGGACGTAGTGCCATGAAGATGTACCCAATGCTGACAAAGACTTAGGAGGATGTGACACTGGATATGGTGTAGTAATGTATCTGACCAGTGCTTGGACATGATGTTTTGATTGACAGCCCTCATGATGGTGCTCTGGCTTCTTCTAGGGAAGTGAAACCAACTCTTTCGGTTCTCTCGGGGCTTCTAGAGACTCGAGGCAGAACACTCGGTGATAGAGTGGTTCTACCGGTGACATTGTTTTAATAAGACTGCTGCTATTTGGTACCGTTTTTACTTACTTGAATTGCTCATTTTAATTGTGTTTATCTGCCACCGTTGAATCCGATAGAGCTGTGTTCATTGCTCATGGGGGGTAGAGGGGTATTTTTTATTATTTCCGCAGTTGCACTTTTGCGCAGGGTTAGCGTTCTAGCTGCTGATCCTGATGCCAGTCCCTGACGCATAAAGGCGCCGATGACGCGTCCGTGCAGCGGGCGCACCGCCGGCGTGCCAAAGGCGCACATAAGTCAAGCCCATTAGCGCCCGTCCGCGCCCGACCAGGCCCAACCGGGCCCATGTGCCAGAACCCCTGCATCTTTTTTCCCTGACCCCCATTGCTATTCTGGCTTACAGCTTAAACAGCTCAACAGTAACTTGAGATCAATATGCACCCACTCTGTCCTGCCCGAAAAGTTCCCTGAAAGGTGCCCATATTGTAAACTGAAATTTTCTTTCCTCACCACTGCACCAACTCTAGTCAGGGACTCCTGCAAATTACTCCTGTTGAATTGTAGATCTCTGCCTAAGCACACGGCGGAGATCTCAATACTCCTAAAAGACTGGGACCCACAAGTCCTGTTTTTTACTGAAACTTGGCTTACCTCTAGCTCAGAACCAGATATTGTTCAAGGTCCCCCCAGGGGTTTCTGATGCAAAGGTTAGATAGAACGACAGGTAAGGGTGGTGGCATTGCCATCATATACAAGGAGCACCTAATCTGTCGCCTGCTTGGATGCCCCCTCTCTGATTGCGAGAAAGTCCACTTTTCGATAGAATTTACACCTTGATTTTCTCTCACAGACATCCTTATTTATCGCCCCCCTGGAGTTCCAGGCACATTTTGTAAATCTCTGATAGAAGCAGTTGTCAATCAGACCAGCTCTGGGGCCACTTTTTCTCTTCTCAGAGACTTTAATTTGCATTTTGACTATCCAGACGCATTAACTGCTCTAGAATTAGCGCAAGACCTTACAGCCTTTCAACTATCACAGAAGATCACGCAAGCAACTCATGTTAGAGGGCACCTCCTTGACCTGGTGTTTTCCAACTTAGAGGACCTAAAAGGGGAAGGTCCTATCCCTCTCCCGTGGTCCGATCATTTCGTTATCCCTCTCTACTGGTCCCCTCTGGTCACTCCATCTCAAACCCAGTCCATATGTACCTTTGTCCGCCCTTGGTCCAAGCTTTTGGTGGACAAGTGGGCCCATGAATTAGAAAGGACCAACCCGAGGCCTGATTCTAGCCCAGTCATAGCAAATGCTAATTTTTGTGATTGGTTAGGGGATTCGCTGAATGTAGTATTGCCTAAAATATCAATAAATTAGACTAGTGGATGCCATAAGTCCCCTTGGTTCTCCCCCAATTTACGCATTCTAAAACAGTGTTGCAAAGTGTTGGAAAGAAATTGGAGGAAAGATTTTTCCCCTCACAAGAAATTGGAATATAGGTTGGCCATCGGGATTTATAAGGCAGAAATAAAAAAGAGCTCAGGCCTCCTACTATGAGGAGAATATTCTGTCAGCCGCCAACTCGTCTAGAGAAACCTTTTCCATCATAAAAAAAATGCTTAAAGCCCCTACCCCTCCTGTTGCTCCAGATTCCTCGGGTCAGCGCTGCAATGATCAGGCAGGGTATTTTATCACTAAAGTACAGAATATTCTTAAATGCCTTCCCCAGACTGAGGGTGAGCGTGATCCCACGAGCACGCCCACGGATCAAGGCCCTCCCATATTCAAACATTCACTGGAAGCTTTCCCTCCTCTCCTCCAGGAATCAGTTCTCACTCTGCTGTTCTCGGTCAAAAGTGGTTCACCCAGGGATCCGGCACCCCTGAAGATCTTGAGATTGGTAGCGCCTATAATTGCCACTATTATCACGGCCCTGATTAATGTCTCACTTTCCACAGGAATAGTCCCTACCAACTGGAAAAGGGCCATGGTGAAAACTTTATTAAAGAAACCCGACCTGGATCCTGCAGATCTGGGCAATTATCGCCCCATTTCTCTTCTTCCAGGGATCCGCAAGATCACTGA
This sequence comes from Triturus cristatus, assembly GCF_964204655.1. Classification (NCBI taxonomy): domain Eukaryota; kingdom Metazoa; phylum Chordata; class Amphibia; order Caudata; family Salamandridae; genus Triturus; species Triturus cristatus. The sequence continues at coordinate 1,055,470,025 of NC_140588.1, forward strand.
GAAATGCATAAACCAAATTTTATCTGGATTTCTTGAATCATACAATTTGCTTCATCCCTCCCAAAGAGAATTCCGCCCGCGACAGAGCACTGAAACTGCTCTATTAGCTGTGGTGGAAGAATGCAGAAAGATTCTAGATGATGGAGGGTCATCAGCCATTATACTCCTTGACCTAAGCGCGGCCTTTGACATGGTGGACCACCGTATCTTGGTTAACCGTCTCAGGAGCGCCGGAGTAACTGGCACTGAGCTTCAATGGCTGCGTTCCTTCCTGGAGGGTAGATTCTTTCAAGTATTTGAAGATGACAAGGTTTCAAAACCCCTCCCATTACAGTGTGGAGTCCCTCAAGGCTCCTCGTTGAGCCCAACTCTTTTTAATGTTTATATGGCCCCATTGGCGGACATTGTAGCCCCATTTGGGAGCCACATGGTAACGTATGCAGATGATACCCAACTGGTCGTAGCATTGAATCATGCAGATCAGAGGTCTAAAGGCCTTTACTTATGCTTGGAAGAAGTGTCTAAGTGGATGGGCATGTCACATCTTAAGCTCAACGGTGAGAAAACTGAACTCATGATCCTAGGCAATCCTTTACATTTTAAATCCAGTACGATGTGGGTGGCCTGCGTGTATGGGCCCAACACCGGTGCCAAAGACTGAGATAAAGAGCCTAGGCATCTGGTTAGACCAGAATTTAAACTTTAAGGTGCAAGCTAGAAAGACTGCGGCTACCTGTTATGGCCTGTTTAGAATGGCCCGCAAAGTGCTTCCCCTCCTCCCTTCTCAAGCAAAAAAAGTTCTAGTCCAGTCACTTATTCTGTCCAGGATTGACTATGATAACGCCCTATATTTGGGCGCCCCTATTGCAGTAGTCTCGAATCTTCAGACAGTTCAAATTCGCGCAGCGAGACTGCTGATGGGAGTCTCCAATCGCCACTCATCAATACCCGCACTTCACTCCCTCCATTGGCTTCCAGTACGAGAAAGAATTAGTTTTAAGGCCCTTTGTGTGGTTCATAAGGCCCTGCAAGGGAATGGTCCCCTAATAAATTCATCAATTATCCGCCCTCATCAGGCCAAGAGGAAACAGCGATCAGACGAGCTCCATTTAGTTGAGGTCCCTAGGATCAAGAAGGCCAGAAGTGGAGGTTGGTTGTTTTCGTATAACACCGCTAAACGCTTGACCTCGCTGCCTCTGTTCTTGCGTAGGGAATGTAATCACCTGGCCTTTCGCAAACAATTAAAGACTATTCTCTTTCCTTGGGGGCATATTTACAAGCAGGCGATAAAAAATTATCGCCGCTTTTGAGGCCGAAAAGCGGCGATAATTTTATCGCCTAATTAGCAAGGCCACGCTAACGCGTGAAACCTTGCTTTAGCGGGGGGATTCTTTACGCTCAGCTTTGCATCTCTAATGAGATGCAAAGTCGGCGTTCCTGACCTAACATGACAGGAGAAATGTCGCGAAGCGACATTTCTCCTATCATCAAGCCCAACGCTATGAAGCATAGCGGCAAGAAAAGTAGCGATAACCCCTGTTATCGCTACTTTCCTTACGCCTGCTTCAGGACTGACTTAGCCGTGATATCCTATGGAAGGTGGATATCATGGCTAAGTTTGTGAGTGCCTATCAGCAAGCTAAAGCCACATTGCGTGAGATTATCACTGGGTTTCCAGAGATAATCTCACGTTAGACAGTTAGCGTGATGATTTTTATCGCTGAGGAGATAAGCGTTGCTAATAGCACACTATCTCAGCGATAAAAATCCACGTTACCCGGTGATAATTACCCTCACGCTAAGAGCGCTGAGCGATAATTATCGCCAGGTGTTGCTGATATGCCCCTTAGTTATGCCACCTGTCTCTAGTTTCTGTCCAGCGCTGGGATGCTTCCGGGTAGCCATGCGCTATATAAATGTTACTTTCATTTCATTTGTTATGTTGCTTCAGTTTTTACCATCTCATGTCTAAATAATTCAAAGGCTTAGGTGCAAACCTTTTCAAATTAAGTTATCTAAACAAATGTATATTTTTGGCACTTTGTTGTGAAATTGTCAGACAAAATATCATGGTTGGTTGGGGTTTGCAAAGGACCTCTGGATGGGTGTGGATTCAAATTCCTTCCCACCTAGAGTCAGTATCTGATTATTTCTGCACAGATTGTTAAATAATTGACGATCCCCCCCTCCACCCCTCCCCAACTTGTTAGTATTTCTCACCTTGTGACAGGCAGACCGAAGGATGTGATGGGGAGGTGGGGCTGAAGTGAGAGGATTAGGAGAACAAAGGGAGCCCCTGGCTGACTGGGAAATGAAAAGAAACAAAAGGCGGTTCTCTCCATCCGAGAGAGACTGCTGTGTAAGCAGCCCGGGGGCCCGGCTGGGCCTCGGAGCCCCCGGCGGCAGCCCGGCCCGGGTCAGCCGGCATCTGCTGACATCTATCGCCACGACACTTTCTATGGGAGGGGTGACTCCCTGTGGGAGGCTGACGGACAATTCTTCTTACTGGTTTCTTTTCCAGTCTAATAGCATTAAAGTAAGAACAGGACATTCTTCTCCTTGTGTCTACACAGAGCCTTTTCTTTTTCTTCTATGTATTTCTATAAGTTACTTGCATTTTATGATCTCCCACCCCATATTCTGTTTCATTTTTTTCTTTCCGGCTGTTGAGGTGCTAATTCCTGATGGCAGGAGCTGGTCCAGCGGAGCTGGAGCTGATATGCAGAAGTAATAATCTAATTAATAAGTGTGCAAGAATAGCTCCCAAGCCATCTCTCTTGTGATTGGTGGTCTTTAGAGAGAGCCTTCAGAATTTGAGTCTTCACATCCAGAGAGTGCAAGGCAGAGGAGGATGGAACCTGGACCTCCCTCCATCCCTCAGGAAACAAGTGGTGAGCCTGACCCCAGACACCAGGACCCCTGTGACGTCAGAAGGCGGTGAATGAGCGGTGCATGCTGGAACATTCAAGCCGGACTCTGCAGGCTGGTTTCTGCAACTCCCCACTGGTGTCTTCCCGGACTTGGCCCAAGGATTCTCGCTTCTTCCCTCAAATCCATGACCTGCATAGATGAATGGATTCTAACTCCACCCCCACACACTCATGAATTGGATAGATGAATGGATTCTAACTCCTCCCACACACACTCATGACCTGGATAGATGAATGAATTCTAACTCCTCCCCCACACACTCATGAACTGGATAGATGATGGGAATGTAACTCCTCCCCACACACTCATGACCTGGATAGATGATGGGATTCTAACTCCTCCCCCACACACTCATGACCTGAATAGATGAATGGATTCTAACTCCTCCCCCACACACTAATGACCTGGATAGATGATGGGATTCTAACTCCTCCCCCACACACTCATGACCTGGATAGATGAATGGATTTTAATGCCTCCCCCACACACTCATTACTCTAACTCCTCCCCCACACACTCATGACCTGGATAGATGAATGGATTCTAACTCCTCCCCCACACACTCATGACCCGGATAGATGATGAGATTCTAACTCCTCCCCCACACACTCATAACCTGGATAGATGAATGGATTCTAACTCCTCCCCCACACAATCCACACAATCATGACCCGGATAGATGATGGGATTCTAACTCCTCCCCCACACACTCATGACCTGGATAGATGAATGGATTCTAACTCCTCCCCCTCACACTCATGACCTGGATAGATGATGGGATTCTAACTCCTCCCCCACACACTCATGACCTGGATAGATGAATGGATTCTATCTCCTCCCCCACACACTCATGACCTGGATAGATGAATGGATTCTAACTCCTCCCCCACACACTCATGACCTGGATAGATGATGGGATTCTAACTCCTCCCCCACACACTCATGACCTGGATAGATGAATGGATTCTAACTCCTCCCCCACACACTCATGACCCGGATATATGGTGAGATTCTAACTCCTTCCCCACACACTCATGACCTGGATAGATCAATGGATTCTAACTCCTCCCCCACACACTCATGACCCGGATAGATGATGAGATTCTAACTCCTCCCCCACACACTCATAACCTGGATAGATGAATGGATTCTAACTCCTCCCCCACACAATCATGACCCGGATAGATGATGGGATTCTAACTCCTCCCCCACACACTCATGACCTGGATAGATGATGGGATTCTAACTCCTCCCCCACACACTCATGACCCGGATAGATGAATGGATTCTAACTCCTCCCCCACACACTCATGACCCGGATAGATGATGAGATTCTAACTCCTCCCCCACACACTCATGACCTGGATAAATCAATGGATTCTAACTCCTCCCCCACACACTCATGACCTGGATAGATGATGGGATTCTAACTTCTCCCCACACACTCATGACCCATCTAATACTGTTTTCATTCTCTACTGACATGTAGTGTGTAATTGCATTATGTGTATTGTTCTTTCTGTGACTTACCCTGCGATCTTTGCAATTTTGACACCAGTAAGGTTAAAGGTCATGCAATATTCAACAGCATTAAGCTTTTTCAGTCTTTGGAGTTCAGCATGGACAATGAGATGTTGCTCATTCTTGCAAAGCCAGAAGGGTACCAGGTAGTAGAGATGCACAAATGTGTCGTTTTCAGGCTCTCACACCTTTTACCTAAAGGAGCACAGTCCACGCTGACTCATAATGGGGCATATTATCAAGCCAGGCGATACAATTATCGCCGCTTTAGCGGCAGAAAACTGCTGCTAAAACGGCGATAATGGGCTTGATAATATGCTCTATGGAATTCCGTTTGAAGCCCATGTTAGATGTGAAGGACATCTAACCTGAGCTTCAATTGGAATTCTCTGAGGCATATTTTCAAGCCCATTATCGCCGTTTTAGCGGCAGTTTTTTGCCGCCAAAGCGGCGATAATTTTATCGCCTGGCTTGTTAATATGCCCCATTGTGTGTTTAAAGTCTGCTCTCTCAGACGCATTCAAAGACATGCCATATACCAAATATTTGCTCCCACCGCAGTTTCTGACGTCATTCAGGCATTGACTGCATGTTTACTCCCCCCACGTGTCCTCTTTGCACTTTCACTAATAGAGAGGTGGACGGTTCACAATGGCGTGAAAGGTTATTCAAAAAGTCACTCCTGTAACACTACTCATAAATGTTTGTGTGTCAGCCCCTTGGGTTTCTAACATCCTTGCCTGCCTCTACGTGTGCTCTTGGGCCGGTATGTGCATGACTCGTGCATTTTTGTAAGTGAGCGTGTGTGATGGTGTTTGGATTTGGGATTGTTTTTAATATTTCAGTGTCTTTGCGAATGCATGTTTTTTTCACTTGTGCACGTTTGTATATGTGTGTTCGTGTGTACGGGTGTGTGTGTGTTACTATGCGTGTGATTCTGTCCTCAGCAGCAACGGCTCAACTGAATACCCGATGTATTGGTGAAAACCCTTATGATGCGCTACCGACGACATCCCCCACACGATCACATCTTATCCTCCATACAGGCCTAGCAGTGGTGGGGGGCGGCAGCACCTCCCCCTCCCCGCAAGGTAGACCTGTGCCCCCCATGCCTATTTACACACAGAAAGCCATCGCGTGTTCTTCCCCTGGATGAGTGACGTGAGCTCCCAGCCTAATTGTTTGACTCCCATAAATACCACCGGTGTCTCGTGCTGCTTGAAGTGCCTGGAGACGGCTGTGAAGCCGCTGGGGAGGTTGGCTGTTCATCATTCACATGTCTGTAGCAGGGGTACCCGTGACACCCCACTGCATCAAAAGAACACATCACACAATGCTTAAGAGAGGACATATGGAAGCAACAATCTCACAGGATTTGGCCACCCCAAGAACAGTAATTGAAAATATATACAATCATAATCTATATATTCAGTGTTGTTTTCATTGATTTTCTTCCTACTGTGATGCTGATTCGTAACTTGTGGTGCTCTACGAAGTACACACTGACAGACATTTCGGGGCAGATTTACAAGCCCCATGCGCCACTTTTGCGTCACTTTTAACATGGTAAACGTGACGCAAAAGTGGCGCAAGGGTTTGTAAATCTGCCCCTTCGACTTTTCCGACGTGATGAGCCTTTGCCTGTAGTTTCACCAACAGGGCACACACGCAGAATGTGCAGGGGCAGGGCGGGCTCCCCTCATACAAAGAGCAGCACTGGCTGCTGTCCTGGGGCAGAGCCCGCAGCACGCGCTGCTGTCCCGGGACAGAGCCGGCAGCACGCGCTGCCGCCCTGTGGCAGAGCCCGCAGCACGCGCTGCCGCCCTGTGGCAGAGCCCGCAGCACGCGCTGCCGCACTGGGGCAGAGCCCCCATCACGCGCTGCCACTGTCCTGTCTCTGCCAGTCTCACGGGGCGCACAAACAAACCCGAGCCCGCAGCTATACCAGGCGTGGCAACGCCAATAGCCCTCGCATTTGGGACCTATTGGCTTTTCCCATAGTTTTATTTTAGAAACGGAGTGGGAGGAGCAACATTGGGGTGGAAGCAAGACTGCTCCTCCCTCATGGCATTTCTATTAGTGAACCAAGGCAGGTCAGTGGTGCATGCCCTAAATGTTGCCTGGATTCTTACTATAGCTGAAGCACAACTGTAATCTATTAAATCAAACACAAGGCTTGTTGTTTTGCACATAGCAATCCTGAGCTTGGGTGTGTGGAGGTGCTCTCATACGTGATAATGAACACATAGGAGTCTCATTGAAATGAAGTACTTGCCTAGGATCACACAATCTGGTCTAGCATGGAGCTAGGATTGATACCATATTTTCCAGCTTCATAGTGTGCAATTCAGCCACTAGATGGGTACCTCTTTCTGCCATTAAAGGTTAATGCTAAATCATTCATTCTTGAAGGATAAGAATAAAGAATTGGTGACAGGCAAAATCCATATTTTATTTTGGGCCAATTTAAATAGAGTGCACCTTGCCCATGGACATTAGAGCGCTTCATAATAGACACTGACTATCTTCCACTTTTTGTTTTTGGCAAAGGAAGATTTGCCCAGATGCACAGGATGCCTAGCCGAGGCCAGGATTCGGACTGCTTAACAAAGGTACACGGTCAGCAGCTGTAGCCACCAGAGCACATCGCTTCCAGTGAAAGCTCGGCTTGTTTTGGGCTCGAGGTTCAGAGAGGACCTCAAGCTGAGCCAGAGCCTGGCTTCAGGATGGAGCCTGGCTAGAGCTTTCAATGACGCGCCCACCTCTGGGTAACGTATGCAGCTCACCCACCTACAAGACAATGGACCATGCTTCCAGACACCAGGGTGACACTAGGCATCTCAATTCACCTTACACCCCCCCAGATCCTGAGTCCTATAGCCGGGTCTTCATCCATACCTCATATGATGGGAAAAGACACACAGCCAGAACATGTCTTATTCTCTCATACTCCCACGTAAATCATTCAGAACCCCTAAACTCTAGTCGTCCCAAACCGCAGGACAACAAACAAAAAAAATCTTAGCTACTTTGACTGTTGAAAGGAACAATGCACAGCATGCGGCACTGACGGTGACTGTCAGCAAAGACTCTCTCCACCACTTCTCCTAAAATGGATTTTCAGGTGACTTCCATCTACAAACTATACATATTTTAAATATCATAGACAAGCCCAAAACAACTCATTCAATGCACTAAGTGTATTTCCCTCATCCTGCTGTGTTTCGATTTAGATGCCCTGTGAGAAGTTGGCCTGGCATATGCTGTCCTCTAGTTATAGGGGACACTTTGCACCAGTCCAATTCGACTCTTATGGTGATAGTTTAAAGTCAACCTTTAAAGAAAGCTATCCTAGTGGTAGCTGTGGAGAGCAGCCCTCAGGCTAAGTCTTGAAGGAGTGTTCAGCTTATTGTTTTACCATAGATAACCTCTTGAATGACCAAATGAAAGAGTAGTCCACACAGGTATATATATAAAATATATGTATTTATTCTAAGAATAGTCCCACAAGTCTCTTTATGAGGCTAGAGGCAAAGTTACAATTCAAACAAGCATTGATAGATACAATAAATAGCACTGGAATCACAGGGCCCTAGGGGGGACCAAACCATATATTAAAAAAGTGGTATAAGAACCACCACAATTCTACAGACAATGCCTAGGGCATTTAGGATCGCTGGCCCCTTAAAAAACCACCCAAGGTAGTGAGGAAGGGGACCTACGGGAGACGCGTGCAGTGGTAATAGCTGCTATCGGGATCTCGATTAAAGCCTATGGAGAATGTCGCGGTTGAACTTTACAAGATTAAAAACACTTCTAGCAGGAGTTCAAAGTCAGGAGCTTAGAGTAAAGCTTTTGAAGAGCCCACTACCATGAGAGTACCGAGGTACTGCTGTTACCTGCCCCAGGGAAGCCGGGTGCATAGGTCGTTTTCGATGTCGGGTTGCGGGCTGATTTTCAATGGAAAAAGGTGCAAAACAGCTGCTAGCCAAAAGCAAGGATGATGTCGTGAAGATTGAAGATGTAGATCTTGATGAGGAGGACCTGAAAGCAGAGGGGACAGAGTCTGGGTCACAGTACAGTGACCAGGGAGCTCAAGGAAAAGAGCCCTTCAATGTCAGGTGCTTCAAATGGAAAAGGTGCAGCTTGGATCAGCAATCACAGGCTGCGGGAGGCTTCAAGGAAAGCCAGCTTCTGAAGGGCAACTGTCCCACAAAGGATGAGGGTTGCTGCAGTGTTAGTGTCCGGATTGGATCCACTAAGCCTTGGCAACCGCAACCCATGCAAGATTCACAAATCGGCTGCTGGTGCAGACCCACGAGGTTTGAGAGAGGTCTCCTTCAAGGAGACTGAAGAGCAGGCCTGGAGCAACTAGGGGAACTCTTGGAAGTAGAGATTGACCTCTGCTAGGGACCACAAGTTGAGAGACAAGGGACCGCGGGAGGCAGCAATTTGGCGTGCGTAAAGATGCGCCCACGGGTCACCGGAGCGGGCTAGGGCGTCGATCTTTGGTACAGATGATGCTGAGAGGTTGGCTCAAAAATGGGCCAAAGCACAACTTCCCCACTTGTTGGGTTTGTGTGCTGTGCAAGAGGTGGCTGGTGTCCTGGGGTATTGGGGATCTCGGCACCCACGGGGCTTTTCTGTGCACACTCACTGGCCTCTGGGATGCTTGGAAACACACCTCAAAGTAGATAGGAGTCGTCGATGTCCGTAGGAGCAGCAAAGTTCCAACTGGGTCACTTGCAGTGTTTCAGGTGTCTGCCATGCAGGGGGGTAACTCCTTTACCCCAAGGGAGATTTCCTCAGTCAGCTGGGCAGCAGCTTGTCGAAGTTCAAGTCTGTGAAGTCCAAGAATAATCTGAGGCTCTGGGGACCCTGCACCCACCTTTATCCAGAGGTAGAGGGGGGGGTGGCTAAATCAGAGCCCACCAATGAGAGTTCAGGCGGGAAAGGGTGGCTACACCCTCTCCCCTTTGTGTGTTTCCCACCTGGGCGAGGGGCAGGATGCCCCTGAACCGGTTCCAGGCGGTGTATGCAGAATGTAGGCGCTGTAGCAGCCTACGTGCAACTTTGAAAGGCATCCTATGGTGCACCCACCCAGTTCCAATCCACATAGTCTGTCTGGGGAGGTGGGGGCACCTCCCTGCAACAAGATCCCTATTGTCCAGCTGCCGTGGCTGGAGTTCTGCCCAGCAACAGGCAGCCAGAGTCGTGTGGGTGGCGGGTATTCCTACATGTTTGACACCAAACACGATATGGTTCTGTGCAGCCACTCTCAAGTTATCACGCTATCGCGATTACTTATAATGCGGTTAAGAGTATATGGTATGGCTGCACTACAAACAACCTCGCACTCATTTTAATGAAGGTTGCAGAGGGGCCCTACTCAGGTAGGGGTCCCCCCTCACACATATCTCAGCACCCTGCCTTGTAGGATTAGCAAGGCCTGCTTGAGGGGTGACCTATGAGAATACAGGTGTTGTACATAGGTGGGATACAGGGTACCTGTATCCCTGTAAGGGGTGCAAGCACCACCTTACCCAGACTACAGTAGTGGTCTGGTGGTGTCAGTTTGTATGGCTGTCCCAGGGGTGGCACAATAAGTGCTGCAGCCCCTGGTAGGCCTCTGAGGGACCCATGCCCTGGGTACCTAGGGTACCATCTACAAGGGGCTGGTAGGGTGTCCTCAGTATCCAATTTGGTATGTACCTAGGGTACTCACATCGGTTTAGGGAGAAAGCAGATAGGCTGGGGTCCTGGATAGCAGGATCCCAGCCAGACTAGTCAAAAACCATTCAAATACCAGGCAAAAAGTTGGGGGCAACCATATAGTCAGATTACACCTTCCTACATGCCCGTACATAGGTTTCCCTGAATCATGTCCCTATAGAGGCACAATTCGCATTGCGCATATTTAGGCATAGAATCTCAGTCCTTATTTAGGCATTAGCCATGCTATCAAATGCAGGCATTGTCACCTACATCCGTCCATCCCACGTCACCACGAGTTCTTAGAAACCAGACCCTTAAGCCATCGGGACTTTCCCTAGCTAGGATTATTGATTTCTCCAAGAACTCATCTATTATGTATGAACTACTATTCCTTAGGGGTTAATTCATGACGTCTTCCTCTGCCCGACTTTACATCAATGCTAGCATTCCTAAATACCTTCCAGGTATAAATATACCTTTCCCTACCATGGCAAGCACGGCACAGCTCAGCTCGATACGGCTCGCCACGGCAAGTTCGGAAGGAATTCGAGTTCCCGCCTGAGGCACTGACCAGACGCTGTCATCCCTGCTCGCAGAGAATCCAGCTTCCAGTGTTCTGACTCTCTTTGCGGGGTGTTGGAGTTTGACATTCGGAAAGAGATTCCCACCTCGCTCATTCTAAAGGTATGGAGCCGACTAGAACCTAGAGGGACTCTTGACATATAAACTTAGTATATACCATACTATAGAAAACATCACCTACTTCTTACCTTGTACTACACTTAGGTTAGATACACTGGGGTAGAACTATTTAGAAGTATCAGACGAGTATTCACTTTTTAGCCTGTGTTATTTATGTATGTATATATGAATACATGTCATAGCTAAAAGACAATGCTATTGCAGTATTATTTCTTCTTACTGCTTACGCTGTGCGTATTATATCTTGCTTACTGTCTAATGATTGTAACAGCTCACATCTCTTACACGAGAAACAAGACTGTTCAATAAATCCTTTTATTGAAACGCCCGTCTCTCTATTTCTGTGTAACTCTGGAGAAACTAAGCATGCACGATTGAATGAGTGAAACTGTTATCTATTGTTTCCATGATTCTGAGACACGCTCCGATTCTAAGGGAAACAAAGTTGTCATGTTTATGCGGTTGTCAGAAACTACTCCCTTCTTGTTTATTCGAGAAGTTTCTAGTGACCTGTGAGTAATTAAGTTTAATGTACTCGATAGAGGAAGAATGACCTCAGTCCTATGCCACAACTATAGTGTATATTATTCCAATGCGCAGAGCCTATAAGGGAAATAGGAACTACACTACAATCCAACATCTTAGGTGACCTAATAATCTGGACGAAGAAACATCTGATTTTGCAGATGTTCTTTAGATATGAGTTTAAAGGGGCCGTCCACTGCTGGTAATTAAACACAGTTCTCTTTACCCTGCTCTCCATCACCAACAATCAGCATTCTGGAGTATTGCTTTGTTTGGGGTTTGAGATATCTACTGTGACGTCATTCACCAGATTGATACTTTAATTGTTGATTGTGCTTTATCAAAAGCAATGACGTCTGTTCTCATCTATATTACACAATTTGTGAATATAGACTGTGGATAATCAAATACTGCATCTCTAAATATAAATCCGTGCTAACAAAGGTAGGAAGACATGCATTGTTTCTTCAGGAAGCAATAAAAATATTAATACCAGCATCCTGGCTCCATTCGAAGACTACATTTACCTGCATGGATGATTCAATAACCACCACAGGTTTAGAACAATGGATATTATAACTTGACTTTTAAAAATATATTGTCAGCTATGGTTAGCTCATAGCTCATTAATGAGTCTCATAATTTAGGAATATACTCTACTTATTTTGTGAAGCTACCAGCCTGCATCGTGACCTTAGGCAACACTTAAAACATTCTCACGGGCTTTGGGGAAGTTGTATTTACAGCCAGAGACCTTGCACACGCGCCCTCGTCTTGCTTGACCTCATCACAGTTTTGATCAGAGTTTAGTGAATAATTCCACTCCACCAGCAGGGTTTGCAAATTTTTGCCCACTCCGCTTGGAACGCGTAATCGGCTCAAACTCCCCCAACCGCCACATAGTAGGGGTTTTTCGTGTGCACGGCTCACTAGCGTTAACTTGGTGACTGCGAGCGAGAACATGTGTCGCCTAGCACTATTTTCAGGCACTAGAATGCCTCCCGGCAAGATTTCTCAACGCGGGCGGTCCCAACCACTCACATTGAGAAAACTGCAGCTTGAGTACAAAATCTACTTCAGCATCAGAAAAAAGCAGCGCCCTCTGGTGCACTGCGTGGTGCTGTTCGCGCTGATTTTACAGTGCAGAACAAGCTCCCGGAGCTAAAGATCAGCTTGAGCAGCGCAATGTGCCGAATTCCAACAGCTCGGGAACTCCACAGAATCTCAATGAGTTTTTATGTAACTCAGAGGAAGTCCGCCGAGTGAAACCACCCCTAGTTTTGATAGTCATTACTGCACTTGCTTCACTTGCCAGGCAGAACACATTTGCATATATGGGATTATCTGAAAATATTTTGCATCATTGCTGACCTATAGCACTGAGTAGGTGGACTTTGCCTGCTTTTAGTCATTGCCTAAACAATATTATGTTGAGGGCCTCAGGGGTCTGCCCTCTCCCTGATTTTCTTTAAATCATGCATGGTGCGGAGTGTAAGAAATCATGCCTGTGTAACATTTATCAGGCGCTGGGAGCGTGTGAAAATTGTCATGCCAAAGTCACTGATGACATTTTGTATAAAAAAAAAATGATCTGAGGGCGGGCCTCAGTGTTCAGAATCCTGAGGAGCCCTTAAAGTACCAATAATAGTTCACTTGAAATGTCTTTACAGCCAAGGCACCATGAGGTTGGATGGCTCTGCAGAGAAGCCACACTCTATCATTCTGGATACTCAGCACACAAGAAAGTCTGGTCAATTTCCCCGCAGACGGATATTGTTGGGGAAAATTAGGACTGGTGCAAAAACCAAATGCTTCTTCCAGACATGAGGGTATGGCAAGATTTACTTTGGGTTCCATTGGACTACAGGCTTATCCTCTGACCAGAGGTATCCTTCCATACTGTACACAGAGACCTTCAGGCCGGAGGAGAGATCCCCACCTCCTGCAAGATTGAAAGCTCTTACAGGTTCCATTCAGAGCTGCACCTGGCTCCAGGCATGGGCCGTTGGTGTCTCTTGCTCCACAAGATACACTTTCATAAGTCCATGGATGCCGCCCCTCCTTAGTAAAAGGTATAAAGCTCCCAACACGGCCCCCTATCATAGCTTCAGCAGCCTCAGCATTGATGACCCCTGAGTATGGGGTCGTTTTTCCAGCCTGTGGTGTCACAAAGTGCCTAGGGTGTGATTTTGCAGGACTGGGAGGGCTCCCCCATTTTGCAGAGCATAAAGTGCTTACTGAGCACCCATCAGCACTCCAGCAGGCTCATTGGTGCTTACCCCGGGATTGGGCTAAATTTCCAAACATGCACAGAATAGGGTTCTACAGTGCTTCCCTTCTGCAGATTTTGCCAATCCTTGATGCCATAAAGAGCCCAGGACAAGGTTCTGCAAGCCCAGGGTGGGCTCCTGTGTTTCGGCAGAGTGGAAAGCTCTGACCAGGTTCATGTCAAAGAGCCCCTTAAAGGTCTGACCTGAGCAGATAGGGTGAGGTGCTGCTAGCCGTAGATGTCACCTGGCGGGCAGGACCCTGTATGCCATGCTGCTGCCTTTCTTCACCCAGCACATTTAGAAAGCATCTCAGTATGACCATTCTGTGGGGTGTTCCAACTCCATGTTGGTAGTGAGCCGAGGACTCCTATGTCTTGCTCAGACTGTGCCTCACCCTGCTGGTCCCTTCTGTCATTGCAGAGTAGGCCTGGCCACCGGCGCTTGTGGGACCATCCTGTCCACCCAGCCCCTGCAGGAAACATGGTCCCGCAGGCAATCGGAGATGTGATAGTTGGTCCGGAAGTCTTCCAGTGGGTCTGTCTACATGACTGATCCTGCCAATCGCATATGTTTGCCTCAAAGATTAAGCCTTGTACATATAAATACACACAGTCGGTACTCTGACATTGTGAATTACTCAGTAAATCGATTATGATCACTTCATCTGTTACTTAAATAACTGTGACAACTCTAGAGCTAATTCATATCGATAATCACGTACCTCCCGGGGTGCGTGCATTTATCAGACTGAGAACAATCCAGGCCCACTTGGCCTCTTGGTAACTCTAAGAAACTTGGCCTGATCTCATCCGTGATGATGGTGGGACTTTCAGATGTCTGGTCTGTCAACTTTCCATTGTACTTTCCATGTTTACCACGGTGACCACGGGTAACATGAATTTGGATTCGAATCCAAAGAGGGAACCTGAGAAATGGCTGTGAGATCTAAGAAAGGCAGCAGGCGTGCAAATTACCCACTCCAAATTCGTGGAGGATGCGATGAAAATAACAATAAAAGACTCTTTCAAGGACTGTTATTGAAATGCGTACACTTTAAATCATTTTACGAGGATCCATTGAAGGACAAGTCTGGTGCCAACAGCTGAAGTACCTCAAGCTCTGATTGCGTCCATTAAAGTTCCAGCAGTTAAAAAGCTCGTAGTGGGATCCTTGGATTTAGCTGGCAGTCTGCCATGAGGCGAGCTATTGCCTTTCCTCTCAGTGCCCCTTGATGCCCTTGACTGAGTGTACTGGGGGTCTGAAGTGTTTACTGTGAAACAATCGGAGTGTTTAAAGGAGTCCGGTTTCCTGAATACTTCAGCTAGGAATAATGGAAAGTTCTCAGATTCTGTTTTGTTGGTTTTATGAACTGGGGCCATGTGTAGGAGGGACAGCCGAGAGCATTCGTAATGTGCCACAAAATGTGAAATATTTGGACTGGTGTAAGATGAACTAAACCGAAAGCATTTGCCAAGCATGTTTCGATTAATCTGGAACCAAAATCAAAAGTTCGAAGTAGATTAGATGCTGACATATTTCTGACCATAAACAATGCTGACTAGTGATTCAGTGCCATTATTCCAATCACTTGCTGAGCTGCTTCTGGGAAACCAAAGTCTTGGAGTGGTAGGATCAAAAGCTGAAACTTAAAGGAATTGATGGAAGAGCACCACCAGGATTGGAGCCTGCTGCTTACTTTGATTTAAAACAGGAAATCTCACCTGCTCCGAACATGGAAAGGATTGACTGACTGACAGCTCCTTCACGATTCTGTGGAAGACTGCTTGCAGAGTTTTCGAAGTAGCAGGGCAGCTATTTCACTGTAATCTGTCTAGAGCCATCTGTCAATGTCCCTTCGGCACTGGTGATGGTGTCCTGGCCCAAGCAAGGCCGTTTCCATGTAGCCCATGTGTGTCTCCCACCCTAACTGGGTGAAGGGTGGGAGGCACACTCTTTTTCCAGATCAGCATGATGACCAGATGGCCTCAGTGGGCACTGGTGGAGACAAGCCAGTTGGTGGCTCCAGAGACTTTGACCTGGTCAACAGCTCTGGTGGGCCTGGGTACTCTGGTCAGTAGCTCCAGTGGGCCTGTGCTATCTGGTCCGCAGTTGACCATGGTCATCTGGTCAGTGCATGTGGAGCAGTTGGTCAGAGGGCTGGCCAGTGCCGCATTCTCCAACTTGTCACTCTTCCTTTGTTTTATAAGTCTCCACTTAGTGGAAGAAAAAAGGCTTTCCAGATATGTATATGGACCCCCTCAACTAGCCACACCTGTGTTCCAGGAAGGTGGATAACAATGCTGTCCATCACTCCCCCACCCCCCTGCTCATCCAGAGCTGAGCAAAGGGGCTGGCAGTCCCAGGCAGGAAGAAGGCATGGCCCACTAAAAACTATCTCCAGTGAGAGGATGGTGAAGAACGCACCAGAACCTGGAGGCACCTTCCCCACCCAGGGTAGGATGGCTCCTGAGTGGGGAGCAGTCTAGTGCTGACCGGCTCCTAGAAGCCCCAGCGAGAGGTGGGTGATGCCTGCACAGACACAGGGACCACAGTTCCCTGGTCCAGGGCTCCAGGCACTGACGAAACCCTCCTTCACTTCCCACAGTAGAAACTTGTCAGCCCTACTGGTTTGCAGAGTTTAAGGACATCCACATGTTCACCCATATCAATTTCAAAATCACATATTGACTAAAACGTTGCCAATGATATTTCATTCCGAACGATGATCCAGCCAATGGGCAAGTATGCGAGCGTCAACTCTGAGTCCAACCCATGAACCACGTCTGCATTTGTACACAAATTGTCACCAGTCAAGCAGACTTCATTCATTTCACACGTGCAAGTGCATGTCTCAAAACTATTAGCAGGCCCACTGAAACTATGCAGCTGGAGAGGGTTAAATTATGTGGCAGGGATGAGTAAATTATGCAGCAAGAAAAGGGAAATTATCTGGCACATTTTGAGATAGTACTAGTTCATTATTTTATCATTTTAAACTTGCTAATAATAATTCGGTATTTGTAATACGCAAACTTATCACCCCTAAGGGTCTCAAGATGCTATTGCTGAAAGTCACATCCTGTGAACTGCTGCCGTCGATCGAACAAATGCAGCAGCCGCACAATGACCTAATTCCAGTGGCCTGGACTATTAGATTTGGGTTCCACGTCTTCTACAGATCCCAGCCTGTCCAGATGAGCTCTCTCTGAGCCAAGCCAGTTTTTTCATATGCAATTGACAGCCTTTCATGAAGGTTTCATGTGAAAACGATATAGCACATCAGAACGGCTGACTTACCACAATCCTAGCTTGGAATCCGAGGGTCTCCCTCAAGTTCAACCCTTTGAAGACAGAGAATGTTCCAACTGACATCGCCAGCAAGCATGAGCAAATGCAAAGGCGGATCTAACAATGAAAGGGGCGTTTTCACCCCACAACAGGCCAACAATGCCACGTCCTTGGGATTTCCATAAACACCAGCTCACAAATGAAGGAGATAAAATCACCTAGTATCATCTCCTCCTACTCATATATTGTAGGGAGATGACAAAGCAATAAATTGTCTAAAGCTTTATGCTGCGTGACCCTTACAACGTGAGTGTACTTCTTAGGAAGTGTTCACACACTGACACCTTTTCCTGAACTTGCCTGGGGAATGCTAAGTAGGGATGTCACGTTAGTGGTAGAGTAGGGACAGACTAATGATCTTTACTTACGAAACTCAAATGAAGAGTGATCTTGACGTGGGGGATGTCTTTACCTGTGTTCTGTTTTTGGAATTTGTCATTCTATTCATGCTCCAAAGGCTCAACATTAGGCCTGGGCGGTGAACTTTGTTCCGTTCGTGGAGTTTGCGGAGTTTTCTGCACTCCGCGGAGCTCGCGAAGTGCAGAAAACTCCGCTTCGCGATATGCAGCAGGGTTTTTTCCCCGCTCGCGATCGCGAACAGTAAGTTCGTTAGCGCGAGCTGCCGCTCGGTTAGAATTTCTACCCGAGCTGCAGAAATACCAGCACAAACTGCAGTTCGCACTGCACTCCGTCACTCGCGAAACTTCACAGAGTTTTGTTTTAACTTCGCGGAGTTCCACGTAGCAAAACTCCACAAACTATGCCCAGGCTTACTCATCATAGCACGTAGGTTTGGCTTTGTATTAGTTCCAATGTATTTCTACAACCTGAGGTGTCTGTATGTTCAGTTATTTTTGGCTTTGTAATAAACCCACTAAATTGGAAAACTGGAGTCTGTGATTCTTCGGAGTGCTGATTCTTTGATCCTGTTAGTCTGACCTAATGAGTTATTTCTCCCTTCTACATTTCTAAAGCAGGTACAAAAGGTCAATTGGCCGAGGGTTCCGGGGTACGTTTATGAGAGGGAACCCGGCTCCTTCACTATACTCCTAGCAGCAATATTCTGATACTACACTCCTAGTCGCAATATTGTGATACTATACCGCTAGTCAGAATATTCCGATACTACACATCTAGTCACAATATTCTGATACTAAACAGCTAGTCGCAATATACTGATAGTATACTCCTAGTTGGAATATTCTTTTACTATACTCCTAGTTGCAATGTACTTATACTACACACCTAGTAACAATGTTTTGACATTATGCTCCTAGTCTCAATATTCTGATACTATACAGCTAGTCACAGTATTCGGATACTACACATCTAGTTGCAATATTCTGATTCTGTACTCCTAGTCGCAATGTTCTGAAACTACACAGCTAGTGGCAATTCTTCTGATACTATACAGCTAGTCACAATATACTGATAGTATACTCCTCGTTGCACTATTCTTTCACTGTACTTCTAGTCGTAATATACTTATACTACACCCTTAGTAACAATAGTTTGATACTATACCCCTTGTCACAATATTCTGATACTACACAGCTAGTCACAATCTTCTGACACTGAAGTCCTAGTCGCAATTTTCTGATGCTTTACAGCTAGTTGCAATATTCCTATACTATACTCCTAATCGCAATATTCTGATACTATACTCCTAGACGCAGTATTCTGATACTATACTCCTCGTCGCAATATTCTGATATTATAAAGATAGTCACAATATTCTAATACTATACAGCTAATCGCAATGTTCTGAAACAATAAAGCTAGTCACAATATTCTAAAATGATACAGCTAGTCGCTGTGTTCTGATACTGTACTCCTAGTCACACTAATCTATTACTATATAGCTGGTCATAATATACTTATACTACACACTTAGTCACACTATACTGATACAATGTTCCTAATAGTAATAATTTGATAATGTACTCCTAGTCATAATATTCTGATACTATGTATCTAGTCGGAATATACATATACTACTCACCTAGTCACAATATTCAGATACTATATTCATAGTTGCAATTTTCTGATACTAATCAGCTAGTTGCAATCATCCTATACTATACTCCTAGCCGCAATATTCTGATACAATACCCCTAGTCTCAATATTCTGATATTATAAAGACAGTCACAATATTCTGATACTATACTCCTAGTTGCAATATTCTGATACTACACAGCTAGTCACAATTTTATGATACTCTACAGCTAGTCGCAATACACTGACAGTATACTCCTAGTTACAATATTCTTTTACTATACTCCCATTCGCAATATACTTATTCTACACACCTAGTAAAAATATTTTGATACTATACTCCTAGTCACAATATTCTGATACTACACAGCTAGTTGCATCAGGGGCGTAACAAAGGCCCCCGCAGAACCCGCAGTGCGGGGAGGCCTCGAGCTCCAGTGGGCCCCCTCAGCAAAGTATGCTGGCCTGAGAGCTCCTGAGTGAGCCGGAAGGGGGGCCCTCCATGTACTTTGCAGGGGAGCCCCCTCGAGTTTTGTTACTCCACTGAGTTGCAATATTCTGATTCTGTACTCCTAGTCGTATATTCTGATACTATATGGCTAGTTGCAATATCCAGATGCTATACTCCTAGCCGCATATTCTGATACTATACTGTTAGTCACAATATTCTGACAGGATACTACTAATCATAATATTCAGACACTATATAGCTAGTCCAAATATTCTAACACTTTATAGCTTGTTGCAGTATTCTGATACTATACTCCTAGTTGCTATTTTCTGATAGTATGCTCCTAGTCTCAATTTCATGATACTATACAGGTAGTCAGAATATTCTGATACTACACAGCTAGCCACAATATTCTGATACTGTACTCCTATTCGCAATATTCTGATATTATATAGCTAGTTGCAATATTATGGTACTATACTCCTAGCCGCAGTATGATGATACTCTGCAGCTAGTCACAATATTCTGATACTATACACCTAGTCACAATATTCTGATGCTACACAGCTATACACAATATTCTGATACTATACACCTAGTAACTGTGGAAATTTAGCTTGCAAACTAAACATTATCTGCGCCATCTTGCCTCTCCCCAGCGCCACGCACAGCGAGCACACGACAGCCATTTTAGGCACCCCACTCTCTCCCCGCTCATTCTCGATCGCCAGCGCTTTCCCCTGGCGCTGCGAGCATCCCCCACGCGCCGGCCACCCCCGCTCTCTCATATACGGGCCATGAACCCTCTCCTTCTGCGCGACCCTGCCATGGAACCGCATCCTACGCCTGACCGACATCCCATATATGGTCACGCATCTCTTTTGATAACCCCCTTCCTCTGCGCCTCATTGTCCGAACTGATCCCAGGCCATCACCTAGCCCTGCGGATGCAGTTTATTGCCCCTACTGTAAGGGAAACACCCCACATCAAAGGGATTACAGTGGATCAAAGCCCCTACCCCCCTGAGACCGGGCCGGTTGCACACATCCCCGGGAATTGGCGGAATGTCCAGCTGCGTGATAGCCATCTCCTACTGTAGATATGTGTGGGAACGAGTTCGAAGTGGGGGTTCCAAGGAATGTCTTTCCGTACATCAAAGTCTCAATAAGAATGTACCATGTGTAATAAAGCAATAAACCTGTGTATAAGAGGCCAGGCCTCAGAGATGCAGTTAGAGCACCTCGTGACGATACCTTGCTGTCTGATCTGATGTGTTCTGCTCCGACGGAATAAAACTTTGTTTCCTGCCTTCCAGTCTCCGGCGCCTGCCTCTTTCATTGGTAAATTATCGAGTGGTATGAGAGGCGATTACCGCCGGGCAATACTTGAAGGGTTATCGACTGAAATTGCCGCTACCATTTAACAATTGGCGTCCCAAGCGTGGGGCCCATCAGAGACACGTGGATCCAGTGGGAGAGGTCCTGACGACAGAGTGAACGACTGCAACGATCGGGAGAGCTCCTGCCCAATAGACCCTCGTCTGGCAGCCGATCATCCGAACTTCACTGGTTCCGAGCAGACCTCTCTCGAGTGATCTACGGTCCTGACTGGGAACCATCAGGAGTGCCGCGGCAAATACGGAGAGTAGAGGACGATCGGGCGCTGGAGGCGGAAGACGAGAAACTGTCCACGCGGTCCGGGTAAGGTCGTGATACACGACAAATTGCGAAATAATTGATTGATTGTTTGAAGTTTTGGAATACTAGTATTGCTCATTGATTGTGCTCATTGATTGTTCTCTTTGAGATATTCGCCGTCTACAAACGGGGAGGAGTAGAAATACTCTCTCTCTCTCCCTTTGCAGATAGTGAAGGGTAGGTAACGCAGACTTTTGTCCCCGTTGAAACCCGTCGTGCCTATCTTTATCTCCCCATTGATTGATTGATTAATTGTCCGAACACTAGTTGTTCGATATTGGTTCTTTGGAGGTATTCTCTGCTTACAAATAACGAGGAATAGAGATATTCTGTCTAGTCTTTGCAAGCAGTGAAAAGATAGGTAGTGCTGACTTTTGTCCCCGTTGAAACCCGTCATGCCTATCTTCTCCCCACTGATTGGTAGTTGGTTCTGCCCGGACCGCTTATTAGAGGTGGACCATCCGGCTCCACTGGAAGGCACCCCTAATAAGGACATGTTCACTAAATATGGACTAGTCGCCGTAGCTTATACCAAGCTATGGCATAAATATACAAAGAAGGACCCCGAGAGTCAGTGGCCACTGATGGGATCCTTCGACGACCATAAGATAGAAGTGCTAGAAATGGCTCTGCGTAGCAATAAGACGACGCCTACTATGCTTGACAGTATCGGCATGTGGCGCAAAGAAGCAACGCAACGGAAAAAGAGGGAAGAAGTAAAAGCAGAAAAGGAATTACGAAAGGCAGCTCACCTTGCCGCTAGAAAGTTAGAAGAAGAAATAAAGGGGAGAAGGGAAACTAAACTAAGACAGGAGCCCGAAACCTCAGGCCAGTACGCTGTTAGGACCCCCTCTATGCTCTACCCTGAGTTGTCCTCTAAGCAACGAACGAATGATGAATTACTGTTAGGTCCCCCGATCATTTACATGCCCCCTCCATACGCACCCTCCCAATCGGTAGTGCAACACCCACAACCCCCAAACACGAGCGAAAGCAGTACAGGGGCCTCGGTCCTCACGGCCTCCGCGCCGGCCGAGTCTCTTGTACTGAACACAACGTCGGCAACGACGTTGGATGACCCTGAGATAAGAAAGAAAGAGTCCACCAGAATGAATCGACTAACGAAGGATGAACGAACAGGAATCGACAAAATAGTAAAGGCACTGGTGGGATCCTTTTTGACCTTACTAAAACTAAAGTAACGCTAGGAGATAGCCCTTTGTGGGAAATATGAAACCAAGGGAAGGAGCCAAGCTCACAGTCGAGACGGCCACGAGGTAGCCCGACTCCATTACTCTCGCTACCTAAACATGTCTGCCTCACTGCCCACCCCGCCCAATAAGCATGACAAAATCCTGCACAAACGGAAGCCTGCTGACACCCACCATCGACGTCACCAAACTAGGGCTAGATCGCGCACAATTGGACTATGTTATTTTTCCGATTACGCAGTAACATCCTTGTGCTCATCGCCAGATTGCAAATATGTACAAACACCCCAACGAAGTAGTATAGTTATAACATTTTAATAACTTATAGATATAACAAACACACCAACAGGGTAAACAGGTTAAAACACGTTTTTAAACAACTATTTACATGGCAGTCTACTGCGACCTACATCCCAAAGCATTTGCGTCCACGTGACACCGTCCTCGCCTCTCCTTCCTCAAAGTTGCAACATTGGCCTGTTTTGGGCGGTCCTTTTAGTCGGCTTTGGGCTATAAAAGCCATGCAAAAATCCATTGACATCAGTGGCGGACGACTGTGCGAATAAGCCGGAGGCTACACGAAGCGCCAAAACTCTGACAGCGCCAAGGCGGAGTCTGCCACGCTAGGCGGATCTTCCTATTCTCTTCTTCTTTCTTCAATAACGGCTAGGGTGCCCTGGCAGGGGGGAGGCGACGCGGACGGGCCTCCCCCGCCTCCCCAGGTGGAGGCTCACCAGCAGATGAGGACACCCCAGCCGTCTTTTTCATCGGTCTGCTGAGTCGCACCCTGCCACGTCGTGTGGATCCTCCCATTCTCTTCTTCCTTCAATAACAGCTAGGGTGCCCTGGCAGGGGGGGAGGCGACGCGGACGGGCCTCCCCCGCCTCCCCAGGTGGAGGCTCGCCAGCAGGTGAGGGCACCCCAACCATTTCACTCGCCGTCCAGCCGAGTTGGCGCCCCTGCACTCGACCGTCGGACAGCCGCCAAGCACGGGTTCACCAGGACTGCCGCTAGCACCCGATGCGAGGAGTGGGCCCCCGCAGCCGAGTAATCGGGGACCCACCCCGGTGGCGATACCATCCTAACTGCTGTCGTTGCTGCTGCTGGAATCACCCCGGTGGCGATACCATCCGAACTTCTGCTGTCGCTGCTACTGGGCCCACCCGGTGGCTGTGCCGAAGAGCTGCTACTGCTGCTGCCTTTGGACTCCGGCGGTTGGTTCTTCGGATCCAGGCCTGGCCTACCGCGAGACAATCCTGGACTCGAAAGCTTGTCTGCTTGGGCGTGGGCCCCACCCTTGACAAAACACTCCCTCGGCTTTGCAGAGTCTGCGGGAGTCATTTGCACTCGACTCCCGCCGACTTCCGGTAAGGACAAACCGCCGCCATTGTTCTTTGCCCCGGGCAGCAGCCACCTCGCCTCCGCTTGGTGCAGTAAGTAAGACTGATTCAAAGAGTCGGCGGAAGAACCCGCCTGCTGCCCCGCCCCAAGAACGAACCATGGCATTGCTACGAGGTCGCAGTGACGCCATGCTGACGCAAGGTTGACGCTAACGAAAGTTCTCGAACTACCGAAAGGAATTCTGGTCCAACAGCGAATTCATGGAAAGACTTAGACTGTACACTGGCCCGACCTCGCCCCAAGATGGCGCCGATGTAGGAGGGGCCTACAAACACTTGTGGCGTTCCAGTCACGTGACATTTGTGTTAAAAAGAGATATATATATATATATATGCGATGCTTCCACACATGATGGTCGGGGGGGGCGGGGAGGGAACCGATTTTATGCCAAAGTAGTGTTGCTCATGATGCTCGACGCCTCTCACGCCGTGGCCGGCCTATAGCGGTTGTAGGCCCGTATTTGTATACTGACATTGTCCTAAATAAAGGGCTTCTTAAAAAGAATTACGGAATCAGTGTCATGACAAATCATCTAGGTTGATTGAAGGTTTTTCTTTTGAATAAATGATTGTTACTCCTAAGCGAAAGAATACAGATAATACAGACTCAATTTGCCTAAAATCTTTTTGTTTAACGGAATTTGTACCCATCACGCCTGTCCTTTTCCAAGAGTTGTCAAATCGATGATCAACTATAACTTAAGGTATATGCCGAACGCCAGATATGGTATTTTGCACCATAGTACACGACCTATTGAGAAATGCATGTACGACCAAGGAACTCGAATTTAGGAAATGAATGAAATAGGGCCTCTTTACCTCGGATAAAAAGAATAATAGGTCTATGGTATTACCCACTCCTGCGGCTAGCCTGGTGCGTGGTAAGTAGAACTTTTTTTTTTCGTGTCTACGCGCGCTAGGGTACTTTGAATACTGCACATCCCCTCCCCTCTTTTTCCCCTCTATAGGTCACGACGAAGTTCCGACTGAAGAGTGGAGTGGACATGGACCGCACCGAGTTCAATATCAGGGAAAACATAGACAAACGTTGTGAGATAGTGTGTAAAGTACAGACCACCCTTGGGAACATGAAAAACTGTATGATATGATTGTGCGTGTGTGCTACGATTATACGGCATGAATGTGTATGCATTTCATGCTTGGGTCACTTAAAGAAAGCGTCACTGTATGATTGAAGTGCTCGTCCACCGATCAAAGGGAGGAGAATAAAGGGTCCGACCCCCCCCCCCCAAGATAAACTACAAAATGCTGAAAATACGCAGCATACATAGGAAAAGAGGATAGGAAAGGAGAGGTCCCCATGCTCAAACGTAGCCCTGAGTCTCCGTCTTAAGTTTCTGCGCTGGCTGCATGTACTGTCACACCCTATCCGGCATTTGTGTGTACGTGATCATCGAATTTATGTCTTTTCCCCGCTTATGTTTTCTTACATGGAACAGACCCATGCTACTCCATGTTGTGTGTGCACCAAGTGGCCTATTATCTTACCCATGTCTCTCTCTCGTTTTGTATCGTATGTATGCCAAATAGCCTACTTGATGCACACGTCTCTCTCTCTCTCTCTCTCTCTCTCTCTCTCTCTCTCTCTCTCTCTCTCTCTCTCTCTCTCTCTCTCTCTCTCTCTCACTCTCTCCCCCTCCCTCACTAAAGGCTCTTTCTTGCCCTCTTTTTCCTTGAATAAATTAACGACACATACCTCTTCGGTAAGTGTATAATTGGCCTGAAACACGGTGGTGTTCGAACAAATTGACAGAAACAAAACGACCATACTTTACCACGTTACTACCTCTCCTTTTTGCAAATGTTGAGCTTAATCGGCTGAGAAAGAAAGGACATGTAAGACGACTGATGTCTCCCAATCTGGCCCTCAACACGGGGACTATATGTCAGTGGTTTTTGTTTTTAAAGACACCATCCCTTGACCAATTACCCCGAAATAGAATGTCTAAAGCACCCTGTTCTCCCAAAGATAACCCCAGCCCTATACTAGGTGTCTCAGAGTATTTTGAACGAAACAGCTGATGACCCTATTTTCTAATAATACATCGCCTAAACTGATAAAGGGTTACCTATTGTCCCCAGCAAAAATAATGCTTAGCCTATGTTCCTCCCCGAAATGGATACTCGTGAACGCATGACAGTAGCAACTCGCACTTACTTTTTCATAAACTTAGTAGTCCTCGGAGGAAAATGTGTATTACCAAAACTTGTGTTGAGATGAACGAGTCTCTACCGGAGAAGCCGGTTTGAATTTTTAATAGACTAGAAGGTTGACGGATGTCAGGCTTCCTGCAACAAGTATCGGGCACAGGAATCAGCACCTAGAGGGCCAGACGATGGACAGGGACACCCACAGAAACTTGCACCACAGCAATGATTAATAGATTAGTAACGCACACACTAACATCAGAGTTAACAGACATCAATCATACAGCAACCGATAAAAGCATGTCCGCAACTACTCGGTGGTTGGGAGAGAGGATGAAGTATGTAAATGTCTTCCCTGCCAACTCTCTAAGATTTTTGTTTCTTGTACTCATTTAAAGATAACGTGCTGCCTTCGGAAGGGAGGGGTCGGACGTGACGCACAGCCTGGCTGCAGACCATGGAACATCTATGGCATCGACCAAGGGGGAGGCTACGAAGCAAAAAGGGCGTGAGACGAGACACCATTATCAGGATGATAAGCGCGAAGGGCTACATCGAGACCCCCTGCTCACTGACCAGCGTGCCTGAAGTCTCAACCCGTCGGGCCCGATTGATGGGCCCAGTGCTGGAAGATTCTGCTCCCCTTGGTCCGCATTTTTGATCCGATCCCACTCCACCCCCTCTTCCCTCGGCATCCCGAAGCACGTCACACCCTTCTCTCTCTCTCCCTCTTTTATATGGGTTATGAATCTGACTTACCTACAGAAGAACAGAAAGCAGGTACCCTGTCTCAAAGCACCTATGGTGAACTGTGTTAAGGAACAGGACTGTGATCGGAGAACAGTGAATGGTCACACCCTGCAACGTGAGAAATTGGATTTGAGCTGGACCTTAGCTCCACCGCCGGTGCTCAACAGTGCCAACGAAAGAAGAACAACAATAAGAGCTTACCAGTGATGGCTCTTTATAAAAAAAAAAAGGACTCTGGAAAGAAGAACCCATGTCAATGTTGAAAATCCTCTCCCAACCACCTTTTTAGAAAGTAATGCCCTCACACATCTATGCGGGTGTCATGCTTCATCATCGGGCTTTTTGCTACTCATGGGGCAGGTGCTGTAATGCCCCACGGGCCCTGCGAGAGGGCTCTTTAGCGGAGATCTTTATATAGACATCAGCCGTGATGATGGCCATGGCAAAATGAATACAACTTATACCGAAGCGGCTGAAAGGGTTCATGCTGCTCTCCACAGAACTCCTAAACTCCAGAGTGAGACTCTGACGTGACTCGTGCCTTTTAGGACCCAACTTCTTACAAATCTCAGCATTCTCCGTCCATACTTGTCTAGACGGCTCTTGCCCAAGAAAAAGCTACAACCGTCCTGAAGGCCCTCTGGGCTTCCATAAGTTAGAAAGCATGCGCAAAAGTAAATATACACTCAGCTACTAACATCTCAGTTACTACACTGCAGCTTAAGATACAGCTGGGAGAGACTCTTTCTTCCCACAGTGCACCTCACTGAAGTTCTGAGATGTTGACCTGTGTGGGGCGGGGGTGTTTTCTTTAGGTTATTCAATTGACATATTTACTGCAGTAAAAAAAGAGCAAGTAAAAAATGGTGCTTTGGGTATTTTTCAGTTCTGATTTATTTGCATGAGTCGAACGAGGTAATTAAAAGATATATGGGATCCTTTATAAGAGTAAAGTGATGTTGAGTGTAAGATCACAGTTTCCCCAGACGTCCTCTGACCCCGGAGTCCACCAGGGGGATAGTTCCTAAGGCCTGCATCCCTAAATTTGCTAATTCCCCGTTTGGCAGAGGCATTTTAAATATTCTATTATGACTGTTTTATCGCTCTATAAACCTTCTCACTTTTTAGATTATTTTTCCTAGTTTCCCACCCACGCTCGTTCTTGCTCTGGGACTGATCTTTGGCTCTGCTTCGAATAGTTTTCCAGTTGACCTCATGTTATTCATTCTTAGCTAAGGATGTTCTGGTTGACTCCACAAACCTGGGCTGAGCACCATGGACATCAATTTATTGGGATACCAAATTCTTCCTCCTCCCTTGGGGACTGCTTACTTCCTCTGGAATTTAGAACATTACACCAGTGATCATTTTATAAAAATGTGTGTGCCTTTGATTCTTTTCTACATTCCGCAACCTGAAGCCAGTATGGACTGTTCGTCTACCCTCCCAACATCCTAAAGATTGCGAATGGAGATTGTTAAAAAAAACAACCAAATTGTCATATGATTGTGGTCAAAAGCCAGGCAAACGTCACTTCCTGTGATGTCACCAGCCATCAGATACACGAAAAAAACACAGGTTAGATGCGCCCCTGAATATTGTGGTGCCTGATGTGCGGAGCACCAGGCAGGTGAGAAAATCCTCGTATGCTTAAAGAAATGTCAGCGGTAATACATGGCTACCGTAAAATACTAATTGTGAATGTCAAAAAAGTGACAAAGATGCCCGTTTTCTGTGCAAAAGCGAAGATTGTAGGTCTGATTCATGAAGATGTAAAATTCAGCTGGCGCGATTTTCAAGTGTAAATTCTACATTTAGAATTTGAAAATCGTGATTTACACTCGCACCTGGATTTACTTACAGGCCAATCCAGGATGTATGCCATACAATGTTGATGAGTTCCCACAAACTCTGATGTTTGTAGTAACCATCCTGTTCACAGTACATTCCCTGTCTGAGATTTGCTGCAGCCATGGGTAGGAGTAAACCCTTCTCCAGGGAGGAAAACAGCTCAACATTGTTGGAGGTGTGGTGTAAGATGTTTCCCCATGGAAAATAAATCTCGTCCCTGTGGCATACAAAGGTGTGCATGTGCACTCACGCTTTTGCTAAGCATTGACACTTACGTAAACCTGGACCTTGCACATTTGCACATGAGCAAATGGTGTCGTAATCAACCAGTGCTGGAAGGTGTAGGAGAGTAGGATCTGCTTCTTATGGTTACCCCCACTTTTTGCTGATGTTTCACTGTTTTCGACTTAGACTGGCTGGGACCCTGCTATTCAGGACCCCAGTCTAGCTGCTTTCTCCTCTAAATTGATTGCATGTACTTTAGGTACACTCCAGATTGGATACTGGGGTGCCCTTATCAGTCCCTAGTATATGGTATACTATGTACCCAGGGCATAGGTACCCCAGAGGCCTCTCAGGGGCTGCAGCATGTATTATGCCACCCCTGGGAGACCATTCAAAATGACAAAACAGGTCTTCTACAGCAGCCTGTGTAAGGTGATGCATGCACCCCTTACTTAGATATAGGTTCACTATATCTATCCTTTATCACTGCACATATAAACCTATCAGTCACCCCTATGGCAGGCCTTATCAATCCTGAAGGCAGAGGGTGCACCTGCATGAGCAGAGCCTCTCTGCAGCCTTCGGAAACTCTATTCCGGGGTTGTTTGTGATGGAGCCAACCATATATTCTTGAGTGCATTATAACCTTGCGGTAAATGCTAACTTTAACCCTTTCCGTGCTCATGACGGAACCACTCCATCATGAACCACGGGTGCGCTGTGCTCATGACGGAGTGGTTCCGTCATGCTGCGGCCGTTGGCGGCCGCTCCGCCCACGCGGCGCTAATTCCCCGCCTGTGCGGGCGATTAGCGCAGTGGGCGGAGACGTGACGGAACCACTCCGTCATGAGCACAGCTCACCCGTGACTCGTGACGGAGTGGTTCCATCACGAGCACAGTGGCACCGCAACTGCCCCCAAACCCCCCCAGCGCCGCGGCGGAATTCCTGCCGCGGCGAAGGGGTTAAAACGGCTGCATGGAAACATGTCGTGTTTGGTGTCAAACACCTTGGAATCATACCTCACACCAGTACCTGGTGTGGGAGGTATGATTCCACCCTACTAGAAGGAGAAATATGACAACACCGGTACACCCGGTACCAGCTTAACAGAACCTGGCATCACAAAATGGATGCTGCCAGCCACAGTCACGAGTCTGCTCTCCTGCTGCTGGATGAAACTCCGGCAGGGGAGGCTGGACAATAGGTTTCCTGTCACATGGAGGTGTGACCACCTCCCAGGCAGGCTTTAGTGTATTGGGGCTGGGTGGGTGCACTTTGAGAGTGCTTTGATGTCTGCACTGGGGGCATATTTGGTATCCCTCCCCATCTATTCCCATTTTCGTAAATCTTTGAAAACTTTTCTGTTCTCTCAGGCGTACCCCGGCTAACTCCTTCGGGCTGTTTCTGTGACTGTTGCTCTTGCTACCAGCGCCAGGAAGCCGCTTGGCCGCAGTGCGCTTAATCAAATATTTTTTTCATTTCATAGTCCGGCTCAAACCGGTTGCAGGAGCCATTTGCTCCTGCTCTGGTGCAAAACTGGACAAAGGACATGGTTTTAGCCACCCCTCTGTTCTGACCCTCCCATAGGTGGGTCCCCAGAGTTTGTCCCACCCCTTACTTGGATATAAAGTAGGAACCCCTGACTACAGGACGTTAGATTTACCTGGACGAAACTCTGCTATAGAAACCAAGTACTTTGACTATCTACACTACGCTGGATGACTGAAGAATCTCCCTTGGAGTAAAGGAGTTACTCCACTGCAAGGCAGGCACCTGAAACGCATCTGACCGGTTTGCATCTATGCAGCTCCTGAAGGACTCCGAAGATTTCTGCAACACAGGAGGTGGGTTCCTGTGGTCTCCGAGGTTGATCTGTGCTCTCAGCAATTCTGAGACCTGCATCCCTCATGGCGACCGTGCAACCTGAACCCCTGGGCACCGTGTACATTTGCAGCAGCATGTGCTTTTTGGCGATCCCTGAGGCTGTGCTTTGGGCTACTTGTAGTCAAGACCCCAAGCAGTATTTCCACTGAAGATTTCCAGCCTACACTCCACGAGTGTTCCGTGGGCTGGTATTTTGTGATTCAGCTCGAGGTCCCTTCGCGATCCCTGGTCCGTCGACCCGTGGGTCCCTGAGAAGGGAACTGTAACTTTAAGTGGGCTTTCCTGCTTGCTTCACACATGCCCTGACTCTCCATTGCTTGGGGAGTCCCCAGGACCTTGCTGGTCCTGACCGAAGCATCTTTTCTCTGACTGCGTGGTTTGCAGTTGCCAAGGCTTGTCGGTGTTCAATCCGGACACTGACCCTCCAGCATTCGACATCCTTCGTGGGACAGCTCACCTGCAGACGCGGTTGTCGTCGACATCTCCTGGTCCCCGTGGCTGCAGAGTCAAGCTTTACCTCTTCTCACCTGAAACACCAGACATCGGTGGGCATTCGTCTATCGTGCCCCTGGTCACTGTGAAGTGACCCAGACTCTGTCCCCTCTGCTTTCAGGTTCTTCTCAGCTCCGATCCAGGCTTGGACCACACCAGACACTTCTCTTCTTCCTGGCAGCAGCACTTCTTCGCATCACGCCCGTTGAAATCAACGAGCGTTTCCGACACCACTTGACCTCTATGCACCTGGCTCTCCTGGGATAGGTAACACGGGTACCTCGGTACTCTCAAGGGTGCTGGCCTTAGAACCTTCTATGTTCCAAAGGGTTTGCTTGAAGTCCTCTCCTAAGTGTCCTTAATCTTTAAAATTACAACCGCGACTTTCCCATAGGATTGTACGGAGCTCGTGGCTGTGTTCTCACACTGCACGCATCCCACGTGGGTCTCCTGTGTCACTACCTTGGGTGGTTCATTGGGGTCCCAGCAAGTCTACGTGCTCTAGGCACTGTGTCTAGTCAAGTCGTGGTACTTACTTAATATATGGTTTGGTCTCCCCCTGGAGCCCACTGTGTATTGTGCTATTTACCGTCGTTCTAGTGCTTTAATACTGTGTACCTTATTCTCTAACCTCATAAAGAGATTAGTAGAGAGTGCTTAGTAATACATACATATATTTTATATATACCTTGTGTGGTTCTCCTTTCATTTGGTCGTTCAGGAGGTTATAATCTGGTAAACCAAGCTGCTTTACATTCCTTCGAGACTTAGCCTGAAGGCTGCTCTCCATAGCTACCATTAGGATAGCTTTCAATAAAGGTTGTCTTTAACCTATCATCAATAAGGGTCGTTTGGACTGGTGCAAGGCGCCCACTATAACTAGTGGACAGCATATACCAGGCCAACTTCTCACAGAAGGCTGCTAGAGTACCATGTATTTTTTGTGTCAAATTTGTAAATTTACTCTAAGCATTGAGGTATTCATATGGGTGCATGTTTACTCTTTTGGAGAATTGCACCGTATATGTGTGTAACATTAGCCACCTGTGCGTACTTCCTACAAATGACAATTGTGCGCATGCACAGAGGCGTATCTCTACTGTGGTGACCTAGGGAGGACGGAGGAAGGATTTTCATAGAAAAGTAAGGCACTACCAGAAAGTCATTTTACTAAACTCTTCCGAACACGTAACCTCACTTCTACTTAAATGAGTCTGGCCTAGGGGAGGAAAATGGTGCTAGTGTGCACCAACTATATGGTATTTCCAAGATATGTGTGGGAAAAGGTGTAATGTTTGGGAGTACTATTAATAGTTCAGGAATAAATGCCAAAATAATGTGGAAGTTGGAGACGTTACCTATCCCAATACAGATGCGGGGAACTCTAGGGAAGCAAGTGAATATGGTTCATTATTTACATGTGTCTGTTTGAACTCCTAAAAAGTTGGCACTTTCGAACGAGCGAAGGTGAACTTTACTCTGCGCCCCGCGTGCAAGCCATTTCTTTTTTCTTAACCGTCAAAGAAGAAGGTGTGAAGACGATCCTGGGGAGTACCCCAAGTTCGAGGGAGGCCCTCACACAGGACAGCTGTACGAGGGTAGGCCTGATAAGAACTTCTTTTTATACAGCGTCTAAAATAGCATTGACAGTGGTTCTAAGCACTGTAAATAGCAATTGCAATATCTTTTTACTACGATATATGTATTCAATATCGTTTTACTTTCTTTTAATGGTACTCAATTTACCAACCTCAAAAGGATGAAAAGCTGAGTCACCCTTACCAGGATTCAATCTTGTGACTTAGCAATCATTACACATCTGAGTGGGGTGCATAAAAGTCCCCCAGTCATTCTACTAGCGGTGCGCATAAGGTGCGTATCTTCAAGGAGCTCGGCGCATCTTAGTGGTACCTTCTACACCCATCCATTCCGTGGACACTTGTCCGTGGGTCCCTTTACTATCATCACGTGTGCTGTGTACGTGCACTGCGCCTATGTGCTACATGTAGCATGGCCCTAATAGTTCCCGTGTTCATGCTTATCCTCATGCCTACCTGCCCTGGCACATCCTGTGCATGTGCTAGCAGATGATACACACGTGATGGGGCTTTTCTTGCTTGATAGGGACACGTCTCTTGGACCTGGTCAAGGCGGCCTCCCTGGCTGGTTTGTTTGACCTCCTTCAGCCTCCGACGCCACTGGACGCCTCTCGCTGCGCCCTCCATCTTCCCATGGTTGGACTACAACTGATTTTCATAGCTATTTACGCTTAAAACCTTTTCTACATGTAAGAACTATGGGGCATATCAGCAACAACCGGCGATAATTATCGCTGAGCGCTCTTAGAGTGAGGATAATTATCGCCGGCTAGAGTGGATTTTTATCACTGAGATAGCGTGCTATTAGCAACGCTTCTCTCAAAGGCAATAAAAATCCTAGCGCTAACTGCCTATCGTGAGATTATTGCTGGAAACCCAGCGATAATCTCACGCAATGTGGCATTAGCTTGATGATAGGGCCTCACAAACTTAGCCATGATATCCACCCTCCATAGGATATCATGGCTAAGTCAGTCCTGAAGCAGGCGTAAGGAAAGTAGCGATAACAGGGGTTATCGCTACTTTTCCTGCCGCTATGCTTCATAGCATAGGGCTTGATGATAGGAGAAATGTCGCTTAGCGCCTTTTCTCCTGTCATGTTAGGTCAGGAACGCCCACTTTGCATCTCATTAGAGATGCAAAGTTGGGCGTTAAGAATAGGTGCGCTAATGCAAGGTTTCACACGTTAGCGTGACCTTGCTACTTAGGCTATAAAATTATCGCTGGTTTTCGGCCGAAAACGGCCGCAAAAGCGGCGATAATTTTCTATCGCCTCCTTGTGAATATGCCCCTATGGGCAACATAGGGGCGATATGGGCGATAACATAATATATGGGCGATAACATTATCGCCGCTTTAGCTGCAGAAAACTGCAGCTAAAACAGCGATAATGGGCTTGATAATATGCTCTATGGAATTCCAATTGAAACCCATGTTAGACGTCCTTCACATTTAACATGGGCTTCAATTGGAATTCCATAGAGGATATTATGAAGCCCATTATCGCCGTTTTAGCGGCAGAACTGCCGCTAAAGCGGCCATAATTTTATCACCTGGCTTGATAATATGCCCCATATTTTTTAAATGCAAAAATGTGTTTTAAACTTCTAAAAGGATTTACTTACACAACGATTCTCATGTAAGAAAATATGTAACTAAGTAGGCATTCCAGGGTGTGTGTGCCCTGTGAGATTAATCGCACTCACAAACTTTCACATCAGATATTGTCGCGCCATGGAAATGGTCAGATAATTATTCCTGAGAAGAGCAGAAATAAAAACCTTTCTAAGATCGGATGGGTTGAGGGTGTACAAGAAATCGTTTCTTCAAGGCGATAAATACTTTAATATTGTATTTTTCTTCTACAGAAAAACCAGGTGTCATTTCACAGAGACCATATTATTTCACAATGCAAAAATTGCACAGGCCATGTTATTGATTGTGCAGAAAGGATGGTATTGTTGGAAACAGGAACATATTTGCAGAAATGTTCTTGTAAACCTGAGACTGCTGCAAGCATACTTCTGGGAAGGTTTTTGAATTCCTGAAAGTCATAAATCCGAAACCGTGTGATGTCATAACCCTGCGGGTGCCACTTTATGGCTTCCTGTGAGAAAGGGACAAGAAGTGTTTAGATCTTCCCTGGTATCCTGTTAACAAATTCCAGCATACCCAGAAATGTATTTATCATCTTCGTCTCACACTTCTGGAAATGTTATCATATGTTTAAGAAGCTTGTTGCTCTCGCAAACGACTGTGGATTTCCCAGAAGATTCTATTTAAACTGCCTTGCATTGTGCAGTGCTCTTTATATGACACAGTTCCAGGATCATCTAAATGAAGCTTGTCCCGTGCACTCTCCAAAGATCTTTAGTTTTGGTCTATGTGAGAGGCTGGCTTAGTATAAGGTGCAAACTTATTTAAGTATAGCCCCCTGCACTAATCCAGACAACCCTTATGGTGATTTTAGTGGTCTTAGACAACCTTATAAAGCTCTCTAAGTGGTAGCTGTGGAGAGCAGCCTTTAAGCTTAGTCCAGAAGGAGTGTAATGCAGCTAGATTTACCATAACTTAATCTTATTGGTATAGATTAAGTGAAAAAGAACCAAACAGTGTATTTATAAATGTATGTATTTACACTCACTAACTCATCCAAATATCTCCTACCCAGAGATATAAACACGATACACAAAATACTTTGTCAATAGAACATGTAAGTAGCACAGAATACTATATAATAAAATAGTGGAATGCAAACCACGACTTAAGATAAGAACAGACCCAGAAGACGTAGAAGAGTTGGAATCACCCAAGGTGAGTATTAGGAGCCCCACGGAGGCCGTGTGCAGAATGGGAGCACGACCGCGTGCTCAATACAAAGTCAATGGATAAGTCACGGTTGCAATTTGAAAGAAGAAGGGCCCTTCCCAGCAGACCCTGAAGACACCCTGTGGAAGATGGAAGGTTAGAGTTTCACCCCACCCGTGGATACCCCAGGAACTAGGATACCTACACCAGGGAAGCTGGGTGCATAGGTGCGAAGTGACGTTGGAAACCGTCGGAGATCACAATGGAGGACTTCAGAAAAGATGCCGCTGGCGAAGAAGGTGAAAGGGTCCAGTGGAACCCGAAGGTGGATTCAAGATGAGCGGCACCTGCAAGCAGAGGGGACAGAGTCTATGATACTCAGGAGTGACCAGGAGGCACGGGAGACGAATGCCCACCGATATCGGGGATGCAGGAGAGTTGACTGTGCCCTTGAAGTTGCAGCTGTATGGATCAGGCGACACAGAGGAGGACCAGGAGCCATGTACAAGCTCTCCCATGTCGGATGTCAAGAGCCAAGGGGTCAGTGTCTGACAGGGGCACCAACAAGCCTTGGCAACGGCAAACAACGTAGTTGAAGAAAAAGGTGCAGTGTTGAGACCAAGCGATTCACCAAGAGCATGTATGTCAGAGCAGGCCTGGAGCAAGCAGGGGAGCCCACTGGAGCCAAAGAAGACCCTGGAGAGGACCCATGGGCCAAAGGCACAGGAGTCACAAGAGGGCCTTGAGCAGCTCACCAAAGGATGAAGGCCCACGGTGCAAAGGATGCGATGCAGGCAAAGATCTTGGCTGCAGGAGATGCTTGAGGCTGGAGCTTCTTGGAGCCCAAATATCTCTGAAGGAGAGAGTCCACAAGCCTTGGCAACGGCAAGTCAACGAGGTGCACAGGGGTTCTATTCAAGCGGTTCCGACGAGGGATACTGGCCTCAAACTCAGTGAGAAGACAGTGCAGGCCTTGAGGGAGTTGTAGAACCACCACCTGTGTTGCTAAGCCTTTTGGAGTCTGTGGGAGTCCCACTGTCAGCAGACCGGTCAGCTGTGTTGTGGTGCCTGCAGATGCAGGGAAGTGACTCCATTACTCCAAGGGAGATTCCTTCTGGTGTCTTGGATGTCAACAGGCCTTGTGAAGAACCTGTAAGGAGCACAGGCACAGGTGTTGCAGCAGTCTTGCAGGACGCCAAGATCAGGAGCAGCAGGAGTCTTCCCAGTTGCAGTCTCGGCTCCCAACGCGAAGTCCAGTGAGGTCCTGAGGCCCAGACGGTTGAAGTTGAAGGCAGGTAAGAGCAGTGGGGCGGATGGGCCAGGTGGGGGAGGGGGGTATTTTGATAGACGACGGGGGAAATTTCCTTCTTTTTTTAACTTTCCCTCGTCGTCGTCTGTCGAAATCCGCCCCCAGCCCCTCCCCCCCCTGGCCCCACCGCTCTTACTTGCACGGGCTGCAGCTGGGTCAAACCATTTGCATGGTTGGTCCACAACACTGAAACACTTTCATATTTAACAGATTGCCAACCCCCTTCCAGAGAGCCCTTAGAACTTACCTATTTTGCTAATTCCTTTCATTTTAGGCTAACAGATCTGAATTGTGCAATGCCCTGAGCTGATGTCCTGGGATGCAAGGTGCAGGGTATGACCACTGCCCATGTCCTGTGTCCAGGACCATCGCACCCTATAATCTATTCTTTACCTTTTGACTTTTTGGTCCTGCACACCTTAATTGAGATGAGCAGGCCTCTGGATACATTTCAGAGCAGCATACTGTAAACATCTGGCCCAGAAATACAACACTCATGCCATCTAAAGTCTATGGACCAAGGCACGACCACAATTCGAGTTCATCTTCTCACAAATATGATTTTCCAGACCTTTGAAGGGCCCTGAAACTCCCTGGGTGGGATGTGTGCTGGCTCAGCGCTAAGCCTAGCGCCTGTTTTTTTGCGTCTGGGGAGTCTAACGTTAAGTAATGCCCGCATTTTGAACAGATCAAGCCAGAAACGCTGAGCAGAGATGGCCTCTTTCGGTTTAAAGTTCATGCATTAACTCAAAGGGATTTTTAGTTATTTGTTTGAATTTTAGACACTTCACACGCAATAAAGACAGGCTGGATCACAGGACAACAAATAAATATTCTAACAAGCTCCATGGATGTCTGCTTTGGTCCACAGTCCCAAAATGGCTACCAGAGAAATAATATTGAGTTCCTGACAGCCAATCCGATTCTGATCTCAGATTCAAATGTTTGGTCTAGGAACCAAGAGGCCAAAACGTGTATGTGTGTGTGTGTGTGCGTGCGTACGTGTGTGTGTGTATATATATATATATATATGAAAAGCAAAATTACCTACTGGCGGTCGCCAGTAGGTAGTTATAGTTAGGACCCTGTTTCCATAGGAAATCCGCAACATTCTATTTGGAATAACTTTGGCGCCGGTCGACGAATCCTCGCGAAATTTTCAAAATAGGTGGGGCGCTACGCTCCGCTCCTACCCTGAAAGTCTCGGGGGGATTCGTCAAGCAGGGGCCGAGAAAAAAGGGGGGTCCCAAAACGCGTTTTCCCCATGCATTTTTCCATAGGACCTTTAGACACAGCTACAGCCCGAACGGCTGAACAGAATTACTTGAAATTTGGCAGAGATGTAGCCATAAGGTCAAGGAAGTGCCTTATGCAGGTCTGGTGTAAATCTGTTCAGTATTTCCTGAGAAAATAGCATTTAAAAGCATATATATATGTGGGCGGAGCCTAACAACACATCTCATCCTGAGATCTGATTGGCTGTCAGCACTTCATCCAAGAAGTGTTGGCAGCCATCTTGGGACCAATATACATGATAGCACCTCATTAAAAAGCATTGCAGTTAATAGAAGGTTTTAAGACTTTAGTTACATTATAAATCATTTGTTGATGGTACCATACTCATTTTAGGAATTGTGGTGTGTTCTAAGGTGATTTCACCATGTGAAAAAGCCTTCTGCTGGGATATCATGATTGAGAGAAAAATATTTTCTCATGCTTTTCCCACAGAAGTTTGGAAGGTGATCAATAAGCTAAACTGAGAGCTTATTTTCTGTAAATTCACATTATCTTTCTCAGTCATGTGAGAATGAAGTCTGACATTCTCAGTAAAACATGTACATTCAACAAGGGCAGAGACTGTCAGTTGATTCCTTTGTGTTCTACTGCAGCTTCCCAGAGTGTTCCAAAGAACTACTAGAGCGCTAACAGTCCTACTTATGATAAACGTATGGCACACCTGAAGCCATCTTGCTTGGATTAAAGTGGTAACTCTTAAAACATTTAATTTAAAAAGGAACAAAATGAGGGGGTTCATTTTTCCATAAAAAGTATGATTAGTGCTGCAGAAAGAAAAATTAGGGCACATTTTGAGTGACTTCTCAAATCCTCTTCTATTTCATTAAAACATTCTGACATGCAGACTGAAACATGCACTTTCAATACCAGCAGCAGTTTTCCCTGGTGAGCAGTAGCTTTACTACAGTGATCTAATGAGCAAAAAGAGTGCTAACATTCTGAATTTATGGCAAATGTGTGACACATCTGAATGCCTTCTTGATGGAATCAAAGTAAAAAACTGAAAGTATTTCCTACTGAGGAGACTGCAGTAAATGAGGAAATTAGGAAACTTCATAACAAATAAGTCTCCCAAGATGGCCACCAGAGACAAAAGAGCCCAAATGTAGCCCAAATATCACCCAGATGTAGCCCAAGTATAGCCCAATGACAGAATGTCCCAGAATGTTCTTAAAAACAACTAGAGCGCTTACTGTCTTCATTATGACAAAAGTAAGGCACACCTGAAGCAATCTTGATTGGAATAAACTGGTAACACTTAAAACATTTAATTTAAAAAGGAACACAATGAGGAGGTTCATTTTGCCATAGAAATTATGATTAATGCTGAAGAAAGAAAATGAGGGCACATTTTGAGTGACTTCTCAAATCCTCTTCTATTTCATTAAAACATTCTGACATGCAGACTGAAACATGCACTTTTAATACCAGGAGCAGACTTCCATGGTGCAGTAGTTTTACTACAGTGATCTAATGAGCAACTAGAGTGCTAACATTCAGAATTTATGGCAAATGTGTGACATATCTGAATACCTTCATGATGGAATCAAAGTAAAAAACTGAAAGCATTTCCTACTGAGGAGACTGCAGTACATGAGGAAATTAGGAAACTTCATAACAAATAAATCTCCCAAGATGGCCACCGGAGACAAAAGAGCCCAAATGTAGCCCAAAATCACCCAGATGTAGCCCAAATATAGCCCAATGACAGAAGTGTGCAAAACACTTATTATTTTGTGTTTTTGCAGTGTTATATAGTGCAGACTTGTCAGGTATTGGAGTGCTTTACATGAGCATTGGTTACATCACACAAGAACAAATTCATTTTGGTTGTAGACATGGGGAGACTAAGTGATTTGACCAGAATCACAGAATGTCGAGCTGAAGCAGAAACTCCAACCTGGTTCCCCAGTTGCAAAGTCTGCAGCTCTGGAAGTAACACCACATCCTCTCCCCTAGGTGCAACATTTAATCAAGTGGTCAACTGGATAAAAAAACATAAAGATTACAAATAATTTAAAAGTGCTTTGTCGCTATTTGAAAACTCTGAAAATATGTCCTTATTTTAGTCTTTTAGAGCACTAACCATAATTTTGATGCCAATAAGACCCTCTCATATATGTAATTTCTAAAGGAAATGCTCTAGGTATTACAGTTTTGATTACATCAAGATGATGTCAGGCGTTCCACACTTTTGTAATAAATATAGAATGTTAGCAATCTAGTTGTTCATTAGGATACTGTTGAGAGGCAGAGGCCAGGGGCACGGACTCTGAAAATTGAAGGCAGGTAGGAGGGTGCAAAGGCAACAATTTAACCACACTGAGCAGGCAGGAAGGGCCGTGGAAGCACAACAGACTATGGAGGGCAGTGGAAAGGGGGGCAGGGGCAACAAACCAACAATACAGGACTTGCAAGAGAGGCTGTTGGAGGGAAGATCTATTACGGGTCAAGGAAGCTAGGGGCGGTCCCCAGATCCCCGGGAGCCACCACAGAACTGAGCAGGAGAGTGAGTCAGGGACAAAAGGGGCACCTTAATTTGAGCCGGGGTGCCTAGGAACGCTCGCTCCAAAAATGAAGAAAACAGACATATGAGACATGGAATTGGAGGCAGAATACAATGGCAGTTTAATGAGAAGATGCAACTTCAAAGAAACCGCAGAATAGAGACATAAAGTACAAAATACAGAATCCAGATAATCATACAGCTGTCATAATATTCTCTGTATCTCAATTAATGTACTGACAGAGAGAGAGA
This sequence comes from Triturus cristatus, assembly GCF_964204655.1. Taxonomy (NCBI): domain Eukaryota; kingdom Metazoa; phylum Chordata; class Amphibia; order Caudata; family Salamandridae; genus Triturus; species Triturus cristatus. The sequence continues at coordinate 1,055,510,934 of NC_140588.1, forward strand.
GAAAACACATCTATAAATGCATCATGAGAAACAAGTTACACCAAGGAAAATGTTACCTAGGAACACTCACGTTTACTCTTAGAGCAAGCATTCCTGCAATTACAATACAAAATCTTTTAAATGCAAAAGTAAAGAGAACAATGGTTAAACATAACATGACATTTCATATAGGTAAAATAGAATAAGATACTTCAAGCAAAGCAGAGCAAGACATTTTAAGCAAAGGAAGACAAGAGCTCCCAGCTCTTGGGGAAAACCTGCACTGCCTGTTAACCTACATACAGACGGCGAGGTAGTCCGTCGATATCTGTGGGTGCTCCCTTTTTATATCATTTTGTGGGCTCCTTTGCACGCTACATCTACCTACGTATGCTACCCAAAAGCTTCGTCTGCAGATTTTACCAGACATTTCGTCATTTACCCACTTAATGCTGACAATGGACTGGGTGAAAAGGTCAGTCTCTCAGGCCAATCGCTTATCGTAAGTTCCATAGAGCAAGCAGAAAATAATGGGTATTGTACGGGAATTCAATATATTCATGTATAAAATCTCCTCAGTTCTCCTAACTTGACGCTCTGCGGTTGCCACTTCCTTAAAAGCGGGAAACCTGCCCAGGAAGCAAGTACCAGTCCAGGATGCAGCCTACTGTATGTCGACAGCTTCAGGGGGATGTTGAACTTTGATACCGAGCACGGAGCACTCGGGTAGGGTGGGGGCTACTAGTTTGGATCAGAAGGCCTCGCAGACCTGCCTTCAGACTGCTATACACTAAAATTGCAGAGCTATGGTCAATTTAACAAAGAGGCCTACATATTGAACAGAAGGGCCTACACAGGGGTTTTATGCTGGCTGAGTGGTAAGGATGTCTCAGGATAATTATATAGCAACATAGGACCCGCTGGTCAATTTAATACGGCCTACAAATGCAGCTGGCAGGGCAAGGACAAGGGTCTCATACTTCAGGTGTGGACAGAACGGGCCAGGGGCCCCCTGTGATACAAAATCTACCCTCCTTCAAGGCTGTGGCAATGTAATAGACCATTGTGGGCAGAAGGAAGAGGCAATGGTAGTACAACCATACATGCCAACAGACCCGATTCAGCCAGGAAACGTCCAATGTTTTTAAGCTCAAATGGGCTTTATTTGATCTGTCTCCTGTCTACAATATCCTCTTTTTCAATGTAACTGAAAGGGGAAAATCAATACCCCAGTTTTTTTTCAAAATCTCCCTCTTACCAAGATCAAAATGTTCGCAAGTATGGTACATTGGATCATGGAAGGAAATGGGATAGGGACATGGACTTGGATAACAGAGGACAGGAGGGACATGGAGAGGTGCACCAAACTGACCCTGCAGGGCAGGCATCAGGGTTTGCAGCAGCACAATACACCACACAGGGCATGCAGGACGGGAGTGCAGCACAACAATCCATAGAAAGCAAGAGGGAGGGGACAGGACCATGCACATGGACAACAGAGAACAGAGGGGCAAGAGGCAATGGTAGCTAGCTGACCATAATGGACAGACAGGAGAGAAAGCTGCAGTATAACAGACCATAAAGGGCAGGAGGGACGGATCAGGGGCATTACAATGGAACAGACAAGCCAGGAGGGATGGAGTAGGGCTGGGGGCAAGGGGGCAGGGCAGGAGCAGCAAGATAGCCATGGAGGTCAGGCAGGATGGGCACTAGAAGCAAGACACACCATGAAGAGCAACAGTGAGACTGTGATGGCATACACACAGACCATGGAGGGAAGGTGGGAGGGGGTCAGGGGCAGCTAACTGACCACACAGGGAAGGTGGGAGGGGCCATGGCAGCACAGAAGACCATGCATGGCAAGTGGGAGGGTTAGTGGCAGCACAATGGCTATGATGGGCAAGAAGGAGGGTGGAGGGGCATGCACAAAGGACGATGGAGGATAGAAGGAAGGGTCAGGACCTGTGCACAGACAAGAAAGTTCAGGGGAAGGGACCTCACAACAGACCACACGGGGCAGGCAGGAGGAGCAGTTGCAGCACAACAGACCAGGGAGGGCAGAAGGGTGTGGCAGTACAATGGACCATGTAGGACAGGAGGAAGAGGATAGGGGCATGGCATGTGGACAGGCAGGGTGGAGGTGGCAGGGACAGGTTACAGTCATCTGACAATGCTAGGCAGGTGGGAGGGGAGTGGCAGCTCAACAGAACACTCAGAGTAGATAGGAGTGGCAGGTCCATGGGACATGGTGGGCAAAAAGGATGGAGCAGGGGCATGCACAAAGACATCGGAGGGCAGGGGGAAGGAGAATAGGGGCAGCAAGCTAAGCACAGAGTTTAAGCAGGAGGTCAATGATGGGGCATAGAATTGGGCAATGGAGGGCAGGAGGAGTGGACTGGTACATCATACTAAATTGAGGGCAGTGGCAGCACATCAGACCATGCATGGCAGGAGGGAGGAGGCTAGTCCATGGATTCACACAACAGAGGATAGGGAGGAAGGGGATGGGGCAGCAAGCTAACTGTTCAGAGAAGGCGGGTATTAGGAACTTTATTGTTTTTAAAACATTGTGTCTGTGCGAACTACTTAAAATATGAACAAGTATGCAGCTTAATCTCACTTTTATTCAGGAAGAAGAGGACGTTTGTGACTGTGACTCCGGGCTCACTTGGCAGAAACACCCCCTGACCCTCCACCCCCTATCGCAAAATGTAATACCCGTGAAAAGGGTAGGTGAACACAGTGTTATATAGAACATAGTCCTGAGAGCACGATTAAAAATGAAAACTAGATATAGTGTATGGTATAAACTATGCACCAAAAAGTGTGATATAAGATGAACCGGGCGTGAAATATAATATGCAATACATTGTGCGCAATGACAGATTCATTGGAGAGCGCGAGATAGCACAGGCACTAGCGCGTGCTATGCGATATGCGCCTTGGAGTGTAATATGCACAGGGCAGTGTTGTGTAACCTAACTAGTCTCTAAAGTTGTAATATAAAATATGTGCTGGGGAGTGTAACGTTGCATATGCACTGTGACAAAGATATGGATCCCAGATTGTAATATGTATGGCATAGCACTGTGCGTTATAACATAGGCATCGAGAAAGGCACGTTAGATGGGGCAATATAACCCGTGCGAAGACAAGTGTGGCATGACATATTCACGGGGTGGTGTTACAGTGCACATGGGTTAGAGAGTGTCATAGCATATGCACTAGCTAGTGGAATACAACACAGAGGTGTGTGGCACTCGGCAGGCAATGGTGGGTGTAACACAGCATTGGGCTCTGTCAGGAGCACGCTGTGACTCTCAAGTGATGTTCGTCCCCTTTCCAGAGAGTAAAATAAAAAGTATTACACATCCGGCAGTGGATGTGTGTTTTATTAACCGTGAGGGGGGTTTCTTGCATAGTTTTGGTCAAATTTTTGTCGAATCCCCTTTGAATGGCTTGGTGTGCATGTGTATTAAATGTGCCCGTCAATAGCTACCCATGTTTGTATAAATAAACGACAAGGGTGTCTACCAGGATTAGGCACGGTAGGGCATCAGACATGTCAGAGCTTCACTAGTGGTGTAAATACATTCCACGTGGATTCATTGCATGCATAGTCGCCTTTTAATGAATATCACGCAAATCGTCATGGTGATAGGTACGTACGGTTTGTCCAGCATGTCCTAGGTGTGTCTATAAATATATATTTTTTAAAAATAATAAAAAACAGTGGCCGGCCCTGGGGATTGGGGTCAAAAAAATATAATTAGGAGACTGGCCCTGGGGGATGGGGTCATCAGGGCCAATAAATTAGAATAAGAAGGGGAACCAAACAGCCCCCCTTCTTAAAAAACTAAAATAAATAAAAGACTGGCATCGTGCCGGAGGCCATGCCCCCTCCGTGCAGCACTCTGCAAACGCGCCCCCAACAGGCATCTCCAGTATGCGCCAGGGAGCTGCGCTGCAGCCAGGTGTTCTGAGGCCAAGCCCCTTTTTACACCTCTCTGCAACGCAGCTCTGTGGCGCTTACTGGAGGTACCTAGTGGTCTAGTTTGACCCTAGGGACCCTTAGGATTCAGGGGGACTTAATCTCTCAACTTAGAACAGCCACAGGGCGCGTTTACACAGTGGTGAAGGGAGGGGACGGGGCCTGAGGTGACGTGTGCAAACGCGCACTATGGCACGTTTTAAATTGGGGATATAATTTCCCTTCAATACTGAGGGCCCCTGGGGGCTAACTAGCCCACCAAGTGCTTCCAGTAAGCGCCACTGAGCTGCATTGCAGAGAGGTGGTCCAGGCCGTGCCACTTTTTACACCTCTCTGCAACGCAGCTCTGCGGCACTTACTGGAGGTACCTAGTGGGCTAGTTGGACCCTAGGGACCCTCAGGATTCAAATGAACTTAATCTCCCAACTAAAAATGGACACAGGGCGTGTTTACACAGTGGTGAAGGGAGGGGACGGGGCCTGAGTTAACGTGTGCAAAAACGCCCTGTGGCCTGTTTTAAGAGGTAGTTTTAATCCCCATGCCCTATTATACACTAGGGGCTTACAGAGGAGGTCATGCTAATCACAGGGGGACCCCAACGCATAATGTTCCCTAGTGTATGTAGGTGTTTTCACTGTATTCTAAGTGTCTTTTAACATAGCACTGGCACTAGGACTGGTTAGTCAGACTCAGTTACCACCAGTATCCGTCTGAAAAAGTTGAGGGTACAGGATGATTTTGCAACAAGGCTTCTTTCTGCTCTTCTTTTTGTTCTTTCTGCACGTTATCCTTCTTCCTGCACTTATCTTCGTATTTGAGGACTTCTGTTGCTTCTTTCTGCACTTCTTTTGTTTCTTTCTGTGCATTTTTTCTTCTTTCTTCACATGTCCTATCTCTGTAGGCATAGTTAGAAATTAGCATTTAAAAAACCTTTGAAATTCACAGAAAAAACCATAGGTTTCAGGCACGTTATAGTTAGGAATTAGCATTTAAAAAACCTCAGAAATTCACTGAAAAAACCATAGGTTTCAGGGGTGTTATAGTTAGCTGGACTTTTCACTTGTACAAAACCATTGAAATTCCCCCGTTATAGTTAGTTCAGCTAACTATAACTCGCGCGCCCGCAATGCACTGCTGATGACGTCACATATTACATCACTCATGACATGGTCAGTGACATCACTCATGACATCACTGATGACATCTCAAATGACATCACTGATGACATCACTGATGACATCATCCTTGTGATAGAGTGGCAGACCTCCTCTCACCCTAATATAACCTTTGATACACACATTCAAAAATAGAGACTAAAATTTTCAAAACAATGGACATACCAATACCAGTTACAACAACCTCTTCAGTAATTGTAAGATCCACATACACATCCACTCATTCACCAACAGTCCTATACAGTCACTCATACATGTACTCACTCATCATATGTACTCATACACCTATACATCCTGTTACACAATGCCACTCATCCATAGAGTTACTCACACACATAGTCACTCATGCTAATAAAGAATCAAACATACATTTACTTGCATATACAGTTATACACACACCACCATACTTACTTCTACGGAAACTTACACATACTTAGTCTTTTAAACAATCACTTATAGAAACACATACTTATTCATACAGGAACTCTTTCAATCTCTCACTCTCACATATACTCACATATATACACCAATAGTCACATATACTAGTTTAAAACATATGTAGTTACTCATAAAGACACTATTGAGACAGTCATTCACTCACTAACACACCCATACACACACTCATCCACCCATACAGTCCTGCACACATGCTGTGTTCAACACATACAAACAGTGAGTCACTCATTCATGCACCTATGCACTACGTAATACCCCCCACCGAACCATGCAGACACTCAGACTGATACTCAAAAAACCAACTAATAACCTATATAGACACCCATGTAGCTACTCACCAACCCATGCAGCCACTTATACACAAAGTGAGAGACTGATACAGATATTTACATATTTAAACATTACTCACTAAGCCATGTATTCACTATGATACACTTAATCAGTCAGTTACACAATCAATTTTTCAAAGACAAATCATCCATTTAGACACTTATATACCCATTTATTCTTCCATCGACCTTGAGATATACATATATAAAACATATTTAATTTTCAGAAAAACACACATTCACTGGATGATGTCATCAGTGATGTCATCAGTGATGTCATTTGAGATGTCATCAGGGATGTCATGAGTGATGTCACTGACCATGTCATGAGTGATGTAATATGTGACGTCATCAGCAGTGCATTGCGGGCGCGCGAGTTATAGTTAGCTGAACTAACTATAACGGGGGAATTTCAATGGTTTTGTACAAGTGAAAAGTCCAGCTAACTATAACACCCCTGAAACCTATGGTTTTTTCAGTGAATATATATATATATGCATATCTATTTATATTTTTTCTTTGCTTAATTTTTTCAACAATAATTTTATAAACTTAAACCAAGTGAAAAAAGGCTTCCCTCTCTGCTGCATTATCTTCATCTTTATTCCAATTTTAGTGTTGTTATGTCCAACAGTTAAAGTAAAAAAAATTCCCCTATGTGAGTTTGCATGTGAAAATTCACATTTGGTTCCCCTTGCACTCTCTTCAAAGTGCAAGAAAATTCCACGTTTAGCCATTCGTCGGCCAATTTTCCTTGGGGTCGTTTCATGTGTAATTATCATACTGTACAGAGGTTATTAGCACAACCAAAATAATCCTTGCAGATGAGAGGACAGTGACAACTGAGGCCATCGATGCTTTATTCTTTAAAGCACTATTTACACGATGCATATAGACTTTATGTGCCTCAGTTATAGGTATGCGAAGGTGTTTTTTATCCAGTAAAGTTTTACAAAGCTACAAACTCTTGCGGTCCATAAAGCTTCCCGGTTTCACGTAGCCTACTTCATAATAAACTGTTGCAAAACATACAGGGGCATATTTAGGTAGGATTTGTTTCTCCCTTGCACCGTGTAAGGGGGTGCAAGGGCGACGCAAAACCTAAGTCGGAGTTATCAAGCCGTGCCGCGCCACCTTGCGTGGCCCTGAGTGGCTTGATAAATCCAGAGTAATGCAAACGCAGCAGAAATCACTGCGTTGCTTCACTTTGCAGCAGGGAGGAATTCCATGGGCCGAGAGTGGGTGTTCCCACGCATCCATGCATGGATTTTGGTACATCAGAAGGCTACACTTCCCCAGGTGAGACGTAACGAGTAGAAATATCTTTATTTCTCCTTGCTCTGTCCTCTTTCTACATATGCTGCATTCTGCACCACACATAGAAAGAGAAAAATGCTTGTGAGGACTGTGTTTGTGCAGGAAGGTGTCCCTCTGGCACAAAAATAATCCTGCTTACAAAGCAGGTACCCTTGCACCATAGTACAAGGGTGAATGCGTTGGCGCCAGGCAACACCTTATGTGCCAGCGCTGTGAAAGGGCAGGAATGCACCGTATTTTGTGTTATGAAGACATGAAAAAATGAAAACCCATGCAACCTTCAAGAAGTTACAAGGTTTTCCGTAGAACTTTGCAGAGTTTGCAAAAAGCTGGTGAGCTCTGTGTGATCAGTATCAATGATGGCCATTGCAACAGATTTATTGCGCGTGTACATAATAAAGAAATAGTTGTAAGTAAAGTCACGAAAAAACAACCCGATTAAATTAGATCCGGTGATCCATTATCCATCAAACAACTTTTGATGAATTTTTCATCTAGAATGAAACCAACGTGGTGAGCAGTTCTTGGAGAAAATCTAATTTGTCTTGGTTGGCTTTTGCCAGATTACTACTACTCTTTCTTTTTTTAAAGGGCGGGTCCTCCCCATAAATTTCCTGGTTTCTGTTCCCCTCCCTCTTCCTTATGTTCCTCTGCTTCTCTCTTTCAAGGTCACTATGGGCATAGAAGACAGACTACTGATTTTGTCAGTCTCGTTTTGTCAGGCTGGTGTGATTTGGGGGAATTCATCAGAAGGACTGGCAGCTTAAAAACACATGTACATGGTTATGTGGAGACTCCTAAAGAAACAGATAGTAATTCTGTTAATCTGGAGTCGGCTTGATGTAACATGGAATGGGATGAAGAATAGTAATGTAATACATGTTAGAACTTGATTAAAGAGCATGTGCATCTTTATTATCAAATGCTAATTTGTGGATTCATTTCTCAGATATCAAAATACATATCGATAATTTCAAGTAGGATATTCATTTCAAGTACGATTAATTTCAAGTTATATTTATACTGAGCAAAAATGAGTGTGTTTCATGCTAATGAAATAATAGTCATTAGCCAATTATAGTAAATATGGTTCAATCCTTGCGCTGATTGAGAGGAGATTTTTTTCCTTCAAATTTCAGATAATGTTATCTATGCGAACTCAGTGAAATATTAAAAATTGTGTGGCAATAATAATATCAGTAATGTAATAATAATAATAATAATAATAATAATAATAATAATAATAATAACTACAATAATAATAGGATAGTTATCTATGTGTACTTGGTGTAGTGTTAAAAATAATAATAATAATAATAATAATAGGGGAATGGTATCTATGTGTCCTAATGTAATGGTAATAATAATAGTAAGATAATGTTATCTATATGTACTTAGAGGAATATAAAAAATGTAATGATAATAATAATTGTAATAAAATAATAAGATAATGTTATCTATGTGCACTTAGTGACATATTAAAACTGTAATGGTAATAATAATAATTGTTATAATAATAATTCTAAAAATAATAATAAGATAATGTTATCTGTGTGCACTTAGTGACATATTAAAACTGTAATGGCAATAATAATAATAATAATAATAACAATTACAACAAAATCAAGAAAAGTAATCCTATTAACAATCATAACCATACTAATATCATTATCACCAGACGAACGACAAGCACAAGGGAGGTCTGTTTTATGATGCATGAAATTATTGAATGAGATCGGCATTTGTCATCTTCTCGTTCCCAACTCGTGGCCATTGCCAGCTATTCTGAGTGGCGCCCAGAGTGGAGTCCGTCTCAGTGCTGGAGAACAGACGCGTCTTGTTGCTCGCGTGTAGCCGTGCACCGCCCCAACACAGGACCTAGTGATGCCGCCATCTCTCCCCATAGACGAGGAAGGAGCCTGGACCACAGGACGAGCCAGTCTCTGCTGCTTCATTTAATCCATTGTTGAGCTGACTACATTGAAAGTGGAGCGTGTAATTGTTCCCTCCGCGGAGGCGAAGACGTCATTACTTGGCGTCTTCCGACAGATATTCCAGTTGGATGGCATTCCACGGAGATTAGATCCAGAGCTGACATTGCTAATGTCTGTCCACAGACTTATTCTTGGGCCTAATTAAAAATCCGGTATGACTGGGATGGTCGGCCCAGAGGTCCGCCGAAGTGCCTCCGCCGACCCCTCGCTTCCACCAGAGGATTCACTCATTAGCCTCTGAACAAGTCTGGGCGCATGCGGCATGCCAAGAAGGGAAGGCAGACATCAAGAGTATGTCAGCCACAGAGTCTAACAATCAGACTCCCAGACTCCACCCCATGAGCCTCAGAGATCAAAACACAATAAGGAAGGCCCCCCTCAGAATGGTTCTTCCCATCTCTGAGGTTCCATACTGGCTGGTAAATGGAGGCCGAATACTGGTCCCTTTAACAGGCCTGAGGGATCTAAAATGGGAAACTATGGGCTGCCAGGGCGCTAAGGGGACCTGCTTGTATGAACAAATGCAGTAAAAAGGCAAGGATGCAAAATGTTTGCACTATGCCCATCATAAAAATATATTAATAACCTATGCATGGTCATGATTTCTTTAATGACAAGAGGACAAAAGCACCAAATGAGAGACGCATGAAGGGCAAGAGTGTAACAAGGGGGTTAGATTGAGAGCAGGGCGTGGTCAGGAGCTCAAGATGTTATAAGAACAGCAAGTAAAGAGGCTGGGATGTTGATATTGTGAGATTTTATTGAATTATATCAAAATGTCCTTTTTTAATTGCTGCTGATGGTTGATTAGTTACAGAGATGCATATATCTATTTCTATAGAGTTTCCTTGCTCGGCATTAAAATTGTTGCAAAAGTGGGGAATAACAATTATACCTCACATACATGTATTTAAGAGACCTAGGATGCTGTCAGTTCTGTCTATCTGTCTGTCTATCTGTCTAGGAATTTTTGCAAGGTGAATTTTAATATTTTCGTGCTCGAGCTTTGGGACTAAAATGGTGCAGATTTTCAAACATGCCTTTCCCAAAAAAGGCTCAAATAGTTAAATACTAGAAGTAATGTATTCTTTGTGTACCACTCTTCAAGGTCGGGTCTTTGTCTTTGGGGTGGCGCAGCGAGATGAGGCGTTTTGACTTTGGGGTAGCAGGTCCAGGCAGTGGGTGTTGACTGGCTGGACTTTGCCCTACGGTGGAGGTGGATGAAGCTGCTGCTGTTACACATCTTCATGCAGTTTGCAAACTTCACAAACGTCTAAAAAAATCTGCAAACAAACAAGAACACTTCTTTTGCAACATCGTTCATTTCTAATTTAAACCATCGCAACACAAAGGAGCTTATTTACAAGCCCCTTGCACCACCCGTACGTGACTATTCCCATGTTAAAAGTGACGCAAAAGTGGCGCAAGGGGTTGTAAAAAAGTATTTCGCCGTCACACAAGCACTCCTCTCCTTTCAAAGCGCTGTGAGGTCATAGGAGTGCAGCATGCAGCGCTCCAGGTCAGGAGGCCACTGCAGCTTGCATCATTCATTGCCCCTACCAGAGCTGCCAATGATAGTAACAGCACAACTACTAACCATCACATTTCTACAATTCAGACTTTTCCAGGCCCCCTAAAGCTATATTTAAAGGATTGGGAAGCAGGTGCTACTCATTTTCAATTCATATTAAATTAATAAACAGCTGTTGTGCCCTTCTCTAAATTATACAAACAGCGGCACTATGTGGCAGACTGTCATAAGAGCCATTGCTGAGCTTTTTGCCGGCCCAAATTAAGCAAAGGGTTTGCCGCAGCTTAGAAGTCTGTGGTATAGCAGCTCTTGTAACAGTGAGTACACTTTGTAGGGTCTATTGTACAGCAGAGTTTGTGATATAATAGGGTCCGTTGCTTACTACACTCTGTGGATAGTAGGCTTTGTGGTAGGATAAAGTAGTTGCGTGGTAGCGTAGGCTATATGTGTACAGTAGGTGTTTCCTTGTTTTATGGGCTATAGCAGGGTTTGTGGTAGAGGGGGGTATGCAGGTGAAAGGATTGGTGATTGTGTTCAGTCTGCATTTAGTCTGTGGTGGAATCTATTGGTGGGGTTTGTGATAGCAAAGAGTTATGGTGGCTCTGTAGAAAGTTATGGCCTATGGGCCCGATTCACAAAAGTAATCTGTGACAAAATCCTAACTTTTCTACTACTTAATGCCTTTTGTGAATACCGAAAGCCATAAAGTTGGGATTTTGTCTCAGATTGCTTTTGTGAATCGTGCCCAATGATGGGATAGACAATGGAACGAAGAGTTTCTGGTGAGGTTTGTCATGGGTTAATGTTTTCCACAGAGTTTGGTAAGCTATAGAACTGGTTTCTGTTGGGATAAGGCATGTCTTGCTGTGGAGTCTGTAAGGAGGTTTGGTCAGTGAGAGGGTATGGAATGTGATATGATAGGGTGTGTTGTCAGCTAGGGTCGGTGATAGAATATGTTCTGTTTAGTCTGAACATATTCTGTGATACAGCAGCATGTGTGATAGGGGAGGTCTTGAAAAGTGTAGCACTTTCATGGGCTAGGGCCGTGCTCGACTGGAGCCTGTGGGTAGGGTCTGTTTTGTGAGAGGTCTGTATTATAAGAATGTGTCTGGTCGACTATGTCTCTGAAGTGGGCGTGTGTGATAGGGATGGCCTGTACTACGGATTCCTGCAGTTTTGTAGGGTCTGTGATTCGGAAAGAGCTGCTGAAAGCTTCAGTTTCTGATATAGTAGAGTTTGTTATAGGTTGGCTGTTGCTACAGGTTAGAGTCTGTGACAGCCTAGGGTACTCTTTTGACTGTTAGAGTAGGCTGTGTGATAGGCTAGGTTTTGTGATAGCCTATGGCCCTTGGCAAGGTAGGGTCTGCCATGTTGTAGCCTTTGTGATAGAATAGAGACATTGATAGGGAAGGGTAGGCTGGGGTCTGTGACTGGTTTGATAGTGTGGTATGGTAGGATCGGTGATAGGTAAGCGTGTGTATCAGGAAAGAGTCGGGCTAGTGTTTGTTGCACAGTAGAGTTTCTGAAATTGTTGGTCTGTGATAGACTATTCTCTGTGACTAGCTACTCTGTGGTATGCCATGGTTGGTAAGAGTCTGTGATAGGGTAGGGTTCTGCTATATCTATGGTTCTCTGAATGGCTAGTGTTTCTGATACAGCATGGTCTGTGATAGACTAGAATCCATGATACAATATGGTCTGATTTAGTCTTGGGTCTGTGATTGGCTGGGATCTATAATAGTAGATGGTGAAAGTCTAGCATCTGTGAAAAGGTGTAGCCTGTGATACAGAAGGGACTGCTTTAGTTTTGTGTGAGCGATACGCTAGGATCTCTGATAGGGGCGGGTCTGTCATACAGTGGTGTCTGTAATAGACTAAAGTCTGTAAAAAAGCAGGGTCTGCTTTAGATGTGGATCTCTGATCGGTAATGGCTGTGATAGCCTCGGGTCTGTGATACAGCGTTTTCTGTGATATACCAGCATCTGTGGCACACTGAGGTCTGCTTTAAGATTGGGTCAGTGATAGAACAGGTGAGTGATAGGCAAGGTTTGTGACAGACTCAGTTCTGTGATAGGCTGGGGTCTGTGGTGTGATATTTCTCGTGATGTACCGATGATAGACTGATTTTTTACATGTTTGTTAAGTTTGCAAGATAGTTGGGATCCCTCGTCGGTATCAACAATTGATTTGTTGTTTCTAGCTGTGATGAATGTTTACATTGTGTTGAAGACGAAATCATGTAAATTGCCTGCAGAGGGGCATGCTCACGTCCTCGTGCATATGCTTTAATTTCAATCCTTGTTCTCCCTCTACGCCCTCCTGTGAAGGCAGAGCCACATGTTCGAGGGTGGCCATGCCCATTGTCTGGTGAAGATCTTTGGGCACACGGGTCCGAAGTGCACCACAAGAACCTTGAACAAGCTCTTCCTGGATCTCACTCCTCTCCCCAGAACAGGCATGGATGAGGCATCATTGCAGTATGGTGCCCTGGCTGGGCCTGCATTGCAAAATCTAATGATGATCATTTGATGTAACTCACAAGGTGCCACCCACTGCTCTTGTACCCTCCACAAATCTGCCAGAACCCTGTCTGGTGCCCTCCACCCAAGAGCAGATCTACCTTTCTGCACCTCCACTTCTGTACCGTGTCTGCAGGTGCAGAGTATACCACATATAGGGGCACAGGACATTCCTATTGTCAGGAACAATTCTGTCTGCATTCTCTATCTTTCTTGTCTCCTGCCTCAATTTTACCTTGTCACCCACCTCTCTCGCTTAAGCAAGTGACGTATACGTTTATAACGGATGGGTTCCTGCTGGTGGGGGACTTCAACTATCATCTGAAGGCGCCTTCCAGTAGTGAATCTGCCTGTTTGATAACGGCAATGGAGGCTCTTGCTCTCTCCTCTAGAGTCACTGGTGCCGCCCATGTGGCGGGTCATACGCTGGACACCATCTTTACTAACATCAAGGAGGTGGTGGTAGAACCCCCGCAGAAGATGGGCTGGACTGATCATTCAGCTCTTAGCTTCTCGTGGGTGCCCATAAAATGTTTCAGTCCCCCTTTTAACCACAGGGATCTTCGTAGACCCTGGAAAAAGGTGACACCGGATACCTTTAGTAGGGCCTTTATCTCTCCCACATTTGAGGAGGACGATGATGGTGATATGGCCTTAGATCGATTCGAAGTAGCCATAACTAACGCCCTAGACTCCATTGCTCCTTTTACGAGGTTAAAGATTCATGCAAGGGTTGCTCCCGCCCGCTGGTACTCAGACAGCCTCAGGACAGAGAAAGCCACCTGTAGGACCAAGGAGAGAAGATGGAGAAGGTCCAAGTTGGAGCAGGATGAACTGCTCTATCGAACCGCACACATATCATACCTGAATAGCTGTAATTCAGCTAGGAGATTGTATCTGGGTGCCCGTATCATGAAAGCTAACAACTCATCCCAGGAACTTTTTGTCATCGTAAAGGAGTTTACTAATCCCAGAGCCAATAACCCACTCCCACCGCCTACACATGAATTATGTGAGAACTTAGGCAGCCACTTCATTAACAAAATTGACGTGATCTATATTACCTTTGATTCTGAAGAGGGCGCTCATGGTAAAGCCTCTATCTCGGAGAATCAGAGTCAGTCAACTCTAGAACTTATCCCTAATGTTACGAGGGAAGAAGTGTGATCTCTATTAGCGCGAGCAAAATCCGGCTCTCCATCAGATCTAATGCCACCCGCTGTTATGTCAGCGTTATCTCCAGTCCTTGCCGAGGCCCTTACAAATGTCTGCAACCTCTCGCTTGCAACCTCCACTGTCCCGCGCAAGTGGAAAGATGCGCGCATAAAACCCCTTCTGAAGAAGGTGCTAGCGGATCCTAGCGATCTTCAGAATTTTAGACCGATCTCTCTTTTGCCGTGCTGTGCAAAAATTATGGAGGCCTTAGTTAACCGACATCTCTACCATTATCTGGAGCAGAACAACATACTGGATGCCTCCCAGTCGGGCTTCCGTGCCTCACACAGCACGGAGGCGGCACTGTTGGAGGTAACAGACACCATAAGAATGTCCTTGGATAGGGATGTCCCTGTGATATTGGTGCTGTTGGATCTGTCGGCTGCCTTCGACACCATCTCCCATCAGATCCTTTTGGACCGGTTGCGAGAGATCGGTGTGGGAGGCAGGGCCCTTAAATGGCTCCAGAATTTTCTGGTGGACAGAACCCAATGTGTTCAGCTTGGGTCATTTAGCTCCCAAACTACCAGCATTGACAAAGGGGTTCCCCAGGGCTCAGTTTTGAGCCCTACTCTGTTTAACATATACGTGCCCCCCATGGCCTCAATCATCAGAGAGTGTGGGTTTGAAACCATATCTTATGCTGATGACACCCAGGTGATAGTCCCTATCGAGGAAAGTCCTGTGGTCACCAGACTTAAATTTCACCATTGTATGATCAGCATAGCGAAGTGGATGAGGAAGAACTTTCTCCAGCTCAACTCTTCAAAGACCGAGATCGTCCTATATGGCAAGGCGAAGGAGATGTGGACCCCTGAGTGGTGGCCATCTGTGCTAGGAGATGCACCCGCCCCCAGAAGTTGGGCGAAGAATCTGGGCATAAAAATTGACTATAACTTAGCAATGGATAAGCAGGTAAAATTAGTGGCAGGTGCCTGCTTTGGAACCATGCAAATGCTCAGACGGATTTTTCTATGGATTCCGTTTATGGCCAGATAGACCCTTATCCAGTCACTTCTGATTAGTCGACTGGACTATGGTAATTCACTGTTGGTTGGGATGAGGGAGGATCTGGCCGCCAAATTACAGGTGGTCCAAAACACGGTGGCCCTTTTTGTTCTTAACAAGCAGCTCGGACCCCCTCGCTACCCCTCCTGCGCCAACTACATTGGCTTCCCATCAAAAAGAGGTCCACCTTTAAACTGCTATGTTTAGTTTATAAGTCCCTTAATGGATTGGGCCCAGCCTACCTGACAAAGAAGCTCGAGTGGTACCATCCCTCACGACTGCTGAGATCCAGCAATTGAAATTTGCTCAGTGTTCGCAGAGTCAGGAAGGCCAGGATGGGCGGCCGGGCTTTCTCGTACCTGGCTCCCACTCAGTGGAATTCCTTGCCAGACGAGATCCGTGCCTGTACCAATTTCTGCTGTTTTAAAAAGCTGCTCAAGACCTGGCTATTCTAAATGTTTCCTCCACCTCTTGGTGTTCCTCTCTCATGCGCCGAGAGATCCCCCTGGGGATGATTCGTTGCGCAATACAAATGAGTAAATAAATAAATAAACTGACTAGTCTCTACACTCGCCTTTCTTGAGCAAAGACCCACCCTATAAACCCAACAGGGCCAACAGCAATGTGGCACTCTTTTATTGGGGAATCGTATAAACTAGTTCCTCAGTAATCAGGTCAATTACAACACTTCTGGTTCGATCAGTTGTCATACGGTTCATACTTTCTCAGTAAAACTGTGCGTTTGTTGGACAACATAAATGTCAAAACTGTGTGAGACTGAGTCCATGCATACCTTTATGATATGTTGGTCTGAGTCCTGGATAGCTCACTGTGCACCATCGGTATCCCTAATATAGCAAGGTAACAGGTGGTGTGTGCAACCTCAGAACATGGCAACCCTGATCCCCAAGGAAACAGATCTAGAACCCTTTCATTTGGTAGCTCATGCATGCCCAAAGATAGACACAAGAAATACATGAATTGGCATTTTAATATTTATTGAAACAATAAGATTCTTGTGTAAAATGTTTGTGCTGCAATAACCAATAGAAGGAAACAAAAAAGAGTAATCAGCATCACAAGAATGGTAAAGAAAATGAACAAATCAACCATTGTGCTGGTATATAGAATATAAGTACAATTATATTTGTGCTCCTAAATAGCACTCCCTAATCTAGTGTGTCTAGGGTGTGAGAATCTGCCCAGTTACCTGTGGGTATATTTTATCTGGGAGCCTGTCTTGGTGTAGAGCTGGGCACTATCCTTCTCAGGGGGTAAACAGGATTCAGCTGGGCTGGAAATCCGTCATGGGGCGACCTCAACAGTGTCAGGAAAATGCTCCTCTAACTAAACAAAGGAGGGATGTTGATTATATAATAAACTTTACCCACGTTGCCATGCCAAAGTCTCAGTCAGGCTTTCATTATTGATTCTAACCTTGATAAAGCTGTTGCAGAGCAAACAATAATAAACAACATAATTCTGCGCAGTGAACTTTAGCTTTCATACAGAATGTTCAATGCTCTGATAATATGCCTATGAATATGTGTAAATGTAAGCAAAGTTATTTCATGGAACATTAGCAATTCAAGCACAAAAGCAAATGCGTGCCAAATGTCAACATTTGAGAAAAGGATGTCAACTTTAAACGTGACCATGTAAAATGGTGGTGTTCCTGCCTAATGTGGCCACATGACACAGTGTTGTGTAACACAATCCGCAAGAACTTCTTTTTTTTTTAGTTGCTTATAAAGTAATTGTTTGTTGCATCCACATAGGTTAAAGATAATACTATACACTATCTCTGGAGTCCTAACATTTGAGATCCAATACAGCCTGTTTTACAGTTCACAGGTGTTCCTTTAGTGAAGCAATCACACTAAACCAAGGGATTTATTGTCAACGTTTAGATCCAATAATCAGTGTCTCTTATCAGGACCAGTCATCTGGCTAAACATAGCACCCACATAGTGTGGCTGGAATAGACTGACCTTCTAAATGAGTCCATCAGTGGGTTGTACAAACATGTATAGTGCACGCCTCTTCAGCTCTATGTCACCAAACCTCAACCAAAAATTGAAAAAGAGACAGGTGAGTAGATTGTCTCCATGCAGCGTCACCTTCACCATACACCTGCATTGTCTACACTGTTGTCACATCTAGTTTAACTTGCAACTATGTATCTGTAAAGAACAAAGAATTTGTAAACAACTGAAGAAACCGATCTGATTACATTGAAACTAGATTTACAGCAGTGAGGAGTCTGTGGGAGATCTGAGGAACCTCGCGCAGTCAGTGGGAGAGTTCAAGCCGTGCACATTCTATGGTGACATAGACTGTTAATGGGAAGGCCTTGTGAGGCCTGTTGTGAGAGCTCTCAGGTTTCCTGTTTCTATGCATGAGTGGCTGATCCAGTACACCTTTTCGTCTGCACATCTCTTGTATAAAAAGAAAATCTCAAGAGGGGCTTAGATCCTGTCTATTGCTTACCTTAACTACGATTGGCTGGCTCCCATGTCACGTTTACTTAATATTGGCTGGCCCTCATGTGGCTCACACGTCACTTTACTTAACATTGGCTGGCTCACATGTCACTTTACTTACTTTGCTTCCTATTGGTCAGCGCTTCATCCTCGTCACTATCTTCCTTCTGTGCTGTGAGTCTTCATCCTGCCATGGAGCCTGGAACAAGTACTGCTGCCGGTGGCCTGTGTCCTTCCACTGCATGTACTCTAGTTTTACTTTTCAACAAGCACTCTTATTGAGTATGTCTCTTCAGTCCCTCTCCTTCACCCCAGCTTTTTAGTTTTCAGGGCACTCACCCCACTTTCTCTTTAACCCATCCTTTTTTATTGTTTATTGCAGCTTTATCTAGCACAAACTCGACCCGAAGATATAGCAGCACTTTACATGAGCACTGTGCAGAGGCCTATACGTTTCGCTCCCATCGCCTGCCACCTCTTGATGTCCTGTTCACTTTAGAAGCAATGCTTAGTGCTGGGGAGGCCATGGTTGCCTCGAGGACCTGGAAGGCTAGGAAATGATGCATCATACTTTCTCTTACGATCAGATCCTAGGCCACTCTTTGCCTGCAGTGTGGCCAAGTTTCTAAGCCATGCATGGCGCATAAGACGAAAGATTCAGACAGGAACGTGGTAGTCCCTAGTAGCATGAGGGTTACATACAGGTGTTGGAGGGCTCTTACGATGGCAATCTATGTTTTATTTACACATTTTGCATGTGCACTTTATTGCTTTTAGTCTTCCTATAATGCTTCCCTGAGGGGAGATTGTGAACTGGGTTTATCTGTGGATGAAATGCAGTAGGGACTACCTTAGACCATCTCCCCCCTTATTTTAGAATGTATTTTACGTGTGTTTTTATTCTACTGTGGGGCATATTAGCAAGCCAGGCGATAAAATTATCGCCGCTTTAGCGGCAGAAGGAATTACATAGAGCATATTATCAAGCCCATTACCGCCGCTTTAGTGGCAGTTTTCTGCCGCTAAACCAGCGATAATTTTATCGCCTGGCTTGATAACATGCCCCCTTGTTGTATAATTATGGCACTGATAGCTCTATTACTGATCTGCTGAACAGCACGCTGTACTCTGGTTGCAGCAGGTTATTAGGATAGATTGGTTGTATGTACACCTGTCTGCAATATACCATTGTATGAATTGAATATTTGTATATATTTCTGCTTAAAATTGTGTTTTTATAGCTTTTATGATGCGAGCTGTCGAAATAAAGCTTATACAACAACAACTTAATTGGGGAGTAATGATGTGAGAGGACTCTCGAATGAGAATGGGATGGTAAGAGGAGTGCATGGGACAGAAAAGAGGATCTTTGAGAGAAAGGTGTGAGAAATAGAGGAGACAAGAAGATATGTGAGAGAAAGATGCGATAAAGGAATTTATATGATACAAGAGTGAGACAGCTCTCAGGAAGAATAGTGTTTGGGGTGACTGAGGGAAGTGAGAAGAATAGAGGGAGCAGGGTAGCAGATGATGGACAGAAAAGGGTGTGTGATTGGAAATCTGAGAGATGTGAGACAGAGAAACGGAGGTGGAGAAGCGAAGGATGCATGATCAAAGCAGCTTAAGGCAAAACCTGTGAGAAGAGAGGACGATGTGGGATACAAGAAACAGCAGGGGCTATTTCTGGGGAGGACAATACTAGGTTGGTGCTTACACTGCCACCACCAGCAAGGGGGTGTCATATTCCCTGTACAAGCAGCAAATGTGGAATCATTCTTAGAGTGGGTGGTACAGAACACTGTACCTTGACCAACTATGGCAAAAATGCGTGTGCTCGTCATATGCGGTGCCTGGGAGATAGAGTAGAGAGGAGGAAGTAAGAGAGGGGGAAGATGAGAGATAGGGGGTGGAAGAGAAGGATGAAAAAAGAGAGGAGTGTGACAGATGGTATGTATGGTGATTAATCTGGGACAGATGAGGGCAAGTGAGAGGCGGGTGCGAATAAAGAGTGAGATGGAGTTGAGGCTAATGGAAAAGGGAGAGAAAATCTAAATGAAGGTGAGACAATAGGAAAATGAGAAAATACTGAAAAAAGAGATTAATGTAAGCTGAAGAGCTGAACATGAGAGGAGGGGAGGTGAAAACATATAGAGAAAGGATAGGAAGGGAGAGGATAGAGGTAGAGAGTAGACTGAGAGAGGGAGAGCGAGAGAGAAAAGGGGGATATCTAACATAGACAAGGGGACTATAGAGACAGACGGGGAAATGGGGAGAAGAAAAGAACAGCACTGAGGCAAGCTGTTTGTTTTGTTTTTGCCACTTTGTCTTTAAACGCCCATATTGGGTACATGCCTCTCCCTCCATCTCCTTTTCCAGCGTGAGCCCAGTCTCCGAGATGACAAATGAGCACGTGAAAGGCATCAGTTGGATCTACAGGAAGTGACAGCAGCAAAACTACAGGATATGACAACAGGGGTTACAGCAGGGACAGCAGGTGTCCCAGTGAACGCAGCAGGACTTTACAGGATGCTCAAGTGGAATATCACTTAGTTTGAACTCTGTCAGAACCTGTATATTCACCCGTTCCTCTACCTGCACACTGCTCTCAGTCAGTTATGGTACCACTCCTGAGATCTGTCTGTAACATGCATGTCACTCTTTCCGTAACTGTACATGTTCTGTGAGCGATGAAAGCTTGTAGGGGTCTGATGAGCTGAATCTGTTCTGAGAGCAAAGGATGATTGTAACTTCTGTGAGAGAGGGAAGCTTGTAAGGGTCTGCTGAGCTGGATCTGTTCTGAGAGCAAAGGATGATTGTACCTTCTGTGAGAGAGGAAAGCTTGTAAGGGGTCTGCTGAGCGGAATCTGTTCCGAGAGCAAAGGATGACTGTACCTTCTGTGAGAGAGGAAAGCTTGTAGGGGTCTGCTGAGCTGGATCTGTTCCGAGAGCAAAGGATGATTGTACCTTCTGTGAGAGAGGAAAGCTTGTAGGGGTCTGCTGAGCTAGATCTGTTCTGAGAGCAAAGGATGACTGTGCCTTCTGTGAGAGAGGAAAGCTTGTAAGGGGTCTGCTGAGCTGGATCTGTTCTGAGAGCAAAGGATGATTGTACCTCCTGTGAGAGAGGAAAGCTTGTAGGGGTCTGCTGAGCTGGGTCTGTTCTGAGAGCAAATGATGATTGTACCTTCTGTGAGAGAGGGAAGCTTGTAGGGGTCTGCTGAGCTGGATCTGTTCTGAGAGCAAAGGATGATTGTACCTTCTGTGAGAGAGGAAAGCTTGTAAGGGGTCTGCTGAGCTGGATCTGTTCTGAGAGCAAAGGATGATTGTACCTCCTGTGAGAGAGGAAAGCTTGTAGGGGTCTGCTGAGCTGGGTCTGTTCTGAGAGCAAATGATGATTGTACCTTCTGTGAGAGAGGGAAGCTTGTAGGGGTCTGCTGAGCTGGATCTGTTCTGAGAGCAAAGGATGATTGTACCTTCTGTGAGAGAGGAAAGCTTGTAGGGGTCTGCTGAGCTGGGTCTGTTCTGAGAGCAAAGGATGATTGTACCTTCTGTGAGAGAGGAAAGCTTGTAGGGGTCTGCTGAGCGGAATCTGTTCCGAGAGCAAAGGATGATTGTACCTTCTGTGAGCGATGAAAGCTTGTAGGGGTCTGCTGAGCTGAATCTGTTCCGAGAGCAAAGGATGATTGTACCTTCTGTGAGAGAGGAAAGCTTGTAGGGGTCTGCTGAGCTGGATCTGTTCTGAGAGCAAAGGACGATTGTACCTTCTGTGAGAGAGGAAAGCTTGTAGGGGTCTGCTGAGCTGGATCTGTTCTGAGAGCAAAGGACGACTGTACCTTCTGTGAGAGAGGAAAGCTTGTAGGGGTCTGCTGAGCTGGATCTGTTCTGAGAGCAAAGGACGATTGTACCTTCTGTGAGAGAGGAAAGCTTGTAGGGGTCTGCTGAGCTAGATCTGTTCTGAGAGCAAAGGATGACTGTACCTTCTGTGAGAGAGGAAAGCTTGTAGGGGTCTGCTGAGCTGGATCTGTTCTGAGAGCAAAGGATGATTGTACCTTCTGTGAGCGATGAAAGCTTGTCGGGGTCTGCTGAGCTGGATCTGTTCTGAGAGCAAAGGATGATTGTACCTTCTGTGAGCGATGAAAGCTTGTAGGGGTCTGCTGAGCTGGATCTGTTCTGAGAGCAAAGGATGATTGTACCTTCTGTGAGAGAGGAAAGCATGGTGCGTCAAGCCTTACGCCTGCTTCAAGCAGGCGCAGGGTTTTGACGCATCAGCGTTGGGAAAGTGACTCAGTGAAATCTTATAGATTTCACTGACTCACTTTTCAGGGGCGTTCCTGCGACGGAACCCCCCCCTGTGTCGAAACGCCCACGTGAAACCTGACGCAGGTTTCACGTGGCGCAGGGCTTTACCCCGTGATGCATCTCCATAGATGCGTCACGAGGTAAATGGGGCGCAACGTGGCGCAGGGTTTACGCCGCCGCTGCGTCACAAAAGTGACGCAACGGCGGCGTAAAAGGGGCGCAAGTCCCACATAAATCTGCCCCCTGGTTGTTCAATTCTGAATGAATTCCAGTACCTTTTGCTTCCTGACATTCGAAGCGATCATCTGAGTTGGAGTAGGGTTCTTCTTGAGCTTGCGCCAAGACACCTCCGGGTAATCATGTGCTCTACAAGTAAATTTAACATAGTATAACATTAATACGCCTTCGAAAAACAAACTAGCATGTTAAAAAGAATGATGAAGCAGCAGCTGAACATGTCTGAAGAGACCCTGTGCTGTCCCGCGCTCGTCCTGAGACGTCCATGGCCTTGAGGCTGCTGTGATCCAAGAAGAGCGCCTGGGCACCACTGTCACCCGCCATGGCTTCAACAAGTGCAGCACTACATGAAATAAACGTGGACTAGATGAGCTACTCATGCGTGGTCCTGGGAAACCCGAGAGGTGAACAGTCTGCGGGCCATCTTCCGTGAGAGTGCAGCGCTTTATAGGGTCTGTGGGGAGACCCCTGTGCACTGAGCGGTTTGTGGGTAGAATCCTCATCCATGTAGTCTCTGTGGGCAGATTCTATGGTCGTACGCTATCTGTGGTGAGGCCTCGCGCTGTCATTTGGAAAAGAGGAGCAGCCTCTAGCTGCCCAATGGGGTGAGAGCCATTGGACAGCATAGGGAGAGGACGTGGTCCCACGGCTAGACGGCCGACCTTGGAGCTGGGAAGCCAAGGTTCGAGCCTCAGGGTCGACTCCACATCCTGTGATTCTGGGCATATCACTTAATCTACCCGTGCCTACCAAAAAAGAAAAAAGAAGAAAATGAATGTATGCTTGTGTAGCGTAACTGGTGCTCATGTAAAGTGCTCCAATACTTTTGGG
This sequence comes from Triturus cristatus, assembly GCF_964204655.1. NCBI lineage: Eukaryota > Metazoa > Chordata > Amphibia > Caudata > Salamandridae > Triturus > Triturus cristatus. The sequence goes on from NC_140588.1 coordinate 1,055,534,295, forward strand.
TCGAGTTTGCGCTATATAAATCTGCAACAAAAAAGAACGAGCCCTATGTCTGTGAAGCGAGCTCAGATCCCCGCACAGTCTGGGCGATGAGTCTGGGGCCCTGTACAGTCTATGGGGAGCCCAGGACAGTGTGTGGTGAGACACTGCCCTGACTGTTGTGGAAGGCCCGCAGACCCTTAGCCGTCTACTGGGAGAGCTCTGTGGGGAGCAGGGCCAGCTTTTGCCGGTTGCCGCCTCCTCTGATTCTCTCACTACCACCAGTCAAAAACACCCCTCATCCGTACACTCATAAGTTATTGCTAAACATGGCAACACCTCCTACCCGAGGTCAGTGCTCCCGCCACAGGTCAGCTCTCAGTGCAGCCGCACCGGTCGCACTGCCCTAGAGCCAGCCCTGCTGGGTGCTAGTGACTATGCAGTCAGTGAGCGGAGTCCAGTGCATCGTGAGAGTCCATGGGCCCTTCACTGTCAGGTGGGAGAGCTCTATGGGCGGAGTCCTTTAACCTGTGCAGTCTGTGGGAAGAAACAAGTGCCAGAGCAGTCTTTGTGGAGAGTCCAAGGGATTGAGACTAAAACTGTCCATTAAGTGAGTGCCACTGACTCCGTGGAGTTGGCTGGGAGAGCTCTATGGGGAGACCCCTTGGCTCTGTGCAGTCGGCTGGGAGAGCTCTGTGGGGAGAGCCCTTGGCTCCGTGCATTCGACTAGGAGAGTGTTATGGAGCGAACCCGTGGCTCTGTGCATTCAGCTAAGAGAGCTCTGTGGGGAGAACCCTTGGCTCTGTGCAGGCAACTGGGAGAGCTCTGTGGGTAGAACCTTTTGCTCCTTGAAGTCGGCTTGGAGAGCTTTATGGAGCGAGCCCTTGGCTCCGTGCAGTTGGCTAGGAGAGCTCTGTGGAGAGAGCCCTTGGCTCCGTGCAGTTGGCTAGGAGAGCTCTGTGGAGAGAGCCCTTGGCTCCATGCAGTTGGCTAGGAGAGCTCTGTGGGAGAGCCCTTGGCTCTGTGCAGTCAGCTGGGGGAGCTCTGTGAAGAGAACCTTTAGCTCTGTGCAGTCGGCTGGGAGAGCTTTATGGACCAAACCCTTGTCTCCGTGCAGTTGGCTAGGAGAGCTCTGTGGGACGAGCCCTTGTCTCCGTGCAGTTGACTAGGAGAGCTCTGTTGGGAGAGCACTTGCCTCTATGCAATCAGCTGGGAGAGTTCTGTGGGGAGAGCTCTTGGCTCTGTGCAGTCAGCTGAGCAGCTCTGAGGGGACAACCCTTGGCTCTGTGCAGTCTGCTGGGAGAGCTCTGTGGGGAGAGCCATTGGCTCTGTGCAGTCAGCCGGAGAGCTCTGTGGGGCGAACCCTTGGCTCTTTGCAGTCAGCTGAGAGAGCTCTCTGGGGAGAAGCTTTGGCTCCATGCAGTCGGCTGGAGAGCTCTGTGGGGAGAGCCCTTGGCTCCGTGCAGTCAACTAGGAGAGCTTTATGGAGCGAACCTTTTGCTCCGTGCAGTTGGCTGGGAGAGCTCTGTGGGGAGAGCCCTTGGCTCTGTGCCAGTTGGGTGGTAGAGCTCTGTGGGGAGAGCCCTTTGGCTCCGTGCAGTCAGCTGGGAGAGCTCTGTGGGGAGAGTTCTTGGCTCTGTGCCAGTCGGGTAGGAGAGCTCTGTGGGGAGAGCCCTTGGCTCCGTGCAGTCGGCTAGGAGAGCTCTGTAGGGAGAGTCCTTGGCTCCGTGGAGTCGGCTGGGAGAGCTTTATGGAGCGAGCACTTGAATCCGTGCGGTCGGCTGGGAAAGCTCTGTGGGGAGAGCCCTTGGCTCCATGCAGTCGGGTGGGAGAGCTCTGTGGGGAGAGCCCTTGGCTCCATGCAGTCGGCTAGGAGAGCTCTGTAGGGAGAGCCCTTGGCTCTGTGCCACACGGGTGGGAGAGCTCTGTAGGGAGAGCCCTTGGCTCCGTGCAGTCGGCTAGGAGAGCTTTATGGAGCGAGCACTTGAATCCGTGCGGTCGGCTGGGAAAGCTCTGTGGGGAGAGCCCTTGGCTCCATGCAGTCGGGTGGGAGAGCTCTGTGGGGAGAACCCTTGGCTCCATGCAGTCGGCTAGGAGAGCTCTGTAGGGAGAGCCCTTGGCTCCGTGCCAGTCAGGTGGGAGAGCTCTGCGGGGAGAGCCCTTGGCTCCGTGCAGTCGGCTAGGAGAGCTCTGTAGGGAGAGCCCTTGGCTCAGTGGAGTCGGCTGGGAGAGCTCTGTGAGTAGAGCCCTTTGCTCCATGCAGTCAGATGGGGAGCTCTGTGGAAAGAGCCCTCTGCTCTGTGCAGTCGGCTGGGAGAGCTCTGTAGGGAGAGCCCTTGGCTCTGTGGAGTGAGCTGGGAGAGCTTTATGGAGCGAGCTCTTGAATCCGTGCAGTCGGCTGGGAAAGCTCTGTGGGGAGAGCCCTTGGCTCCGTGCCAGTCGGGTAGGAGAGCTCTGCGTGGAGAGCCCTTGGCTCCGTGCAGTCGGCTAGGAGAGCTCTGTAGGGAGAGCCCTTGGCTCAGTGGAGTCGGCTGGGAGAGCTCTGTGAGGAGATCCCTTTGCTCCATGCAGTCAGATGGGGAGCTCTGTGGGAAGAGCCCTCTGCTCTGTGCAGTTGGCTGGGAGAGCTCTGTGGGGAGAGCCCTTGGCTCTGTGCAGTGGTCTGGGAGAGTGTTATTCAGTGAACCCTTAGCTCCGTGCAGTCGTCTGGGAGAGATCTGTGGGGAGATCCCTTGGCTCTGTGCAGGCTGCTGGGAGAGCTCTCTGGGGAGAACCTGTGGCTCCGTACAGTCAGCTGGGATAGTTCTGTGGGGATAGCCCTTGGCTTTGTGCAGTTGGCTAGGAGAGCTTTATTGAGCGAACCCTTGGCTCTGTGCAGTCCACTAGGAGAGCTCTGTGGGCAGATCCCTTGGCTCCGTGCAGTCGGCTAGAAGAGGTCTGTGGGGAGAACCCTTGGCTTTGTGCAGTTGGCTGGGAGAGCTTTATGAAGCAAACCCTTGGCTCCATGAAGTTGGGTAGGAGAGCTCTGTTGGGAGAGCCCTTGGCTCTGTGCAGTCGGCTGTGAGAGCTCTGTGGGGAGAGCCCTTAGCTCTGTGCAGTCGGCTGGGAGAGCTTTATGGAGTGAACCCTTGGCTCTGTGCAGTCAACTAGGAGACCTTTATGGAGTGAACCCTCGGCTCTGTGCAGTCAACTAGGAGAGCTTTATGGAGTGAACCCTTGGCTCTGTGCAGTACACTAGGGGAGCTTTATGGAGTGAACCCTTGGCTCTGTTCAGTCAACTAGGAGAGCTCTGTGGGGAGATCCCTTGGTTCCATGCAGTCGGCTGGTAGAGCTCTGTGGGGAGAGTCCTTGGCTCTGTGCAGTCGGCTGGGAGAGCTTTATGGAGCAAACCCTTGGCTCCATGCAGTTGGCTAGAGGAGAGCTCTGTGGGGAGAGCCCTTGTCTCTGTGCAGTCGGCTGGGACAGCTCTGTGGGGAGAGCCCTTGGCTCTGTGCAGTCGGCTGGGAGAGCTTTATGGAGCGAACCCTTGGCTCTGTGCAGTCCAATAGGAGAGCTTTATGGAGCGAACCCTTGGCTCTGTGCAGTCGGCTGGGACAGCTCTGTGGGGAGATCCCTTGGCTCCGTGCAGTTGGCTGGGAGAGCTCTCTGGGGAGAGGCATTTTCTCCGTGCAGTTGACTGTGGAGCTCTGAGGGGAGAACTTTTGACTCCATGCAGTCGGCTGCGAGAGCTCTGTAGGGAGAGCCCTTGACTCTGTGCAGTCAGCAGGGAGAGCTCTGTGGGGATAGCCCTTGGCTCCATGCAATTGGCTGGGAAACCCTGTGGGGAGAGCTCTTGGATCCGTGCAGTCAGCTGGGAGAGCTCAGTGGGGAGAGCCCTTGGCTCCGTGCAGTCGGCTAGGAGGGCTCTGTAGGGAGAGCCCTTGGCTCCGTGGAGTCGGCTGGGAGAGCTTTATGGAGCGAGCACTTGGACCCGTGCAGTCGGCTGGGAAAGCTCTGTGGGGAGAGCCCTTGGCTCCGTGCAGTCGGGTGGGAGAGCTCTGTGGGGAGAGCCCTTGGCTCCGTGCCGTCGGCAAGGAGAGCTCTGTAGGGAGAGCACTTGGCTCAGTGGAGTCGGCTGGGAGAACTCTGTGAGGAGAGCCCTTTGCTCCATGCAGTCAGATGGGGAGCTCTGTGAGCAGAGCCCTCGGCTCTGTGCAGTTGGCTGGGAGAGCTCTGTGGGGAGAGCCCTTGGCTCTGTGCAGTGGGCTGGGAGAGTGTTATGGAGCGAACCCTTAGCTCCGTGCACTCGTCTGGGAGAGATCTGTGGGGGGATCCCTTGGCTCGGTGCAGGCTACTGGGAGAGCCGTCTGGGGAAAACCTGTGGCTCCGTGCAGTCGGCTGACAGAGCTTCATGGAGCGAGCCCTTGGCTCCATGCAGTTGGCTAGGAGAGTTCTGTGGGGAGAGCACTTGGCTCTGTGCAGTTGGCTAGGAGAGCTTTATTGAGCGAACCCTTGGCTCTGTGCAGTCCACTAGGAGAGCTTTATGGAGCAAACCCTTGGCTCTGTGCAGTCCACTAAGGGGAGCTGTGTCGGGCGATCCCTTGGCTCTGTGCAGTCGGCTGGAAGAGGTCTTTGGGGAGAGCCCTTGGCTCTATGCAGTTGGCTGGGAGAGCTTTATGGAGCAAACCTTAGGCTCCATGCAGTTGGCTAGGAGAGCTCTGTGGGGAGAGCCCTTGTCTCCGTGCAGTCGGCTGGGACAGCTCTGTGGGGAGAGCCCTTGGCTCTGTGCAGTCGGCTGGGAGAGCTTTATGGAGCGAACCCTTGGCTCTGTGCAGTCCAATAGGAGAGCTTTATGGAGCGAACCCTTGGCTCTGTGCAGTCTACTAGGAGAGCTCTGTGGGGAGATCCCTTGGATCCGTGCAGTCGGCTGGGAGAGCTCTGTGGGGAAAGCCATTGTCTCCGTGCATTTGGCTGGGGAGCTCTGAGGGGAGAACCTTTGGCTCCATGCAGTCGGCTGCGAGAGCTCTGTAGGGAGAGCCCTTGACTCTGTGAAGTCAGCAGGGAGAGCTCTGTGGGGATAGCCCTTGGCTCCATGCAATTGGCTGGGGAAGCCTGTGGGGGGAGCCCTTGGTTCCGTGCAGTCGGCTAGGAGAGCTCTGTAGGGAGAGCCCTTGGCTCCATGGGGTCGGCTGGGAGAGCTGTGTGAGTAGAGCCCTTTGCTCCATGTATTCAGATGGGGAGCTCTGTGAGGAGAGCCCTTGACTCCTTGCAGTCGGCTAGGAAAGCGTTATGGAGCGAACCCTTGGCTCCGTGCAGTCGTCTGGGAGAGATCTGTGGGGGGATCCCTTGGCTCTGTGCAGGCAACTGGGAGAGCTCTCTGGGGAGAACCTCTGGCTCCGTGCAGTCGGCTGAGAGAGCTTTATGGAGCGAGCCCTTGGCTCCGTGCAGTTGGATAGGAGAGTTCTGTGGGGAGAGCCCTTGGCTCTGTGCAGTCCAAAAGGAGTGCTTTATGGAGCGAACCCTTGGCTCTCTGCAGACCAAAATGAGAGCTTTATGGAGCAAACCCTTGGCTCTGTGCATTACACTAGGAGAGCTCTGTGGGGAGATCCCTTGGCTCTGTGCAGTCGGCTGGGAGAGCTGTGTGGGGAGAGCCCTTGGCTCTGTGCAGTTGGCTGGGGGAGCTTTATGGAGCAAACTCTTGGCTCTCTGCAGTCCAAAAGGAGAGCTTTATAGAGCGAACCCTTGGCTCTCTGCAGTCCAAAAGGAGAGCTTTATGGAGCGGGAGTGAACCCTTGGCTCTGTGCATTCCACTAGGAGAGCTCTGTGGGGAGATCCTTTGGCTCCGTGCAGTCGGCTGGGAGAGCTCTGTGGGGAGAGCCTTTTTCTCCGTGCAGTTGGCTGGGCAGCTCTGAGGGGATAACCTTTGCCTCCATGCAGTCGGCTGCGAGAGCTCTGTAGGGAGAGCCCTTGACTCTGTGCAGTCAGCAGGGAGAGCTCTGTGGGGATAGCCCTTGGCTCCATGCAGTCGGCTGGGAAAGCTTTATGAAGTGAGCACTTGGCTCCGTGCAGTCGGCTGGGAAAGCTCTGTGGGGAAAGCCCTTGGCTCCGTGCAGTCGGCTGGGAGAGCTCTGTGGGGAGAGCCCTTGGCTCCGTGCAGTCGGCTGGGAGAGCTCTGTGGGGAGAGCCCCTGGCTCCGTGGAGTGGGCTGGAAGAGCTCTGTGAGTAGAGCCCTTGGCTCCATTGTAGGAAGGTGGTATCTGACTGCATGGTTGCTCCCACTTTTTTCCTGGTGTTTTGCTGGTTTTTTGGCTTAGTTTGGCTGGGATCCTGCTATGCAGGACCCCAACCTATCTACTTTCCCCTTTAAATTGATTACCAGTACTTTAGGTACACTCCAGTTTGGATTCTGGGGTACCCTTATAAGTCCCTAATATATGGTATACTCTGTACCCATGGCATAGGTTCCCCAGAGGCCTACCTGGGGCTGCAGCATGTATTGTGCCAACCCTGGGACGCCTTCCAAAATGACACCACAGGTCTGCTACTGCAGCCTGTGTAAGGTGGTGTATGCACCCCTTACCGAGATATAGGTTACCTATATCTCTCCATATCACTACACATGTAAACCTATCAATCACCTCTATGGCAGGCCTTCACAATCCTGAAGGCAGGGTGCTGGGTGTCATGTGAGAGGGTGCCCATGCATGAGCAGAGCCCCTCTGCAGCTTTCGGAACCTTTATTCCGGTGTTGTTTGTGATGAAGCCAAACCTTATACTCTTAAGTGCATTATAATCTTGCGGTAAATGCTAATTTTGGAATGGCTGCATGGAAACATGTCGTGTTTGGTGTCAAACACCTTGGAATCATACCCCCACACCAGTAACTGGTGTGGGAGTATGATCCCACCCTTCTAGAGGGAGAGACATGACAGCGCCGGTATACCCGGTACCAGCTTAACAGACCTTGGCATCACAAAAAGGAATGCTGCCAGCCACAGACAGGAGTCTGCCCTCCAGCTGCTGTACGAATCTCCGGCAGGGGAGGCCTGGACATTAGGTTTCCTTTCACAGGGAGGTGTGACCACCTCCCAGACAGGCTTTAGTGTATTGGGGCTGGGTGGGTGCACTCCAAGAGTGCTTTGAAGTCTGCACTGGGGGCACATTTGGTGTCCCTGTGCACAGTCCAGTTCAAACCGGTTGCAGGAGCATCCAGCCCCTGATCTGGCACGAAACTGGACAAAGGAAATGGGTGTAACCACCCCTCTTTCCTGACCCTCCCATAGGTGGGTCCCTAGAGTTTGTTCCACCCCTTCCTTGGGTATAAGATAGGCACCTCCTACACGACTTAAGATTTACCTAGACGAAACTCTGATACATAATCCTGGAACTTCGATGATCTACAAGGAGCTAGATGACTGAAGAATCTCCCTTGGAGTAAAGGAGTTAGTCCCCTGCAAGGCAGGCACCTAAGACGCATCTGACCGGTTTGCATCTCTGAAGCTCCCGCCGGACTCCGAAGAATTTGCAACACAGGAGGTGGGTTCCCAGACTTCCCAGAGGCCGACCCGAGCTCCCAGAAAAGCTGAGACCCATAGCCCTCATGGGGACCGTGGAACTGGAACCCCTCTACACCGTGCGCATTTGCAAGTGCATATGCTTCTTGTCGATCCTTGAGTCTGTGCTTTGGGCTACTTGTAGTCCACACCCCGAGCAGTGTCTCCTCCGAAGATTACTGGCCTACACTCACCGAGTGTCCCGTGAGCTGGTATTGTGTGATTCCTCTCGGGGTCCCTTTGCGATCCCAGGTCCGTCGACTGGTGGGTCCCTGTGAAGGCAACTCTAACTTTAATTGGGCTTACCTGGTTGCTCCTGACGTGCCCTGACTCTCCACCGCTTGGGGAGTCCCCAGGACCTTGCTGGTCCGCACCGAAGCATCTTTTCTCTTCTTGCGTGGGTTGCTGTTGCTAAGGGTTGTTGGGTTCAATCCGAGCACCGACACCGCAGCACTCGACATCCTTTGTGGGACAGCTCGAATCCAGCTCTTGGTCATCGTCGACGCCTCCTGGTCCTCGTGGCTGCAGAGTCAAGCTTCACCTCTTTGCATCTGAAACACCTGACATTGTGGGCATTCGTCTATAGTGCCCCTGGTCACTGGCAAGTGACCCAGACTGTCCCCTCTGCCTTCAGGTTCTTCTGATCTTCAATCCCGGCTTGGATCACACCGGACACTTTTCTTCTTCCCAGCAGCAGCAATTTGCTGCTGATCGCCATTGAATTCATCGATAATTCCCAACACCATTTGACACCTATGCACCCGGCTTCCATGGGTGAGGTAACTCGAGTACTCCGGTGCTCCCGTGGGTGCTCTCCCTAGACCCCCTAAGTCTAAAGAGGTTTGCTCCAAGTCCTCTCCTAAGTGTCCTTAACTTCTAAAATTCAAACCGTGACTTTCCCATAGAATAGTACGGGGCTCGCGGCTGTGTTCTCACACTGCACACGTCCCCCATGGGTCTCCTGTTTCACTACCTTGGGTGGTTCCTTGGGGTCCCAGCGATTCTACGTGCTCTAGGCACTGTGTCTAGTCAAGTCGTGGTTCTTATACCACTTTCTTAATATATGGTTTTGTCCCCCCCCCCTGGGGCCCATTGTCTATTGTGCTCGTTACTGTCGTTTTAGAACTGTATTATTGTGTATCTTGGACTTTAATCTCATAAAGAGATTAGTAGTGAGTGTTTAGAAATAAATACATATATTTTATATATTCCTTGTGTGGTTCTCCTTTCATTTAGTGATTCAAGAGGTTATAATCTGGTAAACCAAGCTGCTATAGACTCCTTCAAGACTTAGCCTGAAGGCTGCTTTCCATAGCTACCATTAGGATAGCTTACAATACAGGTTGTCTTTAAACCTATCATCAATAAGGGGTTGTTTGGACTGGTACAAGGTGCCCACTGTAACTAGTGGACAGTATACACCAGGTCAACTTCTCAAATCCATGCAGTCAGATGGAGAGCTCTGTGGGTAGAGCCCTTGGCTCCGTGCAGTTGGCTGGGAGAGCTCTGTGGGGAGAGCCCTGGCTCTGTGCAGTGGGCTGGGAGAGCTCTGTGGGGAGAGCCCTTGGCTCCATGCAGTCCACTGGGAGAGCTCTGTGGGTAGAGCCCTTGGCTCCGTGCAGTTGGCTGGGAGAGCTCTGTGGGGAGAGCCCTGGCTCTGTGCAGTGGGCTGGGAGAGCTTTATGGCGCGAACCCTTGTCTCCATGCAATTGGCTGGGAGAGCTCTGTGGGGAGAATCCTTGGCTCCGTGCAGTCGGCTGGGAGAGCTCTGTGGGGAGAGCCCCTGGCTTCGTGGAGTCGGCTGGGAGAGCTCTGTGTGGAGAGTCCCTGGGGCCTGCACTAACCGCGTTGGGAGAGCTCTGTGGGGAGAGTCTCTGGGACCTGCACTGGCGGGGGGTTGGGGGGTGGAGGGGGTCGAGCTCTGTGTGAGTCCCTAAATCCTGAGGTCTCGGGTGGGAGAGCTCTGGGGAGAGAGACCCTGGGCCCTGCGCTCTCGGGTGGGACAGATCTGTGGAGAGAGCCCTTGAGTCTGCACGGTCTGTGGAAGTACAGAGCCCTGAGCGTAGTCTGTGGGGAGAGTCCCTGGGGATTGGGGATGGGCCCGGCGCTGTCCATCAGGACCCCTCAGCAGCCCGCAGAGACAGCAGACAGCCAGGAAGTTCCCTGCAGCCTCGGGGCTCGCCCACCCCTGTGACCAGGCAGCCTCTGGGCTCGGCCACCCCTGGGACCAGCCAGCCTCGGAACTCACCCACCCCTGGGACCAGGAAGCCTCGGGGCTCGCCCACCCCCGGGACCCGGCAGCCTCGGGGCTCGCCCACCCCTGGGATATGGCAGACACGGGGCTCGCCCACCCCTGGGACATGGCAGACACGGGGCTCGCCCACCCCTGGGACCCGGATGGCCTCTGCCTAATTGAAGTCATTTGAGAATGACGGGGTTACATGGAAAATGCCCTCATTAGAGCCGCGGAGCGGGGCCGACGCACAGGAAATCCAAACAAGTGGCCACATTTGCCTTAAACGCCGGGTCCAAATTACAGGAATAAGCCCAATTAAATCAAATCGCCCCCTCCGCACTCATTAGGAATAATACCCCCCAAATAAATAACAAGGCAGAGGGGCTGACATTTGGAAATCACGGGAGGGTTGAGGTTTTTTTTGTTCTTAATGGAAAATCCGAGGCTGCCGTATCCCTTTCCCGCCGCCCCCGCGCCGTCCAGAGCCTGGGGAGCCAGGGGTGAACCGCACCCGGGGACTCTTCGGTGCAACTCACCTTCACTGCCTGGAGGGGGCAGAGGGCCCCGGCCGCGGGGGCCCGGGCAGCATCGAGAATGGCGCGGAGGGCAAACATTTTCATCCCTCTTTCTAGCGTTAGAACCAACCTTACATCTGAATAATTACGTACCTGCCTATATGTACATCTATACATTCACTGCCTATCCATCTATGCGTCCGTCTGTCGAACCCTCCACCCATATCCAAGCATTCATATGACCATCTACTCGCTTATCCTTCCATTCCCAGTTATTCACCCATTCATCCATCCATCCATCCCGCCACCATTCATCAATGCATCCATCTATTCATCTGTACTTCTGACAGCCTTCCCATCCAACCTCCCGCACATCCGTGTATCGAGCCAGGTCCATGCAAGATGAATGTCTCTCACACCCGGGGAGTTGACCATTTCAGCCATTTTCCATTTATCGGAAATAATAAACTCTCCTGGTGGAAGAAACGAAAGAACACACCAGAAAATATAACATCAATGACAGATATAAGCACTACCATACCTCCATTGTCAGGACTCCCAGGGGGCGGGAGATCAACTCTGGGGTCGGGTCAAACATCCTGTGATTCTGGGCAAATGCCTTAATCTCCCCATGCCTACAAAAAAAGAATGTGTCCGTCTGTAATGCAATTGGTGCTCGTGTAAAGCGCTCTGACACCTGCGGGTCGAATTCAAGCTATATAAATCTGCAAAAAAAATAAACTGTCAAGTAAGTTCAGTGGTAGTTCCAATGTCCTTGCCCTTCCTGTCTTTCAGCGGCAAGCGAGATTTGCCCTGTTCCTGTTATAAGGCTACAATAACCCTGTTAAGGCCTGCTCTCTCCGATTTCCTAGGATGCGAGGCGCGGGGCTTATTGCAGAGGTCTACTTTGACCAGTGGTCGTGACTACTTGTGTGCACCATCTCTTCGCTTGGCCCAGGTTCCTGATGATTCATCTCCATCGGAGTAAGCCCTGTCTGTGTCTAAGCAGCCCGAAAGAAGATACGGTTCATGGAACTCTGATGTTTGGGCCTTTAGATCGATAAGCCTCACCGCAGGCCCAGAAAACCTTGTTTGCTATTATTCAGGTAGAGATATGGACGCAGAGCTAGGAATTTCTTGCACTTTATCGCAGGCTCAAAGAATACATTTGCAGTGATGTGAATTTGATGACTGTCCAGTAGAAATGGACACTTGTGTTTTTCGTCCGCACCGGGTGTGTCGGAGGAGACATGCAATAATTGCTCGAAGCTGGGAAGAGGTACGGGCTTGGCAAAGTCAATGCGCTCTCTGGAATTGCAGGAATTCCAAAATGTGGATGTTAAAAGCCATGGTAAAATGGATTTTAGGAAAGCTGAAATATTCCCTTCTACCTCATCCTGTACTCCATGGATGTGGATATTGTTCCTCCGGGAGTGGTCCTCAAGGTCTGTGACCTTCTGTTGGGGACACCAGAGCTCCAACGCCCAGTCTGATTGTCAATTCACTTGTCTATCAAGATCCTTGGGGGGCTGGTCTACTACGTCCAGACGTTTGTGAACCACTCCAAATTGCACTGTAGAGATTTTATTTCAATGCGTAAGCCGGGCGTTGTGGTGCCAAAGCTGGACATTTTTTAAACCCAAGCTTATCATTTATTTGAGGATCATGTCTAGTGCCATGTCTGAGGAAATGCTAGGTTTGGAGTAAAATCCCGATTTAGTGCCCGCAAACGCCTCAGAAAATGTGAGTAGACCTGATGCTCACTTATGCTGCCATATGGCAAACCATGACGTGTTGACTGTCTGGGAGGCTGCAGGGCTATGGAGAAGCAAAAGGGCTTGATGAGGCAATTTCCACCGTATAGATGTACCTTTCAAACCTGAGAGGGGCAGCGGTGACCACTAGGGGTGGGCGTATCTCACTAAATTTAATGTAGTGTGATTATGTGAAATTGTAGGATTTGTTTTCGAGATTATACAGAATTACGTGAACAACTTACCCTGCATTTAGCACTATTTTCTTAGAACAAAATGCATGCTCTTTTCTAAAATAGACCTGATGGAGCACTAAATGCAGCATAGCAGGAACAGCAGCAGCCGACAGCCACTCGCGCTCTGTTCCTGTGATCTTGGGATGGCATTTTTGCAAAATTACACAAAATTATGTGAACGGGCCTAGCGGCCTAGTTTCGCCCTTGTTTATCACTAAGAAGATTGTGGCTGCTGGGAGCCTCTGTAACCCCCCAGAGACAAAAAATGAATCAGTCACTAATGATGCTGTCACCCCAATAACTGGGGTCTAGGCCAGGGTCTTACGTATGCTAAATAGATTAAAAGTCAGAGTTTGGGGGCCTGCTGTTCTGGTCCAGGAGCCACAGGAAGCAGGATTACACTGAAAAGAGAAGGGGACATTCAGATGTAGATGGCCACTAGCATTGACCGTGTACTGCATTATGCCGCCCCTGAATATCTAGAAGCCAAGCGGGAGGCAGCTCCTCCACTAAGGTGGAGGAGCGTCACCTCACCGCTTTCAGCAGTGGAAATAAAGGAAAATAATGATAATAACTTGTTATCTTTATCGTTTTGTTTGTTCCTGCTGTGGCAGCTTTGCTGGGCCGGCCTGCTCTGCTCTCAGAGCATGGCGAGGAATGGTGGGCACTCTGTAAAGTGCACATGAATGTTTGACCGGCCGTCTCAGGCGGGCCAAACTGTCATGCGCACTTTGAATGTTCCCAACCCAGGCTGCTTTACAGCCTGGGTGGAGAACATGCCCAGGCTCCCATTCCCTGGCTGAGTGGCCCACGGCACTCAGACCAAACACAATGCTGCATTGCAGCATTGTGATTGGCTTAGGGGAGCTTGGGTGCTTCCTGTTTCGGACGGAGCGTAGGGACGACGACGAGGGATAACAAGGAGCCCCACAGCGAACCGCTGTGAGTGAGGAGGATGTCTAGATCGGCACTGCCGCTGTAGCCCGGCCAGGAACGAGGTCACGAGGAGAGCAGCCCCTCCATACTTCACCAAGACACAAACTGAGAACACGCGTGAGACGTGGTAAGCCATAGTTATTGTGATGCCTGCAGCATACCCACAAGAGAGACTGTAAGCGCTAACTCAGAGTGATGCATATAAGCATTATACATGAACGGTACCACGCTGGCGAAGGAGAGCGCCACACTTGACAAGAGAGAAACCAATATGAGTTCTGAGAGCCCCATGCGCCCCCTGGTGGCAGCACACCATGACTGGAAGCCCAAGTGAGAGGTGGTACCAGACCTGCTGCTTGCTGCAATGTCACCCACTCAAGGACAGCCCGTTGTCCCGGCCGCAGAATGGTCTGAAGCTGGCCAGGTGGACACAATGTAAAGCAGGAGAAAGGCCAAGGGAAGCAAGGCTGCACCAGAAGAACACAATGCCGCAATGGTGGTCCAGACACTAGGACCACATCCTCCTGCACCTTCAAGGCACACCATGCCACACCCCACCGACCATGCCTGATGGCAGCAATGCCTCAAGGTGCAAGTCCTGCGCCATCTTGAGAAAGGAGTCAGAACCACAGCTCCCTCCTGCCCACAGAATAAGATCCCGGAAGAAGGAACACCATGGAATAGGAGCTCCAAGAAGGCCCCTGAAGAGGGAACACTTGACACATGGTTGGACGCCACACCACATTCAAGAAGAAGATAACTTGATCAGCAACTGCTGGAGCCCAACACCCCAGGCCAGTGACCGGACTACAGGGACAGTCGACCACTAAGAGTCTCTTTTGGCTGGCCTTGAAGAAGAGGCATGCCGCTGCACCCAGAAGGAGAAGAGACTCAAGTGACTGGAAGTCTCACCTGCATAGTCCGGAAGATGGTGCATGTTGCTGCACCCAAAAGAAGAGACTCTAGCAACAAGAAGTCTCAACTGCATAACTGGAAGGAAGGTGCATGCCAGAGCACCAAGGAGAAAGAAGAGGAGGAAGTGTAAGTGTGACATGCCGGTTCTCTCTGGGAAACCTGACGACTGACCAGCCCAAGAAGGAAGGAAGTTCAAGAGAAGCCAGGCCTGAAAGGCACACTTCAGAAGACTCCAACTGTTGACGGAGAGCATCTAAAGACACAAGCAGCAAGTCACCAAGGTGAAACGAGGAAGACCTGGTGACAGCAAATCTGAAGAACTGAGAGTAAGCCGCAAGCACGCACAAACAGAGTCTCTGCCCCACGCTTCCCTGCGTATCCTTCCAGACACAGTCACAGATGGCTCAGCAACTCAAAACGCCCAAGCAAAAGGATGCAGATGCCTCCATGAAAAAAGAATGCAAGCACCTGGCTACCATCACCCCAAGTTGTTAACAACCCAACAATCAAAGCAAGCCGTCGCCACCTGTCTTTCAGGTTCACCACACGACTGGCAACCCCATCTTGTCAGCCCCTGTCTAGTGTGTCATCACTACCGTCCATGGAGCTGCAAACATCCTGAGTGGAGTCTAACACCACTAAGAGAACTACAGACAAGAAGCACCTGACATACAGAAGAGTCAGTCAACCACAGACTACCTGCCCACTCTGGCTGCACCCTGATCCCGGTGGCGTGAGCGAGTCTTGACCAAGATCCATCTACCCTTGCAGTTGCACGAGCCACTAGGCGCGGCTCCTCGACGGTCTTGCAGCGGCCCAGACATGGCCCATATGCAGCCCAGCACAGACCTCATACAGTCCTGTGACATCCCATCCAAGGTACCTCCACAGGCGTCCGAGATGGACTTGACACTGCCCCACTGTTGGATACCAGGAGGAGGCAAAACCTTACAGCAGGGACCACAACAGGGTGCATTATGACAAGACTGTCTAAAGCGAGCCAAGCAACACCACCAAAGTATGCTACATGGTTGCTTCTGTGCTGGGGATTCTGACAAAGCCCCTGATGCACCCTGTTTTGAATTGTTGAAACAAACCATCAACCATCCTGAGCGTCAGCAGAGTGGACCAACGCCACACAATGGACATGACTCCAGCCGGCAAACGGCCAGTAGATTTTGGACTTCTCTGAGCCAGTGTTTGTGCTCTGAACTGCTCAAGTTAAATTATAAATGCGAGCTGAGATGTGCTGTTGCAGCCAGCTTCATCAGTCCGTACGCCCATAGCTGTCCTGTTGATTGACTCTAGAGACTGATGGACTATGTGGTATCCAGTTTATTTGTGTGTGTTTCCACAATTTGGATTTTTGTTTTGTTTTCTTTTTGATTTTGGTAGGAAAATAGTGTCTTGCAGGACACGCCATGCAGCAGCATCTCCCTAGGGGCAGTCCTACCACTCACCCCACACCCGATCAAAACAGGCATCACCGGTCAGTGACCCAGTTAATAAAAGGGCTTGGGTGAATGTGCTCGACGCCAGTTATACCCACTAAGTCCTTATGTCTATTTCAGTCCTTTTTGCAGCATGTGGGCCTAGGGACCATGATGCTACAAGCACCACTGTGAAGTCCCCGAGCATGGGATCAATTCACAGAACAGTCATCTTGCTCCATGGAAATAACCACCCTCAATCACATTCTCCTGAATAAAACAATAAAGCAGACAGATTTCAAATAAAATCAGCAAATATACAGACTTATGCAGGACAACTTAATGCTTTTGCATTAGATCTGGTAGGGCAAAATTAAGCGGCTAAAGAAGTAATGCTGTTCGCTAAAAGTGCCTTCAGGGTAAGTATCTATCTTCTGGCAGGAGGACCAAGCAGAAACACACAATGTGTTCCCAGGACATTCTTTTGTATGTGTATGCTCTGCACCCCTTAATGCCAGCTTTTCTAAATCTGAAAAGCAAAAGGTGAATTTGCATGATGCTGTACCTATTTAAATAATTCATTAGATCTACAGTTCTCTTGTTAACACACTTATGAAGTGACTAAATAATTCACATATTTGCCTTTCATAAAAACTTCAAGATCTTTAATATGAGATGTTATAATTAATTGAAATCTTCAAGATCTTTAATATGAGATGTTATAATTAATTAAAAATCTTCAATATCTTTAATATGTGATGTTATAATTAATTGGGCCTTGAGCAAAAATTTGCAGGCTAGATATTCCGCTTTTAATCAGTCAAACCAAGAATTCCGGCGATCATACTTTCCAGGATTTCAAATGTGCCACACGCTGATTTTAAGAAGGCAGACTTGACATTTTTAAGTTGATCACAATATTTTTGAAAAGCCAACTTACAGCCCAGTTTCTGTCCAATCAATCCAAATTCGAAATAAATCTAGGATTGTCTGGCACATTAGGCAATGTGAAAAATTCTCTCTATTGATTACTTTATCAAATATCAATTGCCTTTACCAGCTGTGTGGAAAAGCCTCCTGACCATAAACAAGAGCTCAGACTAATTCCACCTTCAGAATTCTCAGCATTTTGTCATACATCTTGCAAAATGCAAATCTTAATGTGGATCTCTTCTTTTTAATGGAAGCTAAGCTGTAGCATGGTGAACCCGTGTCCAGCACCAAAGACCTAAGATCATTATAAATTGGAGTCCTATCGATCAATATTCCTCCATACAACACAAATGAGAATTTGTAGTTCTTTTACAAAATATCATAATTTTCCACAAATTAGAAATATGAGTCACACACAATGTCCTTGAATATTTTATTGAGCGTGTCAATTTTATTAATGTGCTTCTGGAACTTTCTTTGATTCATTGCTCTGCACAATATAAAAGCATGGTGCCATGGTGCTGCTGCTTTGCCTCAAAAACCTATATTTCATATATAGCTCTCAGACTAGCAAACTTAACTTATACACATTTATTTTGCTTTTTTAGTTTTTATTTGCTTATGCAGTAAAACGCTCAACTCATGCAGCATCATCTGTAGTGTAGTTGAAGTTGAGAATCATTTATGCTTAATCTACTTTTTATACAGCTGTGTCAACTGCTTCAAATGATGGATACCCGTATACTTCAATTCAATTCAATACATCTTTATTTGATCTTAAAAAGATCATAAAAACACAAGTTAAAACAGTACATTCATTGTCACAAAATACCAATCTTAGGGCAATACAATAGATAAAACCATAAAAAATACAGCAGTTCATCAAATATAATACAGGACCACCAGCAGCCAAAGAGCCCGATGGCCTTCCCCCCAATGATTCTCTACTGCGACTGGTCAACTTGAGAAAACCACAGACAGTAAAACAGATATCTGGGCTGATCAACATTTGAAGGTGGATTAATGCTGCCCTACATTTCTGAAAAGCGAATTTCTTCAATAAGGGTTTAAGTCACAATTGAAAATGTTGACGATAAAAACCACAAAAAACATAAAGTGTAACAGGGATGGTTCCGCCTTGCCGTTACGAGGACATGGGGCAAGTTCCTTGCCCCATACTCCTTCCGTTTCATAAAAACACGCGGAATGCCAGACCATCCCCAGCAATGACAATTAAGTAAGAATTGCGAGGTAGATTTGCTAGTTCTGGATTAGTTGGGTGTTTTAAATCATGATTTAGGTGCCACACTTGTACTCTGTTGCCACACTGCATTTTACTCTGTTGTGCTGAACAATGCCTTCGGCAATGCGCTTGTTGTCCACGGTGGGTGTCACAAGAAGATTAAAAAAATCTAAGAAAAATGGTCACTTTCCATTCTTCTAACTACTATAAAATCTTCTCAGAGTGTAAACCACTGACATAACACAAATGTATTGGTTTCATTATTCCCAGCCCTGAGGAAGGTCCTATGAATTCATTATTTTGCAAAGAAACATGTTGGCAGGACATTTTTAATGAATATTGATACGAGATCATTGGAAAAGCAACAAAGGAGACTTGGGTCAACCCAATTGGAGAAGAGGTTATTGGATTCCTTTAATGAACTCTTTAAAGAGTCATGGATAATCTTGCAAAATATTCCTAATCAATAGCTCAGTTTGATTTCCCACAGACACGTGGAGTTGTTCTAAAAATAGAAGTATCTTGGTAACTGGAAGGTGACTTGGTGGCACCGCTATTAAGGCTCTGCACTGGCTCCCAGTCCGCCAAAGGGTGGAATTTAAAGCCATGTGCACGGCCCATAAACTAATCAATGGATCGGGACCTGCGATTCTCAGCGGCTTGGTCACCCCCTACACAGCACCGAGAGCTCTACGGTCTGAGAACGAGCACCTGGCCAACATCCCCAAATTCAAGAGAACACGTACCGGAGGCCGACGTTTCTCTGTAAAAGCGTCCACTGGTTGGAACTCCCTCCCACGCTCCCTCAGACTGGAGCCCAACTACCTGACGTTCAGGAAAAAACTTAAAACCCTCCTGTTTCCTAAATAAACCCTTCGCCCTTATCCCCCTCAGCAGGTTTTAATCTTCACAGCGCGGGGATGCCCTCGAGTCACCAGGCGCTCTACAAGTTGCTAAAATAAATAAATAAATAAATAAATGTGACTACTGGGAATGCACAGGGTAATTGAGATTATAATGGGAAGTCGTGAAGCTTTGGCCTCTTGCGAAGCCCAGTTTGTGCTGGGGAATGGGGCAGACAGGACGAGTCAGTGGTGGGCAGAGGGTAGAATGTGTCCAGGTGAGTTATTCAAGAGGCAGTCCAGGTCAGGCCGCAGGAGGGCCCGTCCAGAGCGAGACCCTGGCCCTGGAGGGATGTGGCTCTGGGCAGGGGAGGGTGGGTGGCTGTCACACGACAGCAGGCTTCGTTTTCAGGAAACTGTTTCCACTGCCACAAGAGGCTGCTGATGTGACCCCTGATTTTTAGGTCTCGCCTGACCCAGCGCATGCGCTGGTCTGGCGAGACTTATTGAGAGGGCTCCAAAAAGTGCTACCAGGCCAGCCTAGAGCTACAGTGCATGTGCGCGGGCGACGCGCTTGACCACGATTACTTTCACTTCCGCTTTGATGTTTGATCGTGATCGCGATCGCGATCACTTTCACTTTCGGGGCCGCTTAGAATAGCCAATAGGTCTCGCTTTTGGGACCTTATAAATATTTAGTTATGCAACAGTTGCATGGCTAAATACTTATAAGGTCCCAAAGGCGAGACCTATTGGCTATGCCAATGCTTGTTTTAAACTGCCACTGGGTACGCATTTTAAATTCATACCCATTGTTTTATAAAATATTTAAAGTGAGAAGGCACTAGGACTCAAAACTTCACAGACCCATATTCTTCACACGCGTAATCCACGTGAAGAGAGGCCCTATCTCTTTGCCACACAGTCTCCGTCTATTATGGAATTAATATATTTGCTATTTTTAGAATGATGCTACATAACACGTTTAGTGCAATGAGGGAGGCTAAGAGAGGTAAGTATTTGCAGTCAATGTGACAGACAGTGCATGAGCATTGTATAAATAAGTAAATACATTAATAAGCAGAAAAAGACCAAAGCGGATAGGCTCTGCACCCAGTGTGACAGGTTGAGGCCAAAGTGGCCAGACTCTGCTCCCAGTTTGACAGGGAGAGACCCAGAGAGGCCAGCTCTGCACCCAGTATGATAGAAAGAGGACTAGAGCGGCCGGCTGTGCGCTCTTTATGATAGGGAGAGACCCAGAGAGGCCAGCTCTGCACCCAGTGTGACAGAGAGAGGACTAGAGCGGCCAGCTGTGCACTCTTTATGATAGGGAGAGACCCAGAGAGGCCAGCTCTGCACCCAGTATGACAGAGAGAGGACTAGAGCGGCCAGCTGTGCACTCTTTATGATAGGGAGAGACCCAGAGAGGCCAGCTCTGCACCCAGTGTGACAGAGAGAGGACTAGAGCGGCCAGCTGTGCACTCTTTATGATAGGGAGAGACCCAGAGAGGCCAGCTCTGCACCCAGTGTGACAGAGAGAGGACTAGAGCGGCCAGCTGTGCACTCTTTATGATAGAGAGAGACCCAGAGAGGCCAGCTCTGCACCCAGTATGACAGAGAGAGGACTAGAGCGGCCAGCTGTGCACTCTTTATGACAGGGAGAGACCCAGAAAGGCCAGCTCTGCACCCAGTATGATAGAGAGGGGACTAGAGCGGCCAGCTGTGCACTCTTTATGACAGGGAGAGACCCAGAGAGGCCATCTCTGCACCCAGTATGATAGAGAGAGGACTAGAGCGGCCAGCTGTGCACTCTTTATGACAGGGAGAGACCCAGAGAGGCCATCTCTGCACCCAGTATGATAGAAAGAGGACTAGAGCGGCCAGCTGTGCACTCTTTATGATAGGGAGAGACCCAGAGAGGCCAGCTCTGCACCCAGTGTGACAGAGAGAGGCATAGAGAGGCCAGCTCTGCACCCTTTATGACAGGGAGAGTCCATTCGCTGCCCCTAGTGTGACAGATGAGACAGAGAGAGGCCAAGCTCCGCACCAGTGTGACAGAGAGAGGCATAGAGAGACCAGGTCCTGCACCCAGTGTGACAGGGAGAGGCCTAGAGAAGCCAGCTGTGCACTCTTTATGACAGGGAGAGACCCAGAGGTACCGGTCCCTGCCCCTAGTGTGACAGAGGAGACAGGGAGAAGCCAGGCTTTGCACGAGTGGGGCAGGGAGTGTGATACCTCTCTTTTCACCATGTTCCTCACCTTGACATTGGCTGATGGCTTCCTTTCCCCCCTCTATACCTGTCCCCGTAACAACTGCATTCAGATCACCTCTGTCCTGTCCCACTTTTCCTGCACCACCAACAAGTTCCTCTTCACCATCTTTAGTGACACCAAGCCTGAGAACTGTAGCAGGTCAATCTTCTCCAGCTACACCACCATCGAATCGAGTGTGGTCCCATAACATGGACAGCAGCTGCCCCATCTCATCATCTCTAGTCTGTGCCATGCCTCTGCCACCTTGTCATCTTTCCACCCCAATTGCTGCCCATAACATTGCTTCTTCATGTGCTCCCCCGCTTACTTCACAGTGGAGTGGACACACATCCACACGTCTTTCTTCCTCCCCGAGCAATTGGTGACACTCCTTCCTTGGCCCTGTTCGTCTCAACATCCCCACATCTTTCCTGTTCTCCACCTTTCCAACGTGTTCAGTCTGTCTTCCTGCCATCCCAATCAGGATGCTCTCATCACCACTCACATCCTGGAGGGATGAGTTCCCAAACACTTTTCAGGCCGGCCTCCCAAACTGAGGCACTTTACTTAGCATACCAAGCATCTACCCATCTGATGCTCTCCCCCCATGATAGCATCATGGGGGAACACTCTACATCCTCGGATACTTCTTTATGAAACTGATCTTTTTCTTACTTGACCAATTTATCCTCGCCTACGTTACTCTCTACCTCTCATCCATCTTACTCTTGGCCAGTCTAATGTGCATCCTGTGCCCCCTCAACCGCATATCTTCCAGGTCAAGGCCACACTACTTCTTGGATCCTCTATGACACTCTATGTGCCTCAAAAAGCAGAATTGAAAATATGGCCCTGAAGAGCCTAACTTCCCACACTGCTCTCTTCAGAGAAATTATGCCCTCCTACATTCTTGTTGCAATTTCTTTTACTGTTCCCCTTTCCCTTGCCCGGCCACCTAATATCTGTGGCATACATCTACCCCCATTTCGGTCATATCCCCTGAAGTATTTGCATTAAGAAGCCACCCCAACCAGCTTTCCATCAATGGTTTCCAAAGATACCTCGTTTCCTCCAGTCATTACAAATTCCATCACATGCTCCTCCCTCTTTTTCATTCCTTTCTTCTGGTCCACTCCTCCCAAATTTGGTCCAGACATGTCCATATGAAGTCCTCGTTAAAGTCAATAAACTACAACAGAGGGACCCTGACTGTTTCACTTATGTGAGGAAGATTCAGGGAAATAACCTATAGAGCACAACAAAACTTCCTACACCTATCTATTTCGGTATAAGGCAATATGTCCATAAAAGTCACCAATGAATCTGAGGTCCAGCAACACGTTCCCATCTTTCTTGTACCCACAGTTCCTCTAGCACCTTCTCCCCAAGGCGCTCTGTGTCTGGTGCCAAACCATGGAACTTCAGCAACTGGAATAGAGACAAAGCCTCGGGGGGGGGGGCTCTTTCCTCGACAAAACACATTCAGGCGCAAGGATCGTCGCACCAGCTCTCACGGAGACTTCAAAGCCACTGTGTCACTTGCAGTCAATTTATTATCACGCTCACCACTGCCTCATTGTCAATCAAGAAAGCATTTAATTTGCTGGTCTTCACGCTTTCTCGCAGCTCAATCACCAGTAACATAGAAAAACAATCCAGAAATGGAATGTTGTGTTTGCATCTTTTCCAGTTATATCCCAGCCTTTCAGCGCACCAGTGACTGTCCCGGAACAGGAAAATCCCTCAACACCCACCCGAGACAACCCAAAATATTCTGATGTCCCATTCATAAGGGTTAGGGACCATCCATATTGTTATTCAAGTGGAGTTGTCAAGGAAGGTCATCCTAATTCCCATGTCCTGCCGTACTGCTTCAGGTGTTCTCACCCTGCGCTTAGATGCACCTCTCAAGGCCAATGCCATGTACCTTCAGGAGGCTCTCCCTGGAGCTGCCACTCAACAGGTGGTATTCAAGTGCTCCAGGTATTTTTCTCAGCTCACATTCCAGTTTGACCAGAACCTCCAGCAGCTCTCTCCCCAGGGGCTCTAGCTCCTCAGCTAGTAGGCTGGGTACCAGTGCTACCGAGTCGAGCTCCATCCCCAAGAAGAACAATGTGCTGACCTGTTCTTCTATTTTCTCCTCTGCCAGACATATCCACAGGTCTCCAGACACCTACTGCATTACTGGCACAGCCTGGCATACTTCCTGTGGTCTCCTGCCCTGCCCACCAGGGGAAGTTGTCCAGATAATGAATCACCTGTTCAAGGAATGTGGTGAAGCACTCAAAAGCTGCAGCTCACTACCCCATGGACATGGCCTTGTCCATCTAGTTGTCATCCCAGAACTGTATCCCCCTACAGGAGGAAATCCAATGGATGCCCTGGCTGCAGGTGGACAGCTGAGTAGATGTCTATCTTTGTCATCTATGCCCACTTTTCACAATGGCAAACTAGTCTCACTGCTGTATCAATTCTGAGAGAGTTCACTGTGCAGTCCTTTTTTGCAATATACCCATTCACAACCCTCCCTCAGGCCGTGAGAGGTGCAGTATCTTCCAGCAGTTCTTCCTGTTTTGTGGTCCTATTCCCAGTGGGGATATCATCACATTTGGTATAAGCAAGCCTCTGGACGGGCACACCTACTTGCCATCCTGCATCTCATTTTGAAAGTTAGCCTACACTACTCCCTCCATCCCCAGTATAGATGTTAGGTTGTCAGCCTAGAGGCGTCCATGAAGTCCATAATATGCACTTAGAGAGCCGTATTTGAAACCGACTCTCAACACTGCCAATCCAGCCCTGCTCGGGTATCTCTTCTGCCCCGGATCATCATCTCCATCTTCATTGGAGTATTGGCACAGTCCACTTTGGACGCACTATACCTCTTCCTCCTCTGTCTGATTCCTGTCCCGCAAATCACTGTGCGAAAGGGTGCTTTCAGCTGCATTTGGAGCATTGATGCCTAAACCTCACAGAGACCTAAAGGAAGCCCCTTTTTTTCAGTTTTAACATGCACCCCTCATCATCTTTGGCTGTGCCCCCATCCCTCCCGGGGTGGATCTCGTCTGAAATGTGGTAGGCGGCAGTGACAGGCCATCCGTTCTTAACTTACCCATGACTTTGAGGGGTCCAGCCCTCACCTTAGCCTGAAATCCTCATCGTATCGGATCCAGGCTTCACTCCCAAAACTGGTCTGTACCATCCTGATGATGCCCACATACTCGAATAATGCCACACATTGCACTGGCGTTAATCGTGAACCTTGCTGTCTACATCACAATAGTGGTGTGGATCCGGGGTGTTTTGACCAGCTCTCTCCCACCTTTGATCCTTCATTGTGGCATGTTTTCTCTGTGGTAGTTTAAACATTGTCACCTACTCACTCGCCCATATCTTATGTATGTGCTGGGCAGCAAGTGGCTTCCCAGGGTCGCCGCTATCCCCATGTAGAGGAGCTGTGTTATCCCCTTCAATCCATATTTCTGCTGTCCTTTCCCCTTCATTTCTGCTTCTTGTTTCACGCCTCCTCACTCTTGGTTTATCGGTGCCTTGTCTCCTCTCTCCACTCCACTCACCCAGTCTCCACTCACTGTACTCCCCAGCCTCTCCTCATCTGCACCTCCCAGCCCCTCTTCTCCCACCACTCACTGTACCCTGAGCACTGCCAGTATGGAACCCCTCCCCATTTCCCTTTTCAAAGAACTGTTCCAACCCCCCCAGTTTTCCAGCACTTCAACAAACTCAGTCCCCCTTTGTACCCTCTCAACTGCCTCCTACTCTCACCGCCCCTCTGTTCAGGCTCCTGTCTTCCTGTATTTATCAGCCTATACACATGCCAAAGCCAGCAGTGGGGTGTGCGGTGACCTGCCCTGTCTCACGCCCTTGCCCCCACGTCTCCCATTCCCATAGGCTGTTGTCTCTTCTCACCTCCATGCTAGCCAGGCCCGGCTCCAGGAATTTTCATTTGGGTGGGCCAAGGGCGCATTCGGGTGGGCCACTGCGGGCCCAATTTGTCGTTTCTGGAGGTAGCCTACAAGCCCTGATTACATCATAAGTACTTGCAAACAGGCAGCATGATACAACGGATTGCTTCTGTGTGTACACAGAGCATGTGGAGAGTTATTTAAAAGTAAGACCAACGTTTGGACCTAACTGCAAACCCTTGAATTCCAGCTGGCCAGGCTTCAACACAAGTACTTGAATGCTAAGCATATTATAAAGCGTTCAAGATTAAGGAAGTCCCTATTACTAAACGAAAGCCTTGACACCAGTGCCCCTCATCGCTCTAAAGCATCTCCCCCTCATGCCCTCCTCCTCGGATTTCCTCATTGCCATCCTCCAACACTGCCCTTCATCTCTCCGTAGCCTCTTCCCCTCATGACCTCCTCCTCAGACTCCCTCCCTACCTCCCTCCACCAGTGCCCCTCATCGCTCCATAGCCCCTCCCCATGACCTCCTCCTCAGACTCCCTCCCTACCACCCTCCACCAGTGCCCCTCATCTCTCCGTAGCTCCTCCCCCATGACCTCCTCCTCAGACTCCCTCCCTACCACCCTCCACCAGTGCCCCTCATCACTCCAAAGCCCCTCCCCCATGACCTCCTGCTCAGACTCCCTCACAAACAACCTCCACCAGTGACCCTCATCTCTCCGTAGCTCCACCCCATGACCTCCTCCTCAGATTCCCTCATTGCCACCCTCCACCAGTGCCCCTCAGCACTCCATAGCCCCTCCCTCCATGATGTCCCCCTCAGATTCCCTCATTGCCACCCTGCAACAATGCCCATCATCTCTCCGTAGCCCCTCTCTCGTATGCATTTTATTTGTTGTATAGCGCTACTCGCAGTGCAGGGTGTCACAGTACTTTACATCACGCACACATTATGCAGAGACAATGAATCATACAAGTATGTATATCAGCCTATAGGGATTGTCACATAAGCTAATGAGGGTTACCAGGTGTAGGAATCACATGTCATCCATACTGCTGGGCAATATGTTTTGAGAGGGTTAGGTTTGGAGAAGCACAAACACAGGATTTAAAGCATACCACAGTGGTTGGGGGTTGGCTTTACTGATTAGAATGTATATTTGCCCAAACAAACTCTTTATTGCAACATTAGAATTATGAAAGACTGGGAAAATTTGAACAAACTAGCAATAAAAATAAAAAAAAATCTAATTATACCATTCTAGGTTGAATGCAGGTCTTTGATGACAGTCCATAGGTCACTGTCCTATGTTAGGACTGTAACTTCTGAACTGCAAGTAATTAAAGGATCTCTGTGACAAAGGCAGTAACCCACTGAGCTATCCACGTTAACTACAGTTTATCTGCATTTAAAAACTACAAACAGACAAAGGGTTGCTCTCCTGCAGGATCATTAATCCCCAGAGTTATCTGGACATTTTAATAGCTGTCGTGCCTCCTTTGCAGAACAAGTCATGATAATGATACTAACGATTTAAACAAACGATTTAAATAAAATATACACGGCATACAAAGTATGTGTCTTGCACACTGTTGGACCCGGCCTCGTGGCGTGGTCCTGGCCCCCTTTTCAGGCCGACCGGGGACCTCTTCCCCCTTCGGGGTCCCCCCTGGATTGTACACATCCACCCACACCAGCCAACGTGACCCGGCTCCCTCCGGCCGCGGCCCCAGCGAAACCCCGACATCGAGGCACCAAGATCCGGCCAGGGGGCACCATGTGGCCAACCCCCCGATCCCGGAGGAGGGGCGTTTTGATGGGACCCCCAACCGTCCCCTAACGCCTGGGTGCGATCGCTCTCCGGCCTCCCTGGGCACTGGCGCCTCTCCCGCTGGGCGTCTGGCCTCTCCCAGCCCGGCCTCTCCACCCCCCGGACGCAAGGGTCCGGACATCAAAGGGCTCCAGACCTATATCTGGGGCGAACCCGCACCAGGAGACTCTTGCCTGGAACTGTACCTCGAGCCCTGCTGACTGTGTCGCGGCTCCACCTTGCTGAGAATAAGATCCTCACGGGAACCTCGGGGCCCTGCTGACGCCGTCGCGGCCCATCCTCGCTGAACTACCATCGGAGACCTGCTGACCTCGTCGCGGCTCGACCTAGCGGAACTACCATCGGAGCCCTGCTGACTTCGTCGCGGCTCGAGCTAGCTGAACTGACCCCCCGAGCCCTGCTGACTCTGTCGCGGCTCGACCTCTTCGAGCCGCCCTTGTGTCCGGCACCCGACGCTCTGACTCCCGGAGTTCTTCCCAGCTTGAGGCTTAGTACCTGGGAGCAGGGTACCCTCGTACCAGGCTGGTACTGAGACTGTCCCGCTACCCCTTCCCCCCAAAGACATTGAGACTCTTTTCGGATCACTCGATCCACCTGTACATATTGCCAAAGAAGCCTACGATAATTACCGATAAAAATATATGAGAACTGATACCAGTGTCAAGTCCTGTGTGGTGGTGTTACTGGGCTAGTACGATCATAGGGGAAGGACCTCTCCTAGGAGGCTTCTCAGCGGCGCTTGGCTACTTCCTTGCAGTAAGGAGGCCCACTGGGTAGTCCCGCTGACTCCCCAGAGGTCCGCCTTCCAACATTTGGTGGCCAGCGACGGGATCCGAGCCGGACGCAAATCGTACAGCAAGTAACTCACCCGCTACCTAACCAGACGCAGAATAACCATGAGCAGCCAGGAGACCACCACGACCGTGGGGTTCCAACAAGAACGGTTGGAGGAATACACCCACAAAGAACTCAAACAGTTCTGTAAAGACAAAGGCATTTCGACCACCGGATTAGGCTCAAAAGAGGACATGCAGAAAGCCCTAAGAGCCTGGGTGGAGTCCGAAGTAGCATCGCCCCAAAACGAAGGAACGTCAGAACTAAACGTAGCCATACAGCCAACCACGGCCCCGGCAAATGGGGGAAGAAACAGCATTGAAGCCGGCCTATCCCCAGAAGAGATACGGGAGCGGGAGAGGGTCCGGACCCATGAGTTAGAACTCGCACGACTCCGGCTGGACGGAGAACTCCTACTGGCGGAAAAGAAGTTGGCCCTAGAGCAACTACGGTTGCAAGAAGAGATTGAGGAAAAAAAACGGCACAGAGAACTGGAGGAGAAAAGGCTAACCCTCGAGCACGAGCAGAGCCTCAAGGAGCTTGAACTTAAGTCCAAAAAGGGGGAG
Organism: Triturus cristatus; assembly: GCF_964204655.1. NCBI lineage: Eukaryota > Metazoa > Chordata > Amphibia > Caudata > Salamandridae > Triturus > Triturus cristatus. The sequence continues at coordinate 1,055,562,257 of NC_140588.1, forward strand.
ACCAGCACCCCCGGAAACAAGGACACTCCTCCGCCGACAGAGGCGAAGGTACATATCCCCAAGGATGTCGTCAAAGAATACTACAAGAACGACGACATCCAACAATGGTTCAAAGCCTACGAAGTGGCCATGACCTCCCATCGGGTACCCCGGAAGGATTGGGGTGCCGGCCTATGGGGACGATTCCTCAGCGAGGGTCGAGATACCCTGCTACAGCTCCCGGACGACGTGATGACCTCGTACGATCACATGAAGGAGGCCCTGCTCACCCGCTATGGCCTCACGGCAGAAATGTACCCCCAGCGCTTCCGAGACTGCAAGAAACTCCCCGGTACCACTTGGGTGGAGTACGTCGACTTTTTTAGCAGAGCCCTGGAAGGGTGGATCAAGGGCAGCAAAGTCACCTCCTACGAGCAGCTGTTCGACCTCATTGTCTGGGAGCATCTCTCCAACAACTGTTTCGTCGAGCTGCGACAGCACCTCCTCGACAGCAAACTGACCGAGCCGCGGAAGCTCGCCGCCGAGGCAGATCGGTAGGTGAACACCTGGGTCCCCCGGAACTCGATGGGGGAGTACCAGCGGAACACCACAGGACCCCCCCGCCAGCGCGGCGGAGGAGGAGGGTCATACTGGAACCGAGACTTTACAGCAGGGCCGCCACGGAGTCCTCCTCGGGGTCCGCCCTCGAACCGCACGTCCCCGACCCTAGCACGAAGGGGGACAACCCCAGCCCGACCAGGACCTCGGCCAACGGTAACCTGCTACAGCTGCCAACAACCAGGGCACTATGCCAGTGACCCCACCTGCCCCATGAACCGCCGAAGCGGGACCACCGGGCCCCCGCCCCGACAGCTGGCGGCCGCCGCCCTGGGGGAAGGGGAGGAGGAGGAAGAGAACACCGACGCCGGGTCCACCGATTGGGAGCCAGCCGCCATGTCCCTCGTATGCCTGGGCAACCGAGAAATGGTGCCCCAAACACCCATCCCGAGCAACACCCAGAAATACCAGCAGTGGGTCACCATTAACGGACGCCGGGCCGAAGCCCTCCGTGACACTGGAGCCAGCGTGACCGCTGTCCGCTGCCACCTGGTGACCCCCGAACAGATCCTGCCTCATGTACTGTGCCCCGTCCGGACGGCCGACACACCGAGAGCATGTGCCGGATGGCCCGGATTCCATTCGAATGGGGAGGAGTGTCAGGCCTGCTGAAAGTGACCGTCCACGACGACGCCCCGGTGGACTGCCTCCTGGGGAACAACCTGGAAAGTTCCCCCTGGGCCCAGGTTGAGCGCTGGGAGCATCTAGGGATGCTAGGACTGCCCGAATGGGCCTGCGCCACCACCCGGTCCATGACCGCTCAGGCCCACCGACCAACCATGGCGGCGGCACCCGACGAGCCCGAGGGGCCCGAACCACCACCTCCCTCTGTCGAGGAGGAACCCGACGCGGATGCCGGGCCGTCCGAACTTCCCCAGAACGAGATCGCCTCCCTCGGCGAACTCCCTGACCTTGCACAATGGCGCCACGACGGGGGCCCCACAAGGGAACAGTTCCAGCAAGAACAGAAAACCTGCCCCTCCCTCGAGGGGACCCGACAGCAGGCGGCCGCCCAGGCCGCCGGTGACCCAACGGGAACTCACTGGGTCTATTGGGACAATGACCTGCTCTACAGCGAGCAGAACATCGCAGAACTAGGGGCCGGTCGAGTGCTGGTGGTCCCCCTCCGATTCCGAGGTTTCCTCCTCAATCTGGCACATGATGTGCCCCTCGCCGGGCACCTGGGGCAAGATAAGACATACAGCCGCCTGGTGACCCACTTCTACTGGCCCCGAATGCGTAGGGACGTGGACAATCACTGCCGGACCTGCCAGACCTGCCAAGCCAGCGGGAAGACTGGGGGACGGGTCAAAGCCCCTCTCCAGCCCTTCCCGGCAGTCAACACCCCGTTCGAGCGAGTAGGGATCGACATAGTGGGGCCCCTGGACCCCCGAACCGCCCTGGGTCACCGCTTCATCCTCGTTCTCGTCGACCACGCCACCCGCTACCCTGAGGCCATCCCTCTCCAAACTGTGACAGCCCCCGTGGTGGGCCGGGCCTTGATGGGAATCTTCTCGAGAGTGGGATTCCCTCGGGAGGTGGTGAGCGACCGAGGAACCAACTTTATATCAAAATACATGCGGTCCCTATGGCAACAATGCGGGGTCACCTATAAGTTCACCACCCCGTACCACCCCCAGGGGAACGGACTAGTCGAACGTTTTAACAGAACCCTGAAAGGGATGATCAAGGGCCTGGAAGAGCCCCTGAGGCGGAAATGGGACGTCCTGCTGCCCTGCCTCCTATTTGCCTATCGGGAGGTCCCGCAGAAGTCTCTGGGGTTCAGCCCCTTCGAACTCTTGTACGGACACCCTGTCCGAGGTCCCCTCAGCCTGGTCAAGGAAGGCTGGGAGACGAACATCCGAAATGCCCCTCCCGACGTCTACCGGTACCTCCTGACCCTGCGGAACCAAACCCGGAGGTTCCGGGCACTGGCCGAGGCCAACCTCGAGGCCAGCCAAGAGGACATGAAACGCTGGTATGACCAGAACGCCTCCTCCATTGAGTTCGAGCCAGGCCAGCAAGCCTGGGTCATGTCGCCCGTGGACCCCTGTGCCCTCCAGGACAAATGGACCGGGCCCTTCAAGGTGGTGGAAAAGAAGAGCCCCGTCACCTACCTACTCGACCTGGAGTCCCCCAGGATCCCCCTCCGGGTTCTACACGCAAACCGGCTCAAACCCCACTTTGCCCGAACGGAACTAAGCCTGCTGCTAGCTACCGACGATGGGGGCGAAGGCGACTCCTAGCCCCTACCCGACCTCCTGAGGACCTCAGACCAAGACGGCTCCATAGAGGGCGTCAAACTCTCCACCACCCTGACCTCGGAACAGCGCCACGACTGTCAACAGCTGCTGCAACCCTTCGCTGCCCTCTTCTCCCTCACTCCCGGGGTCACTCCCTGGTGCGTCCACGACGTCGATACCGGGGACAGCCCCCCCGTGCGACACCGAGCCTACAGGGTGCCCGACCGAGTGCGTGCCTGCATCCAAGCCGAGGTCGCCAAGATGCTAGCCCTCGGGGTCATCGAACTTTCTGACAGTCCCTGGGCCAGCCCAGTGATCCTGGTGCCGAAGGCCGCCGCCCCAGGCACCACCCCGGAACTCAGATTTTGCGTGGACTACCGAGGGTTGAATACCGTCACCAAGACCGATGCCCATCCCATTCCTCGGGCAGACGAACTAATAGACCGCCTAGGAGCCGCCCGCTACCTAAGCACCTTCGACTTCACTGCCGGATACTGGCAGATCAAGCTCACCCCCGGCGCCCGTGAGCGATCCGCCTTCTCCACTCCCGATGGGCACTACCACTTTCGGGTGATGCCCATCGGCATGAAGAATGCCCCAGCGACCTTCCAAAGACTAGTGAACAAGGTCCTGGCCGGGCTGGAAGCGTTCAGCACCGCCTACCTGGACGATATTGCCGTGTTCAGCAGCCACTGGGCCGAGCACCTGGGGCACCTCGGGGAGGTTCTGGCCGCCCTCCAGAGGGCCGGACTCACGATAAAGGCCAGCAAATACCAGATAGGCCAAGGATCCGTGACCTATCTGGGTCATCAAGTAGGGAGCGGCCAGGTGGCTCCCCTCCAGCCAAAAGTGGACGCCATCAAGGCCTGGGAGCCCCCAGCCACCCAAACCGCTGTCCGGGCCTTCCTGGGCCTCACAGGCTATTACCGGTGGTTCATCCAAAACTATGGGAGCATTGTGGGACCCCTCACGGAGCTTACGTCCAAGAAGCAACCCAAAAAGGTGAACTGGACGCCCCGCTGCCAGGCGGCCTTCGAGACCCTCAAGACAGCAATTTGTACCGCTCCTGTGCTGCAAGCCCCCGACTACAGCAAGGAATTCATAGTAAGACCGATGCCTCGGAGTACGGAGTTGGGGCGGTCCTGTCCCAAGTAAATTCGGAAGGCCTTGACAGACCAGTGGCCTTCATCAGCCGGCGACTGCTGCCCCGAGAGCAGAGATGGAGCACCATCGAGCGAGAGGCCTTCACCGTGGTATGGGCCCTCAAAAAGCTCCGGCCCTACCTTTTCGGCACCCACTTCCGGGTTCAAACCGACCACCGGCCCTTGCGGTGGTTAATGCAAATGAGAGGAGAGAACCCGAAGTTGTTGCGATGGTCCATCTCTCTGCAAGGGATGGACTTCACAGTGGAACACCGGCCCGGCAACGACCACGCCAATGCCGACGGCCTGTCCCGTTTCTTCCGCCTTGGCGAGGAGAACCCCCAAGGAGATGGGTGACTCTCCCTGCCTTCGGCTGGGGGGGACGCCTGTTGGACCCGGCCTCGTGGCGTGGTCCTGGCCCCCTTTTCAGGCTGACCGGGGACCTCTTCCCCCTTCGGGGTCCCCCCCTGGATTGTACACATCCACCCGCACCAGCCAATGTGACCCGGCTCACCCCGGCCGCGGCCCCAGCGAAACCCCGACATCGAGGCACCAAGATCCGGCCAGGGGGCACCATGTGGCCAACACCCCGATCCCGGAGGAGGGGAGTTTCGATGGGACCCCCAACCGTCCCCCAACGCCTGGGTGCGATCGCTCTCCGGCCTCCCTGGGCACTGGCGCCTCTCCCGCTGGGCGTCTGGCCTCTCCACCCCCCGGACGCAAGGGTCCGGACATCAAAGGGCTCAAGACCTATATCTGGGGCGAACCCGCACCAGGACAGTAGTTGTATCCTGGAGTCGAGAGCCCTGCTGATCGGATCGCGGCTGACCCTACGGAGAAAAGACTCTTGCCTGGAACTGTACCTCGAGCCCTGCTGACTGCGTCGCGGCTCCACCTTGCTGAGAATAAGATCCTCACGGGAACCTCGGGGCCCTGCTGACGCCGTCGCGGCCCATCCTCGCTGAACTACCATCGGAGCCCTGCTGACCTCGTCGCGGCTCGACCTAGCGGAACTACCATCGGAGCCCTGCTGACTCTGTCGCGGCTCGACCTCTTCGAGCCGCCCTTGTGTCCGGCACCCGACGCTCCGACTCCCGGAGTCCTTCCCAGCTTGAGGCTTAGTACCTGGGCGCAGGGTACCCCCGTACCAGGCTGGTACTGAGACTGTCCCGCTACCCCTTCCCCCCAAAGACATTGAGACTCTTTTCGGATCACTCGATCCACCTGTACATATTGCCAAAGAAGCCTACGATAATTACCGATAAAAATATATGAGAACTGATACCAGTGTCAAGTCCTGTGTGGTGGTGTTACTGGGCTAGTACGATCATAGCGGAAGGACCTCTCCTAGGAGGCTTCTCAGCGGCGCTCGGCTACTTCCTTGCAGTAAGGAGGCCCACTGGGTGGTCCCGCCGACTCCCCAGAGGTCCGCCTTCCAACACACACAGATGAAAAAAACGCAACAATAGCCACACATTCTCTTACCTGCTCCTTACAAACTCTGTCACAGCCCCATCTGATAAGCAGCCCAAGGGGTCAGGAAAATGAACCCGTATAAACAAACTACTCTTCACCAGCACTGAAAAGAATTAAATATTCACGCAGCAGGTACACAAATTCAGGGCCAACGAAAGGATTTGTCACCTTCGCCATACCCCTATTGTACCTGCACGAGTGGGCGGGGACACAGCCCACCTTTCTAATAGGAGATGCAGATGCGTGATTGGGGGAGCTCCCAGGCCCAATCACGCAACTCCTAAAGAAAGAAGGAAAATAAAGTTCGGAAAACGTTTTAAATTGCAGTGGCCATTTTCTGTTGGCCTTGCTGATGTCACTGCCAGGGCCAAGGTTCAAGTTTGGGTGGGCCTGGCCCACCCGGCCCACCCTCTAGAACCGGGCCTGATGCTAGCCCTTATCACCTGGGGCCGTGGTTCACCATTCTTCTCTCTTCTGCCCCTCCCGTTCGTTGGCTCCTCCTCTGAAATCTCACCACTGACACCATTCTCTTCCCATGCTCCCCCCCCACCCCCGCACCCCTGCCTTCTCTGGCTCTCATCCCCCGATGATGAACCAGAAGGCTCCTCCAGAACTCCTGCTTTTCTCACCACACAGCTCTCGCTGAATCTCCCGACTTCCCTCCTTTCTTTGGGGCTCCACTCCCTTTACCCTTGCCATTCTCCCTTGTTCTGTAAATCCATCGCTGCCCTTGCTATACTGTTGGATGGGACCATCCAAACAAAACGTCCACTATGAACTTAGAAATACGGTGGCAGTGGTATCAAGATGCTCTGCTCATCCAGTGACACCGGGTATGTATCAATCACACAGAGCAACGTGTGCTCAATGGGCCAGAAACACTATGCTACCAAAGACATACATGAGAGAGAAACTCCTTCATAAAATTCAAAAACATTAAGAAACCCAGAGAACGACAAATAGTCTTTTTTCAGTCTGCTGGTGTGGCAGGTTCACAGATTCAGAGGTCCAGCGGTGGTTGCATTGTTTGTACATAAGAAGACAGCCGACACGTGTTTCGTTTTAGATTACTTTTTCAAGCCTTTTTAACATAGCTAACTTGAACGGTCCAGTCGAAACAGGAGGGCTCAAGGAGTAATTTGAACCCTAATGCCAAACTAGGAATGAAAAGGTATCACTGCAGGCTGTGCTAGAGTCGGCCCATACACCTCAGCCACGTGGTACTGAAAGAAATGTCAGAGTCGTCGAGGTCACACAACAGGATGTAGTAGATTCCATACGGCCATGGTAAGGTGTATGGTGCTGATGTGTACGTAAGCGTGTTTGTTCTAACGCCTTGAAAGAGTTCTCTAAGATGGAACACGTGTCGGCTGTCTTCTTATGTACAAACAAGGCAACCACTGCTGGACGTCTGAATCCGTCAGCAATACAATTTGGACCTGCCACACCAGCTGACTGAAAGAAATACTTTTTGTAGTGCGCTGGGTTTATTAATGTAACACGTCCACTATGTTGCTCCATCCTGGGCCAGTCCTCTTCTCCATCACACCGCTTTTGGGGTTGTGAAGCCTGCTAATCCCTCCTGCCAGGACAACTCTTCCAGAGGCTTGCCACCCTTAACTCCTTGTGCCATCCTTTCCATATTGGTCTTCTCCATACCCCGCCGTGCACTCTTCCCTTGAGGTGCCCTCCCCGCTCGCGGGACTCTCACCTGCCAGGGTCATCTGCTGTCCGGTTGGTCTGGTGCCCTCCTATGACATTTTCCTCCTGCCATCACTCACCCACACCTCCTGTGCCTGAGGACCACACTAGTGGTCACCTACTCCGAACCTGCCTTTGCATCATCAATGTCCACTGGAATCCGAGAACCTGCTGATTCTTGGCTCGGTCTGTTCCTGGCTTTCCTTCTCTGCCCCTTCTCATCTTCAGCAGCTCAGCTCGGGTTGGGGCCCCTCTTTCATGGGGCCGCTCTTTCCTGGGACCCCATCGTCATTTTGAAGCAGGCCCTGGAGACCCCAACACCAGCCTTGGTAGTTCCAGTACTTGGAATCTGGCAATGCCAGGCACATAGGAACCAAGGCCTGGTAAGTGAATCTGGCACAAAGTACAAATATTCCTCCATGGCATGAGTGCCATTAATAAAAAAAAAGCACTGGCAAAGCCAGTGAGCCTGGCGTTGGCACCGGTCCTTTGGATGCCTGTTGTGCTTTGTCATAGTTTTTGTAAAACTTTTTATTTTGGGGCTGCCAGGCTCTCACCACAAAAAAAATTAATAGCTGAGAGAAAAACATTTTTTGTCTCAAAAGCACGCACTGCCATATAAGTCCATCAGTGAAGGGAACTATTTTGCGTGCTGAGGTAGTCTTGTGAAAGATCAGAATGCTGTCACTCACAGTGAAGTTAGCCAGTGGTTGAAGTGATCTCACCCACTGCCCCTGGCTGTATGCTGTAGTGGGAGAGAAAACATGTGAATGAAATAACAACAGACCAATGAAAGCAGAGGACTGGCTGAAAGCCCCTGTAATTAAGTATAGTATTAATATAATTTAATTAAAATCAAAAGGTCTTGGCTAACACCAGCCCTAAGGAAATGAATGTCTGTCATCATGTTGGCGCTTCAAATTAATATTCTATTCTCTCCATGTCAGCTCTACGTTTCGGTGTATTTTAAATAGAGACCATCTAGGTTTCATTATGTATGATAAGTTGATAATGCGGGATAGAGATAAAGAAATCTATCCTAGAACTAAATCAGTTGAAGGAAAACTAGGCTTGTGGTAAAAAAAATGTTGAAAGAAAGTAAAGTAGTCTTACTTTGAGCTTCTTCAACTGACTTTTTGAAAATGATCCTAGCAGCTTATGGGCTCCTGATTGGCCAGCCTGTTGCGGCATCTCTCCCCCCGTCACTCTCAGTCCTGCTTCCCCCTAGACTTGTGCAGGTGGAGCTGCGGGGTTGCTTTTTCAAATAGGTTTACTGTACCCTGCCAAAAGGTGAAGTGACATAAAACCAACAGCGTGCTCTACCATTTCTTTCATCCTGATGATGACTCTGCAACTCCTTTAGGTGTTGAAACGCCTTTGACATTACAGGTGCAGAGAAATCCTTGAAATAACTTGCTCTCAAAAAGAGCACGTGGACTATAAGCAGACCAAATGTGAATACCAAGCTCTTTTAATTTGCTCCATCTGTATATACTCTCTGTTGCTATTATTTTCGTTTGGTCACTTTTCTCAGGCTATACGTTTTTATCACTAGCGCCATGTGGCCACCTTCACATTTGAGCACATGATGTTTTTCTTAGCTACAGCATTTATCTCATGTTCAGCTTTCAATATAAAATGCAAACAAACATTTTATATTAGGTCCCTTTACATCATTAATTTTCTATATAAATTTAGTCCTAGGATAGATTTCTTTCTAACTATCCCACATTATCAAATTAACATGCACTCTGGTGACTAGCTAGTTGGACTTTCTTTTATTAAATTTACCGTACCCCTGTCCAATCTCGGCCTACAGCTTGGTCCTGTGTTCCTTTCATACTACGTGTCAGTCTGACATGGGGAGCACCTGGGGCAGTCAGACGCTCAGACTCGCCGGCTGGGGTGCGTAGTGCATATTAGGGCCGTAGATTGTTTTGTGCATGTAAAGTTTTTAGAAAGTTCATGAATTTGAAACTGCATAAAGTTTAGAACAGTTCCTCTTTTCGTTTACCTGCGCAAAGATTTTTCTGTGCACTTACCGTTTAGGGAGTTATTTTTCACACTAACATAACCTAGCCAAGCCACACATGCGCAGTTAAACCACGCCACTTGCAGAATGTGTGTCGATATCCCATACTGGAAAATGTTCACAGAATTGTTCCTTCATAAGTTTTCCTTATGCAGATATTTTCTAGGGATGATGGCATTATAGAGAAAAAACTCTAAGTCCCTCATTCCAAGAGTGGAGAAAACATCCGGTCCAAAAACAATGCCCCCGGAAAAGTCGCTAAGGCATGGTAGCTCTATTACCCTGGGCAAGTTTAGCGTCCAATTCCGAGTTGTTCCAGTTAGTATGTGAGTAGTATGTGGCAGTACTTCTTGTGATAAGTATTACTGCATGGTACTCCACCTTGTGCCCTGTTTGGGCTTCACAACCCCTCTAAGTATTGCTTGGAGAAATGTACGTGGACAAAACTCTTACATCGAGCATACTTGCACCCAACTGAGGGGGCATTGTGGGCAAAACAAAATGCATTGGGATGTGGCCCAGGTAATTACCAGTGGCTGATATTAATTCAAGCATCCCGCACATCACTTTTTTGCTTACTCCAGTGCAATGCCCTCAGTGTGCCAGGTATGCCCAGATATTGGTCCTATGCACACTGTATCACTGGAACCAAACTATACCTGGCTGAAGAGCCCCAACTAAGGTGAAACCAGCCTTGAGTTGCTTGTGTTATGGTTCAGACACAACCTGGCTTGGCAGTTGGGCTGGACTGTTCCTATTGGAGCAGGGTGAAGACTGATTTGCATATGTCTAGGTCTCATCTGAGGTGGCATTGGAGGCAAAACATGATGGACAGGGCTGTAGCTCTGGGTAATAACCAGTGGCTGAGATTAATTCAAGCCTTCTATCCATCACTTTTTTGTTTTCCCCAGTATGTGAGTTTGCCAGTGCCGTCCCAATGGTACCGGGCTGTGTCTGTCAACGAGTCGGGCAGAAGGACCAGGGCCTTGAATATAACTATGGAAGGCCACGTTAGTAGGGACAGAGTACTGGTGTGTGGACCTGGCATTGCCGGTCATGAGAGACCTGAGCCTTGTATGTGAGCCTGGTATCTTTGTGACTCTGGTAACGTCAGTGCTTAATTAGTTTAAAAAAATGTAATGCCAAGGCCCTTATCAGGAGCCCACTGCAACTTGCACTGCCTATTGCCCCTGCCAGTGCTGCCAATGATAGTACCAACATAACTACAAAGCATCCCACTCCTACAAGAGTGAAAATTCAGACTATTCCAGGCCCCCAAAGCTAGAAGAATGACTTGGGCAGCACAATTAGATTTTGAATTATTATACAACTGTTGTTGTGCTCATCTATAACTTAGACTAACAGCACCACCATGTGGCAGACTGTCATAAGCGCAGTTGTTGGCAATTAAGTGCCGGTGCCGAGCACCGGAAACCACCGGCTCAAACTAAGCACTGGGTAATGCCCACCTAGAAGGGCCAGTGGTTGGTATTTGAGGCCATGGCATGTCGGTGTACCTGGCAATAAGCCCATACAGAGGGTTGTAGATATGCTGGGGTCCCTTTGACCATGGAACAATGCCACTCGGGCGCACACTTCCAGCCAAACAGGCATCCCCGAAACGCGAAGCCTTGCAGCTTTGTGAGAAATGTAGATTTAAAAAAAGAGAGAAAACGAGAAGGTAGATAAGAGGAAGAAACAAAAAAGACACTGATTCTCTCTCTTGCGCTTCACCTGCGCAGGGCAGATTCCTCGGCAGGTATTTTACAGGGGGGAGGAGGCACTGCCATCCGATGCCAAATATTTCCCTTCGGGGCCAGGTGAGGAAGTGACTGACGGTGGCTGACACTGGACACATTACCCACCTGAAACATTTCATAGCTCTGCCGTTCTAATGTTTCTGGTGGGCCTTAAATGTTGTTCAGCGCGGGTGAACGTGGAAATTAAACGTGTCACAGAAAAAGGAGTTATGTCAGTTTGAAAAACAAACAGACTTTCATTGGTTTGAATACCTAATTATGTTGCACTTTGTTTACTTCGAATAAACCAAATTTTAAACTTTGTAAAACAAATAAGACACCTGGCTAGGTTCGCGCTCTATAATGAAATACATATATGTTTGCATGATATAAAGCAGAGACCGTTGGTTATGCGCCGATATGTCAAGAGGGAAACAGGGGGATAAAGAGACATGACATTTTACCTTGATGTTATGAAAGGTCCTGAACTTTTCCCTTTTTGTTAAAATCATGGGTAGAAAATCTCCAAAAAATAGGTTTTGTGGGAAACAACTCTAAGAAAAAACAAGCTTATTATTAAGAATCATTTCGAGGAAAATTCTTCCCCAAAATGTTTACTGCAGGCATTTGTTCAATATTTGACTGATGGCAAAACCTTTGTGAAGCTGATGACAGTAACAATTTCATGCAGTGCAAAGTTTATCAACTTTGCAAAACCATTTGGGTGAAATTCACGTTTCACATTCTTCCTACACAATACACACGCATTATGATTAAAATTAGTTTCTAGGCTTCCGGTCGGATTAATTCTTATTCATAGAAATGTTATTAAAGTCTCAAGATGCTGTGGACAGTGCAAAGCCTCATTACTGCCCGTTGTAGGTGCCCCCACTAGTTTTATCTGGGGTTTCCTTTGTACCCCTCATAAAATCACTTCTAGAGAACCCACTGTTCTGCGCGTTAACTGAGTGTGCTGGACACTGACCCGTTCACTGCGTCCAATCACAATGAATGCGCTGTCCCCATGGCAGCCGTGAACTTGCACCTTTCCTGTGCGCAGTGCATTAGTAAAAGGCAGACGCGCCGCTTGAAGCCGCTGGTCTGCCTTTCACTGTGCGGGCGGCACCGGGTGTGCATTCCAAAGGCGGACAGCCATCTCCTTGCAGACGGGTGCAGTGAGTGACTGGACCCACCTGCAGTGGGGGTGGTCTATGGGACCCTCTTTTGCCCCTTCCAAGAGTCACCCTCGGGGGAGTGGGGTCCATTGACTGCCCCAGCTCTTTGTGTTGCACAGTCAGTGTACCTCCTGGCAGCTTCTTTGCCACTGCACCTGCGTCTATAATACGGCACAGGCACAGAGGCGAAGCGTTTCCTTATTTAGCACGTCCTTTAGAACAGACGTCTGGGATGAGAGTACGCGGCCAGGCAGCTGTCAGCTTTGGAGAGTCCTCTGTCTCGTCAGTGGGACAGAACATTTTCATTATCTCAATAAAGTATAAGCTGCTTCAAGCCTCTCCAGATCTTTCCGTTTTTAGAGCAGCAGCACAACTGAGATTTGAGTTTGAATCCCTCTGACAACGATTTGTGATTCTGTCTCAGCCCTTTGGAGGACCTGTTCGATCAGTTGTTCTGTGTCCATTCACTTGTGTCTACCTCAAGAATCCTGCTCTCAGCAGTGTCTCCAGGCAGGGAGGATTCATTCAATCAATCAATCAATAGTTCTTTATTCGGATGTTAAAAACACCATAAAAGCACATGTACACAATACAAATTCCATTCATTTTCCATTTTAAAAAACAATTAAATCAATCAGAAAGAACATTTGATGAAGATAATACAAGATAAAACAATCGTGTCACCTGACAGGTACACAACTTCTAGACGGACGCAATTTAGACTTGACCTTTGGTTAATCTTAGTCTCAAAGACACTTTGATAAAGTTCAGAATACAACACAGAGTCAATGGGTCAGCTGCCCTTTGTAAGAACAGTAATGCTGAGTGTGCCTGGGTCAGTTTAGCCCTTTTCAAGATATCAATTAAAAAACCTCGCCTGGGAGTGGAATAATAAGAACAAAATAGTACAAAATGAAGGGTGTCCTGCGGAGACCGATTGTCGCAGCCGCAGGCACCCTTCTGCTCAATCGGTACTGAATACCCTTGTGGGTCCGCCAATAAATAAGGTAAAAGATTGAGCCTAAAACGGGTTATTAAAAATCTGTCCTGGGCATTATGCAATAAACAAAGATAGGGTTCCATACCCACTGTGGTCTCAGTGTGAGTGTACAAGTTCACTGACCTTTTGGACCCTTCTTCCGTAAGTCTGGTTGTGTTCCTTTGGGCCATAAACAGACTTTTTACCATTAGTTTATCCTGGGCTCTAATCTCTGAAGGGTTGGTGAAGAGTTCTATGTGACCCAGCTTCTCTAAAGTATCCATGACATATTTGAACCAGGGTATCTTCATGCATTTCTCTCTACCTAGACAGTCGCTCAAAATTAGTCTGCTTAACTTAGCTTCTGTGTTTAACCAAATATTGAGCCACGCCAGGATCGGCCTGAGCTTGACCGTGTCTTCAATGTATGGCCTCCCTAGCTCTCTATGGGCAATAGCTGGGGTGCTCTGCGGGATTTTAAGTAAAGACCGCAATATTTTGTTTTCCTCCCGCTGTAGTTGTGTGGTATTTACAAAGCCCCATACTTCGGCTCCATACAGAGCTTTAGAACAGCAGATGGAATTATACATATGCAATACTTGTTCAGGGGACCATCTACCTAGTCTACGCCCATAGTTCATCACTGCACCATTTGAAGATATCAGTTTCCCACATCTTTCTTCTACCAGGGATGTAAATTTTAATCTCTCATCAAACAGTATCCCTAGGTAGGAGAAGAGTTGCACTCTTTCCAGTTTGTGAGACCCGATTCTGTGTGTGGATGTGGGCCATCCTCACAAATGATTTGCCCAAATTTACAGAGAGGTCTAGAGATCCCATGAACTTCACAAAGCCGTCGATTAAAACCTGTAAACTTTTCGGGGTGCGGGCTAACAATACCGCGTCATCGGCATAAAGTAAGACTGGGATCTGGCGCGTTCCAATTTTCGGGCAATCAGTATTTAAAACAATCAGGGTCTGCTCTAGTTTGTTAATATGGAGGGAAAATAAAAAGGGCGCAAGAATGCACCCTTGTCTTACCCCACTTGAACACCCAAAAGCTTCAGTAAGGCCCCCAGCATTGTTGTAGCGTACCCTAGCTGTGGTGTCTCTGTGCAACTCCTTGAGAATGATGATCAATCCCTGGTCAATACCAAGTTGGGTCATCATTAGCCACAATTTCTCCCTATTTACATGATCAAAGGCAGCCGCCAAGTCCATGAATCCTAAATAAATGGATTCGTTACTTGTTATGGTGTACTTGGCGACTAGCATATATAAATTGAGACATTGATCACTGGTAGATCTCCCAGATCTAAAACCATATTGGATGTCCGAGATTATATTGTTATCCTCGGTCCATTCAATTAATCGGTTAAGGATTACCCTTCCCAAGATCTTAGCAGAGACATCGATCAGAGAAATGGGCCGGTAGCACTGGGGGTTATCCCTATTACCCTTCTTGAAGATGGTGATAATGATAGCCATTGACCATGACCTTGGCAGACCAAACATGATTGCTGCATTTATTACCCTGGTCATTAGGGGAGCCCACAACTCCACATTGCTGGTGAACAAGTCGGGGGGAACCCCATCGGGGCCAGGCGCTTTATTTTTTGATAGTCCCTCAATTCCTATGGTGATTGCTGCTAAAGTGAACTCTACCCACTGGGTCTGTGATGTGATATCTTCCACGGTGACAGGGGCCGTCTTTTCGTGATTGTACAGACTCTTAAAATGTGCGACCCACTGCTCCGGTAGGATATTTGCGCTGATTTCTGGTGTATTGCTTTCGTGAAAGCAGGGTTTATTGATAATACTCCAAAATTTAGAAAGATCCCTGGATTCGGCCGCTTCCCTTAGGTCAGCCCACACTTCCCCCTGTAGAGCTGATTTCCTTCTTTTGGTAACAGCCTTGTATTTTGCTCTACACTTAGTGACCCTATCTTTATTCCTGGGCTTTTGTTTTAAACAGCTTTTTAGCTCTCTGAGTGCACGAGAGCAATCACTATCGAACCATTTGGTTGAGTTATGGTTCTTTTAACAGATCGTGTAGTTAAAAGTTTGTCCACCAAACTTGTAATCTTCCCAAAGGCACACAATAATTGGGGACCCTCAGTTGCTAGATCGAGACAATCTTCAATAAGTTGTTTCCCTTTGTCTATCAAATCTCTGTAGAATACTGCACCCTCAATCTTGGCCCACCTGATCCGCCTTCCTTGATCTGTTGCCCTCTCAAGAACCCCGTCCATAGTGCCTATCTTGGCTACTACCTGGTACTGTAATTTCAATGTTAAGGGGTTATGATCACTGAATGGGTTCCACTCTATTCCAACCGCTATAACCATGCGCTTGAGGGATCTAGACACCAAAAAGTAATCAATAATTGACGAACACCCTCTGCCTTTAAAGGTCGGGGGGAGGGAGCCATCACTTCCCATGGCCATCATATCCAAGGTGTGTTCCATGTTGTGGCTATTCAGGAGGTTACTCAATTCTCTGCCTACAATCGTGTGGGCAAAATGGGGCCCCTTAACCAACGGGCAGCGCGACCATTCAAAATTTATGGGGAACAAGGAAGAGCATAAATGGGTGTTTAAATCACCCATGATTATATAATGTGGGTACATTACTCCATTTGCTTGTGTGTAGTTCTTACTCAATAGGGTATCCAGTGTTCTCACAAAATCCTCTTCCTCGTTAGCTTCACCCGGGTTATATATGTTGAGCAGTAGCAGACCAAGACCCTGCCCCTCGAACCTTACGGCCTGTATATTACGCGATGGGCTTAATATGTTTGTCCACTTGCCTTTTATCCTTAGATCCACATATAGGGATAAACCCCCCATGGCTCTCCCCGATCTTGATTTTAGGGCTGGGATAAAAAAACATTTAAAACCCTGTATGTGATAGGGGCTATTTTCAGTTACCCAGGTTTCCTGGAGGCCTATTATCTCGAATTCGGTAATATATTCTCTCCACTCCTGGATGTGGAACTTACTTGCCAGGCCAGCCGTGTTCCAGGAGATGACATTTAGACCACCCTCTAACTTCCTTGACTGGTCCGTTTGTTGGGGAATTGCTTGTGACCCGTCAAAATCCCCTGTCACTCTTGACTCCTCGCTTGTACCCTCCAAACCCTGGGGTGTCCCGCCTTCATCTGGTGCCATTACCGCATTGTTGATTCCTGGCAATTCGTCACAGGTGGCATATGGCTGATCGACTAAATCAGCCTCTCTTGTTTCTTGGGGCAATACCAACAAGTCTAAATAGATCGTTTGGCAGTTACCTTCTGTGGGGGCAACCTGTGCAATGGTCAGATCGTTCACCCTGTCTCCCAGCTTATTGACCTTACCCTCCATGCATCTATGTTCCATTATCGAGACAGCGTGGGTTAGTCAGTCATTAGCTTCTAAGGACATAAGGGGTGCGTACCTATTTTCCCACATAGCCTGCTCGGCATCCCACGGCCTCGGCCTTTCTCCCTGACATTCCCGAGGTTCATGGGGTTTTATGCGGGATAGCTCCCGTTGCCCACCCTCGTATTGACTTCCCTTGTATGGGACGTTTTGGCAGGGATAAAAATAGTCTAGGGGTAACGGTTTTATGATTTTACTGTTCACCCCTATGTCCTCTCTGAGAATGTGGTTGACTACACTGCTATCCCTAAAATTAATAATTATGCAATTTCCCGGGATGTCTATTTCCGAGCCAGTTCACCCTTCTCACTAAAAGAATCTCACCATCTTTCCCGTGTGGTAAAGGTTTATGGCTGCCCAACCAGTGTATAACCTTGTTCTTTAATTCCTGGTGGGACTCCTTCTGATCACCATTGAGTTCCGGTGCCCCAGCCAGGATGACAACTAGTGGGCATGCCTGTGGCGGTAAATTTACTGTCGGGAGGGAGACTGTAACAGCTGGCCTAGATATGCTCATTGGTTGTTGGGTGACCTGATTCCTGTAAGCAGTGCGCGGGGGGTTTTGGTGGTTCCTAGATGTCACATGTAAAGCTTGCCCTAGCACTTCCTTTTGTTGAGCTTTCCCCTTTAAATTTGTGGGTTTAGATTGCAACAATGTGTGAGTCTCACATTCTGGGGTCTGCATAACTTGTGCTTGATTAACCTCTAAGTTAATGAGTTGTCCCTCATTCATGTGGACACTGTTGATTCCACTTACATTAGGGATGGGGACTGTTTCTGGGGTTGACCTTGCTACCCTTTCCCTGCTTTTTATTTCATTAATTATCTTATCCAATCTGCTGGTGAGTGGTCTGATCTGATTGACTATAAAAGTTTCTAATTGGAAAAAAAGGATTCATTCACTTGTCTCTACCACAAGAGTCTCTCGGCAGTGCCTCCAGGCAGAGAGGATTCATTCACTTGTCTCTACCACAAGAGTCTCTCGGCAGTGCCTCCAGGCAGAGAGGATCCAGTCACTTGTCTCTATCACAAGAGTCGCTCAGCAGTGCCTCCAGGCAGAGAGGATTCATTCACTTGTCTCTACCACAAGAGTCTCTCGGCAGTGCCTCCCTTCAGAGAGGATTCATTCACTTGTCTCTATCACAAGAGTCTCTCAGCAGTGCCTCCAGACAGAGAGGATTCATTCACTTGTCTCTATCACTCGAGTCTCTCAGCAGTGCCTCCAGGCAGAGAGGATCCATTCACTTGTCTCTATCACAAGAGTCTCTCAGCAGTGTCTCCGTTCAGAGAGTATCCATTCACTTGTCTCTACCACAAGAGTCTTTCAGCAGTGCCTCCATTCAGAGAGGATCCATTCACTTGTCTCTATCACAAGAGTCTCTCAGCAGTGCCTCCCTTCAGAGAGTATCCATTCACTTGTCTCTATCACAAGAGTCTCTCAGCAGTGCCTCCATTCAGAGAGGATCCATTCACTTGTCTCTATCACAAGAGTCTCTCAGCAGTGCCTCCAGGCAGAGAGGATCCATTCACTTGTCTCTATCACAAGAGTCTCTCGGCAGTGCCTCCAGGCAGAGAGGATCCATTCACTTGTCTCTATCACAAGAGTCTCTCAGAGAGGATTCATCCACTTGTCTCTATCACAAGAGTCTCTCAGCAGTGCCTCCAGGCAGAGAGGATTCATTCACTTGTCTCTATCACAAGAGTCTCTCAGGAGTGCCTCCAAGCAGAGAGGATTCATTCACTTGTCTCTATCACAAGAGTCTCTCAGAGAGGATTCATCCACTTGTCTCTATCACAAGAGTCTCTCAGCAGTGCCTCCAGGCAGAGAGGATTCATTCACTTGTCTCTATCACAAGAGTCTCTCAGCAGTGCCTCCAGGCAGAGAGGATTCATTCACTTGTCTCTATCACAAGAGTCGCTCAGCAGTGCCTCCATTCAGAGAGGATTCATTCACTTGTCTCTATCACAAGAGTCTCTCAGCAGTGCCTCCATTCAGAGAGGATTCATTCACTTGTCTCTATCACAATTGTCTCAGCAGTGCCTCCAATCAGAGAGGATTCATTCACTTGTCTCTATCACCAGAGTCTCTCAGCAGTGTCTCCAGGCAGAGAGGATTCATTCACTTGTCTCTATCACAAGAGTCTCTCAGCAGTGCCTCCAGGCAGAGAGGATTCATTCACTTGTCTCTATCACAAGAGTCGCTCAGCAGTGCCTCCATTCAGAGAGGATTCATTCACTTGTCTCTATCACAAGAGTCTCTCAGCAGTGCCTCCAGGCAGAGAGGATTCATTCACTTGTCTCTATCACTCGAGTCTTTCAGCAGTGCCTCCAGGCAGAGAGGATCCATTCACTTGTCTCTATCACAAGAGTCGCTCAGCAGTGCCTCCATTCAGAGAGGATTAATTCACTTGTCTCTATCACAAGTGTCTCAGCAGTGCCTCCAGGCAGAGAGGATCCTTTCACTTGTTTCTGTCACAAGAGTCTCTCAGCAGTGCCTCCAGGCAGAGAGGATCCATTCACTTGTCTCTATCATAAGAGTCTTTCAGCAGTGCCTCCAGGCAGAGAGGATCCATTCACTTGTCTCTATCACAAGAGTCGCTCGGCAGTGCCTCCAGGCAGAGAGGATTCATTCACTTGTCTCTATCACAAGAGTCACTCAGCAGTGCCTCCATTCAGAGAGGATTCATTCACTTGTCTCTATCACAAGAGTCTTTCAACAGTGCCTCCATTCAGAGAGGATCCATTCACTTGTCTCTGTCACAAGAGTCGCTCAGCAGTTCCTCCATTCAGAGAGGATCCATTCACTTGTCTCTATCACAAGAGTCTCTCAGCAGTGCCTCCATTCAGAGAGGATTCATTCACTTGTCTCTATCACAAGAGTCTTTCAACAGTGCCTCCATTCAGAGAGGATCCATTCACTTGTCTCTATCACAAGAGTCGCTCGGCAGTGCCTCCAGGCAGAGAGGATTCATTCACTTGTCTCTACCACAAATGTCTCTCGGCAGTGCCTCCAGGCAGAGAGGATTCATTCACTTGTCTCTATCACAAGAGTCTCTCGGCAGTGCTTCCAGGCAGAGAGGATTCATTTACTTGTCTCTATCACAAGAGTCTCTTGGCAGTGCCTCGAGGCAGAGAGGATTCATTCACTTGTCTCTACCACAAGAGTCTCTCGGCAGTGCCTCCAGGCAGAGAGGATTCATTCACTTGTCTCTATCACAAGAGTCTCTCGGCAGTGCTTCCAGGCAGAGAGGATTCATTCACTTGTCTCTATCACAAGAGTCTCTCAGCAGTGCCTTCAGGCAGAGAGGATTCATTCACTTGTCTCTATCACAAGAGTCTCTCAGCAGTGCCTCCATTCAGAGAGGATCCATTCACTTGTCTCTATCACAAGAGTCTCTCAGGAGTGCCTCCAAGCAGAGAGGATTCATTCACTTGTCTCTATCACAAGAGTCTCTCAGCAGTGCCTTCAGGCAGAGAGGATCCATTCACTTGTCTCTATCACAAGAGTCTCTCAGCAGTGCCTCCAAGCAGAGAGGATTCATTCACTTGTCTCTATCACAAGAGTCTCTCAGGAGTGCTTCCAAGCAGAGAGGATTCATTCACTTGTCTCTATCACAAGAGTCTCGCAGCAGTGCCTCCAGGCAGAGAGGATTCATTCACTTGTCTCTATCACAAGAGCCTCTCAGCAGTGCCTCCAGGCAGAGAGGATTCATTCACTTGTCTCTATCAAAATTGTCTCAGCAGTGCCTCCATTCAGAGAGGATTCATTCACTTGTCTCTATCACCAGAGTCTCTCAGCAGTGCCTCCAGGCAGAGAGGATTCATTCACTTGTCTCTATCACAAGTCTCTCAGCAGTGCCTCCAGGCAGAGAGGATTCATTCACTTGTCTCTATCACAAGTCTCTCAGCAGTGCCTCCAGGCAGAGAGGATTCATTCACTTGTCTCTATCACAAGTCTCTCAGCAGTGACTCCATTCAGAGAGGATTAATTCACTTGTCTCTATCACAAGAGTCTCTCAGCAGTGTCTCCGGGCAGAGAGGATCCAGTCACTTGTCTCTATCACAAGAGTCGCTCAGCAGTGCCTCCAGGCAGAGAGGATCCATTCACTTGTCTCTATCACAAGAGTCGCTCAGCAGTGCCTCCATTCAGAGAGGATCCATTCACTTGTCTCTATCACAAGAGTCGCTGAGCAGTGCATCCAGGCAGAGAGGATTCATTTACTTGTCTCTATCACAAGAGTCTCTCAGCAGTGCCTCCAGGCAGAGAGGATCCATTGACTTGTCTCTATCACAAGAGTCGCTCAGCAGTGCCTCCATTCAGAGAGGATCCATTCACTTGTCTCTATCACAAGAGTCTCTCAGCAGTTCCTCCATTCAGAGAGGATCCATTCACTTGTCTCTATCACAAGAGTCTCTCAGCAGTGCCTCCATTCAGAGAGGATCCATTCACTTGTCTCTATCACAAGAGTCTTTCAACATTGCCTCCATTCAGAGAGGATCCATTCACTTGTCTCTATCACAAGAGTCTCTCGGCAGTGCCTCCAGGCAGAGAGGATTCATTCACTTGTCTCTGTCACAAGAGTCGCTCAGTAGTGCTTCCAGGCAGAGAGGATTTGTGAAATGTGTTTAAATGCATGGAAAGCCTCCTGAGATGTAAATTGGATCCTTTGAGGGTGAGGAGCCCAGGGAGCGTGTGGTAGTGTGACTGCCAAAGTATCAGAGGATGTGGTAGGAACAATTGGGCGACCAAGGCTATGACAAGTTGGAAGTGTGTGCCTCACCTGTTATGTAAAATGGATCTGGACTTGAGCTGGAAGGTGGCAATGGGACAGAGATTGCACAGACTGTAAGAAATGAAGTATCGCGCCCGACCTTCACAGAACATCACAACAAACATTCAGGTAGCACCACCTCTGAGACAAAGGACTACTGTTGACCCTCCTAAAACAGCTGTATCATCCCAGATGCTGCGCCACCTGTAACTGTCAACTTACAAATACAAATACCCGCACCTATATACGTACACATACATTATGAATGCTAATTACAACCGCTGAAGTATTAAAAACGCAACTGAAAAACACATGTGAATAATTTTTGAAAACTTCAGCTTTAAGTCTTGGTTGGATCTGAGAATATATTAATTATAAAAGGAGCTGCGAATCAGAGGGAAATTAGAGAGCCCCACCATCTTCTAACGGGATAAAGCATACAATTATACCTGTATATATATATATATATATATATATATATATATATATATATATATATTCACTTAAAAAACCATAGGTTTCACACACGTTATATTACATCACTGTATTTAGACACCTATTTACCCATGTCTTCTTCCATTAATCTTTAGCTATACATATATTACAAATATTTATTTTTCAGAAAGACACATGTAATCAGTGATGTAATATCTGACGTCATCAGCTGAGGATTGCGGTCGCGTGAGTTATAGTTGCCTGCACTAACTATAACGGGGGAATTTCATTGGTTTTTTACGAGGGAAATGTCCAGCTAACTATAACATGTGTGAAACCTATGGTTTTTTAAGTGAATTTGCAAGGTTTTTTAAATGCTAATTCCTAACTATAACGTGTGTGAAACCTATGGTTTTTTAAGTGAATTTGTACGGTTTTTTAAATGCTAAGTTATGTATTTATTAATATTTTTTTTTCCAGGTTTTTCACCGTGCGCGCACGATGCGTTGTCCGTGCCGTACGCGCACGGTGCGCGCACCCCGCGCTTTTTTGAAAAAAAAAATAGTTTTTTTCACCCTTGGGGGTCCTTCAGTGACCCCCTGACAAAGGCTAAGGGGTCTGCAACTGTCCACCCTGCCCTCTTTTCACGTTCTCCACCTTTGTTTTTCACTGCCTCAGACTGCGAGAGACAAAATGGCGGCCGACACTTCCTGATTTTGACCGATTCGAATGTTTACTGACATCTAACAACCAATCAGAATTGCGCTCGTGCACGACACCGTGTGCGCACCATGCGCGCACGGTGCGAGGCTATAGATATGTATATACATTTAACTGCAATTTTCTCAGGAACTAATGAACAGATTGACTCCAGATATGCAAAAGGCACATGACCTGAGGACTACCTCTTTGCCAAATTTAAAGTAATTCTGTTCAGCCGTTTGGGCTGTACCTTGGACTAAAGGTCCCTATGGAAAATTGCATGGGAAAAATGCGTTTTGGGACCCCCCTTTTTTCTCAGTCCCCGCTTGACGAATCCCCCCGAGACTTTCAGGGTCGAGCGGAGCGCCCCACCTATTTTGAAAATTTCGCGACGATTCATCAATCGGCGCCAAAGTTATTCCAAATAGAATGTTGCGGATTTCCTATGGAAACACGGTCCTAACTATAACTATTTACTGGCGACCGCCAGTAGATAATATATATATATATATATATATATATAGAGATAGATATAGATATATCTATATATATATATATATATATATATATTCTTAACCCTTGACTCCCAACTGAGATTCCTCACGCATTCGCAGTTATCCGCAAATTATTTTTCTCCACTCTGTCGTGCTTTTTCATAGATGTTTATTTAAAGCAGCCAGCATTATTATTTATTGGTATGCACTCAATCCAGCATGCCAATTCTAATAACAGCTCTGCCGTGATACAAGCCTGAAGGCTTGAAGCTTTACACTGGTTCTCGAGTGCTCCTTGTCCGAACGGGCACCTCGGAGCAGAGATATGAAGCGGCCGCCCTGCCGCTAAAGGAGCACCACCCCTTGATACACGGGGGCCACTGGGCCTGATACTTATCATGCCACATTTATGGATTACCAGTGACGGATTGAGCACTCATCGGCCTGCTGAGGTCCATCTGCGGACTCGCAAGTTATCAGCCTCATTTCCTACCCAAACATTGGAGGTTTGAATATTGTGACACTACAACGCCCATAATTCCCAGCAGTAAGACGCAGATCAACTGTCCATCCAGGACGTGCTATTGAGTATTTAATTGAGGGGCAGGGTCACGCGTCAGTTTGGGACTGACGTAGCCTCTGAAGAAAGAGTTAAATGTACTCTGAAACGCGTCAGGCATGCATCATGGCAGAGATTCTATTATAATTGGCATGCTGGATTGAGTGCATACCAAACAAGCATTAAAAATGCAATAGGTCTCACCTTTCATTAAGTTAAAATCATTTGCTTTGCTATACAATACCATTAGCAAAGCAAATGGCTTTAACTTCATCAAAGCTGAGACCTATTGCATTTTCAATGCTTGTTGTAAGGCTGCAATCCCAATTTAAACAACTGGAAGCTGACATCTCATGTCATCTCATGCTGTTGGCATAAAAAATCTATATTGCACAGCTTGCGATTCATATGGCTTTATGAAGGAAATATGTATTTCCAATATGAGCGAATCGACATGTACAGCAGTATTCATTTGCAACTTCAGTGATGTACTATATACTGAGATCAGAGATGTCTCCAAGGGACACATTAGCCTCTGTTTTCATGCTAAAATTAGGGGCATTTGGTGCAACCAAACTTTTGGCAAAACTCTATGGGAATTTCAATGAAGAACACAGCCCTCGCGACCCCCTCAACTCGAAGCCCCTGCCCCAATAGACCAATCTGCACGAAATATCCAAAATCTATCTCTTAAGTTTCGCTTTTTTATATATTCTAAGGATTTTTTTTGTCAAACGGTTTTTATTGGGATCGCAGGATTTCAGCATCGCACATAGTTCTAAGGATTTCAGAGTATGTGTCTGAGTGTTTATTTCATGCACATCTGCTGGGTCTGTTAAATGATAAAAATTATAAATTAATTTAAAGGTTTTCGAGATTAACAAGTGAAAATCAGGGAGGATTTAAAAAAAAAAGGAATAATAGCCGAATTTTCTAAGAAAACGGTTCTAAAATCGTGTTATTGTTACCGAGAAATTGTGGAAACCGCAGCGCCTGCTGAGTCCCTGACACTGGGCCCAGCAGACAGAACGCGGAAGACAAAGCACAGGCCGGACGAACCAAAGGCAAATATTGACCGAGAGTAGGAGCCCGGAACAGAGGCCACGAGGAAACCGGAAGAGGATGGCTGGGAACACAGAATACAGAGAGAGAGAGAGAGAGGAGCTGAACAGGAGAGGGGTGGAAATACAGGCAGACAGGGGTAACGGAAAGAGAACAAGGGGAAGCAACGCAGGGGGCAGAGACAGAGCCACGGGGAGTGAAAACAGAGAACAGTACGGCGGTGCTGGCCATAACATCATCTCACTGAAGGCATAGGGGATATGTGCAGCCTGTATTTTAAAACATGATAAATGTTGCAAGAAAAAAAAAAGAGAGGCTGGCAGGGCTGGGGCTCCTGTGAGGTGCGCTCCGGCTTCCTTCAACTCTGGGTCCGTCGCGCGCGTGCACTGTTTAAAGTGAAAGCATGCCGTGTTTAAAGTGAAAGCACACCGCCATGCGCGCGCGTGCACCTCTCCAGACAGAGCCAGAGTTGAAGGAAGCTGGCGTGTTTAACAAGATGGCGGCGGACTGTCCACTGTCCCATGGACACGCGCATGCTGTCTGCTATGGACAATTGGCGAGAGCAGCCATGTTTGTCCATGCAGACGCGTGCACGAAAGCCCTCGGCAGAATCGATTACAAAAGGTACTCGCAATAGTGAATGCAGCGCATGCGCTGCTTTCGCCAGGCGAGACCTAATAAAGGCTTGAAGCTTTACGCTGGTTCTCGAGTGCTCCTTGTTCGAACGGGCACCTCGGAGCAGAGATATATACACATATATATATATTCTTTTATACTCCTATAGATGTTTATATCTGTACATCTTGTATCAGTGATATGATTGAAGGTGAGATGTAGAGAAGCGTGCTCTCTGTCCTCGCAAGAGATGACGTGATGACCAACAGACCAGATCAACAGTCAAATGATTCCATCTTCAGGATGGCATGAAGATGTTCAGCCAGAGAGCAACAAACTGGACTCCTGCCAAGAATGCGAGAGCTGCGGGCTGAGAAGGGTCTCTCTGAAGGGATGGCGAGCTGCAGCGACCGAGGGGAGCATAGCCCTAAATAAGCATTTGCTAGTGTTTGTTTATACAGCGTGCCACAAACCCAGCAAGGAAGCAACAGAGCGCTATATATTAATGGGGTCAAGTGGGGGTCAAAAAACGATACAAGAAAGTTTATATCAAGTGAGCTTTTACACATTTTAGTTTCAATAGTTTTTATTCTATTTTCAGCAGACAAAGGCAGATGGAAGGATAAACCAATCAAACTGTTGGTGGGCACAGCCACCAAAACAAGTCCCACGTACACTTGTAAATATTTGGATGTGCCTTTACCATATTGTAGACACATAGTAGGGGCAGGAGTTCCTTCCAGTGGGTGCTCTGTATTTTTAACATTTTCCAGCGACCATCACTGCTTCCTACTGGTCATGCTCACGGGTGTAACAAGGATAGGGGTCTGCAGGCCTCGTGCCCACAGTTCCTCCCATGAAGGGAGGTAGGGAAGGAAATGAAACACTATATTGGGTGTCCTCATTTCTGTTTCTTCTACAGATGGTGTGAGGGTGGGTGGACGAGGATTCGCGCACTTACATCCGAAGAGCCCCTCGTGTTTGGCGTTTTGCTGTCAGTCAACAAAGGGTGGGACTCATGACGGTGATGGGGGGCTGGATGAGAGGGCCTCTTTCACCCCATTATTCACCCTTCAAGCGTCTATGCTTCGGGTCCCAGTGTTCCTGCCTATCTCCCTCCTTCTGCACTATTTCTAGAGCGTTCACTCCTAACCCTAAGTTAACACTCATACCCGTCTTCTGTTCTCAGAACTCCTCCCAATCCTACCTGCTCAGCTAACCTATTTTTACCCGTTGTCTCCTACCCAGACGACATTTATGCCCCCCTCTTTTATAAAACACATTCACAGCCATAAAACAATGCAAGTCATGCAAAGCAAGTAAGTAAATAAGCGTATGGTAAGCACAGTAAGACTTTAGATTTAGATGTGGCGGATTCCATTTTATCCTTTGCCAGTTCAGCAGGTCCAGTGCTGAGCCACTCGCCACTCCAGTCGCCTTGGAGAACCTTCCGCCTTATGTCTGATGCCTAAGGGTTACCATATGGAGTTCAGGCCAGCGACCCCGCCCCCTCCGGCAATGCGCCATCAAAACAAAACACATGCCGGAAAGCCCAACTTTTTAACTTACCTTCAGTGACGGCGGGCATGACTCGCAGGTGGTAGGCCGGGCACTGGGGAGTTGGGGGAATGCGGGAGCGAGGTAGCAGCGTAGTGATTGGTTTTCAGCATCCTGGTGGGACGCTCAACCAGGGAATGGAGGTCTGGGCTTGTTCTCCCCGCAGGATATAATACACCCTGCATGGAGAACGGGGAAAGTGTGCAAGACTGGTTTGGGTCGCACGAGAGGGCCGACCAAACAGTCACTGCGCACTTAGGAGTGGACAAACCACTCCTCTCCTGACCTGCTCCGCGTGGGCAGAGCAGCTCCGCCCACCAGCCTGCCCACAAAGGAAGGAAACATAAAATGATAATAACAAAAAGTTATTATTTTAGATTTCCTTTCCTTTACACTGCTCAAAGCAGTGGGGCGACGCTCCTGCACCATAGCGGAGGAGCCGCCACTGCTTACCTTTAATGCAAAAATAGCGAGCAGCATGGCAAAAAAACTATTGGTTCAACTTACCAGAGCTCTGGCCAAGGTAAGGTCACTTGGAATACAATTCTAAGTGAAATGACATTTCAACAGTCGATATAAATTGTTATTCAATACAAGTCTACGACACATTAACAGGAGATCAAAACTTGCTACTTTAACGGAACATGATGAGGTGGAAGGTAGGATGTTCACACCAAGAAGATGCAAGAAATCCTTGTAAAGATTAAAGTATGCCTGGATTCACTGCAGACTTACTAATTTTTTCTAAAATCACACATCTAGTGGCCAACTTTCAAAATAGGGTTTAGATGCAGCAACAAGATAAAATGGCCTCGGATCTACTAGTGTCCTGGGGCTCAGCATGGCTGTTAAGAGTAACAAACACTTCAGACTGATATAAAAATGACAACCAAATATGGTTAGATAACATATCAGTGCATGATGCGAACTGTGCACACGCAGCATCAATGGTAACGCAATGCGAGCGCATTATTGTTCCACACAAGTTGGGGGTTACAAGTCAGGGACACTATATTCACTTTTTTCAGAAAGTCGAGTCACTTTCCATCCATCCAATATGGTGGCAGATAAGCCACCCTAGTTGGGGTGGTAGAACTGCCCTTTATTTTTTACAAAGTAAGGCACACTGCCATAGCCAGAGCCGAACCAGAGTCACCTCTGGCAGGGGGATGCCCACCATCTAAGCACCTCTCTTTAGGGTGGGTGTGCAGCTGGCCGAGCAGTTGGGACTTCTGCAGTTTGTGGCAGATTTTCAGTTACTGTTCTGCTTGAAATCAGACCACATATCTCATTCTAAGTTTACTTTCTACTCATTATAAGACTTTCTCAAACCGTTTCTCTGCAAGTATTTGCGGCGCTCGAGGCTAAATGGAATTTTATTGTTTGGGTATTCCCTCGCCTTTCCATCTGTAAGAAGGCTTTTCTTCGCTTAGTGTCAATTTACAAGTGGCCACAAGGGGCGCTAGAGATCAATCTGGCGCCTCTTGTGGCTATGTGCGGAAGCGCTATAAGGCAGCTGTCTGAGGTGGCCTTGATGTAGCACAGCTCTTGCCGCCCTCTAGATGCTGCTCGTCTGTTAGTCTGGAGTTATGTGTACATTCTAGGGGAAGTATGGGACGTCCAGAGATACTGGGAACGGTGCAGTATAAAAGAGTTACTATACGGAAAGTACAAATGCTGAGTCTAGGAGCAGTGAGCCAAGCCAACAGTGAGGCAGGAGCGATGCTGCTGTGATGTGAGATGTTTTAAATTCATGGGAGGGAGGGAGGGAGGTAGAGAGGGATGGAAGGAAGGGAGGGAGGGAGGGAGGAAGGAGGAAAGAAAGAAAGAAAGAAAGAAAGAAAGAAAGAAAGAAAGAAAGAAAGAAAGAAAGTAAGAAAGTAAGTAAGAAAGAAAGAGAGAAAGTAAGAAAGAAAGAAAGAAGACAGACAGACAGACAGACAGACAGACGGACGGACGGACGGACGGACGGACGGACGGACGGACGGACGGACGGACGGACGGACGGACGGACGGACGGACGGACGGACGGACGGACGGACGGACGGACGGACGGACGGACGGACGGACGGACAGACAGATAGATAGATACATAGATAGATACATAGATAGATACATAGATAGATACATAGATAGATAGATGGGAGCGAGTGAGGGAGGAGAGGGTAGGGGAAGGGATGGGAGGGGAGGGACGATGGTGTCCCACTTGACATTAAAAATAAAAGCCAAAGTTGCACAATCATTAGGGCGGTCTTGGTTTAAAATTACAAAAGCCACCTTAGAAAAAGCCCTTGGTGGTAGAATTTTAAAAGTGACTTATTAATGCACTGGATTCAATCACCCCTCCAAAATCTAAAAGTAACAATAAGAGAACCCCACTAGCTCGCTGGTACTCTCTGGATTTGGCTGCACCCTAAAAGACGGTGCAAAAAGTATGAACGAAAATGGAGTGAGACATATTCAGTGGAAGAGAAAAGTCATATTTCACAAGAGCTAAATGTTTAATAAAAAAAACGACCTAGAAATAAAACCTAAAGAATTCCCTTTAAGAGTAGGCACCTCTGGTATAGTTTAAAAAGTTGGTATGATGTCCAGTTCACCCTGTTATGGCCAACGTGTTTCTGCCCTCGCTAATGTTGGTCATGGGCATTGGTCAGGGCTTTAAGGATCCTTATGGCTCAAGTTCCCTACAGCATACACACCTGTGTGGG
Organism: Triturus cristatus; assembly: GCF_964204655.1. Lineage (NCBI taxonomy): Eukaryota > Metazoa > Chordata > Amphibia > Caudata > Salamandridae > Triturus > Triturus cristatus. The sequence goes on from NC_140588.1 coordinate 1,055,591,667, forward strand.
AAAAGTGAGATCCTGCCTCCCCACTAATGCAGGATGAAGGTCCCAGGAAATGAAGTATTTCCACACACGCATAACTGACGCTTACTTTAGGGAAAAAACAGAAAACGTGCATGGTGTACTTGTAACAGCACACAATGGTGATTAAATTGCACACTGTACTGCATCCGGGTAGTAAACACACGTGCTCCATGATGGGTGGGCACACTCATACACACTCAAACGTACCCAAACTCTGTTTATTTTAGCCTCTTGGTCTGGTCGGAGTGGAGTACCTGAAACACACAAAAGGTGATGGAGGGCTGCTTGCAATGGGCCCAACTCAGGCGAAAACTCTGGGGAGCATTCCAACCCTTCGTTCTTTTGCACACCAGGCCGCCTCAGTTTCGACCAAGCTATATGCAAATCAGTCTTGACCCTCATCCAATAGGAACAGTCCAGTCTGAATTGCCAGGCCAGGTCTTCCCCGAACCGGAACACAAGCAACCCCAGACCGGTTTCTCCCTATTACTGGGCTCATCAGACGAATACAGCTTGGTTCCAGTGATACGGTGAACCACCCTGAGTGGGACGTGGGTCCCATGCTCCCTGTGTCACTAGAACTAAGCTGGATCCAGCTGAAGACCCCATTATTAGGGTGAAACTGGTCCTGGGGTGTCTGTGTTCCTGTTCAAGGAGGGCCTGGATTGACAGTTCAGGCTGGACTGTTCCGATTGGAGCAGGATGAAGACTTATTTGCATAAAGTTGAGTCAAAACTGAAGTGTCATGGTGTGCAAAATACCAATGGACTGGGATGTGACTCCGAGTAATTGCCAGTGGCAAAGATTATTTCAAGCCTTCCATCCATCACATTTTTGTTTACCTTAGTGTGTCGCCCTAAGTGGGACGGGTATGTCCAGACGTGGGTCGCATGCTCACTGTGTCACTGGAGCGTAGCTGTAACCGGCTGATGATCCCTTACCTGCCAGCAGTCCATGGTTACTCGCTCTGCGATTGGTCATTACCTGTATGCAGGATTCCTTTGTCGACCTCTGTTTGTCAGTCTGTATTCATCAGTGGCCTCTGTACTGGATTCACAGGTTTTCCTGTGTTTCCAGCCTCTGTCTAAAGTCCATGGTCACTCACGCAGTATTTGTCTGTGTTTACCGTCCCATAGGATGAGGTTATCCTATCCATGCTTACTAATCCCTGTGTTTCCTGTCCCATAGGATGAGAGCACCCTAGCCATGCTCTTTATTCCCTGTGTTTCCTACAGAATAGGATGAGGACACCCTTGTCGTGCTCACTGATCCCTGTGTTTCCTGCCCCATAGGATGAGGGCATCCTTCCCATGCTCACTGATCCCTGTGTTTACCACCCCGTAGGATGAGGGCATACTTCCCATGCTCACTGATCCCTGTGTTTACCACCCCGTAGGATGAGGGCCCCCTAGCCATGCTCACTAATCCATGTGTTTCCTGTCCCATAGGATGAGGGCATCCTTTCCATGCTCACTGATCCCTGTGTTTACCACCCCATAGGATGAGGGCACCCTCGCCATGCTCTTTATTCCCTGTGTTTCCTACAGAATAGGAGGAGGACACCCTTGCCGTGTTCACTGATCCCTGTGTTTCCTGCCCCATAGGATGAGGGCATCCTTCCCATGCTCACTGATCCCTGTGTTTCCTGCCCCATAGGATGAGGGCATCCTTCCCATGCTCACTGATCCCTGTGTTTCCTGTCCCATAGGATGAGGGCATCCTTCCCATGCTCACTGATCCCTGTGTTTCCTGTCCCATAGGATGAGGGCATCCTTCCCATGCTCACTGATCCCTGTGTTTCCTGTCCCATAGGATGAGGATATCCTAGCCATGCTCACTGATCCCTGTGTTTACTGCTCCACAGGATGAGGGCACCCTTGCCACGTTCACTGACCTCTGTGTGTTTACTGCTCCACAGGACGAGGGCACTCTTTCCATGTTCACTGACCCCTGTGTTTCCTGCCTCATAGGATGAGGGCACCCTAGCCATGTTCACTGACCCGTGTGTTTCCTGCCCCATAGGATAAGGGCATCCTTCCCATGATCACTGATCCCTGTGTTTACCACCCCATAGGATGAGGGCACCCTAGCCATGCTCTTTATTCCCTGTGTTTCCTACAGAACAGGATGAGGACACCCTTGCCGTGCTCACTGATCCCTGTGTTTCCTGTCCCATAGGATGAGGGCATCCTTACCATGCTCACTAATCCCTGTGTTTCCTGTCCCATAGGATGAGGGCATCCTTACCATGCTCACTAATCCCTGTGTTTCCTGTCCCATAGGATGAGGGCATCCTTCCCATGCTCACTGATCCCTGTGTTTCCTGTCCCATAGGATGAGAGCATCCTTCCCATTCTCACTAATCCCTGTGTTTACCGACCCATAGGATGAGGGTATCCTGGCCATGGTCACTGATCCCTGTGTTTACTGCTCCACAGGATGAGGGCACCCTTGTCATGTTCACTGACCCCTGAGTTTCCTGCCCCATAGGATGAGGGTATCCTAGTTATGTTCACTGATCCCTGTGTTTACTGCTCCACAGGATGAGGGCACCCTTGCCATGTTTACTGACCCCTGTGTTTACTGTCCCACAGGATGAGGGCACCCTAGCCATGCTCACTTATCCCTGTGTTTACTGCCCTATAGGATGAGATCACCCTTGCCATGTTCACTAATCCGCACTGCTCCGCCGTTCTCTTTGTCTCCGGTCCCTCGTGCTTTACAGACTGCTGATCGCCATCCTCGGCTGCAGACAGACAGACAGGGATTCATCTCCTGTCTTTCCCCCTTTCTTCATTCTTCTAGGTGACAGGAGACCCCCCCGCACCTCCTGTCACTCCAGCGGGGACCCGCCAGACAGCTCCAGAGGCCTGCCAGTCACCGCAGTGCCAATCCCAAAAACGTCAGCCTGCCCTATAATTATAGAGACAATGCCCCTGGGTGAGGGGGCTGGTGGGTGAAGGGGGGCTTGGGGCTCTGCTAGAGACGGGGGAGGGGGCAGCGCAGGACCAGCCCCTGGACACTGTCGCATTCTTTCGGTGCAAGCAAAGCTGCCCTCCAAGGTCAGGCGTGAGTGGCATTAAAATGTCTGGGGGTCTTTTCAAATTACCAGGGAGACACGTACTCTGTCAAACCAAATCTAAAAAAAGGCACGGCAGCCCCCCATGAATGGAGCCTTGACACCCTGATGGCCTCAAATTACAGGGAAAACATCATTATTAAAATGGGCTATTAGGATTAGAAAGGAAGGGGCGGGGAGGGGCGGGGGTCAGGGTATGTGGGTACAGGTTTTCTTAGTGGAGCTGAAACAGGAGTGGAAGCAAGAGAGCTCTGGGGGGAGGTGGGTGGAAGGGGGGCCGTGGTGGACTGGCAAACTAAGGACCTGAGATCTGAATATTGAAAATAACCTTAGCGACCCCTCCCCCCCCCCCCCCCCCAAGTTCAGACTGTGAGGCCAGACTGTAAAAAGACACATCACGCTGTATCCTCTGGCCAACACACACTTTCATAAGGGTGCGCTGTGGAAATTAAGGAATAAAAGCATATCCTTGCAATACAGTCATTAGAAAGGATGCATTCTCCACGCTGATGAAACATGCCACAAACCCCCCATGCAGTGCTTTGTCGAGAAATCTCACCCCAACAAGAAACACGCAGGCTCTGACCCGAGGACGCAGGTAGTTACAGGGGGCATTCGCTTTTAGATGTCCCTCTTCTCTGATTTCCCCCCTTGTGACTTTTAGATGTCCCTCTTCTCTGATTTCCCCCCTTGTGACTTTTAGATGTCCCTCTTCCATGATTACCCCCTTGTCGCTTTTAGATGTCCCTCTTCCATGATTACCCCCTTGTCGCTTTTAGATGTCCCTCTTCCCTGATTTCCCCCCTTGTGACTTTTAGATGTCCCTCTTCCCTGATTTCCCCCCTTGGAGCTTTTAGACGTCCCTCTTCCCTGATTTCCCCCCTTGTGACTTTTAGATGTCCCTCTTCCCTTATTTCCCCCTTGTCGCTTTTAGATGTCCCTCTTCCCTAATTTCCCCATTGTCGCTTTTAGATTTCACTCTTCCCTTATTTCCCCCCTTGTCGCTTTTAGCTGTCACTCTTCCCTGATTGTCTCCATGTCACTTTTAGATGTTCCTCTTCCATGATTTCCCCCCTTGTCGCATTTAGATGTCCCTCTTCCCTGATTTCCCCCTTGTCACTTTTAGATGTCACTCTGCCCTGATTTCCCCCCTTGTCGCTTTTAGATGTCACTCTTCCCAGATATCCCCCTTGTCCCATTTAGACGTCCCTCTTCCCTGATTTCCCCCCCTTGTCACTTTTAGATGTCACTCCTCCCAGATTTCCCCCTTGTCGCTTTTAGATGTTACTCCTCCCATATTTCCCCCTTGTCGCTTTTAGATGTTACTCCTCCCAGATTTCCCCCTTGTCGCTTTTAGATGTTACTCCTCCCAGATTTCCCCCTCATCGCTTTTAGATGTTACTCCTCCCAGATTTCCCCCTTATCGCTTTTAGATGTTACTCCTCCCAGATTTCCCCCTCATCGCTTTTAGATGTTACTCCTCCCAGATTTCCCCCTTATCGCTTTTAGATGTTACTCCTCCCAGATTTCCCCCTTGTCGCTTTTAGATGTTACTCCTCCCAGATTTCCCCCTTGTCACTTTTAGATGTTACTCCTCCCAGATTTCCCCCTTGTCGCTTCTAGATGTTACTCCTCCCAGATTTCCCCCTTGTCGCTTCTAGATATCCCTCTGATTTCCCCCCTTCTCGCTGTAGCTCTAGATGTCCCTTCCTCGGTTTTCCATTTTGAGCCTTTCTCTTGCTCTGGGTCAAAGTCTGATGGTGACAAATGAGAACCAGGCCCGGAAAAGGAGTGTTGGTGGCGTCGCCCTACAAGCACTGGGGTGTGGTCAGGAGGACAGGGCAGTGTAGAGTGCCACCCTGTCCATGACGGACCGTGCCATGCCTGTTCTGTGTGTGAGAGAGCCTTGCAGCACTGGTGCATGTTGTGTACCTCCTCCTTTGTTTATAAAGTGACCTTATAGAGTTGCCTCACAATCTTCACCAGCTGTGTGTGAGGGAAGCTTGCAGGCTGCTGCCCACATTGTACATGTTGCATGTGTTGTATGTATAAAGCATGCCTGTGCTGCTTCTGCATTCAGGGCACATGTTCTTTGTGTCCAAGGGAAGCTCACACTGCTGCCTTACACTGTGTGTCTGCTCTGTGTGTGAGGGAAGATTGCAAGCTACTGCCCATGTTTTGCATGTTCTCTGTGTGAGGTAAGCTTACATGCTGCCGCCCACATTGTACATGTTGTATGTGTGAAGGATGCCTGTGCTGCTGCTACATTCACTGCACTTGTTTATTGTGTCTGAGGGCAGCTCACACAGTTGCCTTACACTCCCCGTCTGCTCTGTGTGTGAGGGAAGCTTGCAGACTGCTGCCCGTTTTGTGCATGTTCTGTGTGTGAGAGACGCCTGTGCTGCTGCTGCATTCACTGCACTTGCTCTTTGTGTCTGAGTTAAGCTCGCACTGCTGCCTTACACTCTGTGTCTGCTCTGTGCGTGAGGGAAGCTTGCAGGCTGCTGCCTATGTTGTACATGTTGTATGTGTGTAGGATGCCAGTGCTGCTGCTGCTGCTGCTACTGCATTAACTGCACTTGTTCATTGTGTCTGAGGGCAGCTCACACAGTTGCCTTACACTCCCCGTCTGCTCTGTGTGTGAGGGAAGCTTGCAGACTGCAGCCTGTTTTGTGCATGTTCAGTGTTTGAGGGATGTCTGTGCTGCTGCTGCATTCACTGCACTTGCTCTTTGTGTCTGAGTGAAGCTCGCACTGCTGGCTTATACTGTGTGTGTGATCTGTGTGTGAGGGAAGCTTGCAGGCTGCTGCCCATATTGTACACGTTATGTGCGTGAGGGATGCCTGTGCTGCTGCTGCTGCATTCACTGCACTGGTTCACTGTGTCTGAGGGAAGCTTGCGCTGCTGCCTTACACTCTGCATTTGCTCTGTGTGTGAGGGAAGCTTGCAGGCTGTTGCCCATGTTGTGCATGTTCTGTGTGCGAGGGATGCATGTGCTGCTGCAGCATTCACTACACTTGTTCTTTGTGTCTGAGGGAAGCTCGCACTACTGCCTTACCCTATGGTCGGGCGGATCGCCACCACCCGACCTTCTTTGGCGATCCGCCCGACATCTTTCCCCGCCCGCCAGCCATTTACCCCCTGCCATATTACAATGACGGGGGGGGTAGAGCGGCGGACGAAAAGACCGTCCGCTGCTTTTCTGCAGGCAGGCAATCGTTACGATTGCCTGCCGTGCGGACCTGGGCCATAATATGGTGGCGGTGCCGAGCAGCCACCGCCCGCCATAATATGATGCAGGCGGTTAAATGTCTTTCCATGGTGTCGATGCCGCCATGGAAATGCATGCGGTCTTTGGCTTTGGGGGCCCGTTGCGGGCCCTAGGGTTGTTGGGGGTGGGGGGTGCACTTGGGGGGTACCCATGGTACCCCCTTCATTGGCATGCACAAGGTGGCAGGCACCACGCGGTGTCTGTCACGTTGTGCATGTCAATGCACAACATGCACCTTTTACATTGCGGCTGGTGCTGCTGACAGCACCGCCCTCCACAATATAAAAGATGCGGGATGCGACCGCCAGGGTGGCTGTCGCATCCTAATTGGCCCCGCGGGACCGCCGCACCTCTGGCAGTCGGTCCCGTTTTCTATTGCAGTCTGCCCGCCATCGTAATGGGGCCCTATGTGTCTGCTCTGTGTGTGAGGGAAGCTTGACACTCTGGTGCTGCATTTACTGCACTTGTTTTGGTAAGGGAATTATCCCTCTTGTGAATTAAATCCGGCGTTGGATAAATACAGTACCTTCACTGATGCACTGATTAAGGGGAGGGACGTGTGTGTGTGTTTGTGTGCAAGCATTCATTCATGCATGTGTGTGCGTGTGTGTGCGTAAAATAGAGTGCATGCATGCGTTCGTGTGTGTGTGTGTGTCTGTCTCCTCTGTTGGGAAGTGTGTCCTGCTGCTGGCTCTGGTGGACCTGTTCCCTCTTGAAGGAAACCCTACGTTCCTGCTGTCGAATCTGTGCTGTTGTGTGTGGCAGCGTGTGTTGCTGCAGGCCACAATAAGCCTGTTCTATGTGGTTCCTGATGATTGTGAAGAAAAGTTAACCAAAAACGATTGACTTTGTCAATGATTGTTTCCCTCTAGCACCCGAGGTCAGTCCTCTCCCCGGGACAAGGCACATTATAGTCCAGCAAGGACATTGTGAAACAGGAAGTGGCGCCGGAAGTAGGGAGGGGGGCTGCTGCAGCACCCACAGATATCCTTGGTGGAGTTCCGATGGAGATTAACAATAAAAAGCCCAGGATGGATAAGCCCTGGAGCATTTCCTGTGCTTCCGGCTGTCACGTGACAGGCACTTCCTTTGAGAAAGTGCTAACAATTCTTGGGCCATGGAGAGCTAGGTTTACTTTTACTTTCTCTGATTATAGTATATTTAGGGTCTGACTGGGACAGAAAATAGGCTCGGGCACCAAAATAAAAGTGGCCCCCATTAGTGAATAAGGAACTTTAAAAAGTGGCCCATGTTTGCAAATTAGGGCGGTTTTGAACTTGTAAAGACAAGCTGTACATGTGCTTTGCAAGGTATGGCGGACTGCATGGATTTGAATTTGCTGTTTTAAATAAACAATTAATCAATAGTGAAAACACAGCCCAACAGATCATAAACAGGCCTACAAACAGCCCCAAAACAGGTCCACAGACTGACCTGTCAGACAAACCCATGGGCACTGCCTGATCGCCCTATAGGCCAGTCCGACTCTGAGTACATTTTATAATTTTGACTACTGACACTCTTCCCGGGGTACAGGTGGAAGTCTTCCAGAGTTTTTTAAACATGTATACTAATATTTATCAATTTATTTATTTGTAAGGCACATGGCTACCTAGAAAAGGATTCTCAGCGCTAGCCTCCTCCCTAAACCAACCTGCATCTCCGAAAGCCAATGGAGACAGTTAAAGGCACGTGCTTGCTTTGCAAAGTTTAGAACAAGAATTTCAAAATATACCTCGGCAGCATGGAACAGTGTTGTGGTAAGGATGTGATGGGCCCTAATAGAAACAAGATGAACAGAGTCCCTAAGCAGTGGTTTGGAGAGCGATAAAAAGCCACAATTGGGGTGCACAATGCCCCTCACTTCCCTGGGCTCTGGTGCCACGTCACAAGCTGTAATCTTGATAACTGACCCTCTGGCATAGGAAGTACATTAGAGGACCCCATGTCAGGTGATTTCATGGCTAGCACCCCAACTCTGAAACTCATTCCAGAACCGCAGAAATCTTCAACGTTTAAAGATTTAGTTAGTGCAAAACTGGTCACTGCTCACAAAAAAGTGCACACAAGCTAAAGGATTGGTAAGAAATTACAACACATAAACATATTTCAGTCACTGATCTCTTCTTTTTCTACCACATACCTTTCGCCTTATTTGTTACCCATGTCCCCTCTTCCTATTTCACCCATACCAACATTACTGCTAACTGCCCCTACGGATTCTCATTTACATACCCACCTTACCTCTCCCCCTGCTGATCGACAAAAATCAACCCTAGAATTACAATGGGAAGCAGATCTTCACACCTCCTTTCCTATTCCTTTGTGGAACAAATTATGGCTTAAAATTCGCAAAAATATCACATGCTGCCAACACAACTCAAACGCTCTTTTTTTATTTCTAAGCGCTTTCTAATCACTCCTGTTTCTTTACACAAATTTGATAGCGTCACTCGATCGTCTTGTTGGTCTTGTTGTGCATCAATTTCTGATATTAAACATATTCTGTTTGAATGTCCTCCCACCTATCAATTTTGGTTACAAGTGAGGAAACAAATTAACTCTATTTTTCATACACCTATACCATTCTCCTTTACTGCTTTATTGTTAGGTCGTTTTTCTGATGATTGACATTGTTGTACTTTTAATATACAAATTGTAGACTTATTAATTGCTGTTGCATTTCAACAGATTACTAAAAATTGGAAGAATGCTCTGCATATCTCCTTTCAAGCATGGTGGCATGGTGTTTGTTATAACCATAGATTAGACAGAGCGTATACGGTCCCAATGTCTCTTGCTATTAAACGAAATTCTCTCTGGTCTCCTGTGACCATTTTTCTAGATTCCTCAGTTTCAATGACTTTCATACATCAACCCTTAACCGATGAAGTATCTAAACCTCCTTGAATATATTATTTTTCTTCATAGAGCTTCCATACTAATAGTAATATGTTTTGCTCTTTTGTTTCACTGATCATATGTACTCTATGATTTTTGTAATTCCACTACTGTTTATAATTATGCTAATTTCATGAATGAGGATATTTTTTGGGCCCTTTCTATTTTCTTTTTTCACTCCCCTTCTTATCCTGTTTTCTACATATAATTGCAAAAATGTTCCTGTTCAGTCTTATTATTATTTAAATGTTCTCAATACAATTGTTATTATATTATATTGTGAACCTGCTACCTGTTATTTCCCCTTTTCCTACTGAATAAACTTTCCTTTTAATACTAAAAGAAAGAAATTGCTTTATGTGAAAGAAAGCTCCTTGAATGATGGCTTCTGGCTAGAAGGGGCTCAGTGTCGGAGAAGGCCCCATCCGGCCAAGCAGACTCAGGGAATAAGTCCTGGTTCATGTAGTCACAACCTAGAGACATTTATGCACACAGGTCCCATCTACAACACAACATCCGGCAGGTATGGTGGGTTTCCTGCAGTACCAGATTTAGGGTAGGGTGCCAGCGCTCCGGGTGGGGCAGAGCATGGCCATTGGGAATATTGCTGAATCCCAGATATTCACACCTTTGTAGCTTTCATCAGCTTCTCCATGGTTTACACTTCTAATTTGTGCACTTTACTTTAGTACCAAACAAGACTGCCCCAAGTGCTCAGAATGGGTGTGAAAAACACTTAAATGCAGCCGTGTTTTATGTGGGTGTCAAAAGTGGAAGCAGATGCACAAATAAATTCGATCAGCGTGGATGCTCAAACTCACAATTCTTCCTGCCGCACTGTCCGCTTCGCACTCAATGCTCAGGAGTATATGTAAGGCAGCGGGAGGGCGCACACCATGCTCAGGAGTATGTGTAAGGCAGCGGGAGGGTGCACACCATGCTCAGGAGTATGTAAGGCAGCGGGAGGGCGCACACCATGCTCAGGAGTATGTGTAAGGCAGCGGGAGGGTGCACACCATGCTCAGGAGTATGTAAGGCAGCGGGAGGGCGCACACCATGCTCAGGAGTATGTGTAAGGCAGCGGGAGGGCGCACACCATGCTCAGGAGTATGTGTAAGGCAGCGGGAGAGCGCACACCATGCTCAGGAGTAAGTGTAAGGCAGCGGGAGGGCGCACACCATTCTCAGGAGTATGTGTAAGGCAGCGGGAGGGCACACACCATGCTCAGGAGTATGTGTAAGGCAGCGGGAGAGCACACACCATGCTCAGGAGTATGTGTAAGGCAGAGGGAGGGCGCACACCATTCTCAGGAGTATGTGTAAGGCAGCGGGAGAGCGCACACCATGCTCAGGAGTATGTGTAAGGCAGCGGGAGGGCGCACACCATTCTCAGGAGTATGTGTAAGGCAGCGGGAGAGCGCACACCATGCTCAGGAGTATGTGTAAGGCAGCGGGAGGGCGCACACCTTGCTCAGAAGTATGTGTAAGGCAGCACGAGGGCGCACACCATGCTCAGGACTATGTGTAAGGCAGCGGGAGAGCGCACACCATGCTCAGGAGTATGTGTAAGGCAGCGGGAGAGCGCACACCATGCTCAGGAGTATGTGTAAGGCAGCGGGAGGGCGCACACCATTCTCAGGAGTATGTGTAAGGCAGCGGGAGGGCGCACACCATGCTCAGGAGTATGTGTAAGGCAGCGGGAGGGCGCACACCTTGCTCAGAAGTATGTGTAAGGCAGCACAAGGGCGCACACTATGCTCAGGACTATGTGTAAGGCAGCGGGAGAGTGCTCACCATGCTCAGGAGTATATGTAAAGCAGCGGGAGGGCGCACACCATGCTCAGGAGTATGTGTAAGGCATGGGAAGTGCACACCTTGCTCAGAAGTATGTGTAAGGCAGCACAAGGGCGCACACTATGCTCAGGACTATGTGTAAGGCAGCGGGAGAGTGCTCACCATGCTCAGGAGTATGTGTAAGGCAGTGGGAGGGCGCACACCATGCTCAGGAGTATGTGTAAGGCAGCGGGAGGGCACACACCATTCTCAGGAGAATGTGTAAGGCAGCGGGAGGGCGCACACCATTCTCAGGAGTATGTGTAAGGCAGGGGGAGGGCGCATACCTTGCTCAGAAGTATGTGTAAGGCAGCGGGAGGGACGCACACCATGCTCAGGAGTATGTGTAAGGCAGCGGGAGGGCGCACACCATTCTCAGGAGTATGTGTAAGGCAGCGGGAGGGACGCACACCATGCTCAGGAGTACACCATGCTCAGGAGTATGTGTAGGGCAGAGGGAGGGCGCACACCATGCTCAGGAGTATGTGTAAGGCAGGGGGGGGCGTACACCTTGCTCGGAAGTATGTGTAAGGCAGCCGGAGGGCGCACACCATGCTCAGGAGTATGTGTAAGGCAGGGGGAGGGCGCACACCTTGCTCAGGAGTATGTGTAAGGCAGCGGGAGGGAGCACACCATGCTCAGGAGTAAGTGTAAGGCAGCGGGAGGGCGCACACCATTCTCAGGAGTATGTGTAAGGCAGCGGGAGGGCACACACCATGCTCAGGAGTATGTGTAAGGCAGCGGGAGGGTGCACACCATGCTCAGGAGTATGTGTAAGGCAGCGGGAGGGCGCACACCATGCTCAGGAGTATGTGTAAGGCAGCGGGAGAGCGCACACCATTCTCAGGAGTATGTGTAAGGCAGGGGGAGGACGCACACCTTGCTCAGAAATATGTGTAAGGCAGCCGGAGGGCGCACACCATGCTCAGGAGTATGTGTAAGGCAGCGGGAGGGCGCACACCATGCTCAGGAGTATGTGTAAGGCAGCAGGAGGGCGCACACCATGCTCAGGAGTATGTGTAAGGCAGTGGGAGGGCGCACACCATTCTCAGGAGTATGTGTAAGGCAGCGGGAGGGCGCACACCATTCTCAGGAGTATATGTAAGGCAGCAGGAGGGAGCACACCATTCTCAGGAGTATGTGTAAGGCATGGGGAGTGCGCACACCTTGCTCAGGAGTATGTGTAAGGCAGCGGGAGGGCGCACACCATGCTCAGGAGTATGTGTAAGGCAGCGGGAGGGTGCACACCATGCTCAGGAGTATGTGTAAGGCAGCGGGAGGGTGCACACCATGCTCAGGAGTATGTAAGGCAGCGGGAGGGCGCACACCATGCTCAGGAGTATGTGTAAGGCAGCGGGAGGGCGCACACCATTCTCAGGAGTATGTGTAAGGCAGCGGGAGGGCACACACCATGCTCAGGAGTATGTGTAAGGCAGCGGGAGAGCACACACCATGCTCAGGAGTATGTGTAAGGCAGCGGGAGGGCGCACACCATTCTCAGGAGTATGTGTAAGGCAGCGGGAGGGTGCACACCATGCTCAGGAGTATGTAAGGCAGCGGGAGGGCGCACACCATGCTCAGGAGTATGTGTAAGGCAGCGGGAGGGCGCACACCATGCTCAGGAGTATGTGTAAGGCAGCGGGAGGGCACACACCATGCTCAGGAGTATGTGTAAGGCAGCGGGAGAGCACACACCATGCTCAGGAGTATGTGTAAGGCAGCGGGAGGGCGCACACCATTCTCAGGAGTATGTGTAAGGCAGCGGGAGAGCGCACACCATGCTCAGGAGTATGTGTAAGGCAGCGGGAGGGCGCACACCATTCTCAGGAGTATGTGTAAGGCAGCGGGAGAGCGCACACCATGCTCAGGAGTATGTGTAAGGCAGCGGGAGGGCGCACACCTTGCTCAGAAGTATGTGTAAGGCAGCACGAGGGCGCACACCATGCTCAGGACTATGTGTAAGGCAGCGGGAGAGCGCACACCATGCTCAGGAGTATGTGTAAGGCAGCGGGAGAGCGCACACCATGCTCAGGAGTATGTGTAAGGCAGCGGGAGGGCGTACACCATTCTCAGGAGTATGTGTAAGGCAGCGGGAGGGCGCACACCATGCTCAGGAGTATGTGTAAGGCAGCGGGAGGGCGCACACCTTGCTCAGAAGTATGTGTAAGGCAGCACAAGGGCGCACACTATGCTCAGGACTATGTGTAAGGCAGCGGGAGAGTGCTCACCATGCTCAGGACTATGTGTAAGGCAGCGGGAGGGCGCACACCATGCTCAGGACTATGTGTAAGGCAGCGGGAGAGTGCTCACCATGCTCAGGAGTATGTGTAAGGCAGTGGGAGGGCGCACACCATGCTCAGGAGTATGTGTAAGGCAGCGGGAGGGCACACACCATTCTCAGGAGAATGTGTAAGGCAGCGGGAGGGCGCACACCATTCTCAGGAGTATGTGTAAGGCAGGGGGAGAGCGCACACCTTGCTCAGAAGTATGTGTAAGGCAGCGGGAGGGACGCACACCATGCTCAGGAGTATGTGTAAGGCAGCGGGAGGGCGCACACCATTCTCAGGAGTATGTGTAAGGCAGCGGGAGGGACGCACACCATGCTCAGGAGTACACCATGCTCAGGAGTATGTGTAGGGCAGAGGGAGGGCGCACACCATGGTCAGGAGTATGTGTAAGGCAGGGGGGGCGTACACCTTGCTCGGAAGTATGTGTAAGGCAGCCGGAGGGCGCACACCATGCTCAGGAGTATGTGTAAGGCAGGGGGAGGGCGCACACCTTGCTCAGGAGTATGTGTAAGGCAGCGGGAGGGCGCACACCATGCTCAGGAGTAAGTGTAAGGCAGCGGGAGGGCGCACACCATTCTCAGGAGTATGTGTAAGGCAGCGGGAGGGCACACACCATGCTCAGGAGTATGTGTAAGACAGCGGGAGGGTGCACACCATGCTCAGGAGTATGTGTAAGGCAGCGGGAGGGCGCACACCATGCTCAGGAGTATGTGTAAGGCAGCGGGAGAGCGCACACCATTCTCAGGAGTATGTGTAAGGCAGGGGGAGGACGCACACCTTGCTCAGAAATATGTGTAAGGCAGCCGGAGGGCGCACACCATGCTCAGGAGTATGTGTAAGGCAGCGGGAGGGCGCACACCATGCTCAGGAGTATGTGTAAGGCAGCAGGAGGGCGCACACCATGCTCAGGAGTATGTGTAAGGCAGTGGGAGGGCGCACACCATTCTCAGGAGTATGTGTAAGGCAGCGGGAGGGCGCACACCATTCTCAGGAGTATATGTAAGGCAGCAGGAGGGAGCACACCATTCTCAGGAGTATGTGTAAGGCATGGGGAGTGCGCACACCTTGCTCAGGAGTATGTGTAAGGCAGCGGGAGGGCGCACACCATGCTCAGGAGTATATGTAAGGCAGCGGGAGGGCGCACACCATTCTCAGGAGTATGTGTAAGCATGGGAAGTGCACACACCTTGCTCAGGAGTATGTGTAAGGCAGCTGAAGAGCGCACACCATGCTCAGGAGTATGTGTAAGGCAGCGGGAGGGCACACACCATTCTCAGGAGTATGTTTAAGGCAGCGGGAGGGCGCACACCATTCTCAGGAGTATGTGTAAGGCAGCGGGAGGGCGCACACCTTGCTCAGAAGTATGTGTAAGGCAGCGGGAGGGACGCACACCATGCTCAGGAGTATGTGTAAGGCAGCGGGAGGGTGCACACCATTCTCAGGAGTATGTGTAAGGCAGCGGGAGGGACGCACACCATGCTCAGGAGTATGTGTAAGGCAGCGGGAGAGTGCACACCATGCTCAGGAGTATGTGTAAGGCAGCGGGAGGGCGCACACCATTCTCAGGAGTATGTGTAAGGCAGCGGGAGAGCACACACCATTCTCAGGAGTATGTGTAAGGCAGCGGTAGAGCGCACACCATGCTCAGGAGTATGTGTAAGGCAGCGGGAGGGCACACACCATTCTCAGGAGTATGTGTAAGGCAGCGGGAGGGCGCATACCTTGCTCAGAAGTATGTGTAAGCCAGCGGGAGGGCGCACGCCTTGCTCAGGAGTATGTGTAAGGCAGCGGGAGGGCGCACACCATGCTCAGGAGTATGTGTAAGGCAGCGGGAGGGCGCACACCATGCTCAGGAGTATGTGTAAGGCAGCGGGAGGGTGCACACCATGCTCAGGAGTAAGTGTAAGGCAGCGGGAGGGCGCACACCATTCTCAGGAGTATGTGTAAGGCAGCGGGAGGGCACACACCATGCTCAGGAGTATGTGTAAGGCAGCGGGAGGGTGCACACCATGCTCAGGAGTATGTGTAAGGCAGCGGGAGGGCGCACACCATGCTCAGGAGTATGTGTAAGGCAGCGGGAGAGCGCACACCATTCTCAGGAGTATGTGTAAGGCAGGGGGAGGACGCACACCTTGCTCAGAAATATGTGTAAGGCAGCCGGAGGGCGCACACCATGCTCAGGAGTATGTGTAAGGCAGCGGGAGGGCGCACACCATGCTCAGGAGTATGTGTAAGGCAGCAGGAGGGCGCACACCATGCTCAGGAGTATGTGTAAGGCAGTGGGAGGGCGCACACCATTCTCAGGAGTATGTGTAAGGCAGCGGGAGGGCGCACACCATTCTCAGGAGTATATGTAAGGCAGCAGGAGGGAGCACACCATTCTCAGGAGTATGTGTAAGGCATGGGGAGTGCGCACACCTTGCTCAGGAGTATGTGTAAGGCAGCGGGAGGGCGCACACCATGCTCAGGAGTATATGTAAGGCAGCGGGAGGGCGCACACCATTCTCAGGAGTATGTGTAAGCATGGGAAGTGCACACACCTTGCTCAGGAGTATGTGTAAGGCAGCTGAAGAGCGCACACCATGCTCAGGAGTATGTGTAAGGCAGCGGGAGGGCACACACCATTCTCAGGAGTATGTTTAAGGCAGCGGGAGGGCGCACACCATTCTCAGGAGTATGTGTAAGGCAGCGGGAGGGCGCACACCTTGCTCAGAAGTATGTGTAAGGCAGCGGGAGGGACGCACACCATGCTCAGGAGTATGTGTAAGGCAGCGGGGGGGTGCACACCATTCTCAGGAGTATGTGTAAGGCAGCGGGAGGGACGCACACCATGCTCAGGAGTATGTGTAAGGCAGCGGGAGAGTGCACACCATGCTCAGGAGTATGTGTAAGGCAGCGGGAGGGCGCACACCATTCTCAGGAGTATGTGTAAGGCAGCGGGAGAGCACACACCATTCTCAGGAGTATGTGTAAGGCAGCGGTAGAGCGCACACCATGCTCAGGAGTATGTGTAAGGCAGCGGGAGGGCACACACCATTCTCAGGAGTATGTGTAAGGCAGCGGGAGGGCGCACACCTTGCTCAGAAGTATGTGTAAGGCAGCGGGAGGGCGCACGCCTTGCTCAGGAGTATGTGTAAGGCAGCGGGAGGGCGCACACCATGCTCAGGAGTATGTGTAAGGCAGCGGGAGGGCACACACCATGCTCAGGAGTATGTGTAAGGCAGCGGGAGGGTGCACACCATGCTCAGGAGTATGTGTAAGGCAGCGGGAGGGCGCACACCATGCTCAGGAGTATGTGTAAGGCAGCGGGAGGGCGCACACCTTGCTCAGAAGTATGTGTAAGGCAGCACAAGGGCGCACACTATGCTCAGGACTATGTGTAAGGCAGCGGGAGAGTGCTCACCATGCTCAGGAGTATATGTAAGGCAGCGGGAGGGCGCACACCATGCTCAGGAGTATGTGTAAGGCATGGGAAGTGCACACCTTGCTCAGAAGTATGTGTAAGGCAGCGGGAGGGCGCACACCATGCTCAGGAGTATGTGTAAGGCAGCGGGAGGGTGCACACCATGCTCAGGAGTATGTGTAAGGCAGCGGGAGGGCGTACACCGTTCTCAGGAGTATGTGTAAGGCAGCGGGAGGGCGTACACCGTTCTCAGGAGTATGTGTAAGGCAGCGGGAGGACGCACACCTTGCTCAGGAGTATGTGTAAGGCAGCGGGAGGGCGCACACTATTCTCAGGAGTATGTGTAAGGCAGCGGGAGGGTGCACACCATGCTCAGGAGTATGTGTAAGGCAGCGGGAGGGCGCACACCATGCTCAGGAGTATGTGTAAGGCAGCGGGAGGGCACACACCATGCTCAGGAGTATGTGTAAGGCAGCGGGAGGGCGCACACCATGCTCAGGAGTATGTGTAAGGCAGCGGGAGGGCGCACACCTTGCTCAGAAGTATGTGTAAGGCAGCACAAGGGCGCACACTATGCTCAGGACTATGTGTAAGGCAGCGGGAGAGTGCTCACCATGCTCAGGAGTATATGTAAGGCAGCGGGAGGGCGCACACCATGCTCAGGAGTATGTGTAAGGCATGGGAAGTGCACACCTTGCTCAGAAGTATGTGTAAGGCAGCGGGAGGGCGCACACCATGCTCAGGAGTATGTGTAAGGCAGCGGGAGGGTGCACACCATGCTCAGGAGTATGTGTAAGGCAGCGGGAGGGCGTACACCGTTCTCAGGAGTATGTGTAAGGCAGCGGGAGGGCGTACACCGTTCTCAGGAGTATGTGTAAGGCAGCGGGAGGACGCACACCTTGCTCAGGAGTATGTGTAAGGCAGCGGGAGGGCGCACACTATTCTCAGGAGTATGTGTAAGGCAGCGGGAGGGTGCACACCATGCTCAGGAGTATGTGTAAGGCAGCCGGAGGGCACACACCATGCTCAGGAGTATGTGTAAGGCAGCGGGAGGGCGTACACCGTCCTCAGGAGTATGTGTAAGGCAGCGGGAGGGCGCACACCATTCTCAGGAGTATGTGTAAGGCAGCGGGAGGGCGCACACCATGCTCAGGAGTATGTGTAAGACAGCGGGAGGGCGCACACCATGCTCAGAAGTATGTGTAAGGCAGCGGGAGGGCGCACACCATGCTCAGGAGTATGTGTAAGGCAGCGGGAGTGTGCACAGAAACTACAAGAATTTAGAGGTGGAACAAAAACCTCCTTGGAGTGCGGTGTGGTGAACTCTCAACTTCTTTAAGTTTTGTTTACAGTTACAAGCGTTTGTGTTTCCTGTAAATATGAATGTACTCACACATCACTGATGTAAAGCTGTGCTTTATTTATTTTAACCACTGACTGGGATGCTGTTATTTTAATCTTCTTTGTGTTTGAGGAAGGTATGTACACTGCAAATAGGGGATTTGTTTTGTAAACATGAGGAACTAGAACCGATTTCCTACAGGGAGTTTCTCTGCTACAAAGTGATCTGGGGTGAAAATATGGGGCGGCCGAGCTGAGCAGGACGTTAGGGACAGATATTCACTGCTCACCTGGAAGGCGGTCACTCTACCATCCACCCCCCTTAAAAAAGTGCCTTTCCCACCACATCATCCGCCATGTTGAAAGGCTGTGGCATGGGCTGGTAACAGTAAACTGTCAATCAACTCACGCACACTGCTAAGCAGTAGCGGCTGGTGACATTTGAAAGTGGTGTGGCGTAAATACTGCACTGTGGCGAGCGAGCGTAGCGCGAGCCAGAACAACCTACCGGGGGTTCACTCAGCCTGCATTCACCCATCCACATAACTCAAACTCACCCTGAACTCATACAGGCACACTGCTCAACCTGCACGCACGCAGACATCACTCACCCTTCGCTGCACTGTACTCAAAGATGCACACTGTTTCATCAGAGAACTATATACCGAAAAACAAATGAGTGTGAAAGCTAATGAACACTTTACAAGTAGCTGCTGGTTGCTTTCTGGACATATGTGAATTCATTCATAGCATCGAAAACAACCTCCTCACAGAAATGAAAATCTAGTTAACATAGAGTCTGAAGGCCCGTACGTGGCCCAATGGCATCCCCAGGCATCACCACGGCGAGAGCGAGTCCGACAACGCACACGCTCATAGCCAATGTATATTAAAAGGGGCCAATGTTACCAGACTAGCTCCACCACAGTTCCCTTTCTGCCAGTGATGTCCAATGTTGGTCCATGAAGGATGGGTTCATATCAGATTTTATTAAATACACATATGACAATCATGCATAAAGTTATCTAAATTGTATCATTTACATATTCTTTGGTTATCCTGAAATTATGGCTAAATTCAAGCTCTTGTGAAGAGAAACTCGGGACATCCCGGCTTCATACGACCCTAAATGACATTATATGACATGGCCACAAAACCGCAAATATTTCCAAACATTCCACATTTTAAAGCTGTGCGAGAATGCAATAATAAACTCTTCTCATAAGCAGTATTCTCAATGATTTTTTACACCATTCCGGAAAGTAATAATCGAGTTTCCTCACATCCAGAATTAAAATATAAACAGCACAAACCTACCCTCAGAGTCGGGGTGCCGGGACTGAGCCGAGGGCAGCGGGGAACAAAGGCAGGGGGTGAAGAGGAGAGCCAGGGTCACTTATCTCATCAGCCACCCTCCGATGGGGGCAGGAAACAAAAATGATATAGTGTGAACTCGACCCGAAGGTATTGGAGGCGTTACATGAGCACCAGTCACATTGAACAAGGCCACATTCATTTTTTAGGCACAGGGAGATTAAGTGATTTGCCCAGAATCACAGGATGTTGAGTCGACGCCGAGACTGGAACCTGTTTCTCCGGTCATACAGTAGGGAGCTCTAGCAGTTGAAGGACATGCTGAAATTTGTAATACAGAGGTGATGGGGGACAGTCTATATGTACGTTTTACATCTATAGAATGTGCACCGATCAACCCTGCAATACAAATTAAATGTATCACTATTAGTGATACATTTAATTTGTATTGCAGGGTTGATCGGTGCACATTCTATAGATGTAAAACGTACATATAGACTGTCCCCCGATCACCTCTGCATTACAAATTTCCGCATGTCCTTCACTATATCGGGACTATTGGCAAGCCACACACAATAACAGAAGCCAGAATTATAACCAGCTCAGCACTGAGGGTTCAATAAAGTACTCACTGTTTTCAGCTTGATCACGGGGTTTCTCTCGGACCGGGTTGAAGCTGGTTCAAGGAAGGAGGGAAACTCGAACTCAGCGCAGGAAGGAATATATGACGTTACTTTGCATGCGTTTAGTACGCATGCCATTACTACGCGGTCGTTAGTACGACCGCGTTTTTAGTTCGCATACCTTTCCTACGCAATTCGGAACAACGAATTGCAGTAGGGGGTGCTGGATGTTGGAATAGTATAATTTACTATTCCAACTCCAGTCTATGCGGACACTAGGGAAGGTGTTGGATTTTAAATCCAACACCTTCCCCCCCTAACGCAAGTCGCTGTTCTGACTTGCGTAGTAAAGGTTTTCTAAGTACCAACGCGTGCGTACTAACGTCCGCGTAGTAATGGCATGCGAAGTAACGCATGCTAAGTAAACGCCGTTTACCCGCAGGAAGCAGTACTTGAAATCCCGCCTCTTGTCATAGGGTGACTCTGTATCAACGTCATCCAGTCAGTGGAGGAGGCGGGATCCTAGAACTAGAAGAATGTTCTGAGCTACGTGACTACGTCAGAGATCCGGGCGAGCCGAAAATCCGACCGAAGTCCTGGAAAACCAGCTGCTTTAGGTAGCGCCTGCTTGCCCTCACCACTGCCTCACAGACACACTCTGCACATGCGTGACTTGGGCGATATTGAAGTCGAACGACGTCCACCACACGTCATGCGCAGGGTCTGTGTTTGTACACGGCCGTGCTGCACTGCTATCAGAGTGACGCAGCCTCAGACCACCAGTCTCCTTTCAGTTTCAAGGTGTCTCTCTTGTCTTCCTCCGACCCCGATCCTCGTCCGGAGGCTGGTGAGGCAACGCGTCCGGAGGCTGGTGGGGCAACGCCCCATTCGCACCCAAGCACCAGCCGCCCCTGCTGCTAAGGTGTATGAGATCTGTCAATTACTGAAAGTGTGCTACTGTGGGCCATGGGAGCTGTCAATCAAAACATGTGTACTAATACGGGGTATGTGAGCTGTCAGTCAATACACGTGCACTAATATGGGATCTGGAAGCTGTCCATGAAAACATATGCGCTATAGTGGAATACTCCATCTGACGATCAATATATATGCCTTATATGGCAAATGGCATCTGTCAATCAATGCCAGTGCACTACAAAGGGATGTGGGGGCTACCCATCAATATACTACAGTAATGTACTACAGAGCCGATCAATATACGTGCGCTACTATGGCATATTGGAGGGACTCGTAGCATGAGCCGATGAGATCCGAGTAGAATCAGAGGTATGAATGAAAACATAAGCAGCATTGAGAAGCCAACGCCCGCGAGGCATTGTATTGTATTGTAATTGCATTTATATAGCGCTTACTCCCACTGACGAGGCGTTGAAGCACTTTTTTGGCGAGTAGCACCAGGGCCGGTTCTAGGATTTTCGGGGCCCGGGTGAAAGGGAAGGTGCGAGGCCCCTCTAATTTACATAAGTGACACACTTCAGGGCTCTGGAAGCTGCTTTGTGCAGACTCCTCCTGGCCTCAGCTCCTCTCATCCACCTACAACCACCTCTTACAGCTCAGACGGACTTAAGGTGTGAGAATTGCTTGGGGGCCTAAACCTGTGTGGGCGCTAAAGTACTGACAATGGACGTCCTGCAGTGTCCCTGAATGGGCAGCCCGAGAGGTGTTCCCCTCCCCTAGGCCTTCTCACACCATCCCTTAGAAGCCCAGGGAGAGTGCCCCCTCCCATGTGCCCAATTGTAAAGAGACACCTTTCTTTCGATTGGAACAGCAGGGGTATATGAGGACTGAAGGGGTGGTTCCATTGTGCGGGGCCCTATGCTGGTAGGTTGTGTGGGAGGCCCTGGGCAGCTGCCCACACTGCCCATGCCTAGTGCCGGCCCTGAGTTGCACGCTACTCCGGACCCCAAGAAGGATTAGTGCTGGATTAGTATAGTGAAATATGAAAGTATTTTAGAGCATATTATCAAGGGTTTTATCTCCGCTTTTCTGGCTTTATAAGCCAGAAAAGCGGAGATAAAACCAACGCCCTATCAGCAAGAGGGTGCTAACATGCGTATTCGTATGTTAGCACCCTTTTACACTACGCCTACCTTTGTATCTCTAATGAGATGCAAAGTGGACGTTCCTGACATACACTACATGTCAGGAGAGCAATAACGCGTCTTTGCGCTATCAGCAAGGATGCCCTTGCATTTTAGCAGACGTTAGTTTTTAGAGAAAACTGCTGTTTTCTCCAAAAACTAACGTCTGCTAAAATCCTGACTAAGCCACCCCTAACATTGGGGGTGGATTATGCTAATACGACCACAGGGCCGTATCAGCAAGGTTATCGCCCTTTTGCAGGGAACATCGCTGGAAAACCAGCGATGTTCCCTGCAAAACGGCGATAACATCGCTATCTCTGGAAATTTTATCGCCCTGGAGCAGCGCGTTGATGATAACGCGCTACCAGGGCGATAAAAAGCAGAGATAGCCAGTGATAAGAAAATTATCGCTAGGCACGGCCAGCGTTAATTATCGCTGGCCGTTGCTGATATGGCCCTTTGAGTGGTGGATAGGTTAGTCAGTTATTTGGATTCAAAAGGATAGTGGAGAATTAGAAGAGGTGTGTGTGTGTATACATTACCTACTGGCGGTCGCCAGTAGGTAGTTATAGTTAGGACCACGTTTCCATAGGAAATCCGCAACATTCTATTTTGAATAACTTTTGCGCCGGTCGACGAATCATCGCGAATTTTTCAAAATAGGTGGGGCGCTACGCTCCGCTCCTACCCTGAAAGTCTCGGGGGTATTCGTCAAGCGGGGGCTGAGATAAAAGGGGGGTCCCAAAACGCGTTTTTCCCATGCATTTTTCCATAGGACCTTTAGACACAGCTACAGCCCGAACGGCTGAACAGAATTACTTGAAATTTGGCAGAGAGGTAGTCCTCAGGTCAAGGAAGTGCCTTTTGTAGGTTTGGTGTAAATCTGTTCAGTAGATTCTGAGAAAATAGCCTTTAAATCAATATATATATCTGAGCCAGCTTACGGTGCGCTTACGGTGCGCTTACCGTACGCGTACGGTGACGTGCGCGAGCGCGATTCTGATTGGCTCTTAGATCTTAGTAAACATTCGAATCGGCCGAAACCAGGAAGCGGCGGCCGCCATTTTCTCTCTCGCACTCTGTGTGGGGCAGCATAAATGAAGCCCAAAAATGTGTAAAGGGGCAGTATATTGAGATAATAATTACCCAGCAGTGATATACGGGCCCCCAAACAACCCCCAAGGCTTTTTTTTAAAAAATCGCCGATTACGCTTACCGTACGCGTACGGTAAAAATTTATTTAAAAAAAAAAAAAATATCGACACTCTCCCCACCCCATGGGCAAATGGTGCCCAAAGGGCACCATTTGTGCATGGCATATCATACAAATGAAAATAATAAATAAAACATTTCACAACGATGTGCATAATATGTCCCCCATGTGCGCACGGTGCGCGAAGCGCATCGTGCGTACATGGCCCATCCTGCATAATGTGGGCACGCGGTGCGCGCAGCGCACCGCGTGACCACCGTGCGTGCATGGCACTAACTGCGTAAAGTGGGCACGCGGTGCGCGAAGCGCACCGCGTGCTCACTGTGCGCGCACGGTGCACAAAGCGCACCGTGCGCGCACGGAACGAACTGCGTTAACTGGGCGCGCACGCCACGAATGGCGTAAAGTAAGTTAGCATTTAAAAAACCGTACAAATTCACTGAAAAAACCATAGGTTTCACACACGTTATAGTTAGGAATTAGCATTTAAAAAACCTTGCAAATTCACTGAAAAAACCATAGGTTTCACACATGTTATAGTTAGCTGTACATTTTACTGATAAAAAAACAATGAAATTCCCCCGTTATAGTTACTGTAGGCAACTATAACTCACGCGACCGTAATCCTCTGCTGATGACATATGTGTCTTTATGAAAAAAAAATATTTGTAATATATGTATAGCTAAAATTTAATGGAAGAAGACATGGGCAAATAAGTGTCTAAATACAGTATTAGCATCAGCAGAGGATTACGGTCGCGTGAGTTATAGTTGCCTACAGTAACTATAACGGGGGAATTTCATTGGTTTTTTATCAGTAAAATGTACAGCTAACTATAACATGTGTGAAACCTATGGTTTTTTCAGTGAATATATATATACATATATATACATATATATATAGTCATGACAGAGAAATGCAAAGTGCACCCATTACAATGCAAAAGAGACAGGTAACAGAGTGTGACTCTGGGTAAATGTGTCTAAAGAAAGTACAGTGGTGTGCGTTCCAGGGAAGTACAAAGATCAGGGGGCGTGGCTTGGACAGTAGGAAGGGGGGGGCGGTGAGCTTCAGGTATACCGGCAATCAGGCTGGCACACAATGTTTAAATACATTATACCACAAGCAGGGCGCGTGAGAGGGACTTAAGGGGCAGTGGGAAGGAAGAGGGATGCGGATTTGTCCTCATTACAAGGAATGGTTTGTGCATGTTCCTTGCGCGTGCTTAGCTTTTCTTCCTCAGAAGAACACATTCTGAAGGCAGCCCTATTGGGACCTGAACTGAGTGAGAGAAGCGCAATATTTTGTAAAATTACCAGCATTGTTTAAGGCTTTCAGTGCAGAGATGAGAGTGAGTGTGAGTGTATTTTTGTCAGCGTGTGCATGCACCTGTACTCAACTATTCATCAGAAAATACATTTATTAGGAGCATGTAACGCACCAAAACCGTCCCCCCCCCCCCCCCCCGTGGCTACGCACCTGACAAAGATGAACAGACACGTTGTAGTGCAAAAAATCACAGATCCGTATTCATCAGAATTGTGCAGCTTGTTTTGGGCCAAAAAATGGTCTACTCTTTTAATTTTTAATTAAATATAGTTAAATACATAGATAGAAAAACATCATATCTGCGATGGAAAGGAACAACCGTTGTTTTCCAGTTTAAATGATAACCCTACGTTCCCCTTTCTACAACCGCCTGCTGGTGATTGTGAAATTAAACCAGTCAGAGCTGGGGCGAGGTATGAGCTGAGGATTGGAGGCCTGGAGAAAGAGCAAGGAAACACAAAAGGCCACTTGAAACCAAGCAGGTAACAAGGGGACCAATGAGAAAGGTGTGATGTGCCCCATCCGGTGCCCGCGCGCCACACGAAAGACGCTGGCAGGTTTCTCACCCTTCTTCTTTAGGGTTTGAGGCATAGTAGGGGTGGCACACGGTTTTAGGGATTTTCACAGCTCCTGAAGTAGTAAGGATGGCTTTGTAGTATAAAGGATTCAACTGTATGTGCTCCCCAATGACCATGGTGTGGGATACTAGGACTGAGGCGGTAAGGCCCTGTGACTCTCGAGTTCTACACACCCTCAACAAGTCTGAGATCCATTAACTAAGCCTTGGTCAAATCCAGAGGGATCAGAGAGGCCGATCTTCACCCATCCTGCTGCAGCCCATTGGGATCTGCTTCACCTGGACCGCCTGATGGCCACCTCAGCTTCAGAAAGAAGCTCAAAACTTGGCTCTCTCCTGAATAACTGTTCTTACCCCTTGGGTCTCTCCCTCCAGAGAATCAGTCACACGACAAGTGACAGCCATAGCGCCGAGATATCCCCCTGGGATGACTGTTTGCACTTTATAAATACTGCTAAATACAAAATAAAAAAAGTAGGCCTCCTCCCCACCCCCCAAATAGCTTTTAATGTATCATTGTGTTAAACTCAGGGAGGTGGGGACCTGCTTGCGTAATGCATCGAGATCCTGGTCTATGAATGTGATGAGTCTGCCCAGTAGCCTGCCATTGGACCCTTGGAAGCAGTACAGTGCGGCATCAGAACAGGCCTTCTGTTCAGGTCCTAAAAGGGCTGCCTTAAGAATGTGTTCTTCTCACAAAGAAAAGCTGAGCACGTACAAGGAACATGCACACGATTCCTTGGAATAAGCCAGAAACGACACGCTGCGTCTGTTCTATCATAGTTCCATCCTTGGACAGTATCACCTTTGTCAAAAAAGCCAAGACAGTCTTGAGAATGTTACGTTTCGTTTCCCAGATAGTGGCTGCATTAGGCACCTTTGAGGTGCACGTCCTCCATGGATTGTGACTATAAACGGATTATGCTGATTTGCCTGCAAGTTCTGCAATTGGACAATTCTGGATTTTGCTTAACCAATCTTTTTAAGATCGTCTTAGCGTTTTCTTAAGTGTTATTAAGGTTCCATGCTGGGGTCATCTGTACGTTGCCGAGGGTTGTCTGAATGGCCAAGAACCAAGGACTGGACTTAGAAGACGTGATTTGGAGACCCAAGTGATGCTCACAGGGGTCTTTGACTGCCTCCAATAACGTGAACCAGGATGTTAGTAAAGCGGAGGTTTGGGCCCGTGACTGCTGTGTAGGAGTAAACTCCTGATGAGTTTGGGCTTTCCAGGCCGAGTCTGGTAAGCTGAACATCCACCTGTACAGTGCCAACTGTGCCCGAGCCTGTAGGTGAGCGACGGTAGATACTCAGCATGCCATACTCTAACAAGCATTTGCAATGCAATAGGTCTCGCAATTACGCGAGTTTGAGCTATTGGCATTCTAAACGACAATGCCTTTTTTTGTTTTGCTTACTAAAACATAAATAAAAGGCATTGTCATTTACAATGCCAACAGCTTAAACTCGCGTAACTGCGAGACCTATTGCATTGCAAATGCTTGTTGTATTAATTGCTGGCAGGCAGCAGGACACGCTCACTACAAACGCTTTAAAAAAAAAAATCTTTATGGCATGGGCGCCAAACGCTTTGGAAATAAGTCTTGCATTTGCGATAGTTTAAGCTATTGGCATTGTAAATGGCAATGCCTTTAATGTAACTTTAATGTATCTGCTATAAAAACAACACATAAATAAAAGGCATTGTCATTTACGATCCCAATAGCTCAAACTCTCGTAAATGTGAGAACTATTGCATTGCAAATGCTTGTTTTTTGTTTTATGGCACAGGGAGCTTAAGTGATTTGTCCAGAATCGCAGGATGTTGAGCCCAAGCCGAGTCTGGAACCTGGTTCACCAGTTCCACAGTCACCAGCTCTGGTTGGTACACCACATGGTGAGGAATGTCTATGCCCCTCACCCCAACTTTCAGGAAATAATACACTTTTAGGGGAAAAACATGTACTGCCGAGCAGCATTGACAGGTGGGAGACAAGGACAATCAGAACGATGTATTGTTAGAAAGCACTTAGAAGTGTCCTTAATGACATCACTTCCTGCGGTGTCACTGGGCAAATGCCCTGTGACATCGTTTCGTTAGATGCCTTCGAATACGGTACTGGCACTCCTGCACGAAAATCTAGAAAACCTAGTAAGATCTGTGTAGATCACAAATTTAAACTGAGGTAAACCTCGCGCTCGACAGTCTCTCATTCACGCAGTGTTTCTTCAGCGAACAAACGCCACATCAGAGAAAATGTTAATCCGCTCATGCTCCGATTAGCAGTGTTCTTGCTTCCAAGCATGCTCAGTTCGCCTCAGCCAGAAGCTGAGCATGCTCAATAAGTCAAATCCTGTTTTCGGTGAGTGGTTAAGGAAGGAGCTTTGCGTCTTTTACCTGACAAAAGTAATCGTTGAGGAAGTAGTACTTCTGCTTTACAAATCTGACTCCTTACAAATCAGATACCGAGGTTTCCCCTGCAAAAAAATAAAAACAACCTTTGAAGATATGTTTCAGGAGGAACCAGATAAGGTGAGCAACACAAACGGGGACAATCGCATACAAACTTTTAATACAAGCATTGGCCGCACGCGCGCCTCGCGCTTAAAGTTAAAAAAAAAAAGAAAA
Organism: Triturus cristatus; assembly: GCF_964204655.1. Classification (NCBI taxonomy): domain Eukaryota; kingdom Metazoa; phylum Chordata; class Amphibia; order Caudata; family Salamandridae; genus Triturus; species Triturus cristatus. The sequence continues at coordinate 1,055,619,591 of NC_140588.1, forward strand.
AAAAAAAGACAAGCCCGGCGGAGCATGGCGCGTGCGCGCTTGGGGGCGGGGGATTCCAGGCGGGGGAGCGGACCCTTTGAAGTGCTCCCAAAAAGCGGATTGCATGGCGGCACGATGCGCTTGATTGTGTGCGTGCTAGCCATGCAATCCGCTTTTTGGGAGCACTTTTAAAACCCCCTTACAATAGTCTCGCTTTGCGATCGCTTACGCGATAGCAAGGCGAGACATAAAAAGGGGTGCTGGTGAAGGGCCCCTGAGACAGTCCTATGCTTCCTGTAATGCAAACCTAATGCCTGCTTCCTTTCCGGTGAGGGACTCCAGGTGCTGCTTAGCCAGAAGCTTGGGACATAATCCCAGGTACTTATCTGAGCTTCCACTGCTGGTTATGAGGGGGCCCATCTTCCACGTTTGATGAGGTTAACTTTGACTCCTTGAAAAGGTGACACGTTTTGTTTTTTCTTCATTGATTTCTAAATCGTTATTTCTGCAATAGCCTTCCAGATGAACCAATCAATAGGTCTTGGAGACCTAGGGCAGGGTGAGCCATTAAAATAGCGTCTTCGGCATATGGTAGAACAGGCAACGAGTGTCTGTTCAATATCTGTTGACACACCCTACAATGTTTTATTGATTCGTCCATATCAGCGACAAACAGATTAAACAACATGGTGACAACACACACCCATGTTTCAGGCCTTTATGCATGAAAACATTTTGGACAGCGTTCCATCTGTTCACAACTTTCCTTGGACCCCGTTATTGGAGCATAAGGCTTTTATAGAGCTGAATGAGCTGTCTGCAGGTCCCTGTTTGCATAACTTGTACCAGAACACATACCTGCTGCTGCTGCTGTCAACTACTGTCTTGAAACCAATAAAACCAGAATGAAGAGGCCTGCTCTTAGATGTAGAATGACGTACAAGCAGCTCAAGTGCAGCAATATGGTCGATGATGCTACTACTTCTCCTAACCCAGTTTGGAAAGAAGGTATCAAGTGGTGCTTCTCTGCCCACCCCCTCACATCTATGAAGACCAAGGTGGCAAAGTATTATTGCCTCAATGTCCAGGAGGGCGATAAGCCTATAATTCGAAGGGTCATGCTTTTCCCCGCTTTTATATATTGGGTGGATATAAGAATGCTGCCATGATCATGGTGTAAAATGAGAGAAATAGCAATTTTTGAAGATATTAATAGGCAAAGTTAGCCAAAAAGCTGAATTTGTTTTAAAAATGATCGCTGGTATACCGTTTGGTCCTGGGCTCAGTCGCTCAGAATTTTCCAAATAATCTTTTGCAAATTATCCATACTTAACCAACCTGCAGATGTTGTTGTTTACTGCGGATTTTTGGTTCCCAGTGATCCTATTGGTCGTTATCTTTGTCCCAGTTGCATTTCATAGACAACTTTTCATTGCCGTAGGGCTCGGTCCCTGTTTTGCAGTTGGTGGACCAGTTTGTCTTCTGTTTTGTGGTTTTATTGGCAGAACAACTCTAAGAGGTTGTAAACAGCCAATAGTACCCTGGACTGCTGCTGGGCTGTGGAGGCTGTTTACAAATTTTCAATCTAGGTGCTAATGATAGTGTTTCGGGGCGCTGCTGTCCAAAGTCGCAGGTAGCAGAGTCTCTCTGCACTATCAGAGACTAGGGGGCATATTATCAAGCACGGCGTTAAAATTATCGCCGCTTTAGCAGCAGAAAACTGCCGCTAAAGTGGCGATAATGGGCTTGATAATATGCCACAGAGAATTCCAATAGAAGCCCATGTTGACACCAGAACATGGGCTTCTATGGGAATTCTCAAGGGCGTATTATTAAGCCCATTATCGCCGCTTTAGCGGCAGTTTTCTGCTGCTAAAGCGGCGATAATTTTAACGCTGTTTCTTGATAATATGCCCCTATACCTCTGGTCTATCCTGGGATGGATGGAATTTCAAGTCTTAAATATCATTGTATAAACATATGGTAGCCATGATAATGACTACCAAACCAACGTGAAGATAAGAATACATGGGTAATTATAGGATTCTGTACTTCAATCAATCAAGGGCTTATAAAGAACGGCTACTCACCCGTGAGTGCCTCAAGGCGCTTGACTACACATAGACAACTTCAAAGATATAAAACATAATCAAGGTATTTGTATGTGAAGTTCAGAAAAGTAATTATATAAGGACAATATACACTAAATTTCACAATATTTTGCAAGTCCATGTTCTGGCTATGTTATTTATGTTAAACATTATTTCTGTGATTGATATTCTGAGATCCAACCCATGGCGAACTACTTTGTTTTATGTGGAATTAGCACAACCCCAGTTAACAGATGTTAAAGTGAAGAAATGTCAATGTAATCCGTGTCGAACAGTTTGCACTGCCAATATGACTTTCTCCTTGTGGCACAGGGGTTTCCTTGCACCAGACCTTAGGGGTAGGGAGTCACTTTAAGGCGGAGGAACCTGGCTGCCTATCTTTTAGACCAGCGTTAGCTCCTCCGCTAAGGCAGAGAAGCATCACCGCAGCTTGCAGCAGTGAAATAAATAAAACAAAATGATAATAGCTCGTTATTATTATCATTTTATGTTTCCCTGCTGTGGCAGCTTTGTGGGCGGGCGGGGCAGCTCTGATTACAGAGTAGGGCAGGAGAGGAGGGGTTTCGACTCCCAACCTGCGTTTGAATGTTTGGCCGGCCATCATTCATGCACACTTTGCATGTTCTCCACACAGGCTGCATTACAGTCTGCATGGAGAACATAACCAGACCCCCATTCCCTGGCTGAGCGCCGATCCACGGCACTCAGACCAATCACAACGCTGCATTGAAACATTGTGATTGGGAGATGGATGCTTCCTGCTTCCCTGTTCCTGCTGGAGGGACGATAGAGGGACGACAGAGGAGAGACCCGGTAATAAGGTACATTTTTTTCTTATATTTAACCACCTCACTCCTCCTCCCCCGCCCCCTTGACCCTGATCCCTGCTGGCCACCCCTGTTTTAGAGGTTTCCTAAGTCTAAAGGACAGGAACAGGAGACATATTCAGTAGCAAGATTAGTCCAGTGGTCTTGGCCCCATATCAAGTACATTTGATGGTTAAAGGGATCAGCCGTCTGTCTGGCCCCAAACAAAGGATTTTTTAATGCAGAACTATCCAGAAACACTGGATGTGGAGCACAAAAGTCAGCCCTTTGCAGACTGGGAGAACGTAAGTCTGGACCAGGAACACTTCTTCCAGCACTTTAGACCACGACGATGGAGTGGCCACCTCTGGCCCATCAGTTCCTTTGAAATATTCTAATATTTGAGTTAGATGCGAGTCTTTCTGGGAAAGGATATAATTAACCCTGGGCGTAGTTCGCGAAGTAGCACTTCGCGAAGCTACGCAAAGTGCAGTTCGCACTACGCGAGCTACGTGTAGCACTTCGCGAACTGCGTAATACCTTGTTCGCACTGTGCCAGATGTCGTTTTCAATGATTGCACAGTGCGGACAAGCAACCGGCACTGTGCAATCATTGAAAATGGCATCTTGCACAGTGCGAGCTGTAGTTTTCTGCTGCTCGAGTAGATTTTTACTCGAGAGGCAGCTTTCTCAACGCGAACTGGTAGTTTCCCATCGCGAGCGGTCGCGAGCAAACGCGACCACTCGCAATGAGAAACCTGACCTCCTCGCGTTGGGAATCTCGCCGGGAGGTTTATTTTCCATGCTCGCGATCGCCAACTTGATGTTGCTGATCGCGAACAAGGAAAAAGTCTCGCCGGGATGTCATTTTGCTTGCTCGCGGTCGCCAACTTGACGTGGAGGACCGCGAGCAAGCAAAAAATGACCGCAACACTACGCTACGCGTGTTCGCACTGTGCTACGTGCAGTTCGCGTAGTGCGAAGTAGCGCGAACTTCGCAAACTACGCGAGCGTAGCGTAGTGCTTTGCCCAGGCTTAGATATAATCTGCAGCCTTCCTCTGCAGGCTTTGATGTGATGCTGAATGTGTATTGTAGCTCTTGGCTCAGGCAAGATAAAATAACTTATTTTGGGGAATTCGTTCCTCTTTCTGAAAACGAAGCTCCATCTTAAATATCAAATAAAGAAAGACTAGCCCTAAGAACAATCCAATGGCCCATGTCTGTCTCTGGAGAATTTTCAAAGACCAGGATGCAACATCAGGTCTTTTGGGGTTCTGTTTGGCTCCAGTCTATCCCAGAAGTGAACACGGTGTCAAAGATCCCCCACTCTGAGCTCCACATGCAAGGGAACATTATTCTGATGGTAAGTTTCTAATACAGATGTGGTTTCTATCACAACTGGATTGTTGCAACAACATGTACATTACTTTCATGAGAAAAAACTCAAGCTGCTACAACTTGTCCAGAAGAGCAGCCGGATTGAATTTTAGCCCACCGTTTATCCAAGAATGCCGTACCTGCAGGACAATCCTTGCAATGACTTGTAAAGGAGAAGAGACTATTCTCAAGAAGCTGTACATGACATGGTAATGGATGTACGATGTTACAACGCGAGTTTTTGCAACGCGTACCGTTACATCGCGGTCGTTACAACGACTGCGATGTTACCACGCCATGCCTTTACAACGCAAGTCTTTACATCGACTTGCACTAGATGGCGTGCTAACATTAGAAAAGCGTAATTTACTATTCCAACTCCAGTCCACTTAACAGTAGGGAAGGTGTTTGGATAGTAAACTACACTATTTGTAATGTTAGCACGCCATCTAGCGCAAGTCGATGTAAAGACTTGCGTTGTAATGGCATGGCGTGGTAACATGCAGTCGTTGTAACGATTGCGATGTAACTGCATCGCGGTGTACTAACCGCGATGTAAAGGTTGTTCCCCCATGGTAATGGTTGTGATGTTGTGGATACAAATATCTCAACCGGTGATCTTGCATTACAAATCCAATGGAACGTGAGATCTACATCATCACACAATCCATCTTTATCTGGAACTGACAGAGAGGAAGGACTCGGGCAGCGCTTGGTCCTGCGTATGGATAAACGTGGCTCCAGAGTCAAGAAATCAACAAGGACTCCAGAAGAAGAGAACCCTGCTCTTTTGACGAGCATCTCGAGTTCATGCTGGTGATCTTCGAAACCAGTGTTGCATCTAAGATCACAACATAGTTGCCAACATGTGAAAAAAAAAATCCAGGGACACTTTGCAGCACAGCTGTCAATTACTTACTTGAAAATGTACTGCACCCACCTCCCCAAAGCTCCGCCCACTGCCTCCACACTATTAGCTTAATCTAACGCCTCCAACTTGAACATTGGGTTCTGTGATATGCATGATACACATTCTTTGCGGCAGGCACAATTAACCCTCTGCGTACTGGTGGACTAAACTTGGTCTATACCTTTGAACTGACTTTAAAGTGCTTTATTCCCCCAAACAATTAGCTTAATTTAACTCCGCCAACTTGAACATTGGGTTCTGTGATATGCATGATACGCATTCTTTGTGGCAGACACAGTTAACCCTCTGTATTAGTGGTGGACTAAACTTTCTCTATACCTTTGAACTGACTTTAACGCGGTTAAACCACATAGTTATATTTTTTGCATTATTGTTTTATTTTGCTGTTAGTGCCAATCACATGCATCCTCGCATCTATCTTTCACATTCCTCGAGTGCCTCCAGCTGTCCTGTGCTCCTGCCTGTATGGACATCACATGTGCCTCCACTTATCTCTTGCTCCGTACTGTGTGTTCGTCGTCAGCATTCTCGGCAAGGCCTAGTGCAGGCCATAGTGCTCAACTGGGTGCCACGCTACAAACGCAAAAACAATTGATGGACAGAATGCAGAACAATTGTAGGAGAGTAGGGTCTGCTATCCTATGGTCACCCCAAATTTTTGCTTTTTGCTTCACTGGTTTTTGACATATTGAGGCTGTGGGCCTGCTATTCAGACCCCCAGCCTGCTGTTCTCTCTACTAAATTTACACTATGCACCCTAGGTGCATAACCAATTGGAAGTGGATCACCCTGTGAGCCCCTGTACCAGTGTACACTAGGTACCCAGGGCATTGGTGTATCTAAGGCCTACCAGGGGCTGAAGCATGTATTGTGCCACCCCTGGCCTGGCCTAACAAATTTGACACAACTGGCTGAACACTCAGCTGGGGTAAGTTGGTGTAACCACCTCTTACTTAGGTGTAGTATACCTATACCTAACCGTAAATGGGACACATGTTAACCTATAAGTCACTCCTATGGCAGGCCTTGACAATCCTGAAGGCAGAGTGCTTGGTTCCATGTGAGATGGTGCTCTGGCATGAGCTGAGCCTGTCTGCAGTGGTCTGAACAACTTCCTTCTACTGTTTCCAGATATCGTCATACCATATATCATACCATGTGGAGAAGTGTGGCTCAATGGTTAGAGTGGCAGACCTCGATGCAGAGCACTGGTCCGGGACCAGGGTTCGATTCCCGACGCGGCAGGGTCTCGGGCTATAAATTCCTCGGACCTGATATTCTCGCATCAGTGCCTATCCTAATCATGGGTCCCACGCTGCAACTCTGGGTAGTAGCTTGCTTAGTCTCCACAACGGCCCCAACAGCGCTGGGATGCCTGGCTTCACCATGGGGGTGCCCAGAAGTTGACACTTCACACGGATAGCCAGGAAGGGTTCCTACAGCGGTATGAGTACAGCGCGGAGATACCCCCAGGGGTGATTCGGCGCTATATAAGCACATACACATTTACATTTACATATACTCTTAAGTGCATTATGAACCTCGCGGTTAAATGCTATCTTTGGTTTGGCTTTATCAAAACATGTCTAGTAAGGTGTCATACGAATTGGAATACTAACCCCTCGCCAATTCTGGCGACGGGGTTAGCATTCCACCCTTCTAGAGGGACACGACATGTACAGTACCTGAAACCCGGGTAAAATCAGACATGGCCTCAGCTCCACAAAATGGATGCTGCCACCACAGACACAAGTCTGCCCTCCTGCTGCTGGGAGTCCTTCCAGCTTGGGAGGTGTGGACAAAGGGTTTCCTGTCAGGGGAGGTGCGTGCACCACCCCAGACAGGATTTTGTGTATTGGTCAGGTAGGGCTTGAAAGAAACCAGACATGCCTGAGGCTCACAAGGAGCCTCGGTGCATATGCCAGTTCAATCCGGTCCTGGGGCACACCAGCCCCGGACCTGGGGCGAGCTGGACAAAGGATTGGGGGTGTAACCACCCCCCTTCCTGGTCCCACCCTTAGGGAGGGACCTAGCAGGTAGTCCGGCCCCTAGAATCCGCTTAAAGGTAGGAGCTGTGTCCTAAGACTTCAGACATCCTGGAATCAACTTAACCACAAGAAGAAGACGGGAACTTCGACGCTCTGCTGCACAGAGGACTGAAGGAAATCTCCCCTATGGTCAGGGAGTGACCATCTTGCTAACGCAAGCACCAACCAGCTATTGAACGTCTGCTTTGCCGCCGCCTCCTGCCGGAGCCCGAGCCCAGAGCCCGACAAGACCTGGACCTCCAGACCTCTCACCGCCCGATCCACAGTCCCTGAGAAGAAGGAACCCGTGGAGGCACCGAGACACGTGGAGCCAGCCATCTTGAAAGACCGACGACAAGCTGCAAGCGCAGCAACAGAGGCTCCCTCCGAATTGTGCTTTGGGTCCTGAGAAGCCCAACCATCGAGCAGCATCTGCACCAAAGGTGAGCCCTCCAGCATCTCCACGATCTGCGTGGGGCCCCTCTGCACTTTGCATCTCGACGTGCCTGCCCGGTCCCTGGCCCGTTGGCTAGTGGCCATTTTGGCGACGAAACCTAAAATCAACGACACTGGTCTGGTTGCTCCAGACTGGCCCTAATTGCTCCCCAAAAGAGCAGCCCCTCTTACCTTGCTGGTCAGAACAATCAGCTTTCCTCTCTTTCCACAACTCCTGCCTTTGCCAAGGCTTATTTGCTTCTTTTGAGTCGCCGACACCGCCGACAGCGAGAGCCTGCGTGGAACAGCTCGTGAACCGACTCCTGGATGTCGTCCACCTTCAGGGACCACGTGGCTGCGGAGACAAGCTACCCTTCACCACCTGTTTGCACCCGACATCGCCTGGTACCTACCTGGTGCCACGCCGGTCACTGGCTAGTGACTGTGAACACTGTCCCCTCTGCTTTCAGGTCTTCTACAACTCCGATCCACCCTTGGATCCACCGCATCTCTTCTGGACCGACCGCCTGCAGCATCTTTGTCATCAGGCTCCATTGTATCGATAGAAGAAACCCGACGCAATTCGAGACCTATGCACCCGCTTCCTGTGGGTGAGGTAAAGCTGGCACTCTGGTGCCCAAGTGTAGAGAATCATCTCTAGTGTCTGTGTTTCAAATCTTAAGATCGTAGTCCATTCAGAAGACCCTTTCTGCAGTAACTTTGTAACTTTTACGCACCCATTGAAAACCTATGGGAGCCCGCGTGTAACTTTCCTCACTGCACACGCGACCCGTGGACCTCCTGGTCACTAACTGAAGTTAGCTCCTTGTAGGCCCAGTGATTCTAGAGGCCCTAGGCCTTTCCCCTTTTCTGTTCGTGGTACTTATACCACTATTTTAGTATATGGTTTGAGTGGCCACCAGGGCCCATCCATATAAAGTGCAACTTCTGTATATTATAACGTTGTCTTGTTTAACGATTTGTGCTCCCGTGCTCATAAAGAGTCTAGGGGATACTTTGAGAAATAAATAAATATATATTTTCCATATATATCTGTGTGGTGTCCTTTCATTGGTATAAAGGGGGGGTTGCATTTGGTAAAACAGCCTGCTTAACACACTTTAACGAGTTTAGCCCCAAAGACTGCTTAGCCTACGCTACCACTAGGGCAGCTAGTCCGAAAAGGTTGACTTACAACCACACCATAAGGGTTGCTTGGCATGGTACAAGGTGGTCACTTTAACTAGTGAACATCATATACCAGGCCAACTTCTCACATTGGTGAGCAGCGGTTGGATTTGAGCTTGCTGTGTTTTACCATTGTAATCTCTTGGTTACCAATTGAAAGATCACATAGGTACCTGTAGGTACATATAAAACAAGATAGATATACTAAAGTTCTACTGAACTTAGTTGTTGTAGAGCAAAGGGAGTAGCACACCCTGACTACAACTACTAAATAGGTTTAGTAGGTAAACCCAAGTGTAGGTAGATTGCAACACATCCACCCACACTTAAGAGCAATGGAGGGGGCAGAGGGGTCCAAGGTACCCATCTCTGCCGAGAGTGACCCCCAGAGGGCACCAACTCTCTTTGCTACCCTAAATCAAAATGAGCTCAGGCAGTTGGCAAATATCAGGGGCCTTAAACAGCCCAAGAATCCTACTTCTGCTGAACTCAGAGAGCTTTTACAGGCTGATGAAAATCAGAAAGCTCTCAAGAAAGCCTCCCAGTTAGGCCCCTTAGGGACTGGAACAGGAGGCCCCCCTTCTGAAGATGCTACTGAGGTACCCCTTTCCAATAGTCACCCCTTAGATGAGATTCATACTACAGAGGATGAAAGTGAGAAGGGTACTGATACAGAAGGTAGTGAGGATGAAGGGAGAACTAGCCCAGTGCCAAGTGTTATACGTGGCCCAGCTAACCTAAGGCTATTGGGGACTGACAATGGGATCATCCCATTGGATCTCCCCAGTGGACTTAACCAGGGGCTTGGGAGGCAAAGGAATCACTCAGGTGAATCTAATGCTTCTCATGCCTCTAGAGGCTCTCAAGGTCACTCCAGGAGAAGTATGACCACCCCTCAGAGGAGGGAGCATGAGGCCAGAATGCAGGAAGCTCAGCTGAGAATCAGGAAACAGGAGCTAGAAGTAGCTCTGATGGAAGAGAAACTGAGTAAGGCTAGTCAACCTAAGGAGAGTGGGTCTATACCCACTGGTGGCAGCATTGTCCCTAAGGACAAAGATAGGGTCTTTGACAATAGGAACCTGTCCAAGGTTGTGCCCCCCTACAAAAGTGGGGATGACATCCACAAATGGATGACTGCTCTTGAGAGAGCCTGCAAAGTGCAGCAGGTTCCTGAAGACCAGTGGGCAGCAATCTTATGGCTCTCCTTTGAAGGAAGAGGCAGAGATAGACTCCTCACTGTTAGAGAGGAGGATGTCAGAAACTGCAGAGCCCTGAAGAGTGTCCTAGTTGATGGGTTAGGCTTAACCACTGAACAGTACAGGTTAATGTTCAGAGACACCCAGAAGACACAGACTCAGGACTGGTCTGAATACATTGAATGTGCCACTAAGGCTTTGGAGGGTTGGTTGCTGGGAAGTAAGGTATCTGATTATACAGGATTGTACAATTTGATGATGAGAGAACAGATTCTAAATAACTGTCAGAACCAGCAACTGCATCAACACTTGGTTGACTCAGATCTGACCTCTCCCCAAGAATTGGGAAAGAAGGCAGACAAATGGGTCAGAACCAGGGTTAAGCAAAAGAACCAGAACCAGGGCCAAGGGGGTGATCAGAAGAAAACAGACCAAAAGGGTGGAGATCAGAAATCTAAAGACCAGAAGTCTTCAACAGGGCCCCAAACTAGTACTAACGAGGGTGGGTCCCAGCCTAAAGGGAAGAAGAAAGAAGGTCCAAAGAAACCCTGGTGCAAATTTTGCAAGAATACAACTCACTGGACTAGTGATTGTAAGAAGGGTGGAGCCCCCAACACTGTTGCCCCTAAGGCACCTGCTCCCAGTACTACTGTTAGCAGTGTTGGTCCCCAAACAAAGGGTGTAGTGGGAATCACTATGGGAACTGAAGGAGATTCTGACTTAGACAGAACCCTGACACAGGCAGTCTTGATCTGTGATGGGGACATGGATTTGTCCCTGACTGTGAGCCCCAGTAACCTGGGCAAGTACAGACAGACTCCTTTAATTAATGAAAAAGTGGCTCAAGCCTACAGGGACACATGTGCCAGTGTCACTATGGTGACACCAGGCTTTGTGGACCCTGGACAGTACATACCAGGTGAGAATTACCTGGTGACCAATGCCAGCAATGCCACTACTTCACACAGTGTGGCAGTTGTTAACTTCTCATGGGGAGGGGTAACTGGCCTCAAAAGGGTTGTGGTTAGTGCAGACCTCCCAGTAGAATGTTTGTTGGGCAATGACCTAGAGAGTTCTCTATGGTCAGAAGTGGAGTACAGGACACATGCAGAGATGTTAGGTATATCCCCACATGTCCTTGCTGTGACCAGGTCACAGGCCAAAAAGTGCCTTACTGAACCACAGGTCTTGGATCCTGGAACAATGGACCAAGCACCTACCAAGAAGAAGAACAGGAGGGTTAAGGCTGTGCCTTCCCCCCTGCCTACAAGTGATGATCAGCCTTCCCAGGAAGATGATCTAGAGGAACCTGAAGGAACTGTCCCTGAAGAGCTTGAACCTGATCAGGTTGAGTTTCTGGGGACAGGGGGACCTTCCAGGGCTGACTTGGGGCAGGCTCAGTTATCCTGTCCCTCTCTTGAACCCCTCAGACAGCTGGCTGCTGCTGAGGCTGCTGGGAATGCTCAAGGTACCCATAAAGTGTATTGGGATGATGGGCTCCTTTATTCAGAGGCTAGAGACCCAAAACCTGGTGCAACCAGGAGGTTGGTTATACCTCTGCAATTTAGGGGCTTCCTTCTTACCTTGGCCCATGATATTCCTTTAGCAGGACACTTAGGCCAGAACAAGACTTGGGACAGACTTGTCCCTCACTTTCACTGGCCTCACATGAATGAAGATACCAAGGAGTTTTGTCGCTCCTGTGTGACCTGCCAAGCCAGTGGCAAATCAGGTGGCACAACAAAGGCCCCCCTAATACCACTACCTGTGGTGGGGGTCCCCTTTGAAAGAGTGGGAATAGATATAGTGGGTCCCATGGATCCTCCCACTGCATCTGGGCACAGATTTATACTGGTGGTAGTGGATCATGCCACCAGGTATCCAGAGGCAATTCCCCTTAGGACCACTACAGCTCCTGTTGTGGCCAGGGCCCTGCTGGGAGTATTCTCCAGAGTGGGGTTTCCTAAGGAGGTGGTTTCAGACAGAGGTACCAACTTCATGTCAGGGTACTTGACAGCTATGTGGAAGGAATGTGGTGTCAACTACAAGTTCACCACCCCTTATCACCCACAATGCAATGGGCTTGTTGAGAGATTCAACAAGACCCTAAAGGGTATGATCAAAGGATTACCTGAAAAGCTCAGGCGAAGATGGGACATCCTTCTACCCTGCCTTCTGTTTGCTTACAGAGAGGTCCCACAAAAGGGGGTTGGCTACAGCCCCTTTGAATTGTTGTTTGGGCACCCTGTAAGAGGCCCACTGTGTTTAGTAAAGGAAGGATGGGAGTTACCTCTCAAAAAGCCTAAACAAGACATAGTGGACTATGTACTTGGTCTCCGCTCCAGGATGGCTGAGTATATGGAGAAGGCATCCAAAAACCTTGAGGCAAGCCAGGCCTTACAGAAAGCTTGGCATGACCAAAAGGCTGTCTTGGTTGAGTTTCATCCAGGACAGAAGGTATGGGTGTTGGAGCCAGTGGCTCCAGCAGCACTCCAAGACAAATGGTCTGGACCCCATACAATCCTGGAAAAGAAGGGAGAGGTTACCTACTTGGTGGACCTAGGAACTCCCAGGAGCCCCCACAGGGTACTCCATGTTAACAGGTTAAAAGCATATGTTGACAGGGCAGACATGGGCTTGCTCATGGCTACGGATGAGGGACAGGAGGAAGAGAGTGACCCTCTCCCAGACCTGTTGTCTCAGAACCCTGAGGATGGTTCAGTTGAAGGAGTGACCCTTGGAGGCAACCTCACTGATCATCAGCAGATGGAATGTAGACAGGTTCTACAATCATTTCAACACATGTTTTCCTTGATACCTAGTCAAACTGACTGGTGTGCCCATGTGGTGGACACTGGTGACAGTCTGCCTGTAAAGAACAAGCTTTACAGACAACCTGACCACGTCAGGGACTGTATAAAGGCTGAGGTACACAAAATGCTGGAATTGGGTGTCATTGAACCCTCAGAGAGCCCCTGGGCTAGCCCAGTGGTTCTGGTCCCCAAACCTCACACCAAAGATGGCAAGAGAGAGATGAGGTTCTGTGTGGATTACAGAGGACTCAATGCTGTCACCAGGACAGATGCACATCCTATTCCAAGGGCAGATGAGCTCATAGACAAACTAGCTTCTGCTAAGTTTTTGAGCACATTTGACTTGACAGCTGGCTATTGGCAAATCAGATTAGCTGAGGAGTCTAAGGCCAAAACAGCATTCTCAACCCCAGGTGGGCATTATCAATTTTTGGTGATGCCCTTTGGTCTGAAGAATGCACCTGCCACCTTCCAAAGGTTGGTGAATCAAGTCCTTACTGGGTTGGATGACTTTTGTGCAGCATATCTTGATGACATTGCTGTCTTTAGCCCCACCTGGGAGGATCACCTGATCCACCTGAAGAAGGTACTTGAGGCCCTGCAAAAGGCAGGCCTCACTATCAAGGCTACTAAGTGCCAGATAGGGCAGAGTAAGGTTGTGTATTTGGGCCACCTTGTAGGTGGAGGCCAAGTTCAACCACTGGAGAGTAAGATACAATCCATCAAGGACTGGTCTCCTCCAACCACCCAGACTCAAGTTCGAGCTTTCTTGGGCTTGACTGGGTACTACAGGAAGTTTGTTAAGAACTATGGGTCCATTGTGACTCCTCTTAATGATCTGACATCCAAGAAGATGCCCAAAAAGGTTCAGTGGACAGTAAGCTGTCAAAAGGCATTTGATGACCTGAAGAAGACCATGTGCTCTGCACCTATCCTGAAAAGTCCTGACTACTCCAAAGAGTTTATTGTCCAAACAGATGCTTCTGAGTTGGGTGTGGGAGCTGTGCTGTCACAACTTAATGTAGATGGTCAAGACCAACCCATTGCTTTTATTAGCAGAAGGTTGACCCCCAGAGAGAAGAATTGGTCAGCTATTGAGAGGGAGGCCTTTGCTGTGGTGTGGGCCCTGAAGAAGCTGAGGCCATACTTGTTTGGCACTCACTTCAAGATTCAGACCGACCATAAGCCCCTCTTGTGGCTAAATCAGATGAAGGGTGAAAACCCCAAACTGCTTAGGTGGTCCATTTCCCTACAGGGGATGGACTTTACAGTGGAGCACCGGCCAGGTACAGACCATGGGAATGCAGATGGTCTCTCCAGGTACTTCCACTTAGGACATGAAGACGAGACTGGTCAAGGCTAGTTTAATGTCCCTGCGTTTGGGGGGGGTTGTGTAGGAGAGTAGGGTCTGCTATCCTATGGTCACCCCAAATGTTTGCTTTTTGCTTCACTGGTTTTTGACATATTGAGGCTGTGGGCCTGCTATTCAGACCCCCAGCCTGCTGTTCTCTCTACTAAATTTACACTATGCACCCTAGGTGCATAGCCAATTGGAAGTGGATCACCCTGTGAGCCCCTGTACCAGTGTACACTAGGTACCCAGGGCATTGGTGTATCTAAGGCCTACCAGGGGCTGAAGCATGTATTGTGCCACCCCTGGGCTGGCCTAACAAATTTGACACAACTGGCTGAACACTCAGCTGGGGTAAGTTGGTGTAACCACCTCTTACTTAGGTGTAGTATACCTATACCTAACCGTAAATGGGACACATGTTAACCTATAAGTCACTCCTATGGCAGGCCTTGACAATCCTGAAGGCAGAGTGCTTGGTTCCATGTGAGATGGTGCTCTGGCATGAGCTGAGCCTGTCTGCAGTGGTCGGAACAACTTCCTTCTACTGTTTCCAGATATCGTCATACCATATACTCTTAAGTGCATTATGAACCTCGCGGTTAAATGCTATCTTTGGTTTGGCTTTATCAAAACATGTCGAGTAAGGTGTCATACAAATTGGAATACTAATCCCTCGCCAATTCTGGCGACGGGGTTAGCATTCCACCCTTCTAGAGGGACACGACATGTACAGTACCTGAAACCCGGGTAAAATCAGACATAGCCTCAGCTCCACAAAATGGATGCTGCCACCACAGACACAAGTCTGCCCTCCTGCTGCTGGGAGTCCTTCCAGCTTGGGAGGTGTGGACAAAGGGTTTCCTGCCAGGGGAGGTGCGTGCACCACCCCAGACAGGATTTTGTGTATTGGTCAGGTAGGGCTTGAAAGAAACCAGACATGCCTGAGGCTCACAAGGAGCCTCGGTGCATATGCCAGTTCAATCCGGTCCTGGGGCACACCAGCCCCGGACCTGGGGCGAGCTGGACAAAGGATTGGGGGTGTAACCACCCCCCTTCCTGGTCCCACCCTTAGGGAGGGACCTAGCAGGTAGTCCGGCCCCTAGAATCCGCTTAAAGGTAGGAGCTGTGTCCTAAGACTTCAGACATCCTGGAATCAACTTAACCACAAGAAGAAGACGGGAACTTCGACGCTCTGCTGCACAGAGGACTGAAGGAAATCTCCCCTATGGTCAGGGAGTGACCATCTTGCTAACGCAAGCACCAACCAGCTATTGAACGTCTGCTTTGCTGCCGCCTCCTGCCGGAGCCCGAGCCCAGAGCTGGACAAGACCTGGACCTCCAGTCCTCTCACCGCCCGATCCACAGTCCCTGAGAAGAAGGAACCCGTGGAGGCACCGAGACACGTGGAGCCAGCCATCTTGAAAGACTGACGACAAGCTGCAAGCGCAGCAACAGAGGCTCCCTCCGAGTTGTGCTTTGGGTCCTGAGAAGCCCAACCATCGAGCAGCATCTGCACCAAAGGTGAGCCCTCCAGCATCTCCACGATCTGGGTGGGGCCCCTCTGCACTTTGCAACTCGACGCGCCTGCCCGGTCCCTGGCCCGTTGGCTAGTGGCCATTTTGGCGACGAAACCTAAAATCAACGACGCTGGTCTGGTTGCTCCAGACTGGCCCCAGTTGCTCCCCAAAAGAGCAGCCCCTCTGACCTTGCTGGTCAGAACAATCAGCTTTCCTCTCTTTCCACGACTCCTGCCTTTGTCAAGGCTTGTTTGCTTCTTTTGAGTCGCCGACACCGCCGACAGTGAGAGCCTGCGTGGGACAGCTTGTGAACCGACTCCTGGACGTCGTCGACCTTCAGGGACCACGTGGCTGTGGAGACAAGCTACCCTTCACCACCTGTTTGCACCCGACATCGCCTGGTACCTACCTGGTGCCACGCCGGTCACTGGCTAGTGACTGTGAACACTGTCCCCTCTGCTTTCAGGTCTTCTACAACTCCGATCCACCCTTGGATCCACCGCATCTCTTCTGGACCGACCGCCTGCAGCATCTTTGTCATCAGGCTCCATTGTATCGATAGAAGAAACCCAACGCACTTCGAGACCTATGCACCCGCTTCCTGTGGGTGAGGTAAAGCTGGCACTCCGGTGCCCAAGTGTAGAGAATCATCTCTAGTGTCTGTGTTTCAAATCTTAAGATCGTAGTCCATTCAGAAGACCCTTTCTGCAGTAACTTTGTAACTTTTACGCACCCATTGAAAACCTATGGGAGCCCGCGTGTAACTTTCCTCACTGCACACGCGACCCGTGGACCTCCTGGTCACTAACTGAAGTTAGCTCCTTGTAGGCCCAGCGATTCTAGAGGCCCTAGGCCTTTCCCCTTTTCTGTTCGTGGTACTTATACCACTATTTTAGTATATGGTTTGAGTGGCCACCAGGGCCCATCCATATAAAGTGCAACTTCTGTATATTATAACGTTGTCTTGTTTAACGATTTGTGCTCCCGTGCTCATAAAGAGTCTAGGGGATACTTTGAGAAATAAATACATATATATTTTCCATATATATCTGTGTGGTGTCCTTTCATTGGTATAAAGGGGGGGTTGCATTTGGTAAAACAGCCTGCTTAACACGCTTTAACGAGTTTAGCCTCAAAGACTGCTTAGCCTACGCTACCACTAGGGCAGCTAGTCCGAAAAGATTGACTTACAACCACACCATAAAGGTTGCTTTGCATGGTACAAGGTGGTCACTTTAACTAGTGAACATCATATACCAGGCTAACTTCTCACAACAATGTCATACATTCACCCCAGTACAGAGATCTGGGCCTAAATCCATCGTTTTTTTGCTCGCCATGCCATTCCAGTTTGAACCCAGCCATATGCAAATCAGTCTTGACTCTGTTCCTCATGGGAACAGTCCAGCCTGAACTGCCCATTCCAGGTCCTCCCTGGACTGGAAACAAGCATCCTAGGACCGGTTTCGGGGTTTCACCCCTCTTCAGCCAGGATAGCTTGATTCCACTGGCTTGGAGAGCACGGGACTCACGTCTGAGCAAACCCGTCCCACTGAGGGTGACGAATGCAAAAACAACAATTGATGGACAGAATGCAGAACAATGTCATACATTCACCCCAGTACAGAGATCTGGGCCTAAATCCATCGCTACAAACGAAAGTCCACATCTCAAGGCCAGTGCTTTGGGAGAATAAATTAAGAATCTGCACTCATCGGAATGACTCATTCACGTACGAAGCGTTAACAGGAAGCAAGGAACAAGTTATACCAGGAAGAGGACTGGCCAGACGTTACAGAACTGTCTAGATCGCTAACCTAAAAATATAGAACGATGCCATCAGCCAATGGAAGCAGAACTATAGAGCACTAAGATGTTTTTGGAGTGGCCAACCATATGCCGAGCTGAAGCACTAACCAGTTTTTGAAGTAAATAAAATTTGGAATGGAGAATTATATCATTACCCTGATTTTGGGTGTGTGGGGTGCATAAGTAAAAACTCTCTATGAACACTGCTCCCTCATATTCAGATACTGTCAAGCATTTCTATGATGACTTAAAATGCGTAAGTAACGCAAGATATGTCACACTTGGCAGGGCTGGAAGTGGGACTGCCAGGACTGTCCCGGGATAGTGAATTACCCGGGACAGTCTCCAACTTGCCTGGACTGTCCCAGAAAAAAGCAGGAAGTTGGCGGCCATGCCTCAACCAACCGATACTGTGTCTTAGATCTTTCTCCCACTCCCCCAAACATAGGCTCTTCTGTTTCCTGTATGGCATAATGTGTAACTAAGGGGCATATCAACAACAACCGGCGATAATGATCGCTAAGCGCACTTAGCGCTAGGATAATTATCGCCGGCTAGCGTTGATTTTTATCGCTGCGATAGCGTGCTATTAGCAACGCTTATCTCAATAGCGATAAAAATCCTCACGCTAAGTGGCTAACGTGAGATTATCGCTGGAAACCCAGCGATAATCTCACGTTAGCTTGTTGATAGGGACAGACAAACTTAGGGGCATATCAACATGGGCTTTATCTCTGCTTTTTTGGCTTTAAAAGCCAACAAAGCAGAGATAAAACTAGCACCTTATCAACAACAGGGTGCTAACATGCAAATTTGCATGTTAGCACCCTTTTACTCTACGCTTCCCCTTGCATCTCTAATGAGATGCAAAGGGGGCGTTCCAGAGTAAGATAATAGGAGAAATGTCGCTAAACGACATTTCTCCTATAATCAAGAATATCGCTAACCCTGTTAGAGACAAAAAAAACTGCGCTAACCGCGGTTAATGCTGCTTTTTTACGTCTGGTATTTTTCTGACTTAGCCATGATATCCTATGGAAGGAGGATATCATGGCTAAGTTTGTCTGTCCCTATCAACAAGCTAACGTGAGATTATCGCTGGGTTTCCAGCGATAATCTCACGTTAGCCACTTAGCGTGAGGATTTTTATCGCTATTGAGATAAGCGTTGCTAATAGCACGCTATCTCAGCGATAAAAATCAACGCTAGCGGGCGATAATTATCCTAGCGCTAAGTGCGCTTAGCGATAATTATCGCCGGTTGTTGTTGATATGCCCCTTAGCCATGATATCCTCCTTCCATAGGATATCATGGCTAAATCAGAAAAATACCAGACATAAAAAAGCAGCGTTAACCGCGGTTAGCGCTGCTTTTTTGTCTCTAACAGGGTTAGCGACATTCTTGATAATAGGAGAAATGTCGCTTAGCGACATTTCTCCTATTATCTTACTCTGGAACGCCCCCTTTGCATCTCATTAGAGATGCAAGGGGAAGCGTAGAGTAAAAGGGTGCTAACATGCAAATTTGCGTGTTAGCACCCTGTTGTTGATAGGGCGCTAGTTTTATCTCTGCTTTTTTGGCTTTTAAAGCCAAAAAAGCAGAGATAAAGCCCTTGATGATATGCCCCTTAGAGACCATTATCATAGGCCTATTTTTTTATAAAGTATAACCACAAATATTTATTAGTAGGAGTTGTGTGGCGCGGAAGTGAGTTAAGAGGCATTGTACCCCTAAAAACAGAAGCAGTAGTGAGACGCCAAACCAGATCGTAGTAATGGGTCTTTGGTGAGGGTGTAGGGCTAAAGAGTTTTTTGTTTTTTTGGTTATAACATTCACGTTTAGTACATAGATCCTACAACTTTCACCACTTGGCACTTTGAAGGCACCTGTGTGCAGAATTCAGCACCTTATAAAATACCAATAGTTAAATAGGGAAAGATGCATACTAAACCAGACCACTGGGCTTCAGGTTTATGGACATGCAAAGTTTAACTTGTCTCAGAGTACACAACCTTTGACAATTTGTGTATTTTACACTAACCAATTTGCCAGTGAGGGAAGAGTCCCCAGACATATATTTTCCAGGGCAGTTCTTCCGACATAAAGCGACTTTCAGTGAGTTTAATCTTTGTTTCTCTTAAGCTGACATCTAACTTTCAACACATTCATGAAGTTAAAAACGTTGGGGACGTTTGAGAGAAAACTTCACAAAATAGAAGCAGATGAAATTTGACATCTTCACCCTCCTACTCATCTCTGATCATGTTGTAAGTTTTGTTGACCCTCCCTCCTACAGACTGACATCCGAAGAGAAGGAAAGCCTTAGCAGACACATGGACCCACCACACTCCTGGGATCCAAGGTTTTGGAGGGAGAAAGAGAGAGGGGTCTGGCATTCCTTTAATGAGGGACCCCATTAATGACCTGGATGAAAAATGGTGAAGCTATTAGTCAGTAATCAATAAGGAGGGCTCAAGGGGTCCTGACAGGCCCCTCCCCGGGGTAACTAATAACAGCCATTAAAGGCAATTGAGGAGTCCAAGCCCTAACTAGGGGATTATCCTGCCTGATGGCTACAGACTTTGTTTTAACTTTCCTTTTTTTATAAAACTTAAAATTGCAATCAGAAGAAGCCCTAAAGCTGTTCTCTAATTGACCGGAGGAAGGACACGAGTAAATAGGAGTGCAAGAAACTTGGCAGAGAGTGAGACCCACAGATTGGTGCCATGGAATGGAACGCACACGCGTGTACTTGACATATTAGTATTTACTTTGGCAATATGTTTATCCTTTTTGGCTGAACCTGTAAGTCAGGCCTTTTCTCCAGGTACTGTGGCAACCACTGGTCACTGAGCTGTTCACTGGTGAGTGACTGTTGCCACCACTGGCGTGCAGGAAAGAAATGGTGGCAAATTGGGCAGATTTATCAATACTCGCGCCACTTCAAAGTCATGAAAAGTGATGCAAAGTAACGCAAATAGTGGATAAAGCATTTACTTTCCAACACAAAACGTGTTTGTGCTGAAGGTAGCCCTTAAAGTCACGCAAATAGCCCTTTGCACTGATTTGTGCTGTGCTTCCCTACTTTGCATTGTTGGTGCTTCCAGTGGGTGGTATGCGGGCAATCCTATGCTACCCCCCATGGTTTTTGGCAGAAAGTCCAATTTTCTAATCTGGTATATAGACTTTGGGCCAAAAAATACCACCACCTTGTTGCATGTGCTATCAAGGAGAAATTATAATTTCATCTAACTTTTCTCTCATTGTGCTGCACTGTCCAGCACACATCCAATGTGTGAAAAGTTTTAAAGTATGTCTAAGCATAGTAGTTTGTGCTGAAAGGGGACTCTTCCAGTACAAAACCTATGCTAGACATAACATATTTGAACTATGGTGCAAAGGTGTTTGTATGGCCCTAAGCTGCCTGTTTGTGAACAGAGCAGCAGTCCCATACCTCATTATTTATGGCTGTGCACTGGCCTTCCGTAGCGTAAAGCAGCACTATTTGCAGTGCTTAATTTGAGCTGGTGGTTTCCGGTGCTCGGCACCGGCACTTAATTGTAAACACCGGCGCTTGTGACAGAGTGGCACATGGTGGCGCTGTCTGCGATGACCACAACAACAGTCAATTATCAATTCAATACACATTAAACATAACTATTACCTGCCTCCCAAGCCATTCCCATAGCTTTGGAGGCCTGGAACAGTCTGAAGTGTCACACTTATAGTTTTCTGATGGTTATTAGTTGTGTTTGTTCTGCCATTGGCAGCACTGTCAGGGGCAATGCTTGGTGCAAGCTGCAGTGGCCTCCTGACAAGAGCCCTGGCATTTATTCTTTTACAGACTAAGCAATGACTATTTGTATGTAAATGTGCCGCCTAACTTTTTAATGGAATTCCAGAGGTTTGCATAGCTTCCTGATGTGATTTACATAATTGGAAGTGCTCGTCTCCCAAATTAAATATACCTGTGCCCTTCCGTCGAGAGCGTTTCACACTCAAGGCTTGTTGGCAAGAGCAGTGGTGCTCTCTGCTTGGGGTGGCACTCCAAACTTATTTAAACTGGATATTGCTGCATGGGTGAAATTGGTGAAATCTGCCCTTTTTCATTCAGCCTTCTGAGCAGAGCTGCCAAAACCTGCTCCATAGGTGGAATTAGAGCAATGGTGGAATTTCATGGTATAACAGAGACAACTAACCACTTGAGGTGGGCTGCATTGCCGTCACTGGGCTGACTGGCGGTCGCCAGTAGATAGTTATAGTTAGAACCTAGTTTCCATAGGAAAAATTTTTTTTGATGTGCTTATAACTTTGGCGTCGTTTGACGAATCTTTACGAAATTTTCCCAAAAGTTCCTCTTTTCATATCAGCTCCTATCTTGAAAGATTGGGGGTAATTCGTCAAGGGGGAAGGCTGAGAAAAAATGAGTTCCCAAAACGTGTTTTCTCCATGCAATTTCCATAGGAAACTTTACACAAGGCTACAGGTCAAACTGCTGAACGGAATTACGCCAAATTTGGCAGGGAGAAAGGTCTTGGTCCAGAAAGCAAGCTTTTGTTGACATGGTGTAAATCCGTTCAGTAGTTTTTGAGATATGAAAGGAAAAAAATATATATATATCTGGGCAGAGCCTAACTCCCGAGCACGAGCTTGCCTCTGATTGGCTGCTAACACTTCAAACCAGGAAGTGTTAGCAGCCATCTTGTGCCTCGCATCGAGTGAAAATAAAGCAAAGGTCACGGGGACAATTTAATATACCGGGGCTCTGTCTGTGCGAGATACCCCTTTCTCGCTCCCTCTTCCCATATCACCAGCTCGCAGCTATGCCTTTAGAAGCCAGTCCGTCGGCTCGCAGCTCTCTACCTCTGCAAGCCAGTACGCTGCTGTGCCTTTGCGAGCAGATGGCCCGTAGCTCTCCCTCTGCGAGTTGAGTCCACGGGCTGCAACTCTCCTTCTGCGGGCCTGGGAGCGAACTGTTGAAATAAGAAACTGTTGGCAGCCAGTTTGTGATTCTGTCCACGTCAGCTCGCATCTCTCCGTCTACAAGACATCGAGTCCGTAGTTCTACATCTGCGAGGCAACTCTCAAAACATACCGGAGCTCTGTCTTTGCGAGATAACCCTTTCACACTCCCTGTCCCCACATCACCAGCTAGCAGCTATGCCTTTAAAAGCTAGTCCGTCAGCTCGCAGCTCTGCGTCTGCGAGCCGTCGGGCCCGCAGCTCTACCTCTGCGAGCTAGCCCATTAGCTCGTAGCTGTGTGTCTGCGAACAGGCCCGTCGGCCCGTTACTCTCTCTGTGTGAGTTAGACCACAGTTCTCTGAAGCATAGCCCCCAACAACCTTCTCGGGCCCGCAACTCTCCCTCTCCGAACCACCGGTCGTCTTGCAGCTCTTCGTGTGCGAGTTCTCAGGCCCGCAGTTGTATCTCTGAAGCCAAGACTGGAAATATACCGCAGCTCTCTCTCTGCGAGATACCCTTTCACACTCCCTCTCCTCACATCACTGTCCCGCAAGTTAGAAAAAACAGTACTACTGACAAATAGCAGAATAGTAGTTTAATATTTAAAAAACCTTTGAAATTCACTGAAAAAACCATAGATTTTACAGATGTTATAGTTAGAAATTAGCATTTAAAAAACCTTTGAAATTCACTGAAAAAACCATAGGATTCAGGGACATTATAGTTAGAAACTAGCTTTTAAAAAACCTTTGAAATTCACTGAAAAGAACATAGGCTTCAGGGACGTTATAGTTAGTTGGACATTTCCCTCGTACAAAAGCAGAGAAATTCCACCGTTATAGTTAGTTCAGCTAACTATAACTCGCGCCCCCGCAATGCACTGCTGATGATGTAACATATTACATCATTCATGACATGGTCAGTGACATCACTGCTGACATCACTGATGACATCTCAAATCACATCACTGATGACATCACTGATGATATCATCCAGTGACTGTGTGTTTCGGAAAGTTTACATTTGTTTTATATATATGCCAAGCTGGATTGAAGAATGAGTGGTTGTATAAGTGTCTGTATGGAGGATTTACTAGGTACGTGACTGACTGTATAAGTGAGTGATTAATTGTGTCTTACAGAATGCATGGGTTAGTGACTAAATTGTGTGAAAGTCTGTATCAGTTTGTCTGTTGTTGTGTAAGCTGCTGCATGAGTTGGTGAGTAGCTACTTGGCATTTATCAGCTATTAACATAGGGACAATCTCGTGCGGTTTCAATATCTATTGCTTTAAAAACATACAAATAGTGCAGCCCACTAGGGCAAAATTAACCTGTATTTTTGCCATTTTCATTTCTGGGGCAGGTAAAGCTGAATGACGTCATTTCATGACAGCCTAAGGTTATGGCCGTAATTTCGGTCATTCCGATAGCAGGCACTAGGCTACATCTAACTGATTAAGCCCACTAGGGCAAGATGGTATTGATTTGGAGAAGTTACCATGTTATTATTAAGGTGACTTTGATGATGATAGGCTGCTTGGTAATTGAGTCATGAATTGTACAGCCATAAATTACCAGTTATTATTGCATAATTGAAGATTTTGAAACCTTTAATCTAATTTGCGAATTTGCACTTTAGTAATTACCAAAAAAACAATGTAATACGTTGTGTTTTGACAATATCATTCCGAGAACTACGACTCGGTTGTTACATTCTATGATATTGTAGTTTCCATGTGACACGATTGCAAGCACTGTTAAAAACGGTTAAAAAACTTTATTGAACTGTTAGTGAGCAAGCCTGCGTGGCAGGCGAAACACGTCTGACATTACCAGCTGACATTAAAGAAACTTTTCCGTAAAGACAAGGCGTCTGTTTGGAATTGTGGCAAAATTACTCGGACCGTGTTCGGGAGGTCCGCAACGCCGACGCTCCCTCTGTTTTGGAGGTGGTGGGTGTTCCCGAGCAAACGTGGGTTGTGTTTGCTAACCACCGCCCCCCCCCTATCCGGTGATTCAGGACAAGTGGGATCACAACCTGACAACTATCGAGAAGCTGCCGGTAAGCACAAGACTGTAACCTGTCGAGTTGGACGACCCGAAGATTGCGGACGGACTGCTGAGGTAAGCGCTCGTTTACACCGAGTAGGGAAGAGGGAAAGCCAGTGTTTTACTTGCAAATCACGTTCAACTTTGTATCGGTGAACACAGGTGGTTCTTCATGTGATAGAAACGCACAAGCATATTGTCTTGATTACAATGTCAGCTGCTGAGGTTAAGGAACGGGAAGAAGCAGCGCTGTCTGTCTTCGACGACAGCGCACCGGCAAAAATAAAAAAATCTATTTCAAGTAATAGCACTAAAGAAGCTGATGTCACTTCACGATTAAAAAGACTGGAGAAATTAAAACGCTCCGAACTATCAAAATGGTGAGAGGCAAAATCTTTGAAACGCTATCTGGAAGTTAAACGAATCCCAAGAGGACTCCATATCCTGGTAGCTCCCACCTATGAGGACCCCAACCCTAATATGTGAAGAGAATGGGCTGAGAACAGCCAAGAATCCTCCAGTAGAATGTTGGCAATTCTGATTAAATATGCAGAGATTGACAGGATTAAAATTTGGGGGGAGATTGAGCAGATTTTAGACATGCTGGGGAAAGAAGCGGATCAAGAGGTCATTACTAAATTCATGTCAGAAATGAAAGAGCGTTTAACCAAACTAGAGATAACCATTAAAGGGAGGAAGACACAGAAATTCCAACGAGATAAAATCGATTATGACAGAGGCCAAATCTTTACATTTGCGAAGAAATTTGGAAAATCTTAGAAGGCAAAGAATGAATGCAATAAACAAAGGAGGCTAACCCAGTCAGTTGTAGAACAGCAGTATACAAAGCTCCGAACTGAACACTGATTTGGAAGAAGGGTCAAGCAATGCAATAGGTATACCAATGCCATCGTTAATCGACAAGCTTGGTTTTTTAAGGGAAGAGAGGTGTTTCAATCTGCGCCCACGCCCACGAGCAGACACCAGGCCACAAAGAGCAAGAGACAGAGGAGGAAGAGAAGCAAAGGGGCAAAACAACATCTCCGCAGGGGAGAAATCCAAGACCAAAACGAGCAAGTAGACGATACCCATAGGACAACGATTGTCAACCTTACAGACATTGCATTGTCTGAGAAAGAGGAAAACATCCTTAAATTTGACCTTTCTTTTTGCCCGAAAATCGATATAGACTATGTAACCACTAGAGTGGACATCTTCAAATTTATCAGGACTCTCAAATTAAAGAAATTTTTTGCAACAGCACAAAAGAAACCAACAGTGTCAAAACAGGATAATGATGGAGAGCAACAGTCCAATCTAGCTGTTGATGATATGAACTTAATGCTAGAAATGCATGAAATGGCAATCGAAACACAGAGAGAGGTGAGTCCAACGCAAGTCATTTCCAGCACCGCAGATCGTGCTGTAGAACTAGCTCATGCTGAAGGAATTACAATTGGCAGTGATGCTCCAACTATGTTCAGGCCTACATCTAAATTTATTCCTATGACTGCTAGAGATACTGTTGATGTTTTTAATGACCTGGTAACGAATGAAGTCAAAAGTCTGTGTAAGAAAATAAATGAAAAGAAGCAACCCTTTTCTCAGCAATCTAAAGATTATTATGCATTAGTTGAAAAACTAGCTAATGACAACAATTGCATTGTACGGAATGCCGACAAGGGCGGCAACGTTGTTCTATGGGGAAAACAGCAATATCTTACTCAAGCCTAAAAGCAATTAAATAACAGATTGAATTATGTGAGGGTTAAGGAAGAGGTAATGATTAAAAGCCATCATTCATACAACACATTACTTCAGGATTGACATGGGCAAGGACTAATTGGCAAGGAAGAAATGTCCTTTTTGAAGATCAACAAGCCTACCACTCCTGTGTTTTACCTAATACCCAAAATTCATAACGACATGGCAAATCCCCCAGGGCACCCTATTATTTCAGCCATAGGGAGTGCCCTTGAAAATACTTCTAAATATATTGACTCTTTCCTTTTACCCCAGTGTGTAAGCTCCCTTCTTTCATTCAAGATACAGGGGATTTTTTACGAACAATATATGATGTGCCATGGGAAGAGGATTTTCTCCTGATGACTATCGATGTTGCAACGCTGTGCACCAGCATACGGCATGTGTATGGTTTAAATGCTATTAAATTGCACCTAGGCAGCCGTCCTGTTAAATTATGGAATCATACTCAAGTGCTCCTAAACATGATTCAGATTTTTCTTGAGAATAATTTCTTTTTATTCAATGGGGAATTTTTCCATCAGGTCTGTGGGACTGCGATGGGCACCTGCTTCGCCCCCAGCTATGCGAATCTGCATATGGGCTGGTGGGAGGAGCAGGTGGTACAAGCACAATATATCTCTGAATGGCAGGACAACATAATCCACTGGAGTCGTTATATTGACGATTTATTTGTCATATGGAAAGGGAACAAAAAAAGTGCTGAGGAATTTGTTAAAAAATTGCAAATTAACAATCTCAATTTGAAATTCACCAGCGTTATCAGTACAGTAGATGTCAATTTCCTTGATTTAACAGTTTTTGCACATTATCGGAAACTGGAAACTAAACTTTATCGCAAGCCAACAGATGCCAACACATTACTACACGCACAGAGTTTTCATCCAAATAACTTGATAAGAAGCATTCCCTACGGAGAATGTCTTCGTGCAACAAGGAATTGTAGTAATAACACTGATCTAGAACTAGAGCTTGTATCTCTTAAGAAATGGTTTGCCAGTAGAATATATTCCCAAAGTTGCATTAATGAATCAATTTGGAAAGCGAAGAATAGGTCAAGGGAAGAAATTTTGTTTAGAACTAACAAAAAGAAACAAGCTAAAATTAAAGACAATGAAAATTCTGAAAGAATGATCACAACTTACAATAATCAACATAGTAGACTTTGCAACATCCTGCAAAAACACTGGCACATTATATATAATTATCCCATTCTAGGCAAGCTCGTACAACGACGGCCACAGATTACGTTCAGAAGGGCTAGATCACTCAAACAATCTCTAGTGAGCAATATGTTACCCCAGGGACCTGAGAAAAAAACCAAGACGACATGGTTAAATCGAAAAAATGGCTTTGTAAAGTGTACTAAGTGCAAGGCTTGTGTACATGGAAAAATACTTCCAATTATACCTCAGGTTTCTCGAAAAAGTCAAAAGAAATAAAAGGGCATTTTATATGCAAAACAGATTTTGCTGTCTATGTGCTTCAATGCCCTTGTTGTCAGGTCCCGCGGAGGCCTGTCAGCATCGGTTCATTGCTCAATGGAGTCCACCTATTGACAACCTCGATTCCGAGTTGCCGTAAAGGCACGGAAGCTTAAGGGGGTCAATCGGGGGAAGGAAAGGAAGGGAACAGCGGAGAGGGAGATCTGTAAAGAAAATACAAGGGTTGTTAACACCATGCAATACAGGCCATACTTAATGCCCCACTGGTTTTTCAACCTTGAACGACTAGGTCTACCTGTAAAAGAAAAGAACCAAATCTGGTCGTGCCAGAAGAAGGGCGATTAATATTTGTCAAAGCCTCTTCTGGGCCACCTAGTTTCCTTTAGCGTAGGGTTGCAGAATTTCGGTACACAATACTCAATTTGCAGGACTGTTGGTAAACAAACAACACATAAACACTAGTCCACACCACATGAGAATATACACGCTGCAAGGACGTAACACATTTACCCACCTGAAAGGGTGTGCGAGTAGGCTTCACTGGGGAAGAAGGTCTTATGCTGCAGCCTAGCGACCTCTCTACAAACCCCAGCTAGAAGATGAGACAAACACACACATTTATCACAAGTAATCATTTGGCATCATGTGTAGCATTTGGCTTTGTTTGATAACGTCTTTGTAAGGCAGAAATATTTCGATATAAAAAATCCATAACGCGGTATTGCTATCATACCACCTGGTAATGTCACCCATTCACGTGTGCACCACGCATGATACTGGTCAGGAATTAATCAATCCCCCAAGAACCACACAAATGGCAGCTGAATCTGAGAGTCACAAAAACTGTTGGCGAAGGAAGCACTAGTGTGAGAAAAGGAGTCTTGGCGGTGTCACTGACACCCTTACCACACCCTGGAACCACAGCCTAGGATTCTCCAACACGCTTCTTGTTTGAGCTCCAGAATAATCTGCGAGCGTTTCTTCTCCGGCACCGGCTTACGAAGCCGCCTGGACCTCGCGCCGCGTCACTTCTGGTGCGCGCGCGCCTTTGGAAGCACAGGCCGCTGGGAGCGGTAGTTGCCTGGCTCCCTCGGTAGTCTCCCACATGTCCCGCATCTCGTGGAACAGCCTGTTCCAGCGGGCGACTTTCGCAAGGGTCCTGAAGGGGGCAGCGGTCGGGGTCGCGAACATGACAGCACATCCCTCTCCCCGAGACCGCTGCCACGAGCCAGGTTTGTGGGGATATCGTGTATGGAAGGCCTTCACACACCGGGGAGCATGTACTCCCGTGGCTGGTTCCCATGAATCGTCATCCATTCCATACCCTTTCCAGGATACCAGATACCAGAGTCTAGATCCCCTCATTTTGGAGTCGAGGATGGCCCGGACTTCGTACTCTGGTTCGTTGTTGATCCAGACAGGAGAAGGATTCTTATTTACAGGGGTGTAGGATGGTTTCAAAAGCGAGACGTGAAACATCGGGTGGATTTTTAGCTTTCTCTGAAGAGCTAGCAACATGGCCCGTGGGGAGATTACTCTCTTTATCCTGTAGGGCCTGATGTACTTAGGGTTGAAGACGCTATATTTTCTGAATCTGATGTTTTTGGTGGATAACCATACTACATCACCCTTTTTATACGCAGAATTTGGCTTCCGGTGCTTATCCGCCATGGTTTTGTATGTTATTTTTGCTTTGTTCAAGTTTTTGTACGTGCTCCTCAGGATTTGCTGTATGAGCTTGGTTCTGGCACTTACTTAGGGCACGTTAGGAATGACAGCTGGGTGGATCAAGGAGGTAAAACGGGGATGGAATCCGTAGTTGCTATAATAGGGTGTGGATTGTGTGGATTCATGTTTGGCGCTGTTGTAGGCCACCTCGGCCAAACATAGCCACTCCACCCAGGTATCCGAATTGTTTTCTACATAGCACCTCAAATATTGCTTTAGGTTTTGGTTTAGTCGCTCCGTTTGTCCATCGGATTGGGGATGGAAGCTAGTGGACTTGGAAGACTTCATATGTAACGCCTTACACCACTCCTTCCAAAACTTAGCCGTAAATCGAGGGCCTCTATCGGACACGACATTAGCCGGCAATCCATGTAACCTAATCACGTGGACTAGAAGTAGTCTGGCTAGCTGCCCTGCTGTTGGTTCTTTGGCACATGCAATGAAATGTCCAATTTTTGTGAGGCTGTCTACCACCACCACTATGGAGGTACAGCCTCGGTCCTTTGGGAGACCTACTATAAAGTCTATGGATATGGTATCCCATGGTATCAATGGTGTTCGCAGGGGTTGCAAGAGCCCTTGGGGCTTCCCGTGATCTGTCTTGGCCTTGGCGCATGTCTCACAGCGATGGACCATGTTCGTGGTGTCTTCCACGACGGTCGGCCACCTAAATTGTCGAGAGATCCTATCAAGGGTTTTTCTGATACCGTTGTGGCCAGCGCTGGGCGTATAGTGACACATGTGCCATACCTCCGCCCGCAAGGCCTGGTTTGGCACAAGCAACGGTTTGCCGTTCATCGGGAGGCCTTTGTGTATCCTCCACTGAGGATTTTCTTTCAACCATTTCTGCCGGTAGCGGGTTTTTACTCCTAGGGTTACCTTTTGGAGGAAGGCATCCGTATGAAGTGTTCCGATGACCTTCTGTGGATCCAGAATCGCATGCTGAGGTTCTGTCTTGGTTTCTGCGGGGGTATCTTGTCTAGACAGTGCGTCGGCCTTTCTGTTTTCAGTCCCGAGGCGATAGGTGACAATATAATGAAATTCTGAGAAGAACAACATCCAGCACAACTGTCTAGGAGACAACATTCGGGTGGACCGCATGAACTGCAAGTTGCGATGGTCAGTATATACTGTGACCACATGTTTGGCTCCTAAAAACCAATGCCTCAAATCGCTGAAGGCTTCCTTTATGGCTAAGAGCTCTTTTTCTGCTATGGTATACCGTGTTTCGGCTTGGTTCAGCTTTCGGGACATGTAGGCCACAGGATGAAGTTGGCCGGTGACCTTATGTCTTTGCGACAGGATAGCTCCTATGGCTACATCGGAGTCGTCCGCCTCTACTATGTAGGGTCTTTCCGGATCAGGAAGAGCCAATATGGGAGCGGTAACAAAGGCTTCTTTTAAGCTCTGGAAGGAGTGCTCCGCTTCCGTAGACCTGCAAAACTGTTCGTTCTTTCTCAATAGTTTGGTGATGGGAGCCACTACGGTCAAAACCCTGTTTATAAACCTGCAATAAAAGTTCGCAAATCCAAGGAAGCATTGGACGTCCCTTATACTCAGAATACCATGAGGGGAGCTGGACACCGGTTTCTGCGGCGGTCGCTATGTTATAAGAGGAGAGTACGCTAAACTCTTTTTTCTGAACTCCTCCCATACAATGGGCCTTGCACCAGGACCCGCTAAACCTCACTCTGTCTTCCCCCCAATCAATATCAGGGTTATGTAACCTTAACCATGGGAGCCCTAGTATTACTCCGTATTGCGGAGCCTGAAGTACGTTGAAACGTACAGTTTCGGTATGGTTTTGCCCACACTTCATTACTAAATGGGTAGTGTGGTGTTCAATGGGGCCGGTACTCAGTTTCTTTCCATCAACCACCAAAACCTCCTCGGGTTGGCCTTTTGCCAGCAACACAAGGCCCAAGCTCTTGGCCACACCTAGGTCCATGAACAGCCCTGTGGCTCCTGAATCAATCATGGCGTCTATAGTCTGCCATCCTTTGGGGGTCTTAAGGTTCACCGAAAGAAAGAAATGTTGGGCGGAGTGTTCAGTCTGTTTCAATAAGGAAGGAATACATACACCACTCAAGGATTCCCCTTCTGCCTTCCTTGAGTGAATTAGTTTCCCTGGGGTTCCTCAGCCGTACGTCCTGAGGATTTTGTCACCCCAAACCCTGTTCTCGGTTTGGCTAAACACTCCCTTACGAAGTGTCCTTTCTTTTCACAATACATGCAGAGACCTGATTTCCTTCTAGTTTCTCTCTCTGCTTGTGTTAGCGGTGCTCTGACGGCTCCTATATCCATAGGTTCTATGGAGGATCCCGACCCCCCACCTAAGCCTCTACCCTTGTCAAAGCGCATCGGTTGTTTCTCTACCCTTTTTTTATCCCCCCGACGTTCTCCCATACGATAGTCTAATCGTAGCGCTAGGTTAATCAAATCTATGCACGTTGAGGGTTGAGGATCTATCTGAGCTATCACAGCCTTCATGTCATCTTTTAACCCTTGATAGAATAGGGCACCTCTCTTTTCTTCAGGCCACTGAGTTTCGGCCACCAGCCTCTGAAAGGCATTGACGTAGGTCACCAAATCCCTGTTACCTTGTTTTAATTCCAAAAGCTCTCTATCGGCCGTAAAAGACGCCGCTCTGCGATCAAACACTGTCTCAAATTCCTTCCTGAACTCCTCCCAGTCATACAACAAAGGGTTGTCTCTACGAACCTAAGGCACAGCCCATTGTGCAGCCTCTCCTGTTAGGTACAATATCATAAAGGCCACTCTAGCCTGATTTGTAGGGAAGGCTTTAGGTTTGCATGTAAAATGTAGCAATATTTGTGTCATAAAGACTTGCACCTTAGACGCATCTCCTTGGAAACGTTCAGGGGCAGCCAAGGGAATGGGAGTGGGTAGTTCTACCGTCAATGGTGTGGGAGCCGAGGAAGTTCCAAACTGAAACAAGCTACCGCTAGCACCACGCCCTAACTGGGCGTCAAAAGGGTTCCTCTGTAACCTGTTTACCGTGTCCTGCAGGGCGGCTGTCTCAGCCCTAGAGGCCGCTATCTCGGTTCTAGAATCAGTGATCTCCTGTTGAAGGGTCACCAGGATAGCTAAGACATCTTCCAGGGTGGCCATGGCAACAATGAACCGACCGGGAGAGGTATATTAAGATAGGGCAGATTATTCTGTCAGGTCCCGCGGAGGCCTCTTAGAATCGGTTCGTTGCTCAATGGGGTCCACCTATTGACAACCTCAATTCTGAGTTGCCGTAAAGGCACGGAACCTTAAGGGGGTCCATCGGGGGAAGGAAAGGAAGGGAACAGCGGGGAGGGAGATCTGTAAAGAAAACAAAAGGGTTGTTAACACCATACAATACACGCCATACTTAATGCCCCACTGGTTTTTCTACCTTGAACGACTAGGTCGGGGTCGCAAACACGACACTTGAGGCATGAAGTACGTAGGCAGCACAATTCTTCCAGTGCATAAACGAGTTCTACAGCACTTGAGAGCAATTAAGAATGGGGATAAACATTATCCTGTAGCCAGACATTTCGACCAATACCATGGGAAAAATGAGGGAGGCCTACTCTATTTTGTAATTGACGCAGTCCCTGTCAATATTAGGGGAGGCGATCATGAAAAGAAACTGAGAAGGCTAGAATCAAGTTATATATTGAAACTCAACACAAAGGTGCCGGAAGGGCTTAATATTGAGGAGGATCTTCATACATATTTATGATTAGCCCAAAAATAGCTTCTCCCTATTCCTGACTGTTTTTAACCAAACCATATGTATTTTTTTATTGTTGTGGTTTTATTCACTTTATTCACAATTTTTACGATATGAGCACTTTATGAACAGATAGTTTTTTTCGAATTTCAATATGTTTTAAGGTGTCAAGCACAATCAGTATGGATAATCACATTTCACGTGAATTCATTAGATTAGCCCACTAGGGCTGTATTACCTTGGCATTTATCGGCTATTAACATAGGCACAATCTCGTGCAGTTTCAATGTCTATGGCTTTAACAACATATAAATAGTGTAGCCCACTAGGGCAAAATTAACCTGTATTTTTGCCGTTTTCAATTCTGGGGCAGGTAAAGCTGAATGGCGTCATTTCATGAAAGCCTAAGGTTATGGCCGTAATTTCGGTCATTCTGATTGTAGGCACTGGGCTACATCTAATTGATTAAGCTCACTAGGGCAAGATGGTATTGATTTGGAGAAGTTACCATGATATTATTAATGTGACTTTGAAGATGATAGGTTGCTTGGTAATTGAGTCATGAATTGTACAGCCATAAATTACCAGTTATTATTGCATAATTGACGATTTTGAAACCTTTAATCTAATTTGTGGATTTGCACTCTAGTAATTACCAAAAAAACAATGTAATAAGTTCTGTTTTGACAATATCATTCCGAGAACTGCGAGTCTGTTGTTACTTTCTATGAAATTGTAGTTTCCATGTGACATGATTGCAAGCACTGTTAAAAACGGGAAAATAACTTTATTGAACGGTTAGTGAGCAAACCTGCGAAACGCGTCTGACATTACCAGCTCACATCAAAGAAACTTTTCCGTAAAGACAAGGCGTCGACTCTTCTGTTTGGAATTGTGGCAAAATATATATATATATATATATATATTCACTGAAAAAACCATAGGTTTCACACACGTTATAGTTAGGAAGTGGCATTTAAAAAACCTTGGCTAGGGGGTCAGGAACTCTCTACCCTGCCCCCTTTTCACGTTCGCCACCTTCCTTTCCACTCTCGCACTGAAAACAAACAAAATGGCGGCCGACACTTCCTGATTTCGACCGATTCGAACGTTGACTGACATGTAACAACCAACGGTGCGCGGCTATAGATATGTATGTGCTTTTAAATGCAATTTTCTCAGTAACTACTTAACAGATTGACTCCATATATGCAAAAGGCACTTCCCTGACCTGAGGACTACCTCTCTGCCAAATTTCAAGTAATTCTGTTCAGCCGTTCGGGCTGTACCTTCGACTAAAGGTCCTATGGAAAAATGCATGGGGAAAACGTGTTTTGGGACCCCCCTTTTTTCTCGGCCCCCGCTTGACGAATCACCCCGAGACTTTCAGGGTCGGAGCTGAGCGGAGTGCCCCATTAGTTTTGAAAATTTCGCGAAGATTCATCAACCGGCGCCAAAGTTATTCAAAATAGAATTTTGAGATTTCCTATGGAAACACGGTCCTAACTATAACTATCTACTGGCGACCGCCAGTAGATAATATATATATATATATATATATATATTCACTTAAAAAACTATAGGTTTCACACATGTTATAGTTATCTGGGCATTTCCCTTGTAAAAAACCAATGAAATTCCCCCGTTATAGTTAGTGCAGGCAACTATAACTCACGCGACCGCAATCCGCTGCTGATGACGTCAGATATTACATCACTGAATTTAGACACTTATTTACCCATGTCTTCTTCCATTCATCTTTAGCTATACATATATTTCATTTTTTTTTTTTTCAGAAAGACACATATGTCATCAGTGATGTAATATCTGACGTCATCAGCAGCGGATTGCGGTCCCGTGAGTTATAGTTGCCTGCACTAACTATAACGGGGGAATTTCATTGGTTTTTTACGAGGGAAATGCCCAGCTAACTATAACATGTGTGAAACCTATGGTTTTTTAAGTGAATTTGCAAGGTTTTTTAAATGCTAATTCCTAACTATAACGTGTGTGAAACCTATGGTTTTTTCAGTGAATTTGTACGTTTTTTTAAATGCTAAGTTATGTATTTATTAATATATTTTTTTAAACAAAACTTTTTCACGGCGCGCGCACGGTGCCCTTCGCGCACCGTGCGCGCGTGGTGGGCACGCGGTGCGCTTTGCGCACCGCGCGCCCACTTTACGCAGTTCGTGCCGCACGGTGGGCACGGAGCGCTTCGCCCCCAAGGGCCAAATACATTTTTTTTTTTTTCGAAAAATCGCGGAGTGCGCGCACGCTGCGCGAACTTCGCAGAATTTTTTCCGTTTGGGTGGTGCGCGCAGGGTGCGCGCACTCAGCGATTTTTTGATCTTCTGGGACCCCCTGACCACGGCTAGGGGGTCAGGAACTGTCCACCCTGCCCCCTTTTCACGTTCTCCACATTTGTTTTTCACCCCCTCAGAGTGCGAGAGACAAAATGGCGGCCGACACTTCCTGGTTTCGACCGATTCGAATGTTTACTAAGATCTAACAACCAATCAGAATTGCGCTCGCGCACGGCAAGGTGCGCGCACCCAGCACGCACGCTGCGCGCGTACAGATATATATATTGATTTAAATGCTATTTTCTCTGGAAATACTGAGCAGATTTACACCAAACCTGCCAAAGGCACTTCATGGACCTTATGGCTACCTCTCTGCCAAATTTCACGTAATTCTGTTCAGTCGTTCGGGCTGTAGCTGTGACTAAAGTCCCTATGGAAAAATCCATGGGGAAAACGTGTTTTGGGACCCCCCCTTTTTCTTGGCCCCTGCTTGACGAATCACCCCGAGAGTTTCAGGGTAGGAGCGGAGCGGAGCGCCCCATTAGTTTTGAAAATTTCGCGAGGATTCGTCAATCGCCGCCAAAGTTATTCAAAATAGAATTTTGAGATTTCCTATGGAAACTCGGTCCTAACTATAACTATCTACTGGCGACCGCCAGTAGATAATATATATATATATATATATATATATCAAGGAATAGAGCCCAACTCCGACTTGCTTGCAAGGAGACATTTATTCGTCAAGTGCTCTGCAGCATCAAAACACTCTTTTTAACTTCCTGACCGGTTTCGGCGACCTCGCCTTGTTCACAGGTGAGTGTAATTTGTAGCCTCCTAGTGGTCATGTGGTCCACGGTAAAATACTGCAGGCCCCTGAATGCACCATAGTGTGAAGATCAATGTCTTAGTGAAAATGTCAATTCAAGTGCAGACAGTGTTCAAAATCAATCACGGGCACAGTGCCCCTCGCTGCAAAGCACAAATTAATTTACTTGCAATGCGGTGTCCCAGAGAGAGAAATGTCTCTCTCATCTCCCTTTCTCCTTCACGTTGCCAAATATCCTCGGCAATCCTGTGGCTGGCACGTTACACGAGCGGGTCATGCCCCCTCCATCAAATATTCGCAAAGGGCTCCATTTACTGGGGGCCCCCGACCCTGCAGGGCGGGCTCTTTGTGACAGGAACGGAGAAGCCTGTAGTTTCAAAGCATCAAGGAATAGAGCCCAAATCCATTTTTGGTTTTCGGAGATGGTTCTGGATTCATTATGTGAAATCTGAAGTGTTACAAACAATTGCTTTCCCAAGTAGAAGTAAAGCTAAAGACCTTGTAAAGAACTGAAAAGTTTTTCAGGCTAGTGTCTACTTTAGATCACTTGCTTGTTTGCCCTGTGCTCAGGCGGAATAAGCAATGTATATCATAACCTATGTATATAAGCTTGTAAGATATAGCTGTTTTATGGGCTTCTGATGTTTTGCAGCCGCTGCAAAGCATTAGGCCAATAAGATAGGCCCTTGTGTTCAGCACCTGTAGCTGATATCTCTATATAATCTAGAGAGTGACAAACCAGGCATGGTCAACTTAGAATTTTTTGTTCCGATGTTGATAATATGCATACCTGGGCGTTATGTACATAGTTCAGCGTCCTTTTGAGCTTTGGCTATGCCAGTATCAGTGTGGAGAGTGTCATCCGTACCCATAAGTTCATTTTAGGTACCACGCTCTGTGATGCTAATGACATTAAATGGCCTACACCGACGCCCGGCCAGCCCAAAATACTCAAGCTCGTGATGCCACCTCACAAAGTGTCTGGGCTATGCAAAACCTTCTTCTATAGTTAAATTACCCTTGCTATGGTATATAGTGTGTCTTTCTCAATCCACGGCATTGTGGGTTCCTTTCATCCACAACCCTCCCAGAAAGAAGCTGTCCTCGCTCTCCATGTCAAATATTTATAGAGGGAAGAGGCTGGAAGAAAGGAAGCGAGGACGGCCGCATTTCTCCACGCACTGCCCTGCCCAGTGGCACAGTGCAAACACGTGGCGGCACTTCCCGCCTTCCGCGCCGCGGCCCGGATCCGCGAGACTTCCGGCCGGCGCGCGGGCGGCCATGGCTGAGTGACACAAGAAGGAGCGCGCCTGCCTGGAGGCTCGGGTTACCTGCAGCTCGGGGCAGGGTGTGAAGCTCACCTCCTCGCGCCCTCCGACGGGGCGCCTTCTGAGGGCGCTCACGGGGAGCCCAGGAGCCCAGCTCCGCTGCTCTCCAAGGGCCTGGCTTCAGCATGGCCCTGTCAGACCCCGGCCCCGCTCTCACCGGGTAACCGCTTCCAGATGCCCGTGGGCAACCTGGCCTCCCTAGAAAGATAACCCCGTTAATGGCTTCCAGATTCACCACAATAGGACCTGTCAAAAACTCCAGGCTCCGTTCCTATATAGAACCTGAACTCTGCGTGTTCACAGCATCCTGACCTGCGGGCCAAATGCTACATTTAGAAATGTTTTCTATGTGGTATGTATAAGATGATCAGATTTTGAATATAATCGTAGAAAACAGGGCTGCAATTTTGCATTAAGTGCGCTCACAAACAGAAAACATAACCCAGAACTAAAAGAAATTAAATGCAAGTTTTACATTCAGCATCATGGGATAAGGCCTTCTCACTAATCCTGCACTGAAACCTGTAGCAACTTGTCTACCTACATCTATGCTCAGAAGACACTCTCTAAAACTGGGGCACGTGCTAAATTAAATTTATATTATTTGTCGGTGCAGATAGTGAAAAACGGGACTGTCTCAGCAAATCCGGGACGCATAGTCACCCAAGGTATGCAACTAAGCAGAATCGAAAACAGTTATAGTGTGATTAACTTATGAGCATTCTCGTTGTGCAGTTAACAGGCTATTCAGTGGCATTGGTCAGCTCCAAGCCCTTCCTTTTACAAACCATTACTATCTAGTGAGTGAGTCAGATGTGTTCAATTTAAGTGAGTCAAGACTACAACTCCCAGTTCGCAACAGATTATAGAATGACAGCCCAGTACTGTGACACCCTGTTCCCTGTAGCTTGGACTTGTCTAGTAACCATATTATTTCTCCGTGGCAGGATAGGCCTGGTAATACACATATTTTACAATTGTTCTCAACAGCAGAGAGTTTTAAACAAACATGCTAGGCAGTGAGAGCCTCTCAAACCAAGACCATTACTGCACAAGCCATAAAAGAGGGCAGAATACTAGAAGAAGCCACCGGAAGTCAAGTAACCACACACTACAAAGGGTGGCCGAGATCCACACCAAGCGAGGCCCTCGTAGAGTCCCACACAGCAACTGACCTCGGACACAGGAATGCTTCTGTCTAAGGAAACTGGGAAAAGCAGAGGAAGAGGAGGGAGAGAGGGGAAGTGAGAAAGCAGAGAGATGGAGAGTAAATGAGGGAAAAGAGATAGAATTTAAGAAGGAACTTGTAAAGTAGAGAAGTGAATAACAGCAAGGAAAGGGGAAAGGGAGGGACAGTGAAAAAGAGAAAGGAGTAGGGATGGGATGGGATGGGAAAATGACGATGGAGAATGGGACAGGAAAAGAAAGAGGGTGGTGCAAAGCGAAGAGCCGTGCCAAGACCACTGCAGTTATGGGATTCTGCCCTTTTCTGTATATTTATGGATCTGCCACACTTGCCACATAATCTACCATCTGCAGGGTGATTTGTATATTTTAGCAAAAAAAAATGTAGATCAAATGCTACAAGCGCAGCTTCGAGGCTGCAGAGTGGCTGGGCACCTTTCACTTTCACTTGCAAATTGAGGTGTTAACATTGTAATAATCTAATTAACATTTTGTACGAAGAATGAGCCACATTATGGGGCATAATGTATCTTTACTTACTGCATAATTTAGTCAACCTGACTGATGCATATTTTGATCCTCCTTTACCCATATTTCCAGTGGTTTGTTACGGTCAGCTCTCAGAAAGATCAATGGCCGACTGTTTGAAAATGTTACCAGAACCCTGAAATGGCAGCCTTGGACCATAGCACGCATCAGAGTTCTAATATATATTTTTCAAATTATATTTTACCATGGTTACGTCACCATACTCCTAATTAAGAGGGTATTTATTTGTTAAATTCTTATAGTGCTTTGGGAAAAGTCCGTTCCAAAGCTTCTGGGGCTAGTCCACTAAATGTAGCAGTAATGAAACAGTGCAAAAAAAGACGGGCGTAGGTGCACTCCTTTAGACCACAAGCTTCACTCGCTCACACTACCATCTACTCATTATCATTGCACATATACTAGTCATGCACCCAGTATGGAGGAACTTGGTTATCCAAGAGGGACCGGATCGCAGAACATGACTTACTTAAAGGGTACAAATGCCCAATACTGCCTTGCCTCCTATAACAATCTTATGAAATGTGTGTGTGTTGCACATCCAACCAAGACTCACCTTTAACTTCTTACACAACCCCTTTGTCCCACCCCTTGACCCACTGCTCAATGTTCCTTTCTGCTCACTCTTAGAAGGTCCCTGCTCCTACCCCTAGGCGTCTTCCAATAGTTACACATGAAGCAGCTTTAATGTCCCCTCTGCTCTTCCTCATCAGTTGGTGGCGTCCAGCGACCTCTCGTTCACATCCTCCTGCACTCCTACCTATAGTATCCCTCCCTGCTCCCTAGGCCGCATAGCTTGCTGTCCTTGTCATTGGTTTATGCCTCCGTCACACTTCACAAGACTCTCTGTCCAAGAGTCTTCTCCTCTGTTCCCTCTTCAGAAACGATTCATCAATATTTGAGTGAAGTACCACCTCATTTTTGATCTGTTCATCCTCCAAAGGAGTGCCAGCTTTGTTTTCCTCCTGCTCTATTACATTACCACCGATAACCAAACTGTTGACCCCAAAGGTCTGAGGTTGCTCAAGGACTACTCTCAGAATTTTTCTTTTCATTCTGAACATGCACTTTTCATTTCACCAGCCCTCTCTCAACTGTTCAAATATTCTCTCCCACCTTGAGTTCCAAATGAGTCGTTCCAACCTCTACTCCTGAAGGAGGGACCCTAAAATGAGGCTCTTCTGTAGGGGGTTGCACCAGCATGGCCCACCCCACACTCCTTGTTCTGGAATAAGATAGTTTGGACTCTGCTCCTGTTCTGTAAGGAGAAGGATAGCTTCTATTCATTTCTTCAATTTACTCAGGACATCTCAGATGTGCTCTCCACAACCTTTGTGCCGCTAACTGTGATCTCATGGGAAAAAATGATTTACCATTTCCTAGGGTTCCTTGCAGTCACTTGACTTTTGGCCATGTTGAGCCATGAGGTCTTAGCACAGTCTTTTGGCCCTCACTCCCTGCACTCTACCCCTGCTTTACATACTCTTACAGACCTCTCCACAAGGTTAAAAACAAAACAAACCTCTGCTGATGCTGCCAGATGTTTGACATGTTATACTCAAACAGGTCCACCAATGCGCTAGCACTGTTGTCTTCTCCAAATACCGGGAGCCTCATATTATTGATGCCTTTCTCTGCTCTTGTCCCTCTTCATCCATTATGGAACAATAACTCTCACAGAAGTTCAGGCCCATCTCTAGCCCTACGCAAGTCCCCTTCCTTCTACACCACCCAATCAGGGATAGGATATACCGCATTGGCTATGGAACCTAGTGGAGAAATTATAGTAACTCTTTGAAGCAAGTCATTTGGTCTCAATCCGTTCACCGTCTTCGG
Organism: Triturus cristatus; assembly: GCF_964204655.1. Classification (NCBI taxonomy): domain Eukaryota; kingdom Metazoa; phylum Chordata; class Amphibia; order Caudata; family Salamandridae; genus Triturus; species Triturus cristatus. The sequence continues at coordinate 1,055,660,842 of NC_140588.1, forward strand.
TGAGTTGCACTGGCAGAACTGTTTGAAGAACAGCAGACAGTCAAACATTGGAGGCAACTATTGGGGGGTATGGTGATCTCAGGTGGTCCTATGTAATGTGTAATAAGTTCAGCCAAGTCTGTTTTCTTTCATGTTTGTAGTGTAGTAATGCATTTGCAATAGGAAAAGTATCATTTCTGGTACTAGAATGCGAAGAGTCAGGACTGGACGAGCTACTCTACTCTCTGGAGCTTGAGAAGGCGCTGTGGACCGGATGGAGGTGCATTAATCGAGCTGCATGGAATGGCACCAATGAGTCAAGTTTCCTCGTAACTCAGGTTTTGGGGGTCAGATTCACAAAAGTAGCAAGAGGCACTGGCATAACACAGATCCCCGCGGTGCGGGGGGCCTGAGCCGCAGAGGGCACCCTCAGCACAGTACTCTGGTCAAAGTGCTCCTGATTAAATCCGGAGCGGGGGGGGGCCTCCATGTACCTTGCATGGGGGCCCCTCAAGTTTCATTAGGCCACTGGCAAGAAGTACCATGTTATGAATGAGACTTGCTGCAAGTCCCAGATTTTTCTCCAGCAGGAAATTGAAATTGAGGGCTTGTATTTTTTCTATAGAAATTATGTAGTCAAAATTCCCAGCATCCAAAATGTATTTTGCTGAAAAACTAAGACTTGTTGATGGTGTTTCAATGGCATGGGGCCACATGGCAGCTATGGATTGAAGCCAATCTAGGGCTCCACGTAATTGGAATGCCATGTTTCTCCCCTGGAATTTAATTTTTAGACCACTGTATATTGGATCATTAGTCTAATTGGCACAATTGAAGTATTCCAGGACTCCAACCTCTGACAGGCATTTGTGTATCAAATATTAACAAATGGCTGGCGCCAGTTGCATGCCGTCATCTAGGCACCGCAGGTGTGCGGGGAGATCTCCATTGATCCTTGTTACTTAAGTAAAAGATGGCGGACTGAGCGAAATGGTGGTCTTCACTGCCGGACATCACACTGTGCCTTTGTACTTCAGTGGTGTCTGCGGGCGCAAGAAATATGTCTGACCAGGCGAGAGCGGCTCATTGGCCCGATGACTCTTTCAAGGGGTCACTGACTCATACCTGTAGTCACGCACCCCGCGCCCTCACTCCCCCTTCCCGCCTTTTGAAACTGCCGCTTCCAGGAAGCCAGCGGCAGCCCTGCCAGGTAAACTGTCTCAGAGAGCCGCCGTCCCCTCCGCGGGGGACCCCAGCTGTCAATTTGCTCATTCTAACGTTCTCCCCTCTCAGCTCCCCCCTCCACCAACCTTGAAGCCTGCTTTAAATTATGGTTTTGAAAGTCTAGATTTTATTACTCAGTTTCTGTGAGAAGGGCTGACTTTTTTTTCTGCCCACCCGTTGGGGGCCTGAAAACACTTCATAAATATCACATACTTAAAAGCTTTCCCTCCACAGATGACTTTTCCAAAGATTCAGCTATTAAGTCCGCTGAAGCCTTCAAACTGTGCGGAATATTGGTTTGCCATTTATTTAGCGGGAGCTCTTCCGAAAGCCTTAAATGAGACCAGCGCCTCTGGCTCGTTCCCGCCAGTCGACCAATCAATCTAGCACACTAGGCGATGCGAGACCCTTCAACAGGCGTATTGAAATTGTAGACGTCTTGCTGCCCACGGTCCATCCAACTGAAGGCCTTCTCTAATCAAAGGACATAGCAGGGGAATGGGAGCGGAGAAGCAGGGCAGGGGTCCCCTGGAATGCTCATCGCATTTGATGTCATTCCCATACGAGCGGACAGATTAACACCGCCGTGGCCCCTGGGACTTCGTTATTTCCCCAGGTCTGTGAAAGAGATTTGGCCAAAGGGTTGTTGGCCAACTGCTCTCCGTAAAAGGTCCAAGGCGCCATGAGAACCCTAAACCTGTCCTCAATAAATTGGGATTCCCATTTTAACCAGAGAGGGAAGAGTGGCGCGATTTGTACAAGCGCCAAGCACACCCAGTGCCGCCATTTTCTTTTCCCTGCTTGGGAGCGCACAGAAAAATTTGGCTGGATGAATCACGTGGGTTGAGAGGAGCTTGTGCGCACGTGACGGAGGGCTGGCGATCTGCATATACCACTGTACACAAAAGAGGGGGAGGGAGATGTCTGTCTTCACTGTTGTAATGCCTCCACAGCCCCGCTCGGGGTTCCCTTGCCTTGGCTTGCTTGACCGTGCTCTCAGGAGTGGGCCATCACATCCCCTTTTCAAGTCCCCCCACTCCCTGGGAGCCATGGAGCAGGGGGTCTTGGGAGCGCCGAGGTCACCTCACTCAGTCTGGACCAGGCTGTACCCAGCCGATAGGTGAGCTGGCGGGGTCTGTTGTGAGAAGAGACTTCCAGACGAGGGGCCTGCAAGCTTGCAGTTCACTTGCGTTGCAGTTCAGTGACGTCATGTCTCCAGTGTATGTTATGTACAGTTATGCTTCCTCACAGCTGGCCCCTTCTATGTAACACCAAGCAGCGGTGTAATGATGCAAACAGCAAGGGAGAGCCGCATTGCATCATGCATCAACATTTACCGATTCTTAAGGAAGGGTCGACAAACTGTCCCTTCCACTGTAGTGCATACAACACTTGCAGCTACTCTGCCCGAAGTGGCAGCCGAGAAAGGTGCAAACATGAATCCTGGAATGTTTTTTTATTTCTTTTTAGCGGGGCCAGCTTTGGGTTTCAGCCTGGTGTGGTGACCGGGGGCTGGCTGCCTCTGCCAGCCCGGGTGCCATCACCTACCTGTTTTCTATCTGCAGAAAGGCACGCGCTCCTTGCGTGTTGATTGGCAGTCGGCTGGGTTGAGTTTTGGACAGCCTGGCTCTAAGAAAGGATGATTCGACTGGTTAGTTCCTTTGGGGTGGTGGTTGGTTCTCGTTAGATTTTTATTGCAGTACTTCACAGCTGCTATAATTGTCTTGTGGCACATACTTAAGGGCTGTAGCGTGTTTGCTGGCATCTGACCCTGGTTTCCTGCCGGCTGACTCAGCTTCTCTGCCTTGTTGCCTTCTTGTGGTTAGGTTGTTTTGCAGTTATTGCATGTTCCTCACGGGTCTGAAGGACATTACCGCAGTGGGTGACCGGGTCGGTGGCCATTAGAACAGGTCTCTTTATCATGTGGAATAGGTTATGTGAGAGGGTTCCCTGTGGCGTGCAGTTGATTTTCCCCTGTCAGCTCCTCTTAAAAGGGGGGCGTCACAGCAAGTGCCTGCCCTGTGTTTCTACTGTGGCGGGGCTTGTTTGGTTTTTGGGAAGTGGTTCATTGAAGCTAAAATGCTGTCCGATCTGACTGCTGCGGTGGTCTTTTGTGAGATAGATGATCACACAGATCCAGGCATGTGCCCTATTGAAAGTAAGAACAAGCATTAGCAAAGCCAATAGGTCCCTCATCTGGAAGAGCTATTGGCTTTGCCAAACTGTTTTGGTCATGTTGAACACCAATGTGGCTGCTTTTCAGTATCGCTAAAAGTGACATAGAGGAGAGTGGTGTGGAGTAGGATAGAGTGGCGAAGAGAGTCATAGAGTGTTATAGAGTGGAGTGTCATGGAGGGACATAAGAGTGGAAGAGCATAGAGTGGAATAAAGTATCATAGAGTGGAGAGGCATAGAGTGGAGTACAGTCGTAAAGTGGAGTGGTGTGGAGTGGTGTAGAGTGGAGTAGAGGCATGGAGGGAAGTGGCGTAGAGTGGCCTAGAGTGAAATGGCGTGGAGTGGAGTGGCATATATTGGCATAAAGTAGAGTAGAGTGTCATAAAGTGGAGGGGCATAGAGTGTTATAGAGTGGAGTGGCATACAGTTGAGAAGAGTGGGTGGTGTAAAGTAGAGTGTCATAGAGTGGAGGGGCGTACAGTTAAGGGGCATAAAGTAGAGTAAAGTGTTGTGTTGTACAGTGTCATGGAGTGGCATAGAGTGGAGTGGTGTAGAGTGGAGTAGCAAAGAGTGGAGTAAAGTTTCATAGAGTGGAGTAGAGTAGCGTTGAGCGGCATAGAGTGGAGTTGAGTGTCGTGGAGTGGTGTGTCATAGAATGGAGTAAAGTGGCCTTGAGTGAAGTTGCATAGAGTGGAGTGTGGTGGAATGGAGTATTGTGGCATAGAGTGAAGTAGAGTGTCATAGATTCTCGCAAAGTGGGGTAGAGTGGAGTGACATAGAGTGGAGTGGTGTAGAGTAGACTGGCTTAGAGTGGAGTATGCATGGTGTGTTAGCACAATACTATCAATTGAAATGACCAATACATTTGCACATAAAGTTTTACTGATAAAACTATACAGCGCACAATTATGTGTGCAAATGGCATCTCCTAGTGTATTGATTTGTTTTGATCATATTAAACTATTTGCTTCCACCACACTTCCAAATTGCAAACCAATGTGCTTCATTTGTACCTTCCTAATTCTCATATATTCTGAAATATTTGCACTATTCATTTACAGACATTTAAATTGTATTGTGTGGTAGAAAAAAACGTTTTTTCCCAGTACCCGGCAAGACTGTCACATAAATCCTCCCACTTCGAAGTCAGAGAAAAAAAAGTAAACGCCAGGCTCCCCGGAAATCAGAACCTGACATTTGGCCTCTGTCTTTGAACACACAGAATCTGTAACAATGTAAGAACACAGTTTAAAGGCCTGTTTACAGAAAGTGAGGACTCCTGGAAGAATACAAGGAATGCTGGTGAACAAGCTTTTCTCCATGGGGTGGGGGCACAAAGACATGCTGGACAGCCTAAAACAAATAATGCCTACAAATTCAAAGCAAGACAATGTGAGTTACAAACCACAAAGCCAATGGTAAGCAATGGTGGAATGCATTCCCAGGGAAGCTTGCAGACAGGGGCGTCTCCTCCATTAGAGTGGAGTAGTGTCGCCCCACTAACTAAAATGCTCTAAGAGATAAAAAATAAAATGGTAATAAAGTTAATTTACCATTTCATTTTTCATCAATCAGACCCGAAACGAGTGTCAGGACGGGGCCTGCTGAATGACAGCAGCAGGGAAGAGTGGTGGGAAGCCTGAACACTTAAGTTTAAAGTGCGCATGATCTTTGATCCGCTGTCTTGCGACTGCTAGCCAGACATGTGCATCATAAACCTCTCAACCCAGCTGGGCTGAGAGAAAGCACAGGCAGTTATTGCCCTTGGGAGCGCCGAGAGAGGCTTCTCCCTCCAATACTGGCGCGTCTCTCATGCTGGGGAACAGCATGAGAACAGCGCCAGGATTGGTTAAGGTAGTTGGCTGGGGCTCATGCTGGAGCCTGGTTGAGAGAAGAGGACTGGAGTAAGAAAGACATGTCTTCGTGCAGCATGCAAGGTAAGTGAGATTTTATTACATAGCACTTTGCCTGTAGCACCTGTGCATGCACTCACCCACACTCCATTTGCCTGCCCACCACTCTCAGAGTTGCCAGCCTCCATTGCTTTCAGAATGCCCACAAGAAGTCTTTTGGCAACCAAAGTTTCAATCTAAAAAGTGGGTCCGCCATGCTGTAGCTTCGAAATAAAAGCAACCAATAAATTGGGTGAAATGGGTTGCTCTTCGTCCTTGGCCCGGTACAACTGCAACTGCTGCACTATTGGGAGCCACCAGTCTGCATACAGATGGTTGGAAAGACAGACAGAAAGACACGAAGAAAAGGAACGAGCCATACAGGCAGCTGTTAGATATACAAATCAATGTATAAATACACAGACCGAAGAGCAGACAGACAGAGATCTATTCAGCCCCTCAACCATCAGACACAGAGACACAAAGACAGAGAGACCGTCTGCTATAGAGAGACAATATGTTGATAAATAGACGAATGTACAAGCACCCAGACTGGCAGGCAAACATGCAGACAACGAATAAGCAGGCCAACAGAGAAACAAACTAATACATAGACAGTTGGTGAGACAGACAGGGAGACACCCTCTTATGACTGAGTAGTCACCTGCAGTCATCCCTCCTCTGCTGGAAGGATTGTTTTTGTGCATGTACACCTTCCTGCACAAAAACCATCCTCAGAGGCATTTTCCTCTTTCTATTCGTGTTGCAGAACGCAGCACACGGTGAAAGACGAAAATACGAGGAGAAATAAAGATATCTCTGGTTACACCTCCCCTGGGGAGGCGTGGCATTTTGACACATTCCCTGTTCTACCAGTAATGGTAAATCTGGGAATGTGCCAAAGTCCATGGGTGGATGCATGGACAACACATGGAATGCCTCACTGCCACAGAGTAGAACAAGGCAGTGATTCGCGATGACTTGCGTTACTCCAGATTTATGAAGCCACGCAGTGCCGCGCAAGGTGGCCTTGCACTGTTTGGTAAATCTTCAGTGTTGTGTCTCCCTTACGCCCCCTTGTGTGGCGCCAGGGAACACAACGCTATGATAAACATGCCCCACTGTTTGGATCTTTGAGTTTTATATTTTTTTAATCTGTGCTGTTGTAAATTATGACTAGAGCTCCCGGTTTTATGGTATTTATTTTTTTGCCGTTTCTGTCTGAATTTATCCATATTTATTTTTTGCTAATGTTATCTGTTTTTTATCTATATTTATTTTGGGTTTTGTGGAAAAATGAATCTGAATTGAGTATATTTCCACATTTATTTAACCGATAAATATACACTTATGCTTGAATGTCTGCCAGGTTTCAGTGCTGTGAACAGCTGCAGAAGATAAATCAGTGCACTTATATTAAAATATGCAAATGTCAGTATCAACCTTGTGCATAGCTACTGCTGTTAAAGCCTCTTTACTAAAATTCCTTTCTTTTTGTAACTGTGGTGATATAGATTCTATCAATACACAATTCCCACACCCAACCTCCTTTAGTATAAAAGTTTACCCTAGGTTCAAGATAAAAGCAAGAGTGCTCAAGCATGAAATTCAACACTCGTGCGGGGGAAATCAGCAGAGTGGAGAAGTCTTCTCGCAGCAAAGTCAGGATAGTGTCTATTCTACTACCCCAAAGATTACACAATGGATGGAGAAGTGTGGCTCAATGGTTAGAGCGGCAGACCCTGATGCAGAGGTCTGGCCCGGACCAGGGTTCAATTCCTGCCTCAGCGGGTCTTGGGCTCAATTTTCCCGGACCCGATAATTCTCGCCTCAGGTGCCTATTCTAATCATGGGTCCCACTCTGCAACTCTGGGCAATAGCTTACTTAATCTCCATAACGGCCCCAAAAGCGCTAGGATGCCTGGCTTCACCTTGGGGGTGCCCAGGAGTGGGCACTTCACAGGGAAAGGCCAGGAAGGGTTCCACAGCGCCTGAGAGACCCTTTCAGGGGGGTGCGGAGCGCTATATAAATGCACTACATTTACATTTACAATTAATGCATGAAAGAAGATTCTAGAAGGCTTCTTTCCAACAGTTTTCACCAAATGCACCAATCCAAAGACAGTGTTCTCTGGGAGGAGGTAGGCTCCCAGCTCTCAATCAGAGGAATAACCATCTGGCTGACCTTGTATGTAACATCAAGTATGTCTGCCGGGTACGGGAGGGTCTCTTCCAGCATCTCAGTCTCCATATCCGAGGCCAACTTTGAATTTAAAGTTCAGTAGCCTACTAGTCTACTACAATACACAATAAACTCATTCTAACTCATCGAGCAAGTTGATGAGACACCTACTGAGGACAGAAAAACAAGACACTTGCAAGACATTTTAAGAAAATGCAATGTGTGAAACTCAGGCCAGGTTACCAGTTAGAACAACATTAGATTCAGAATAGACTTTAAACAAGTACAGTGAATATATCGAAAACATTTAGGACCAATACAACTTCTCTTCTATGACAAATATATTTATTAGCATTCCATGAAATATTCGGGTGCCTCTCATCTAACTGAACACATAGCACTCCCTACAATTGATTAATACAACGCACACAGATTAATACAGTTAAACACACATTGCGTATGTAAGTTGCATATAAAGGGGTGGGGCATTACATTACGATGCACCAATATTTACTACCCTGCAACTAATATCTCAGAAGTCTATATACACAAATATATCAAATATGGCATAGGAAAGGCTCCCTGCTTGAGAGCCCCTCGTAGGGCTGAGACTCTCTCACAGCCTTTTAAGAACAAAGATAACCTTCACACTTCCTTGGCGCACCTGCCAGGCCCATGCTGTGCAGGTTGAGACCATATGTCTGGGCTGCGCCTTCAATATCAGTGGAGCACGTGGGAACTCATGCACCTAACGGATAACTCACAGGGGGGCATATCTACAATGACGGCGATAAATAAACGCAAAGCGCGCTTAGCGCTTTGGTATTTATCGCCGTCTATCTCTGGAATTTCTCGCCCTGGTAACGCGTTATTAACAATGCGTTACTCCAGGGCGATAAAAATTCCAGAGATAGCGGGGAAATCGCCGTTTAGCAGGGAACATCGCTGGTTTTCCAGCGATGTTCCCTGCAAAACGGCAATAACCTTGCTGATACGACCCACAGGGTCGTATCAGCATAATCCACCCCAATGGTAGGGATAGGTAAGTCTGCTTTTTAGCAGACGTTAGTTTTTGGAGAAAGCAGCGGTTTTCTCCAAAAACTAACGTCTGCTAAAATGCTGGGGCAACCTTGTAAGTATCGCGATGGGACCATCAGCGATATTTACAAGGTTGTCCTGCCCAGTGACGCCCACTTTGCATCTCATTAGAGATGCAAAGGGAGGCGTTGGGTAAAAGGGTGCTAACATGCGCTAATGTATGTTAGCACCCTCTTGTTAATAGGGCGATAGTTTTATCTCCGCTTTTTTGGCTTTAAAAGCCAAAAAAGCGGAGATAAAGCCCTTGTAAATATGCCCCTGGGTTTCTTCCTCGTGCCTCTGACACACCATTATTCTTAAGTTTGCCTCATAGTCAGCTTGGAACATTCACAGTCTTTGACTAACTTTCCTCTCAAAGACAGAAAGATGAATTAACTCTAATACGCCCCGAGCTGGACTGAAAAAGAATGTGTATGGGGCACCTCTCATCCCTCTCAATGGCAAAAGCAATCTAAAAAACACCCTTTAAGTCTGCATCCTCATGCTGCCATTATAATATGTGAGCAAACAAAGTTACCAAAGCAGAAAGATGAAGCAATTATGTTACATTTTTAAGAAAGATGGCCATGGTTTGAGCTGGCAGCCCTGTGTCACATCAGTCTCATTATCTGAAATTTGAATGGGTGATGACACTTCCTGCATGAGACGCCTTCTCTCACTTCTTCACGCTTTATCTGATACTTTTCATGGATGACGACTCTTCCTGGATGAGACGCCTTGTCTCACTTCTTCACGCTATATCGGTTACTTTCATGGATCGTGACACTTTATGGATAAGACGCCTAGTCTCACTTCTTCACGCAATAGCTGATAATTTTCAGGGATGATGATGATGCTTCTTGGATAAGACACCATGTCTCTCTTCGTGCTATATCTGACATGTATCATGGATGATGACACTTCATGGATGAGAAACCTTGTCTCACTTCTCCACGCTGTATCTGAGTTTCCCATGGATGTTAATGCTTCATAGATGAGACTCCTTGTCTCACTTCTTCACACTACGTCTCATACATTTCATGGATGACGTCTCATAGATGAGACATTTTGCCTCACTTCTTCACGCTATATCTGATAATTTTCATGGATGATGACGCTTCCTAGATGAAACACCTAGTCTCACTTCTTTATGCTACATCAAATAATTTTCATGGAGGGTGACGCTTCATGGATGAGATGCCTTGTTTCACTTCACACTACATCGGCTACTTTTCATGGACGATGAGGCTTCAAAGATGAGACGCCTTGTATCACTTCTTTTTGCTATATCTGATACTTTTCTTGGATGATGACGCTTCATGGATGAGACGCCTAGTCTCACTTTTTCACACTATATCTGATACTTTTCATAGATGATGACGCTTCCTGGATGAGATGCCATGTCTCACTTCTTCATGTAGATCTGATGCTTTCCATAGATGATGACGCTTCATAGATGAGACGCCTTGTCTCACTTCTTCACGCTATATCTGATAATTTTCATGGATGATGATGCTTCATAGATGAGACACCTTGTCTCACTTCTTCACGCTATATCTGATAATTTTCATGGATGATGACGCTTCATAGATGAGCGCCTTGTCTCACTTCTTCACACTATATCTGATACTTTTCATGGATGATGACACTTCATGGATGAGATGCCTTGTCTCACTTCTTCACGCTATATGTGATACTTTTCTTGGATGATGACGCTTCATGGATGAGACGCCTTGTCTCACTTCATCACATTATATCTGATACTTTTCATGGATGATGATGCTTCTTGGATGAGACACCTTGTCTTACTTCTTCACACTATATCTGATACTTTGCATGGATGATGACGTTTCATGGGCGGGACACCTTCTGTCACTTCTTCACGCTATATCCAATACTTTTCATGGATGATGATGCTTCAAAGATGAGACATCCTGTCTCACTTCTTCACGCTATATCTGATACTTTTCAGGGATGATGACGTTTCATGGAGGAGACACCTTGTCTCACTTCTTCACACTATACCTGATACTTTTCATAGATGATGACGGTCCCTGAATGAGACGCCTTGTCTTACTTCTTCATGTAGATCTGATGCTTTCTATGGATGATGACACTTCATAGATGAGACGCCTTGTCTCACTTCTGCACACTATATCTGATACTTTTCATGAATGATGACACTTGCTGGATGAGATGCCTTGCTTCACTTCTTCACGCTATATCCAATACTTTTCATGGATGATGATGCTTCAAAGATGAGACATCCTGTGTCTCTTCTTCACACTATATCCGATACTTTTCATGGATGATGACGCTTCATAGATGAGACACCTTGTCTCACTTCTTCACACTATATCTGATACTTTTCATGGATGATGACACTTCATGGATGAGATGCCTTGTCTCACTTCTTCACGCTACATCTGATACTTTTCTTGGATGATGCCGCTTCATGGATGAGACGCCTTGTCTCACTTCTTCACACTATATCTGATACTTTTCATAGATGATGACGCTTCCTGGATGAGACGCCTTGTCTCACTTCTTCATGTAGATCTGATGCTTTACATGGGTGATGACGCTTCATAGATGAGACACCTTGTCTCACTTCTTTACACTATATCTGATTCTTTTCATGGATGATGACGCTTCATAGATGAGATGGCTAGTCTCACTTCTTCATGCTAAATCTGATAATTTTCATGGATGATGACGCTTCATGGATGAGATGCCTTGTCTCACTTCTGCACACTAAATCTGATAATTTTCATGGACGATGATACTTCAAAGATGAGACATCCTGTCGCACTTCTTCACACTACATCAGGTACTTTTCATGGATGACGACGTTTCCTGGATGAGATGCCTTGCTTCACTTCTTCACATTATATCTGATACTTTGCATGGATGATGACGTTTAATGGGCGGGACACTTTCTGTCACTTCTTCACACTATATCTGATACTTTTCATGGATGATGATGCTTCAAAGATGAGACATCCTGTCTCACTTCTTCACACTATATCTGATACTTTTCATGGATGATGACGCTTCCTGGATGAGACGCTTTGTCTCACTTCTGCACACTATATTTGATACTTTTTATGGATGATGACACTTTCTGGATGAGACATCCTGTCTCACTTCTTCACACTATATCTTATAGTTTTCATGGATGAAGACGCTTCATTGATGAGACGCCTTCTCTCACTTCTTTACACTACAGCAGATACTTTTCATGGATGACAACGTTTCATGGATGGGACGCCTTGCCTCACTTCTTCACACTCTATCTGATACTTTTCATGGATGATGACGCTTCTTGGATGAGACGCTTGATCTAACTTCTGCACACTACATCGGATATTTTTAATGGATGATGATGATGCTTCATGGATGAGACGCCTTGTCTCACTTGTTCACACTATTTTTGATACTTTTCATGGAGGATAACGATTTATGGAGGAGATGCCTTGTCTCACTTCTTCCGGCCTGGTATATGCGGTCCTCTACTCATAGTGGGCACTTTGCACTAGTCCAAACAACCCTTATTGATAATTAGGTTTAAGACAACCTTTATTGAAAGCTAGTCTAGTGGTAGCGATGGAGAGCAGCCTTCAGGCTAAGTCTTGAAGGAGTGTAAAGCAGCTTGGTTACCAGATTATAACCTCTTGAATAACTAAATGAAAGGAGAACCACACAATGTATATACATAAAATATATGTATTTATTTCTAAACACTCTCTACTAACCTCTTTACGAGATTAGAGAGCAAGGCACACAATAATACAGTTCTAAAACAACAGTAAATAGCACAATATACACTGGGTACTAGGGGGAGACCAGACCATATATTAAGAAAGTGGTATAAGAACCACGACTTGACTAGACACAGTGCCTAGAGCACGTAGAATCGCTGTGACCCTAAGGAACCACCCAAGGTAGTGACACAGGGGACCGACAGGGGACGCGTGCAGTGTGAGAACACAGCCGCGAGCTCCGTACAATCCTATGGGAAAGTCGCGGTTGGAATTTTAGAGTTTAAGGACACTTAGGAGAGGACTTGGAGCAAAACCTTTCAGACTTAGAAGGTTCTAAGGCCAGCACCCACGTGAGCACCGGAGTACTCGTGTTACCTAACCCAGGGAAGCCGGGTGCATAGGTGTCAAATGGTGTCGGGAATCTTCGATGTCGTCAATGCAAAGTGCTCCTGCCGTGGAAAGGAGAAGTGTCCGGTGTGATCCAAGCCTGGATCGAAGATGTGAAGAACCTGAAAGCAGAGGGGACATAGTCTGGGTCACTTGCCAGTGACCAGTGGCACGATAGACGAATGCCCACCGATGTCGGGTGTTTCAGGTGCGATGAGTTTGAGCTTTACTCCACTGCCACAGATACCAGGAGGCGTCGATGACAACCACAGTCTGCAAGCGAGCTGTCCCATGAAGGATGTTTAGTGCTGGAACCGGTGTCCAGATTAGAGACCAACAAGCCTTGGCAATGGCAACCCATGCGGTGAGAGTAAAATGGCTTCGGTGTGGACCAGCAAGGTCCTGTGGACTCCCCAAACGATGGAGAGTCAGGGCACGTCTGGAGCAACCAGGTAAGGCCCTTGAAAGTCAAAGTATCCAGTACTCAGGGACCCACAAGTCGACAGACAAGGGATCGCAAAGGGAGCTTGTTAGAAGGTGGTTCTGACACTATGGGCCACCCGGATTTTTCGCTTTTTCAGCACCTAATTGTTGAGCTTTTACTGTGGGGGAACCTCATAAGTTGGGACTCACCCACAGTGAACTCAGGATGTAAGAGACTGCATGGGGATTTTACTGGTGTCCCCCTGGCTTGACCAGGCCCCTGCATAGCAGCTGGAGTAAGGGACACCGGGCTGGTTACATGCAGACACATGTGTACATGCGTGTGCACACGTGTACGGGCTGCGCAGGGGAGATTACTAGCGTGCGCAGTCCAGGAGCAGCTACAAAGTGAAAGGTGTGGCAGGACTTATGCAGTATTGGGTGGTGACATGGAATAGGCTTTATACACTGGAAAGAAACATGCCAGGGAAAGTCAGTGTGTCTTACTGTTTTTTACTTCATTATTCCCCTATGGGAATGTGGAGCCCATGGCTAGATTAACCTCCATTAGGCCTACAGATTCCAGACATGCATTCAAGTCCACTGTAGCGGATGTGAAAAGAAGTATTCTGTAGAGTCCAAAGTCATATTTGTACTGCTTTTGGGTCATCCAGAACTGTCATATTTCTCTGAGCCAGCCAGGACCAGGCCCAGGCTGAGGGCTGAGCTCAGCTGGATGGATTGATAACCTTTCTTCTACAAACTAGGGCCTCCTCTCCATGAAGACAAGATGGGTTGGGCTACAGGCTCATCCATTAGCAGCTGTCACTGGGTGCACCAAGGAGGGAAGGCAGCGTGGGGGGAAGGGGCTTCAGAGACATGTGGCCAGAGACCCTGGACGACGCCACTTTGAACAAGCCCAGAGGCTGGACAAGAAGGAGGCAGCAGGGGCAGGGAAGTGATGTGCCGCTGTTTGATAGGACCAACAGAGACTTCCTGCCAGCCCCCTACTCAACTTTTAAAAAGTGCTTGTACAGGAAGAGAAGCTCTCTCTGGGATGTGGTCTGCTGAGGCTGAAGGTGCAGGAGCCTGGCGCAATGGGCAGTTGGAAGGAGGGACCCCCTGACTGCCCCCTGGACCCTAACAGCACCAGAAGAAGAGCCCAGGACCGGTGCGCAGAAGCAGGGGCATCTGCACAGGGAGAAGAGAGGCCCAGGAGGAGAGTCAGGTGAAAGGCTGGCGCAGGGAGCCAGTGAAGACCGCTCCCTGCAGAATGCATCCTCTTGGAGACCTGGAGGGCGAAGGAGAGTGCTCCCTGTGGCTGGGGGGCGCCACCAGGAGCAAGAAGACGGGAAAATGGGGCAGATCGGACCCCCAGGGGCTGAGATATGGCCCCCAGAAGGAAGGCGACCTTTGACCCCTAAGAAGACTGACAATGAAGCGTGTGGGGCTCTGCCGCTGGTCTCAGAGATGCCCCCGGGGTGGGTCAGGTCCCGGGGGCTGCCCCCAAGGAGAAGTAAAGACAGGGAGCGCCGTCGCGCTCCCCGAGAAAATGCCCCCACGGGGTGCCAGGAGCCCACCCTGGCCCCTGACGAAAATGGTGATGGGCGCGCCGTCGCGCAACCCCATCAAGAGGAGGAGGGAGTGAAGGGGAGCGCTGTCGCGCCCCCCCCCCGAAGGAGTCCGGGGGCTTGGGACCCCATCCCCGGGCCCCGAAGTCAAGGAGGAGAAGGGGGGAGTGCCGCTGCACTCCCCCGAGGTCAGCGGGAGCCGCGCTGGCCTCCGTGTCTGCCCAGAACTGCAGGGCCGGCAGGGTCAGCCGGGGGTGGGCTCCCCGGGCTGCCCTCCAACGGAAACAGATGCGGCGGGCCCGGGTGGGACTGGGCCCCCGCGAAGAAGTTAGAGGAGGAGCCAGGGGCCCGGGTGGGACCGGGCCCCCGACGAACCACCAGGACAGCCGGGGGTGGACTTCCACAGCTGGGAACACCTACCTAGGGGTCCTAGTGGGATCGGGCCCCCGACAGAGCCATTGACGCCGCCAACATCGAGGTGGAGATCGCGGCTCCCTCCGAAGCTCTAAAATTCAACAATGCCCACAATGCCTTGCAGGCCAGGACCGGCCTGCAAGGGCAAACATCTTGTTCTTTGCTTGTGGTGGCCCCAGGAGGACGGGGTCACCACCACCTGTGTGCTGAGGTGCAGGGGGAGCTGCAGGAGAGCGCAGCCTCCCCTAGCACGAAGAGTGAAAAGTCCCACCCTCAGTGTCCTGGAGACTTGCAGAGAACAACCCCTCAAAGGCTCAGCCAGCATTTAATATCTCTTAGGCTGGAACCTTTGTTGTACAGCTAGGGATGTTGTGAAAAGTGCATTAAGGAATGAAGGGCTGAGTTGGGGATGTCTGGAGAAGGCCATCCCCTGGAGGTGAAGAGGTGTAATTGTACCAGAAATGTATTTACTAACGGTTATTTCTTTTAGTGGGACGGAAGGTCACATGTGTAAACCGAAGTACCTGTGTATGGTGATGTTAAGCTAAATGGAGTTATGTTGCTGGACCTTCCTGCTAGGGTGTCTGGCTGTATTTACGTAATCCCATGCTTTTACCAGTGATTCCTTTTAAAATGAAGTGGCGCACTGCGGGAGAAGTGTAGTTGCCAGGAGTACTTCTTTTGAAGGGACTGTAAGTCACATGTGTAAGGAGATGTCATAAGCCAAGGGGGGGGGGGCTATGTTGCCAGACAGTCCTGCTAGGGTGTCTGGCTGTATATGCGCAATCCTGTGATTTCATCTGTGATGTCTTTAGGGGCTGTAATTGCAATGCATTCAAATGATCAACCAAGGTGATGAGTACTGTCATTCTAAAGTGTGCGTAAACATGGATTCTTGCTGCTGCGCTTAGGTGAAGACCCCAGACTGTTAGCCCTTAAGATATAGAGGTGCATACTTTATGGTCAGTAGGAGATGCTCAGTCAGGGTCATGTGTCACCAAGGCAGGTTTACCCCTTTTTAATACTTGTTGAGGTAATGGGGTGGGTCGCCACTGTCCAGGTTATGTTCAACTACCTGCATTGGGGGCAAGATGATGTGCATACATGGGAGTGAAGGTACTAGACCCCACCCCCCCTGCGGGAGGGGTGGAGATGTTATGCAATGTCACAAAGTAATTCCAACAGCTTATGTATATTTGTAAATTGGTGCATAGTATTGAGTAGTGTGTGTGTTTAATAAATGTACTCTTACTTTTATAAAAGCAAAGTACAGACTGGACAATCAATTATTGAGTGTTATTTTTGTGCACCTGCAAATGGTGATTACTAGCCCACACCACCTCCCTTGAGTAAGCCTCAGACTGCTCTGCAACGCTACCCTCTGAGAGTCAGGCGCTACAATTGGGTGTTTGGTTGACAGTGAAGGACAAATGTAGTCATGTTATTTGTGCAGGCCTCACAGATGCTGCCTCGCTTTCCAACAGAGCTCAAGAGGAATCACTTAATACCATCCCACGGGTCACTCGAGGAGTGTAGGCCAGTATTCTTCGGTGGAATCACTGCTCGGGGTCGGGACTACAAGTAGCCCATAGCACATCCTCAGGGATTGCCAAGAAGCATATGCTGTTGCAAATGTGCACGGTAGCCAGTGGTTCGGGTTGCACGGTCCCCACGAGGGCTTTGGATCTCAGGGTTGCTGAGAGCACGGATCGTCCTCGGGGAAGCTTGGAAACCCACCTCCTGTGTTGCAAAGTCTTCAGAGTCCTTCAGGAGCTGCGTAGATGCAAACCAGACAGATGAGTCTTTGGTGCTTGCCTTGGAGGGGAGTAACTCCTTTACTAGAAAGGGAGATTCTTCGGTCATCCAACGTCGTGTAGATAGTAGAAGTTCTGGGATTCTGTAGCAGAGTTTTGTCCAGGTAAATCTAAAGTCCTGTAGTCAGGGGTTCCTACTTTATACCCAAGGAAGGGGTGGGACAAACTCTGGGCACCCACCTATGTGAGGGTCAGGACAGAGGGGTGGCTACACCCATATCCTTTGTCCAGTTTCGCGCCAGAGCAGGGGCTGGTAGCCCCTGCAACCGGTTTGAGCTGGACTATGCACAGGAACACCAAATGTGCCCCCAGTGCAGACATCAAAGCACTCTTTGAATGCACCCACCCAGCCCCAATACACTAAAGTCTGTCTGGGAGGTGGTGACACCTCCCGGTGACAGGAAACCTTTTGTCCAGGCCCCCCCTGCCAGAGTTTTTTCCAGCAGCAGGAGGGCAGACTCGTGTCTGTGGCTGGCAACATCCATTTTGTGATGCCAGGGTCTGTGAAGCTGGTACCGAGTGTACTGGTGCTGTCATATTTCTCCCTCTAGTAGGGTGAAATCATACCTTCCAAACCAGTTAATGGTGTGGAGGTATGACTCCAAGGTGTTTGACACCAAACACGACATGTTTCCGTGCAGCCATTCCAAAGTTAGCATTTACCGCAAGATTATAATGCACTTAAGACTATATGGTTTGGCTGCATCACAAACAACCCCAGAATAAAGGTTCCGAAGGCTGCAGAGGGGCTCTGCTCATGCATAAGCACCCTCTCACATAAAACCCAGCACCCTGTCTTCAGGATTGATAAGGCCTGCCAAAGGGGTGACTGATAGGTTTATATGTGCAGTGATATGGATAGATATAGGGAACCTATATCTAAGTAAGGGGTGCATACACCACCTTACACAGGCTTCTGTAGCAGACCTGTTGTGTCATTTTAAATGGCCTCCCAGGGGTGGCATAATACATGCTGCAGCCCATGAGAGGCCTCTGCCCTAGGTACATAGTATACCATATCCTAGAGACTTATTAGGGTACCCCAGAATCCAATCTGTGGTGTACCTAAAGTACATGCAATCAATTTAGAGAGGAAGCAGCTTGGCTGGGGCCCTGAATAGCAGGGTCCCAGCCAGACTAAATGCGAAAAACAGTGAAACATCAGCAAAAAGTGGGGGTAACCATAAGAAGCAGATCCTACTCTCCTACAATGACGCTTCCTGGATGAGACACTTTATCTCACTTCCGCACACTATATCGGATACTTTTCACGGATGATGCCGCTTCACGGATGAGACGCCTTGTTTCTCTTCCTCACGCTATATCTGATTTTTTCAAATCTTATCTTCTAGCAGACATTCAACCTGCTCAACATTCAGCCTAATCTGGAACTCCATGCATGAGTCACCTCAAAATGCAGACAACATGTCAGATAACATTTCAGCTCCTCGTTACCAATTATCTGATGCGGAGATAAAGGCTTGTAAAGTTGGTGGTAGAACATTTGATCCAGATGTAGATCCAGGGTGACAAGAGCGTCAGTTGCCAAGTGTTCAATATGAGGACTGGCATTTATGAGCGAGGCTTTTGCGCAAACCTTTCAGCCCGACAAAGCCGTTGGCAGACACTGATCTCCATCCCTGCCCAAATCCTTCCGCAGTGTCTTGATCCCATCCACGAATGAGATGGGGGGGGGCAGTGAACATGAACCCCGCTCAGCCCAAGCTCTGCTCATAATCCGACTGTTTTAGCTGGTTCCCGCCACAAAGCTAAAATCTTCCATAAGATACTACTCAGACGTTAAATCACTTGTGTCCCATCAGATCAGCGTGCAGCTTCCACAAAGCCACTTATGGGGCCACAAGCATGAAGTAATGCAGGTCTAGGCAAAGGCCATCCAGCTTCCATTGCAAGTCTGGGACGGAGAAGCGGTTACCGGAGCAGCGCTTCCTCCTCACAGCAGCTATTGGAAGTGAGGAGTGGTACCCACAGTAGAGCTTCAAGTCAGTCAAGGCGTTGCAGTTCACTTCCTGAAGTGCGCCTCAAAGAGGGCCCAGAGCTGGAGACAAAGCATAAGTTGACAGGGCATCCTTCCCACTCAACCCCTAAGGATGCTACAAGGGCTTCTTGAAAAGGATCCTTCGAACCTCAACCTCTGACTGGAAGATAGGCCAGCCAATCAGTAAAAGGGCGAGGAACTTCTGAGTAGTGGTGATCAAAACTGTGGGGCAGCCCTTGGTCAAATTACAACTTTTTCTTGGAAAATTCTGGAACTTGACTAACTTTTGAAAAAAGCGAGTAGTAGAAAATTCTGTTGCACTGGTTTTGCAGAAGAAAAGTAACATACATCCTTTACAGGCTAAGTTGTGTGAAACTCAAACATTTAGCAGAATAAACCTGTTGTCCACGGAACATCAGAGATCAAAGCGGGACATCATTTCAATGTTTAGTGTGATTGACATGCACATATATATGTTTCAAACAGAAATGCCGGTCATCTGGTGCAGAAGCAATGCCCAGCAGTGATGGTGGGGACCCTAATGCGGAGAAGTTGATTGAAGCTTTTGTGCATAATGCTTTTTTGTGAGAGATGAGCAGCAAAACGAGACAACAGACACGGAACATACTACATCTGGAACATGAGACAACAAATAGACAGGGTGCATACTACATCTGGAACATGAGCCCAAAAATAGACAGGGTGCATACTACAGCTGGGACATGAGCCCAAAAATAGACAGGGTACATACTACAGCTGGAACATGAGACAACAAATAGACAGGGTGCATACTACAGCTGGAACATGAGCCCAAAAATAGACAGGGTACATACTACAGCTGGAACATGAGACAACAAATAGACAGGGTGCATACTACAGCTGGAACATGAGACAACAAATAGACAGGGTGCATACTACAGCTGGAACATGAGAAAACAAATAGACAGGGTGCATACTACAGCTGGAACATGAGAAAACAAACAGACAAGGTACATACTACAGCTGGAACATGAGACAACAAATAGACAGGGTGCATACTACAGCTGGAACATGAGACAACAAATAGACAGGGTGCATACTACAGCTGGAACATGAGACAACAAATAGACAGGGTGGTTACTACATCTGGAACATGAGACAAGAAATAGACAGGGTGCATACTACAGCTGGAACATGAGCCAAAAAATAGACAGGGTACATACTACATCTGGAACATGAGCCAAAAAATACACAGGCTACATACTACATCTGGAACATGAGACAACAAATAGACAGGGTACATACTACAGCTGGAACATGAGACAACAAATAGACAGGGTGCATACTACAGCTGGAACATGAGAAAACAAATAGACAGGCTGGTTACTACATCTGGAACATGAGCCAAAAAATAGACAGGGTGCATACTACAGCTGGAACATGAGACAACAAATAGACAGGGTGCATACTACAGCTGGAACATGAGAAAACAAATAGACAGGCTGGTTACTACATCTGGAACATGAGACAACAAATAGACAGGGTACATACTACATCTGGAACATGAGCCAAAAAATAGACAGGCTGCATACTACATCTGGAACATGAGACAACAAATACACAGGCTACATACTACATCTGGAACATGAGACAACAAATAGACAGGGCGCATTGTACGTCCGGAACATGAGACACCAAATAGACAGGGCGCATTGTACGTCCGGAACATGAGACATTAAATAGACAGGGAACGCTGTACGTCCGGAACATGAGACAACAAATAGACAGGCCATGTCAATGTAATATGTAGGAGGAACTTCTGTCTTCGCGCTCTGCACGCATCTCTAGAGCTCTGACGCTGGTGACGCGCATGGTGCGGATCCGAATGTCTGCGGCTACTCGGTCCTTATGCAGCGTGATGAACGATTCCTGCAACCAAACTGCTCAAGCGCATAGGCTGATGCATAAATAATGCGAAGTGGAAAAAGTATCTCTTGGTCACTTCCTGTAGGAGGCAGACATTCCAAGTGATCTCCTCAGACCACCAGAGGGACCATATTCGGGGCCCTCCATGTCTGTTTTCTGCCAGTCTTCCAGCCTTGGGCTAGTGAAATGCTGCCTACCTCAGGCTGGACAATAAATGGCTCTTGATAGGGATTGTCAACTATCAAAGCATGTGTATCTGAAATGTCATCGATAGACCCACCAGGACTGAAACAAGAGCCTCTCCTGATGCACGAAGGGTGGCACACACGTGGGCAGACCTGTGGCACTGGGCGGTGATGCCAAATGATTCCTGACAGCTGGTATGCTGAGTCTGACTCTCAGCTCGAACTAGCGTCTGCTCCATCGTCACGTCTACTTGTGACGCGTCTTCAGGCTCGGATTCTCGGTACCCAGCCCTCAAGATGGCTCAGCGAGTTAACGTTTGCTCTTGGCATCTGCTGTTATTGGAATGTTACCACTTCAAATCCCGTCCAAGCAGGCTTGGCCTTCCAT
Source organism: Triturus cristatus (assembly GCF_964204655.1). Taxonomy (NCBI): domain Eukaryota; kingdom Metazoa; phylum Chordata; class Amphibia; order Caudata; family Salamandridae; genus Triturus; species Triturus cristatus. The sequence continues at coordinate 1,055,682,221 of NC_140588.1, forward strand.
CCTTCTGAGGCTGCTAAGTTAAGCATCACTAAAATATAGTAATAACACCCTCGCTTAGTTACAAGGGCTCAGAAACGGCAGAAATGTGGTATGAAGTGAACCTCTCTATAAGAAACAAGAAACTGCTTGAAGGTGTCGCTCTAACCAACACTGGATATAAATGTCATAAATGTAACTATCTTTATTTTGATATTTATTTGATGTGCTGAGGTGAAATGCTTCTGCAATTCTTTCTTGAATCTTGCAGACATCTTATCATATTCTAACATGATATTTGCTACAAGGTTTACATGTCAAAACTTTTTTGGGGCTCGCCCCGTACACGGACTCCTAGAGCCAGAGCCCTCCCTTGGCTCGGCTCGCCCTGTTAATTTGTTGGTTCGCCCATCTCTCTCCACTCCCTGCTGTGGGCTGCAGGCAGTTGTTAATTTGTGCTCCCTCCCCTTCCATGGCACAGAGGGGCCCCTACTCAGTCTATTTAATGACGTCTCAAGCATGCTGCCAGCAAATCAGTTCAATTCTGGCTTTGAAAAGCACTGAAAATCACCCGTGGGGGTCTCAAGGCGCTGCATTGTAGGCACAGGGATAGTAAGTTATTTGCCCAGAATCACAGGATGTTGACGCCGATGCCAAGACTCGAACCTGATTTCCACCAGCTCCAAAGCTGGCAACTCAGGCCATTATGTCACATCCTCTCCTCTAAAAGGAGAAATCATACTTGTCACCATGGGTTTCAGTGGGATGAAACAAGTGAGGGGCATATTATCAAGAGATGTATCGCCGCTTTTTCGGCACATAGCGCCGAAAAAGTGGCGATTTTATTATCGCACAATTTACAAGGACTCGCTTCCATGCAGTAGCGCAAGTTTCCTTGCGATAACAGCCGTTTTCCCCCCACTTTGCATGTCAGAGATAGACATCGCTAATGACATGCAAAGTGAGCGTACCTTAGAAATACTACATGACAAACCCTCGCATTATTTACAACGCTGCACCGGTTCCGCTGCACCTGGGTAGGTCGCTCCCCTGCCCTCACAGCGCCACCAGATCCCCTGCGCCTGCCTTCTCACTGTGTCTGTGGTGTTGCCTGTACCCCGAGTGTCCGTGATCGCACTCCCCTTTACTTCTGTACCCCTGAGTGTCTGTTTGCCCGTTTGTGATCGCGCTCCCCTTTTACTTCTGTACCCCTGAGTGTCTGTTTGCCCGTTTGTGACCGCGCTCCCCTTTTCTCTCCCGTGTATCCCGAGTGCCTGTTGTTCTAACTGCCCCCGCCGTCCCCCTCGTCCTCCGCCGCTTTCCCCTCGCGTCTCGCTCATCTTTGTACCTTTTTTTGGTACTTTTTGTTTTCCCAGGCCTCCTCGCCTTTCTCGAGGCCTACCGCCGCTTTTCCTGCTTTTCTCCCACCTACCCGCCCCCCTCCCGCCTCCCAGCTGACCCCGCCTCCCCGGCTACCCTTAAATGGCGGGCGCTGCGAGGCCGCGCAGCGGACGCGCGCAGCGGGCGCGCCGCTGGCGCGCCGCTGGTGCGCCTAAGGCAAGCCCGTCTGCGCCCGTCCGCGACTGGACCGCGACCAGCGCCCGAACCCCTGGCCCCCGCAACCCCCGCCTGACCTACGACTCCGCCACCCTCGCCATCCTCAACCCCGGCCGCACGCCGGGCTGCTACCGCGCCACCCCGAAACGAAGCCACGGACCCTTCACCTGCAGCAACTGCCGCTTCACCTGTCTACGGACTCACACCGCTCCCGTCAAAATCGACTCCCCCGGAAGCAATCTCCACTGCATCCTGGTCAACACCCGATCCGTCCACAGGCACGCCATCGAACTGTGGAACCTCATCAACTCAACGAACCCGGACATCGCCTTCCTCACCGAGACCTGGATGAACCCCTCCTCGGCACCCGACATTGCCATAGCCATCCCCGACGGCTACAAAATCATCCGGAAAGACCGCACCAACCGCATCGGAGGAGGCATCGCCATCGCACACAAAAGCTCCATCCGTATCTCGACACACACCGACAACTCACTCCCCGACGCCGAACACCTCCACTTCGCGATCCACAGCGACCCCAAGACCACTCTCAGAGGCACCCTTATGTACAGACCACCAGGACCACGCACCAAGTTCTGCGAAGACATCGCAGACTTCGTCAACCCTCACGCACTCTCATCCACCGACTACATCCTCCTAGGAGACCTCAACTTTCACCTGGAGAACCACACCGACAACAACACCACCGCCTTACTGGACAACCTCACCAACCTAGGACTGAAACAGCTAGTCAACACCCCCACCCACTACGCCGGACATACGCTCGACCCCATCTTCTCCTCCAGCAAACACACCACCTTCAGCCACACCACCGAACTCACCTGGTCGGACCACAGCTGTGTCCACTTCAGCTTCAAGAAGACCGCCGTGCATCACCACACCCGGCAACCACCAAGAAGACACTGGAATCGAATCACCACAGAACAGCTCGCATTATCCCTCTCCCAGAACCAACCCACCAGCACCACCGACCCCAACAAAGCCGCCAACAACCTCACGAGCTGGATCGCCGACTGCGCCAACCTCCTGGCCCCCCTTAAGACTCAAGCTAACACCAACAACCACAAGAAAAACTCCTCCTGGTTCACCCCGACCTCAAGGACTCCAAGAAAGAATGCCGCACCCGCGAGAAGACGTGGCGCCTCAACCAGACCGAGGAGAACATGTCAGCTCTCAAGGACGCCACCCGCCAACACCACCAACGCCTCCGCGCCGCACGAAAAACAGCCTACCAGAACAGACTCGACAACAACGCCCACAACAGCAAGGAACTATTTGGCATCGTCAAAGAACTCTCCAACCCGGACGCAGAAAACAACTCCATCCCTCCCTCACAGGACCTCTGCGACTCCCTCGCTGCCTTCTTCCACCACAAGATCACCGACATATACGACAGCTTCACCACCACCAATACGAACCCCCCCCCGGAACCCGCAACCGACATCACGACGATCCTCACCTGGAGCCCAACCACCACCGAGGAAACCACCCGAGTCATGAACTCGATCCACTCTGGATCCCCTTCCGACCCCTGCCCGCACCACATCTACAACAAGGCCAACAACATCATCGCACCCCACCTCCGAGACGTCATCAACGCATCCATCACCACCGCCACCTTCCCAGAGAGCTGGAAACACGCAGAGCTCAACGCCCTCCTGAAGAAACCCACAGCGGACCCCACCGAACTCAAAAACTACCGACCCATCTCTCTCCTACCGTTCCCCGCCAAAGTGATTGAGAAAATAATCAATGCTCAACTCACCACCGCCCTGGAATCCAACGACTCCATTGACCCCACACAGTTCGGCTTCAGGGCTAACCACAGCACCGAAACCGCCCTCATCGCAGCCACGGACGACATCAGATCCCTGACCGACAAGGGAGAAACAGTGGCCCTCATACTCCTGGACCTCTGCACAGCCTTCGACACGGTCTGCCACCATACCCTGATACACCGCCTCAGCAACACCGGCATCAGAGGCAAGGCCCTGGAATGGATCATCTCCTTCCTCTCCGGAAGAACTCAGAGAGTCCGCCTGCCCCCCTTCAGATCTACAGCCACGGAGATCATCTGCGGCGTACCCCAAGGATCCTCCCTCAGCCCCACTCTCTTCAACGTCTACATGACCCCCCTGGCAAACATCGCACGCAAACACGGACTCGACCTCATATCCTACGCCGACGACACCCAGCTCATCTTATCCCTCACCAACAACCCCACCTCAGCAAGTACCAGACTACACGAAGGCATGAAGGAAGTAGCGAACTGGATGACAGACAGCCGGCTGAAACTGAACACAGACAAAACGGAGGTCCTCATCCTCGGCCCCACTCCCAACGCATGGGATGACTCCTGGTGGCCCCCCGCCCTAGGCAGCACTCCCCAACCCACCGACCATGCACGCAACCTCGGCTTCATCCTGGACTCATCCCTCTCCATGACCAGACAGGTTAACTCGGTGACCTCAGCATGCTTCAACACCCTCCGCATGCTCCGCAAGATCTTCCGCTGGATCCCCACCGACACCAGGAAGACCGTCACTCACGCCCTCGTCACCAGTCGCTTGGACTACGGGAACACCCTGTACGCCGGCATCACCACCAAGCTGCAGAGGAAACTGCAACGGATCCAGAACGCTGCCGTACGACTCATCCTGGACATACCCCGCCACCACCACACCTCCGGACACCTGAGGAAACTTCATTGGCTCCCAGTCAACAAGAGGATCACCTTTAGACTCCTCACTCACGCACACAAAGCCCTGCACAACCTCGGACCTAAACTCATCAACAGCCGCGTCTCCTTCTACGCTCCTCCGCGCACTCTACACTCAACCGGACAAGCCCTGGCAGCCGTACCCCGCATCCGCAGAGCCACCGCCGGAGGAAGATCCTTCTCTTTCCTGGCAGCGAAGACCTGGAACTCTGTACCCAGCCACCTTCGCAGCATACCCGATCACCTCTCCTTCAGAAGGCAGCTCAAGACCTGGCTCTTTGAGCTCTGACCCCCTCCCCCCCCACAGCGCCTTGAGACCCTTTAAGGGTGAGTAGCGCGCTTTACAAATGCGAATGATTGATTGATTGATTATTTACAACGTTGCACCGGTTCCGCGAAGCGATGTCAAAAGTAGTGCTAAGACCCCTTTTTCGCAGGTATTTAACTCCTGCTAATAATCTGACTTAACCATACTATGAATGGGAGGTGGATCGGAAGGTTAAGCCCACATCTCCCGATTATTAGGCATTTCATTAGCACAGTTCCCATATCGCTGGATTACGTACGGTAATGATGCTTATCGCCGTCTATCGCAGGATTTTACATCGCATGTGAGAAAGCATTGCTAATACAACGCTAACAGGGCGATGTAATCCGGCGATAGATGGTGATAATTAAAAAAGTGCTAAGCGCATTCTGCGATAATTATCGAGGGTTGTTATTAATATGCCCCTGAGTCTCTAAAAGGGGTATGTGAAAAGACGTGTAACTGTTTGTGAGAAGTTGGCCTGGTATATGATGCTCACTAGTTAAAGTGATCACCTTGTACCATGCCAAGCAACCCTTATGGTGTGGTTGTAAGTCAACCTTTTCGGACTAGCTGCCCTAGTGGTAGCGTAGGCTAAGCAGTCTTTGAGGCTAAACTCGTGAAGCGTGTTAAGCCAGCTGTTTTACCAAATGCAACCCCCTTTTATACCAATGAAAGGACACCACACAGATATATATTCAAAATATATATGTATTTATTTCTCAAAGTAACCCCTAGTCTCTTTATGAGCACAGGAGCACAAATCGTCAAACAAGATTATCACAGAATACACAGAAGTTGCACGTTATATGGATAGGCCCTGGTGGCCACTCAAACCATATACTAAAATAGTGGTATAAGTACCACGAACAGAAAAGGGAAAAGGCCTAGGGCCTCTAGAATCGCTGGGCCTACAAGGAGCTAACGTTAGTTAGTGACCAGGAGGTCCACGGGTGGCGTGTGCAGAGCAAATAGTCACACGCGTGCTCCCATAGGTTTCAATGGGTGCGTAAAAAGTACAAAGTTACTGCAAAGAGGATCTTCCGGATTGACTAGGAACTTAAGATTTGGAACACAGGCACTAGAGATGTATCACTACACATGGGCACAGGTGTGCCAGCTTTACCTCACCCACAGGAAGCGGGTGCATAGGCCTCGAAGTGCGTCGGGTTTCTTCTATCTGTTCCGTGGAGCTTGAAGACAAAGATGCTGCAGGCGGTCGGTCCGGGAGAGATGCAGTGGATCCAAGAGTGGATCGGAGATGTTGAAGACCTGTAAGCAGAGGGGACAGTGTTCACAGTCACTAGCCAGTGACCAGCGTGGCACCAGGTGGGTACCAGGCGATGTCGGGTGCAAACAGGAAGGAAGGTGTAGCTTGACTCTGCAGCCACGTGGTCCCTGAAGGTCGACGACGTCCAGGAGTCGAGTCACGAGCTGTCCCACGCAGGCTCTCGCTGTCGGCGGTGTCGGCGACTTGATCGAAGCAAACAAGCCTTGGCAAAAGCAGTTGTTGTAGGCAAGGAGATAAGCTGATGGTTCTGACCAGCAAGGTCAGAGGAACTGCTCCTTTGGAGGGGAGCAAGGGCCAGTCTGGAGCAACCAGACCAGCGGTGTTTGTCGTAGATTTCGTCGCCAAGATGGCCACTAGCCAGCGGGCCAGCAACCGGTTAGGCGCGTCGAGTGGCAAAATGCAGAAGGGCCCCACGCAGATCGTGGAGATGCTGGAGGGCTCACCTTTGGTGCAGATGCTGCTCGAGGGTTGGGCTTCTCAGGACCCAAAGCACAACTTGGAGGGAGCCTCGGTTGTTGCACTGGTCAGCTTGTCGTAGTCGTTCCAAGATGGCTGGCTCCACGTGTCTCGGTGCCTCCACGGGTCTCCTCTTTTCAGGGACTGTGGATCGGGCGGTGAGAGGTCTGGAGGTCCAGGTCTTGTCAGTCTCTGGGCTCGGGCTCCGGCGGGAGGCGGCGGCAAAGCAGACATTGATTCGCTGGATGGTGCTTGCGTTAGCAAGGTGGTCACTCCCTGACCACAGGGGAGATTTTCTTCAGTCTTCTGTGCAGCAGAATGTCGAAGTTCCCGTCTTCTTCTTAGTTTCAAGTTGATTCCAGGATGTCTGAAGTCTTAGGACACAGCTCCTACCTTTAAGCGGATTCTAGGGGCCGGACTACCTGCTAGGTCCCTCCCTATGGGTGGGACCAGGAAGGGGGGTGGTTACACCCCCAATCCTTTGTCCAGCTCGCCCCAGGCCCGGGACTGGTGTGCCCCAGGACCGGTTTGAACTGGCATATGCACCGAGGCTCCTTGTGAGCCACAGGCATGTCTGGTTTCTTTCAAGCCCTACCTGACCAATACACAAAATCCTGTCTGGGGTGGTGCACGCACCTCCCCTGGCAGGAAACCCTTTGTCCACACCTCCCAAGCTGGAAGGACTCCCAGCAGCAGGAGGGCAGACTTGTGTCTGTGGTGGCAGCATCCATTTTGTGGAGCTGAGGCTATGTCTGATTTTACCCGGGTTTCAGGTACTGTACATGTCGTGTCCCTCTAGAAGGGTGGAATGCTAACCCCGTCGCCAGAATTGGCGAGGGGTTAGTATTCCAATTTGTATGACACCTTACTCGACATGTTTTGATAAAGCCAAACCAAAGATAGCATTTAACCGCGAGGTTCATAATGCACTTAAGAGTATATGGTATGACGATATCTGGAAACAGTAGAAGGAAGTTGTTCCGACCACTGCAGACAGGCTCAGCTCATGCCAGAGCACCATCTCACATGGAACCACGCACTCTGCCTTCAGGATTGTTAAGGCCTGCCATAGGAGTGACTTATAGGTTACCAGGTGTCCCATTTAAGGTTAGGTATAGGTATACTACACCTAAGTAAGAGGTGATTACACCAACTTACCCCAGCTGAGGGATCAGCCAGTTGTGTCAAATTGTTAGGCCAAGCCTGGGGTGGCATAATACATGCTTCAGCCCTTGGCAGGCCTTGGGTACACCAATGCCCTGGGTACCTAGTGTACACTGGTACAGGGGCTGACAGGGTGATCCAACCAATTGGGTATGTACCTAGGGTACATGGAGTCCATTTTAAAGAGAGAACAGCCAGGCTGAGATCCTGAATAGCAGGATCTCAGGCCAACTAAGTCGAAAAACCAGCTAGACACTAGGCAAAAATTTGGGGGTAACCATAGTCAGATATCCACCTTCCTACACTGTTAGTGTGGTTTGTTGAAGGTGCAGTGGTCTTCAGAGTGTCACAATCAGAGGCTCACCGATGAGAACTGTATTTCCATCCATTTTCACCCTGTTGCTGTTTAAGGTGCTTTGTATCTCCTTAACACTATTGCAAACAATCACAGTTACAAAGGCACCATTATTCGGGGTGCTCTGCAGAGCACCCCGAATCTAAAACCGACGCCCAATCCGTCAATTTTTCCCAAACCCTGGATATGTTTAACATCCAGCAGCTCGTCACTCTTCCTACGCACTCTCTTGGTCATACCCTTGATGGTGTGTGCACCAACCTCTCTTCTTTAACCACCCTTCCCCCTCTGCCACAGATCTGGTCTGATCACTCTTTGATCCCATTTCACATTAAGACTGTGAATCCGCCCCCCTGCAATAAAGCCAACCCCCTCCTTACCAACTCCATCAACTGGAAAAAGGTCCAAGAAAACATTAGTCTCAAACCCCTAATGCTTTCTCAATCCCCCACTTTATCGGGGAACGTCGAAATCGACGCCGACCTTTTTCACAACTGGATCTCACTGGAAATTAAGTCCAGAATCCCCCCCAAGCGTCCCGGTTCCTCCCAACAAAAAACAAAAACCAAGGCCCCTTGGTTCACACCTGACCTAGCTAACGCTCATTTGCTATGCAGGAAGGCGGAACGTAAATGGCGCAAGACGTACGATGAGGTCAATCGCCTTGCATATACTCTAATAAGGAAAACGTATCTCTCAAAAATTAAATCAGCCAAAAAAACCTTTTACGTTAACGCCATCAAAGATGCCAGCCAAAAACAAAAGACGCTGTTTAAAATAGTAAAATCGTTTACTCAACCCAAAGCACTCCTACCGGAAATTTCCCCATCTCAAGATCTCTGTGACCAAATCTCTGACTACTTTGAAGATAAAATTGCCTCCATTCAAAACAACTTTCCCACCCCGGATACCCCCCTTGTTCCCCCCCTCCCGGACTCTAGTGTCGGCACTCTCAGTAGCTTCTCACTGGCCACGTTAGCGCAAACCAGAGAAATCATCCTGGCCTGCAAATCTGGCTCACCATCTGATCCCTGTCCCCCAAAAATTCTGCACCAACTAATCGAGGTGTTGAATCCTACGATCAACAAAATAGTTAATTCCTCACTCCTCACAGGGTCTGTCCCCAGCCGTTGGAAGAAGGGAATTGTCAAACCCCTTATGAAAAAGGCCAATAAATCCCCGACAGATCTGACCAACCTCCGCCCGATTTCACTACTCCCTGCCTTGGGAAAAATAACGGAGCAACTAGTCTACAGAGAGTTAAAACGCCACTTGGAAGAAAACAACATTCTCCACCCCAAACAATCAGGTTTCCGTCCAAAACACTCGACTGAAACCGCACTGATAGAGCTATCAGATACCATCAAATTGTTACAAGATCAGAGGAAAAATTCAATTCTTATCCTCCTTGACTTAACGGCGGCGTTTGACACCATTTCCCACTCCATCCTTATCAGTAGATTAATGGATATTGGCGTCACCGACACTGTTTTAGCCTGGATTAAGTCTTTCCTCACTGATCGCTCACAAACTGTCACCCTAGGCCCCTTCCACTCGAAAGAGAAGATGGTCTCGTCTGGTATACCACAGGGGTCCATCCTGAGCCCCCTCCTTTTCAATATTTATCTCATCCCACTCCTATCCCTGATCGATTCCTTCGGTATACCAGTCACCTCGTACGCCGATGACACACAACTCATCGTGCCTCTGGAGGACAATTCCACTGATGCCGAGCTCAACCTTAAACTCTGTTTAACTGAAGTCTTCCGCTGGATGGATCGCAACCATTTAAAATGCAATTCCAGCAAAACTGAGATCCTTCCAATTGGAAAAAACGCGTCCTTCTGCCCAGCCCTCTGGTGGCCAGATGATTCAGCTGCTCCCCCCCAGACTGTTACATCCGCCAGAAATCTTGGCGTTATCTTTGACTCTGACCTCTCCTTTGACATACATGCTAGAACGGTAGCTGGCAAATGCTTTGGAACAATCAAATCACTCAGAAAATTCTTCAACTTCCTTCCTACCGATGCCAGGAAAACTGTGACAGTAGCGCTTGTAATTTCCCGCCTAGACTATTGCAACGGCCTGCTTGCAGGGGCAAAAAAGAACACGCTATCAAAACTTCAAAGTGTGTTTCACTCCGCCGCACGATTGGTACTCAGGCTACCTCGCAGATCCTCTATCTCTGCTGCCCTCCGTTCGCTACACTGGCTACCTCTCCATAAGAGAATTCTCTTCAAAATACTGATCATTGCCTTCCGTGCCTTCAACAAAACCGGCCCTAAGTACCTCTCCAGACGCTTTCCCCACTACACCCCCAGCCGTTCCCTCCGCTCGTCTCTTGACAATCTCATCCTCCCTGCCAAATATAACCTAAAGACTAAGGGCGGCAAAACCCTAAGCTCTCTGGCCACTAAAGCATGGAACAGCTTGCCCAAAACTCTCCGACATCAGACGCTTGAAAAATCCTTCAGAAAGCTCTTAAAGACCTGGATCTTCAACCTCTCCGATGATTACGCCAAAGCGGCCATCTAAACCCCCCTTCAACCTCAGGATGGATTAGTCAGGATCTTCAGCGCCAAGATGCTCCCTCCGGAGCGAACATTGTGCTCTACAAATAACCCCTCAAATATCAAAAGAGGGGCAAACAATTGGATGCACAGTATTCTGAACACCTTTCAGACACACTGACCGGCATTTTACAGCTCTCACACCTCCATCAGCATCACCTCCAGAGCTCTCCATTGTGGCACATTATAAACACCCACCCACGACCTGAGCTTGCATGGCTTCAAAAATCCCATAATATAAAGTGCGGGCTCGAGGTGTCACAACTGGCGACTAGACGGGCCTTAACGCAATATTCTTACACTGGCTCCTTTCCATTAGGCCTGTCCACAGAGGGGGAGTATATGGGGGAGTATATAACAAGTACACCACTAAATCCTATTTATGTGATATGGCATACTGAGTTAAAAGTGACTTAATTAACATTGATTTTTTGTAGAGGGGTGCGAGCATCCCAATTTTTCTGTAGTCACATTCACCAACCAACCTCAATAAGAGGGCGAGTCCTGGAACGCAACAAATTCATCCACTGTAATGACGGGTATGAAATGACACACTTCTCATGATGATCTGCGCACTGCATAGCCCCTTTTACCCTACTGGTCGACCATTAAAATTTCACCCCACAATCAAGTCAAAAGTCAATTTTTAGCTTCAAGGATTCCAAGCAATAATTATACAATCTGAGGTCAATACCTGTTTAAACTCTTCTTTGACAACCCAAGTTAAGCAGTTCTCAAAATTGTTCAACTTCACAGACACACTTTGCCCCATTTGGAATCATGAGAAAAATACTTCCACCCGCAGTCCTAGCTTCATGGTGGGTCAGCAGATAGCAACGCCACTGCGGAGAGTGGTATGGTGGGTCTGTCCAGGAGTGAAGGGGACACTGATGATGTTGCTGGACAATGTAATAAGAAAGTAGATAATGCAGGGTTTACGATCCACAGGTTTACCACCCGTGGAGGCCCTGGATTCCATGAAAGAGGAGAACCGGGGAAGAGGGGACTCAGGAGCGAAAGGGGAATGAGTCTTGTGGGGAGAAAGGCCAGAAGGAGAAAGTAAAGCAAAAGAAAAACAGCAGACCCCATACGCCTGCCTGGCCGCGATCCCCCTTATGATGCAGCACTCCCCGGAGAAGGGGCTCGTGCTCTTCAAGACAAGACGATTGCGCCTCTCTTTGTTAGTCCCTTATGACGTGTTCTCCATTAGGATCACTTTGGAGGATGGTTTCCTATTGCATGCTGGGGAAGATAATACCACCACGCAACCCCCTCTCCCGGAGCCATACAGGCTGCATTAGCCAGCTCCAACCCTTCCAGGTCAGTCACCAGCATTCCCCTTTACCGTCAGTAAGATCCTATAAGGGACAGCCTTCTGAGTCCTGTCCATTCCCAAAGTTGGGGTGTAGGTGCCACTGGAGACAACAATTTACGTCATGGCGGAGGGTATCTGCATTACAAACTGTTTCAGACCCTATTCGTCATAGCTGTATCTGTAAAATGCACCTGTTTTTGATGTTGTTGTAAACACAAGTTTGGATTGATGATGGCCAAGCACAGCGCGCGCGTGCATGCTCAGGTTTTTGGTGCGCATAAACCTGTCTGCAGTGCCCAGAGATCTTACACTGACACACACAGAGAAACACAATTATAGGGAACATTGGGCTTGCCACCCACAGTTTGGGAACCACTGATGTAAAGTGATCTGTTAAAGACTGGGTATGGCCCATGCTGAACTAGCTTCAAAATAAATAATCTGACAACGTGAAGTCACATAAAACTTGCCATGGGAATATGGGGGGGGGGGGGGGGGGGGGATCTGTGCTTCCTGAACATTTTCAAAAACTTCACTAATATCATAAGGTGAAAAATCCAGCAAAATATAGAATTTGCAGGAAAAAACGGACTTTATGCCAGTAAGATCTTTAGAAAAAACTCAATAGCATCCCCCAGTTAGTAGAATACTATTTTACTAAAACCATTTTTACAAAAAAAAATCTTCCATAAAAACATCTTAATGCAAGAATTATTGTCCACAAAGGTTTGCAAAGTTTGTAAAACGTTGGAACCTTTATAAAGTACACAGCTGGTAAATTTTAGAATATTTTGTGTGTGAAATGATAATTTATGCCGCCCTTGTGTAGTGCCCCATTGTTCGTCATGCACACGCGTCAGCCACTGATTAGAGACACTCTGGAAGGAAACTATCATTGGTGCAGGAACCTGCCATGTCCACCACTGGGTACCATTCACCCTGTGCATCATCTCTCACATAAAAACATGTAACATGCAAACTCACAGCATAAACCACGCCGGCTCTGAGGAAAAGAATGCCCTCCCCCCCTTAAGGAACACTACACTGATATATCAGGGGGAAGGTTGGAAGATCCCCCTACTCCTGGGGTAGAGATGGGAGGGGGGAGGGGTTACCTCAGCTCTAAGTTACTTCTCCCTGCCAGGACCACTTCCACATGGACCGGTCAGACCTTCCATACAAAGCCGAGGGAAGAAAGCAACGCCCCCTCTTCCGTTCTATGTGCTTTGGGTGAAAGACCAGCTTAAAGAGAATTCTTCTGTCGAAATGTTTTGTTGACAAAATGTTTATCAAGAAGGCGATTCACTGGGTTGAGGAAACCAACCTGGTGAAAGCCATTCTTGATTAAAAGTTTTTTCTTAAGGCTTTTTTACCAGTATTTAGAGGGTGTTACCCCCCTCAACAGCCTGTTCCTCATGTTCCCCTTTTTAAAGACCATTTTCCTTTACTTCCATGCCTCTTGTGACATTCTCCTCCTGCTTTACTTCTCTTGTTAATTTTTTACAAACCTCTGAACCCCTCTCTCAATTTACTTCTGCTTTTACAAACAACCCCTTATTCTCCTCCTTCTCACTCCCTTTTGTTTACAAATTCCTTACATACACTTTCACTTCGATCACATTTCTTACAACCCCTTTACCACTGCTTTACTCTCATTTTTCACAAACTCCTAATGACCTTCAAATTGTACTACTCCTTCTTTACTATTGCCTTACTCCCCATCCTGCTTTACTCAAATCTTTAAAACCCTTCCTCCCTATTGCTTTACTCTCATTCTTTAGGAAACCCCTTATTCCACCGCCCACTTTACTCCTTTTTTGACATACCTCTTATCCATTACTTCCCACTTTAGGGACATATTATCAAGGACCACGTTAAAAATTATCGCCGGTTTAGCGGCAGAAAACTGCTGCTAAAGCGGCGATAATGGGCTTGATAATATGCCCTTGAGAATTCCCATAGAAGCCCAGGTTCTGGTGTCAACATGGGATTTTATTGGAATTCTCGGCGGCATTTTATCAAGCCCATAAACGCCGCTTTAGTGGCAGTTTTCTGCCGCTAAACCGGTGATAATTTTAACGTCGTCCTTGATAATGTGACCCTAAGTCTCTTAGCCCCTTATTAACACTATTTCTTCACTGCCTATTTCTTCACTGCCGATGCTTTAAAAAACTGCAAAAATGTAAACTTCTCCTTTTAAATAGAGGTGGGTAATAAATAAATTCTGCCTCGGTGGCAGAGTTCACAGAGTTTTGCGCACTCCGCGTTACACTTGTAACACAGAGTTCCTGCATAGCTCCCCCAACTGCCTCGTGGTGGAGTTTTTTTTCGCACACTTGTAAGTGTCCAGCACTCCTCCTGTTCATGGCCCGGCCGGGCCCCGCCCTAGCGGGGAGCATGCTAGCCACTCACAAAAAATTAAAATTACATAGTTTTACTATCATTTTCTTTTCCTGTAACTGACTGATGAGTGGGGCAATGCTCCTCCGCCATTACAGAGGAGCCGCCCCAGAGATCTGGTGTCCCCTAGGTGATTTTCAGGTGCTAAGCGGGAACCCAGCGAGATGTTTTCAGAGCGAGCCTTCATGACCGACATGATGAGAAAGGTGCTGCAAGTTGCAGCAAAGAAGCAACGCCGTCCGGCACGACTCGTGGTGCCGTTCGTGCTGGTTCTGCAGCACAGAAAAAGCTTCTGGTGCTAGAAATCAAGGGGCAGAATGACGTACCGATTCCGCCTGCTCGTGGAACGCCGCGGAATCTTGCGGGGGTTTCATGCAACTCTGCGGAATTAAACAGAGTGAAGCTCCGCGAGTTCCGCCCGCCCCTACATAAAAGGAAGACCCCGTTTCCATCAAGGAAAACAGGCGGTAGTTAAGAAAATTTAAATATGATCACAAACATGGTGGTCTGCTGACCCCAATAGGCTGCCATCCCTGTGAAGGCCTCAAATCGGAGAGAGTCGCAGCTTGTGACTTACCTCATCAATATTTACTACTGTGACCCACTCTGATTCCTTATTTTGTGAAATAATTTAGTGGTTGTAATAAGTTGGCGCGCAAACTGCAAATGCCTTATGCAGCCACAGTGGTAGTGCAGGACGCCGATCAGACCCTGTGCCCTGCGCTAAGCTGATATGGCACGTCACCTCGGAGTTCCATGACCTTATAAGGGAGCCCAGCCTTCCGCGTCATTCCTCTGTACGGTCACATACTTCCTCAGTGATTTACAATATCCTTATAATGTAGGACACGGGTACCTTTTCCCATTTCCCCTTGTTTTTAGCGGTAGTAGTATAAACGTAGGAGCTCACCTAAGTAAGTTCACGGAGCCCTACCCTGCCTCCTGCTCCCTCCCTTCTGTAAACATTGGTTTCCTTGGCTTCGCACTGTCCCTCCCCACCCTCCCCACCCGCTTCCCATCTCTGCACCCCCCTCCCCGCAGCAGACAGCTTTACTAGGATGGAAATAAGGACATTTTCTCAGTTTGAGTGTTTGTCGTAAAAAGTGAGGATTCGCCAGAAGACGGTTTACGAGAAGCGGAGACGCTCATATACTTTCACTGCCCCGTGAGGTCCACGTCGGAAGCGAGCATGGAGGGGCCCTACCGTTCCTGGGCGAGAAGGGAAGGGGGTGGGAGAGGGGGGGGGGGAGGGGCTTGCATCATGAGATGGATGACCGGCCTGCAAGGGATTATAGCGTTTATAAAGCGAAGTGCGCTCTTGTCAGCTTTCGCTCCTTGTCTCTATAATCCGTCTGATGGGAGAGGGTGGGGCATCTCTGATCCTCCGACGAGGGGCAGGCAACGAGCTTTAGATAGGGTGGGTGGGGTGAAGGGGGGCGGAGGTGGGGCGGAGCCGAGTTCCAGAGACATATCGACCGTATTAGATACGAGGAAAGATTATTGAAGGTTCTCAGGCTAAGAGGTCACAGAAGCCATCACTGCAGAGGGTATTGAGGCCATCACAGAAGAGGGTACTGGAGGCCATGACAGGAGAGGGAACTGAAGGCCATCACTGCAGGGGGTACTGGACGCCATGAGAGGAGAGGGAACTGAAGGCCATCACTGCAGAGGGTACTGGAGGCCATGCCAGGAGAGGGTACTGAAGGCTATCACTGCAGAGGGTACTGGAGGCCATCACAGAAGAGGGTACTGAGGCCATCACAGAAGAGGGTACTGGAGGCCATCACAGAAGAGGGTACTGGAGGCCACCACTTCAGGGGCTACTGGAGATCATCACTAAAGAGGGTACTGAGGCCATCACTGCAGAGGGTACTGGAGGCCACCACTGCAGGGGCTGCTGGAGGCCATCACAAGAGTGAACTGAGTCCCTCACTGCAGAGGGTACTGGAGGCCATCACAAGAGTGTACTGAGTCCATCACTGCAGAGGGTACTGGAGGCCATCACAAGAGGGTACCGAATCCATCACTACAGAGGGTACTGGAGGCCATCACAAGAGGGTACTGAGTCCATCACTGCAGAGGGTACTGGCGATCATCACTAGAGACGGTACTGAGGCCATCAATGCAGAGGGTACAGGAGGCCATCACAGAAGAGGGTACTGGAGGCCACCACAGCAGGGGGTACCGAAGGCCATCACTGCAGAGGGTACTGGAGATCATCAATAGAAACAGTACTGTAAACTATCACTGCAGGGGTTACTGAGGCCATCACTGCAGAGGGTACAGGAGGCCATCACAAGAGTGTACTGAGTCCATCACTGCAGAGGGCACAGGAGGCCATCATAAGAGAGTACCGAGTCCATCACTGCAGAGGGTACTGGAGGCCATCACAAGAGGGTACTGAGTCCATCACTGCAGAGGGTACTGGAGGCCATCACAGAAGAGGGTACTGGAGATCATCACTAGAGAAGGTACTGAGGCCATCACTGCAGAGGGTACTGGAGGCCATCACAGAAGAGGGTACTGGAGGCCACCACTGCAGGGGGTACTGGAGGCCATCACTGCAGGGGGTACTGCAGGCCATCACAAGAGAGTGTACTGTAGGCTATCACTGCAGGGGGTACCGAGGCCATCACTGCAGGGGATACTGATGCCATCAATGCAGGGGGTACGGAGGCCATCACTGCAGAGGGTACTGAAGCCATCACTGCAGGGTATATTGGAGGCCATTACAGGAGTAGGTACAGGGGCCATCACGGCAGAGGGTACTGAGGCCATCACTGCAGGGGGTACTGTGGCCATCACTGCAGGGGGTACTGGAGGCAATCACTGCAGAGGGTACTGACTCCATCATTGCAGAGGGTACTGAGTCCATAACTGCAGAAGGTACTGGAGACCATCACAAGAGAGGGTATGAAGTCCATCACTGCAGGGGGTACTGGAGGCCATGACAGGAGAGGGTACTGGAGGCTATCAATGCAGGGGGTACTGGAGGCCATCACTGCAGGGGGTACTGGAGGCCATCACTGTAGAGAGTACTGGATGCCATCACTACAGAGGGTACTGGAGGCCATCACTGCAAGGGGTACTGGAGGCCATGCCAGGAGGGGGTACTGGAGTCTATCACTGCAGAGGTAACTGATGCAATCCCTGCAGGGGGCACTGGAGGCCTTCACTGCAGAGGGTACTGAGTTCATAACTGCAGGGGGTACTGGAGGCCTTCACAGGAGAGGGAACTGGAGGCTATCACTGCAGGGGGTACTGAGGCCATCACTGCAGGGGGTACTGGAGGGCATCACTGCAGAGGGTACTGGAGGCCATCACTGCAGAGGGTACTGGAGGCCATGCCAGGAGAGGTTTCTGGAGGCTATCACTGCAGAGGGTACTGAGGCCATCACTGCAGGGGGTACTGGAGGCTAACACTGCAGGGGGTACTGAAGGCCATGCCAGGAGAGGGTACTGGGGGCTATCACTGCAGAGGGTACTGAGGGCATCACTGCAGAGGGTACTGGAGACCATCACAAGAGAGGGTACAGGAGACCATTACTGCAGAGGGTAATGGAGACCATCACCGCAGGGGGTACTGGAGGCCATGCCAGGAGAGGGTACTGGGGGCAATCACTGCAGAGGGTACTGAGGCCATCACTGCAGGGGGTACTGGGGCCATCACCGCAGGGGGTACTGGAGGCCATGTCAGGAGAGGGTACTGGGGGCTATCACTGCAGAGGGTACTGAGGCCATCACTGCAGGGGGTACTGAGACCATCACTGCAGGGGGTACTGGAGGCCATGCCAGGAGAGGGTACTGAGGCCATTACAGGAAAGGGCACTGAGGCCATCACAGGAAAGGGTACTGAGGCCATCACTGCAGAGGGTTGTAGAGGCCATCACAGAGTGTACTAGAGACCATCACTAGAGAGGGTACTGGAGGCCATCAATGCAGGGGGTACTGAAGACCATCACTGTAGGGGGTACTGGTGGCCATCACAGGAGTGGGTACTGGAGGCCACCACTGCAGAGGGTACTGAAGGCCATCACTGCAGAGGGTGCTGGAGGCCATGACAGGACAGGGAACTGGAGGCCATCACCACGGAGGGAACTGAAGCCATCACTGCAGAGGGTACTGGAAGCTATCACTGAAGATGGTGCTGGAGGTCATCACAGGAAAGGGTACTGAGGCCATCACTGCAGGGGGTACTGGAGGTCATGACAAGTGAGGATACTAGAGATTATCACTGAGGAGGGTACTGGAGGCCATCACAGGAGATGGTACTGAGGCCATCACTGCAGGGGGTACTGGAGACCATGACAAGAGGGGGTACTGGAGGCCATCACCACAGAGGGAACTGAAGCCATCACTGTAGAGGGTACTGGAAGCTATCACTGCAGATGGTACTGGAGGTCATGACAGAAAAGGGTACTGAGGCAATCACTGCAGAGGGTACGGGAGATTATCACTGCAGAGAGTGCTGGAGGCCATGACAAGAGAGGGCACTGGAGGCCATCACTGCAGGGGTTACTGGAGGCCATGACAGGAGAGGGTACAGGACGCTAACACTGCAGACGGTACTGGAGGCCATCACTACAGAGTGTACTGGAGGCCATCACTGAAGGGGGTACTAGAGGCCATCACAGGAGAGTGAACTGTAAGCCGTGACAAGAGAGGGTATTGGGGGCCATCATTACAGGGGGTACTGGAGGCCATGACAAAAGAGGGTATGGGAGGCCATCACTGCAGAGGGTACTGGAGGCCATGACAAGAGAGGGTACTGGGGGCCATCACTGCAGGGGGTACTGAAGGCCATGACAAGAGAGGGTCCTGGAGGCCATCACAGCAGAGGGTACTAGAAGCCATCACTTCAGAGGGTACTGTAGGCTATCACTGCAGAGGGTACTGAGACCATCACTAGAGAGGGTACTGGAGACCATCACTGCAGAGAGTACTGGAGGCCATGACAAGAGAAGGTACTGGAGGCCATCACAGCAGAGGGTACTAGATGCCATTACAGCAGAGGGTACTGAGGCCATCAGTGCAGAGGGTACTTAGTCCATCACTGCAGAGGTTACTAGAGGCCATGCCAGGAGAGGGTACTGGAGGCCATCACTGCAGAGGGTACTGGAGGAAATCGCTGTAGGGGGTACTGGAGGGCATCACTGCAGAGGGTACTGGAGGCCATCACTGCAGAGGGTACTGGAGGCCATGCCAGGAGAGGGTACTGGAGACTATCACTGCAGAGGGTACTGAGGTTATCACTGCAGAGGGTAGTAGACGCCATCACAAGAGAGGGTACTAAGTCCATCAGTGCAGGGGGTACTAGAGGCTAACACTGCAGGGGGTACTGAAGGCCATGCCAGGAGAGGGTACTGGGGGCTATCACTACAGAGGGTACTGTGGCCATCACTGCAGGGGGTACGGAGTCCATCACTGCAGGGGGTACTGAGGCAATCACTGCAGGGGGTACTGAGGCCATCACTGCAGGGGTACTGAGGCCATCACTGCAGGGGGTACTGAGGCCATCACTGCAGGGGGTACTGAGGCCATCACTGCAGGGGGTACTGGAGGCCATGCCAGCAGAGGGTACTGGAGGCCAATACCACAGAGAGTGCTGAGGCCATTACAGGAAAGGGTACTGAGGCCATCACAGGAAAGGGTACTGAGGCTATCACTTCAGAGGGTACTAGAGGCCATCACAGTAGAGCGTGCTAGAGATTGTCACTAGAGAGGGTACTGGAGGCCATCACTGCAGGGGGTACTGGAGACCATCACTGTAGGGGGTACTGGAGGCCATCACAGTAGTGGGTACTGGAGGCCATCACTGCAGAGGGTACTGGAGGCCATCACCGCAGAGGGCACTGGAGGCCATGACAGGAGAGAGAACTAGAGGCCATCACCACACAGGGAACTGAATCCATCACTGCAGAGGGTACTGGAAGCTATCACTGCAGATGGTACTCGAAGTCATCCCAGGAAAGGGTATTGAGGCCATCACTGCAGGGGGTACTGGAGGCCATGACAAGAGAGGGTACTGGAGATTATCACTGAGGAGAGTACTGGAGGCCATCACAGGAGACGGTACTGAGACCATCACTGCAGGGGATACTGGAGGCCATGACGAGAGGGTACTGGAGGCCATCACTGGAGGGGGCACTGACGGCTATACCAGGAGAGGGTACTGGAGGCTAACACTGCAGCGGGTACTGGAGGCCATCACTACAGAGGGTACTGGAGACCATCACTGCAGGGCGTACTAGAGGCCAACACAGGAGAGGGTACTGGAGGCCATCACTACAGGGAGCACTGGAGGCCATGACAAGAGAAGGTACTGGGGGCCATCACTGCAGTGGGTACTGGGGCCATCACTGCAGAGGGTCCTGGAGGCCATCACTGCAGAGGGTCCTGGAGGCCATCACAAGAGGGTACTAGAGATCATCACTAGAGAGGGTAATGGAGGCCATCACTGCAGAGAGTACTGGAGGCCATGACAAGAGAGGTACCTGGAGGCCATCACTGCAGAGGGTACTGGAGGCCATGACAAGAGAGGGTACTGGAGGCCATCACTGCAGAGGGTACTGAGCCCATCACTGCAGATGGTACTGGAGGTAATCACAGCAGTGGGTGCTGCAGGCCATCACAGGAAAGGGTACTGAGGCCATCACTGCGGAGGGTACTAGAGATCATGCCAGGAAAGGGTACTGGAGGCCATCACTGCAGAGGGTACTGGAGGCCATCACTGAATGGGGTACTGGAGGGCATCACTGCAGAGGGTACTGGAGGCCATGCCAGGAGAGGGTACTGGAAGCTATCACTGCAGAGGGTATTGAGGCCATCACTGCAGAGGGTAGTAGAGACCATCACACAAGAGGGTACTGAGGGCATCATTGCAGGGGGTACTGGAGGCTAACTGTGCAGGGGGTACTGAAGGCCATGTCAGGAGAGGGTACTGGGGGCTATCACTGCAGAGGATACTGAGGCCATCACTGTGGGGGGTACTGAGGCCATCACTCCGGGGGGTACTGGTGGCCATGCCAGCAGAGGGTACTGGAGGCCAACACCACAGAGAGTACTGAGTCCATTACAGGAAAGGGTACTGAGGCCATCACAGGAAAGGGTACTGAGGCCATCACTTCAGAGGGTACTAGAGGCCATCACAGTAGAGTGCACTAGAGATCATCACTAGAGAGGGTACTGGAGGCCATTACTGCAGGGGTACTGGAGACCATCACTGTAGGGGGTACTGGAGGCCATCACAGTAGTGGGTACTGGAGGCCATCACTGCAGAGGGTACTGGAGGCCATGAAAGGTGAGGGAACTGGAGGCCATCACCACAGAGGGAAGTGAATCCATCACTGCAGAGGGTATTGGAAGCTATCACTGCAGATGGTACTGGAAGTCATCCCAGGAAAGGGTATCGAGGCCATCACTACAAGGGGTACTGGAGGCCATGACAAGAGAGGGTACTGGAGATTATCACTGAGGAGGGTACTGGAGGCCATCACAGGAGACGGTACTGAGACCATCACTGCAGGGGGTACTGGAGGCCATGATGAGAGGGTACTGGAGGCCATCATTGGAGGGGGCACTGGAGGCTATACCAGGAGAGGGTACTGGAGGCTAGCACTGCAGAGGGTACTGGAGGCCATCACTACAGAGGGTACTGGAGGCCATCACTACAGAGGGTACTAGAGGCCATCACAGGAGATGGCGCTGGAAGCCATGACAAGAGAGGGTACTGGGGGCCATCACTACAGGGAGTACTGGAGGCCATGACAGGAGAGGGTACTGGAGGCCATCACTGCAGTGGGTACTGGAGGCCATGACAAGAGAGGGTACTGGAGGCTATCACTGCAGGGGGTGCTGGAGGCCATGACAAGAGAAGGTACTGGGGGCCATCACTGCAGTGGGTACTGGGGCCTTCACTGCGGAGGATACTGGAGGCCATCACTGCAGAAGGTCCTGGAGGCCATCACTGCGGGGGGTACTGGAGGCCATCACTGCAGAGGGTACTGGAGACCATCACTGCAGGGGGTACTGGAGGGCATCACTGCAGAGGGTACTGGAGGCCATCAATGGAGAGGGTACTGGAGGCCATGCCAGGGGAAGGTACTGAAGGCTATCACTGCAGAGGGTACTGGATACCACCACAAGAGAGGGTACTAAGTCCATCACGGCAGGGGGATTGGAGGCCATGACAGGAGAGCGTACTGGAGGCTATCACTGCAGGGGATACTTGAGGCCATGCCAGGAGAGGGTACTGGGGGCTATTACTACAGAGAGCACTGAGGCCATCATTGCAGGGGGTACTGAGGCCATCACTGCAGGGGGTACTGGAGGCCATGCCAGGAGAGGGGACTGAAGGCTATCACTGCAGAGGGTACTGGAGACCATCACTGCTGGGGGTTCTGGTGGCCATCACTGCATGGGGTTCTTGAGGCCATGCCAGGAGAGGGTACTGGAGGCTATCGATGCAGATGGTACTGGAGACCATCACTGCAGGGGGTACTGGAGACCATCAGTGCAGGGGGTACTGGAGGCCATATCAGGAGAGGGTACTGGGGGCTATCACTGCAGAGGGTACTGAGGCCATCACTGCAGAGGGTACTGAGGCCATCACTGCAGGGGGTACTGAGGCCAGCACTGCAAGGGGTACTGAGGCCATGCCAGGAGAGGGTACTAGAGGCCATCCCAGGAGAGGGTACTGAGGCCATTACAGGAAAGGGTACTGAGGCCATTACAGGAACGGGTACTGAGGCCATCACAGGAAAGGGTACTGAGGCCATCACTGCAGAGGGTACTAGAGGCCATCACAGTAGAGTGTATTAGAGATCATCACAGTAGAGTGTATTAGAGATCATCACTAGAGAGGGTACTGGAGGCCATCACTGCAGGGGGTACTGGAGACCATCAATGTAGGGGGTACTGGGGGCCATCACTGCAGAGGGTACCGGAGGCCATGACTGGAGAGGGAACTAGAGGCCATCAACACAGAGGGAGCAGAAGCCACACTGCAGAGGGTACTGGAAGCTATCGTTGCAGATGGTACTGGAGGTCATCACAGGAAAGGGTACTGAGGCCATCACTGCAGAGGATATGGAAGATCATCACTGCCGAGGGTACTGGAGGCCATCACAGGAGACTTTACTGTGGCCATCACTGCAGGGGGTACTGAAGGCTATTACAAGAGAGTGTACTGGAGGCCATCACTGTAGGGGGTGCCTGAGGCCATGCCTGGAGAGGGTACTGGAGGCTAACACTGCAGAGGGTACTGGAAGCCATCACTACATAGGGTACTGGAGGCCATCACTGCAGGGGGTACTAGAGGCCATCACAGAAGAGTGCATTGGAAACCATGACAAGAGAGGGTACCGGGGGCCATCACTGCAGGGGGTACTGGAGGCCATTACTGCAGGGGGTACTGAGTCCATGACAATAGAGGGTACTGGAGACCATCACTGCAGAGGGTACTGAGACCATCACTGCAGGGGTACTGGAGGCCATCACAGGAGAGTGCACTGGAAGCCATGACAAGAGAGGGTACTGGGACCATCACTGCAGGGGGTACTGGAGGCCATGACAAGAGAGGGTACTGGAGGCCATTGCTGCAGAGGGTTCTGGAGGCCATCACTGCGGGGTTACTTGAGGCCATGACAAGAGAGTGTACTGGAGGCCATCACTGCAGGGGGTACTGGAGGCAATGGCAAGAGAGGGTTCTTAAGGCCATCACTGCAGAGGGTACTGAGGCCATCACTGCAGAGGGTACTGGAGGCCATCGCTGCAGAGGGTCCTGGAGGCTATCGCTGCAGAGGGTCCTGGAGGCCATCACTGCGGGGTACTGGAGGCCATCACTGCAGAGGGTACTGGAGGCCATCACAAGAGGGTACTTGAGGCCATGGCAAGAGAGGATACTGGAGGCTATCACTGTGGGGGGTACTGGAGGCCATCACTGCAGAGGGTACTGAGTCCATGACAATAGAGGGTTCTTGAGGCCATCACTGCAGAGGGTACTGAGACCATCACTGCAGAGGGTACTGGAGGCCATCACTGCAGAGGGTACTGGAGGCCATCACAAGAGGGTACTGGAGGCCATCACAAGAGAGGATACTGGAGGCTATCACTGTGGGGGTACTGGAGGCCATCACTGCAGAGGGTACTGAGTCCATGACAATAGAGGGTTCTTGAGGCCATCACTGCAGAGGTTACTGAGACCATCACTGCAGAGGGTAGTGGAGGCCATCACTGCAGGGGGTACTGGAGGCCATGGCAAGAGAGGATACTGGAGGCTATCACTGTGGGGGGTACTGGAGGCCATCACTGCAGAGGGTACTGAGTCCATGACAATAGAGGGTTCTTGAGGCCATCACTGCAGAGGGTACTGAGGCCATCACTGCAGTGGGTACTGGAGGCCATCGCTGCAGAGGGTCCTGGAGGCCATCACAAGAGGGTACTGGAGGCCCTCACTGCAGAGGGTACTGGAGGCCATCACAAGAGGGTACTAGAGATCATCACTAGATAGGGTGCTGGAGGCCATCACTGCAGAGAGTACTGGAGGCCATGACAAGAGAGGGTACTGGAGGCCATCACTGCAGAGGATACTGGAGGCCATGACAAGAGAGGGTACTGGAGGTCATCACTGCAGAGGGCACTAGAAGCCATCACTGCAGAGGGTACTGCAGGCTATCACTGCAGAGATTACTGAGGCCATCACTGCAGATTGTACTGGAGGTCATCACAGCAGAGGGTACTGCAGGCCATCACAGGAAAGGGTACTGAGGCCATCAGTGTAGAGGGTGCTGAGTCCATCACTGCAGAGGGTACTAGAGGCCATGCCAGGAGAGGGTACTGGAGGCCATCACTGCTGAGGGTACTGGAGGCAATCACTGTAGGGGGTACTGCAGGCCAGGAGAGGGTACTGAGGCCATCACTTCAGAGGGTACTGGTGGTCATCACTGGAGAGGGACCTGCAGGCCATCACAGGAAAGGGTGCTGAGTTATCAGTGCAGAGGGTAATGGAGGCCATTCTTGCTGAGGGTTCTGAGACCATCACTGCAGAATGTACTGTTGGCTTTCACAGGAGAGGGTACAGAAGGCTATCTCTGGAAGTGATACTGAAGAGTACCACAGGAGAGGATACAGAAGAGCATCACAGTAGAGAGACTGAACGTCATCACAGGAGAGGGTATGGCGCCCATCACAGGAAAGTGCTAGAGGCCATCACACGAGAGAAATTTCAGGGTATCACAGGAGAGAGTACTGGCGAATAGCACACCAGAGGGCACTGGAGGCCATCTCATGAGAGGGTATGGAGGCTATCCCCTGAGAGAGACAGGATGTAGCGGGTACTGGTGGCTGTCTCGCAGGAACTGATACTCAATTTTATCACAGGGGAGGATACATAACGTCATCACAGGAAAGGGCACATGCTAAAGAGAGGACACTGGAAAGTATCACAGGACAGAGCACTGTAGATTGTTATGTTATCAGCATTTATAAGGAGCACGTATACCAAACGGTTTCATGATGCTGGAGTAACAGAAACACTGCATGCTGCTCGCACTTTCAGTCATATGTTTGTTTAAAGAGCCATATTTGTTAGGAGTTTACTAAGGGCCTGATTTAGATCTTAGCAGTTGGGTTATTCCATGAGTACGTTGACGGGTATCCCGTTTGCCGAAGTATACATTTCACTATATGCTACGGGACTTATATTTCGGTGAATGCCATATCCATCACCGTTGTGACAGAGTAACCCGTCCACCAAGATCTAACTCAGGCCCTAAATCTGGAGTAACAGGGAGTCCTCCTAGTATCAAGTGGAAGGCTGTTCCAAATACGGGACGATAGTACAGAAAATCTAAAGTCGCAGATTCTCCTCTATTTGAAGGAGGGAAAAGTAAGAAGTTCAGGTGAGCGGATCTGAAGTGTCGGGTGGTTTGTATTTTTGAATGCGGGCTGAGATAAAAGCTGGGCTGCTTCCATAGAGAGATTGAAAAATGATGCATCCAGTCTTAAATACAGTTCGCTGTTTTACCGGCAGCCAGTGTAGGTTCCTCATCAGGGGGGTGATGTGGCACTTTCTTGCCTGGTTTTGTGCCAGTGGTAGTCTACAGTTGAGATCCTCAGGGAGGTCCAAGTACAGCGAGTTTGAAAGCTTTTAGTCTATCTTTGAGATGACTAAAGCTTCGAAGGTAAGAAATGGAGCTATCTTTCTAATTTTACCAAGCTGTGAGAAACAGGATGATATCATTGCCCCTAACTGGAGTTTCAGTGGCAATTTGTTATAAATAAGGACTCGGAGACTCTTAACTGAACTCTTAGGCTGGGGGGATAACCATTGCTGCTGGCCAGAATATGTCCCAAAGACCAAGTTACTGGAGACCATTGAAGTAGACAGTACTCTACATTGTGCACAGGAGAGGGTAGCAGAACCTTCACTTTAAATGACCCATTAAGGATACAGCCGTCAGAGGAGAGAATAATGGAGGCCACGAAAGGAGAGTGTACTGAAAGGCGATCACAGGACAGCGTAGTGGAGGTCAGCACAGGACAGGATGCTGGAGGCCATCACTGCAGAGCGTACTCTAGGCTCTCGCAAGAGATGATACTGGAGGCCCCCAAAGGAGAGGACACAGGAGACCATCCCACAGGAGATGATTATTAAAGCCATCACAATAGAGGTTGAAGGCCAGCATGAGAGAGAATACTGGAGACCACTCCAATAGATTATACTGGAGGCTGAAAGGGCGGAGGTTTCTGGAGGCAGCCACAAAGAAGACCGGCCCCTTTATCTATAAAAGCAGGGAGCATGCCGGTCATAGATTTCAAGTCGCTTGGTTCAGCAGCAAATACCACTAATACCTGGTTGGTTGTCCACAAAAGGCCCTTTCATCTATTGGCGGATTGAACGGCCAGTAGGCCCAGCAGCAAATGATGATGCCGCACGTTCTCTCATACATCGCTTGTCTGCTGTCAGATGGGGTCCATATGTAGACTTGGGGATAACCGTAGTGCTGCTTCGTGCAAATTCTTGCTGACGGTATCCCCCTGTCTTCATTCAAGAAGGTGTCCCCTTGCCCTCTGTAGGACTCCAATATTGGAAGGTTACAAAAAGACAGTAATTATGTTCATGTATCCAGTCGAGCCTTACAGTACAGGTCCTTGAGAAAGTCCTGATGAGGCCCGTGGAAAGCTGTTTAGGCCAAAACGTGTCAACAATTTTAAGAAGTCTCCCCACCGCACAGTGAAAAATGAGGGCTCAAAATGTGGTGAGATACAAATGCAAGACAAACCATTCCCTCTTCCTATTAAGAAATTTGGCTTTTCCATTCCAAAATTACCCCTACCTGGGAGTATGGGCCCGTGGATTTTAAAAAGAAAATCTCAGGGACTCAGAGACTATGAAATATATTTCCGTTTACAGAGTTTTTTCAGAATAAGAATTTTTTGTTCTTCCTATATGCAAGAATAAAACATATGTACATAGCGACATATTGGAATATATGGAATTGTACTTTAAAACCTGAAAAAAATTGTTGAGTGGGCCATATTATCATGTGTATTGTTAATTAATTTACAGTTCACTTGTTTCATGTAACATTTGTTTTTTTCCTTAATAGTGGTATTTGTACATTACTTTACTTCCACAGACTTGCAGGGTGCAACCCCACGGCTATTCTGATCATACAGGAGAGGGCACTTGAGACTCTCACAGTGAACATTACTAAAGGCCATCACACCAGAGGGTCCTTAAAAAACGTCACAGAATACATTACTGAAGGCCATCACACCAGAGGGTCCTGAAAAACGTCGCAGGATACATTACTGAGGGCCATCGCACCAGAGGGCTCTGCAAAACGTCACAGGATACACTACTGAAGGCCATTAACACCTGAGGGCACTGCAATACCTAGCAGGATAAATTACTGAAGGCCATCACACCAGCGGGCACTGCAATACCTCACAGGATACACTACTGAAGGCCATTACACTAGCGGGCACTGCAAAACATCACAGGATGCATTACCGATGGTCATCACACTAGCGGGCACTGCAAAACGTCACAGGATACATTACTGATGGCCATCACACTAGCGGGCACTGAAAAACGTCACAGGATACATTACTGAAGACCATCACACCAGAGGGCACTGAAAAACGTCACAGGATACATTACTGAAGGCCATCAAACAAAAGAACACTGCAAAACGTCACAGGATACATTACCAAAGGTCATCACACCTGAGGGCACTGCAATACCCCCACATGATACATTACTGAAGGTCAACACACCAGAGGGCACTGCAATACCTTACAGGATACATTATTGAAGGTGATCACACCAGAGGGCACTGAAATACCCCACAGGATATATTACTGAAGGCTATCACACCAGAGGGTACTGCAATACCTCATAGGATACGTTCCCGAAGGCCATCACACCAGAGGGCACTGCAATACCTCACAGGATACATTAACGAAGGCCATCACACCAGAGGGCACTGCAATACCTCACAGGTTACATTACCGAAGGCCATCACACCAGAGGGCACTGCAAAACGTCACAGAACCATTACCAATGGCCATCACACTAGCGGGCATGGCAAAACGTCACAGGATACATCACTGAAGGCCATCACACTAGAGGGCATGGCACAACATCACAGGATACACTACTGAAGGCCCTCACACCAGAGGACACTGCAATACCTCACAGGATATATTACCGAAGGCCATCACACCAGAAAGCACTGCAATACCTCACAGGATACACTACAGAAGGCCATCACACCAGAAGGCACTATAATACTTCACAGGATACATTACTGAAGGCCCTCGCACCAGAGCACACTGCAAAATGTCACAGAAGCATTACCAATGGCCATCACACTAGTGGGCACAGCAAAACGTCACAGGATACATTACTGAAGGACATCACACCAGAGGGCACTGCAGTACTTCACAGGTTACATTACTGAAGGCCATCATACCAGAGGGCACTGCAAAACCTTGCAGGATACATTACTGAAGGCCATCACACCAGAGGGCACTGCAATACCTCACAGGATACACTACTGAAGGCCATCACACCAGAGGGCACTGCAATACCTCACAGGATACATTACTGAAGGCCATCACACCAGAGGGCACTGCAATACCTCACAGGATACACTACTGACGGCCATCACACCAGAGGGTACTGCAAAACGTCACAGGATACATTACCGATGGGCATCACACCAGAGGGCACTGCAAAACTTCACAGGATACATTACCAAAGGCCATCACTCCAGAGGGCACTGCAAAATGTCACAGAAACATTACCAAAGGTCATCACACTAGCGGGCACTGCAAAACATCACTGCGTACATTACCGAAGGCCATCACACCAGATGCCACTGCAAAACATCACAGGATACATTACTGAAGGCCATCACACCAGAGGGCACTGTAATACTTCACAGGATACACTACAGAAAGCCATTACACCAGAGGGCCCTATAATACTTCACAGGATACATTTCTGAAGGCCCTCACACCAGAGAACACTGCAAAATGTCACAGAAGCATTACCAATGGCCATCACACTAGCGGGCACAGCAAAACTTCACAGGATACATTACTGAAGGCCATCACACCAGAGGGCACTGCAATACCTCACAGGATGCATTATCAAAGACCATCACACAAGAGGGCACTGCAATACCTCACAGGATACATTACTGAAGGCCATCACACCAGAGGGCACTGCAATACCTCAAAGGATACATTACTGAAGGCCATCACAACAGAGGGCACTGCAATACCTCGCAGGGTACACTACTGAAGCCATCACATCCGAGGGCACTGCAATACCTCACAGGATACGCTACTGAAGGCCATCACATCAGAGGGCACTGCAATACCTCACAGGATGCATTACCAAAGACCATCACACAAGAGGGCACTGCAATACCTCACAGTATACACTACTGAAGGCCATCACATCCGAGGGCACTGCAATACCTCACAGGATACACTACTGAAGGCCATCACATCAGAGGGCACTGCAATACCTCACAGGGTACACTACTGAAGGCCATCACATCCGAGGGCACTGCAATACCTCACAGGATACGCTACTGAAGGCCATCACATCAGAGGGCATGGCAAAACGTTAAAGATACATTATCAATGGTCTTCACACCAGAGGGCACTGCAATACTTCACAGGATACACTACTGAAGGCCATCATGGGTAAGGACACTGGAGACCATCATACAAGAGAGCGTACTAGTGACTGTCTCACACAGGAGAGTGCTGGGTGGACTTCTTCAGACAGTTTATACCATTCCTTTGCTTCAGCAAACTAGGCTTTAGACAGGTCGGACTGACCAACGTCTGCAGATGCTGCCGGATCGCCACACTTGCACCGCTGTCGCTGCTTTTTACCTATGTACTGTCAATGTGAGATCTTCATATTTCTACCTTTGTTTCCATTGGTTAGTTCACTATCATCAGCTGGTTCATTTGTTTTTGTTGATGTTTTTGCACCTTGATAAGATGTGCTTTTTAATCTTTTGATTGCTCTATCTTTTCTTTTATGAAAATCAAATAAAGGCTGTTAATTGATTGATATGGGACAGTTACTGAAACCTCGGCTGTGAATTACGTCTGTTTTAGAAAGAGTAAAGATGAAAGGCCACTAAGCAACAGAGCTATCCTGTACAATGTCACTACCCTGACCTCACTCGAAGGAATCTTAAGGACAGGTGGGAGCTTGAACAGCCTGAGCCGGGTCCAGCTGCCTCCACATTTCAACCCTGGATTCAATGCCTGGGCACCCTTTTGGGTGATTGGACTCTGGATTCAAGTGCATGGATACCCTTTCGGGTGATTAGTGCGCTATACAAATCAACATAACAGAACCTGCCCAACAGCAGGGGGCTATTTTTCATTTGAAACTTTCCTTCATAATTCAGGTTCAGTAAGTTGTGTCCACATGTTTTTACTTCTCAGAGGAGATTAAAAAGTTCCTTTGTTAGACTTGGCATCTTTTGGCATGTTTCCCCTGAGTTTTTGCTTTCTGCCCTCCCGGTTTTGACTCTGTTTTTACTGGCGTAGTGTTTCTGCGCTCTTTTCTCACTGCTGATCAGTGGTAAAGTGCAATTGCTCCTGTGGTAAAGTGTGTTATGGATTGGTGTTTCCCTGATTGGATATTTGATTTACTTTTTGGACCCTAGTAAAGTGCACTGCATGTGCCAGGGCCTGTAAATCAAATGCTACCAGTGGGCCTGCTGCACTGATTGTGCCACCCACGCGAGATGCCATAAAAAGGCAACTCAGACCTGCCATTGCAGAGTCTGCACGCAGTTGGTAACTGCTGTGTCGACTTGGCAAGTGCACCCACTTGCCAGGCCCTAAACCTTCCCTTTTCTACATGTTAGTCACCCCTATGGTAGGCCCAAGGTACCCCTGTGGGCAGGGTGCAGTGTATGTGAAAGGTAGGAAAAAGTGTGTTTGGCATGTCCTGATAGTGAATTACAGTCCATTTTGTTTTTCACTATTCAAGGCTACCTGTTCCCCATAGGACAGAATGGGAAGTTTGTTTATAACATCTTATAGCAAAAACCAAAGGAAATGATGGACGGAGTGTTGAACATTGCAATCACTCACACCCAGTCAACTGATCTGGGTTTAATCCATCAGCGTTCTTTAGCCCACTCTGCCACCCCAGTTCAGACATGGCCATACGCAAATCAGTCTGACCCTGTGCCTCATGGGAACAGTCCAGCCCTAACTGCCAAGCCATGTCTTCCCTGGACCGGAAACAAGCTACCTAGGACCAGTTTCTGGCATTTCAGCCATCTTCAGCCAGGCTTGCTTGAATCCAGTTCCAAAGTGAGCAAGGGACTCACGTCTGAGCATACCCTGCCAACTTATGCAGACAAAGCAAAAACCAAAGGAAATGATGGACGGAGTGTTGAACATTGTAATCACTCACTCCCAGTCAACTGATCTGGGTTTAATCCATCACCGTTCTTTAGCCCACTCTGCCACCCCAGTTCAGACATGGCCATATGCAAATCAGTCTGACCCTGTGCCTCATGGGAACAGTCCAGCCCGAACTGCCAAGCCATGTTTTCCCTGGACCGGCAACAAGCTTTCTAGGACCTGTTTCTGGCATTTCAGCCGTCTTCAGCCAGGGTTGCTTGAATCGAGTAGCAAAGTGAGCAAGGGACTCAGGAAAGGGCTGAAGAGACCTGGGCTGCGATGGGGGAAGAGGAAGGAGGTTTTCTTGCACCTCAAAGGGTCTGGACTGCCTCTGACAATGCCGTCTCCACCTCCTGCCAGGAAATCACACCAGAGAAGGCAGACTGGTTCTGGCTGGGCACAGACACTCTCTGCCTAAGAGATCAAAGGATTTTGGGATATAAATATTGGGGCCCAGACCTCTGATCTTTATAACTCTTTTGGATCGAGAAGACTGCCAAGAAGAAGAGCTGGAGAAGCTGTGAGAAGGACCTACCACTTTGCTGTGTGCTTTGCTATGTTGGCCTGCAGTGGCTGCTTCTGTCTTGGGCCGTGAAAGGACTGGACTGAACTTTCTGCAATCTGCATTTTGAGTTTCTCCAAGGGCTTGAGGTAGAGCTTGCCCCCTGTTCAAGAAGTCTCAGGAACAACAAAGGCTTCAAGCTCTTCTGCCCGCAGCACTGGGGACTGTGTGTTTTGTGCTGCAACAGAGGAAAAGCCACTCGACTACGTCTACGACGCCGCTGCTGACTCCGTGTCCTGAAAGCACCGCAGAGGGCACCGCCGCAATGCCGCACCGCGACCTTGGTCTCACCGACGATGCCTGCTGACACTATCACCGAGCCGTTGCTCGCACCGCAACCTGTGGGCACCGCACTCCACACCACCTCGCTTCACGATGATGCCTTGGTATCCCCGACAACGCCACTCCAAGCCGGAATCAACACCGCTGCTTGCACCGTGGTTTGAGGGCACCACTTATAAAGTTACACGACGCACCGCCCTCATTCCACACCGCAGCCTTGGCCTACCGATGCCGGTGCGATCTACTCCAGTTCGTCAGCCGACGACAGCGCTTCAGCAACAACGCCGCCGCTGCTTGCATCGTGACCTGCCAGCACCGTGACCTGTGGGCACCGCACTCTGCACCGCCTCGCTTCACGATGATGCCTTGGCACCGCAGAGGGCACCGCCTTCATCTCGCACCGTGATCCTGGTCTCACCGATGACGCCATCCGACGCTGCCACCGAGCCGCTGCTCGCACCGCAACCTGGGGCACCGCACGCAGCACCGCTGCACTTCGCACTGCAGCACACGACGCCTGCCGATGCCAGCGCTCCTGATCCCAACAGAGAGGAGGTCGACCTGCAACGTGTGTGACTTCGAGGGCCCCCACGACTCCTGCACCGACCTCCGGAACCGACGCCTGCGGACGCCGTGTTTTCGGAAGCTCGAGAGGTTGCTGACGCCCTGCATTTCTAAAAGGTACTGTTTGCGGGTCTTGCGGACACCGTAGCTGGCCCGCGACTCTGCGGTCAGCCAGAACTGTTTGAATTTGTTTGCTCACAATGCCGTGATAGCTCCGGACGGAGCTATCGACATCAAGGAACAGTTTTTAAAGCTTATTTTGACAACTGTAGATTTATAAGTACTGTATTGTGGATTTTTATCGTTTTTGGTCTTATCTTAAAGTATATAAAAATATTGGCTATTTTTCTAAACTGGTGTGGTGTCCTTTTGTAGTGCTTACACTGTATTACTGTTGGTTATGTGCAAATGCTTTTCACACTGCCTCTAAGTTAAGCCTCACTGCTCGTGCCAAGCTACCAAGGGGGTGAGCAGGGGTTATTTTAGGAGTGTAACTCCCTTACCCTGACTAGGAAGAAGGGTCCCTATTTGGACAAAGGTGCAAGCCCTTTCCAACTAGAGACCCTCATTCCTAACATCCTTCCTCTCTTGCCCCTTCTGGCTGTAGGGAGACAATGGTCCTCTCCAGACTACACTACTGTAATTCCCTCTGCCTGGGACTTTCGCAGTTTCCAGTACATTGATCCAAATCATCCAGAATTCTGTTGCTCAGCTGATTATGGGTTAGAATAAGAGATCTGGAATCTCTACCCACCTTAGGACCCTCCACTAGCTACCCATGAAACAATGATGTCTCTTTAAGGCACTTTACCTTTGTTAATAAGAACACCACTTTACAGCCAGCTCTGGTTTCAGACCTACTGCCCATATAGACGTCTTCTCTATTCTTCTGGCAAACTAATACGTGTCCCTAAAATCTGCACGGCTAAGAAGTCTGGCACAGCGTTGCCTATCTGACTGCCAAGGCCAGGAACTCTGTTCCAATGCATATTAGTTCAAATAGCTCTTTACTACTCTTCAGTAAGCTTTGAAGAACCTATCTATTCTCTCTAAGATGTATGCCTCTCACTCATCCCCTAGCGCCAGGACCCCGGTCCTGGGGTATCTGGGTGCTTTACACATTTCGGATTAATAAATCGACAACACGTAGCTGCACCTGGAAGCCTCCACCATCTTATAGAAATGAGGAGACTGACCAGAGAGGGGCCCTGGATATTGTTGAAGTTTAGGACCACCAAACCTTATGGAGTGGAGCTCACCCGCGAGGGAGATACAACACATGTCTCCCTTAGCGATTCAGTGAGAGCCCTGAGTGTCACTGAAGACCCACCTTGTCAACAGCCCCAGGGCGGGTCTTTTGTAACTAAGAGCTTGTTGAAGATCATCGCTCTAGTGAATGCACTGTACCTCCAGGCAGTGTTTGTTTTATTCCCAGGATGACCGCCCACATGTGTATGCATGCACGATGGCCATCTTGGAATAGCATTCCTTTTAGTTTGAAAAAATTCCTGACAAAATGGCCATGGCGTGGGCATATGTATACAAACTGTCCATCTTGGTATTATTTTTCTTGAACTTATAGAAAAACCATTCCAAGATGGCTTCCAGAGAAGTTTCATGGCTTGCATGTAAGAAACAAAGACGTAACCCTCTGGCCTGATTTGTCCAGGCTCAGGCTGTCAAATTTTGAAGCCAGAACTAATCAATGAATTGAGCCTCTGGGCGGCATATGTTCCCTTGAGGAACCATCAAAACGTGACGCAACAGATTTATTTCCAACGGCAGGATAATTGGGCCTTTGAACTTGCTGATATGGACAGAAAGTAATGCCTGCTAAAATAATTTTGACAACTACCCTGCCAGGTGGGGCTCCTTAATACTATTTTCATCTGTGTAAATGTTTAATACGTGCAGGATTGCCCTTGTGGTCAGGCAGTTGCCCTGCCTCGGTGACAGACACATCCTGGCAGGTTGCAGCCTGCTTTGAAATATTTGGCCTCAACCATCCATCTGCGGGTGAGAAGAGAGGCACCAGGTTTTCACTCCTAATGAGGCGGTGCCAGTGGGGACGCCTGAATGCGGCCATATGTCTCCACATTAAGACTCATGGCCTTGAGAATGAAGTTGCCGCAATGCAGAATCCGTGTTTCATCCTTCTGAAGTTGGTAACTTGGTAACCATTACATTAGGTACTAGTAACATTTGTAAATTACAGCGCTGAGAAACAGCTGGGATGTTGTATGAAGCGTTATAAAACAAGTGCAGATTATTTCTATTGCAATATATTTGCCCATTTGCTGAGTGTAAAAGAATTCAGTCCTATGGGGCACATTTTGTGTTGGGTTTGAGAGCCAGATGTACGACCAAATTTAGCATGCGCAAACGGGTTAGCGACCCATTGGCGCATGCTAAAATTGGTATGGCCATGTACTAACAATTCATTTTGCAAATAAATTGCGACTCGCAAAAAAGTGTTTAGAGACTCGCTATTGCAAAGGGGTGTTCCCTTCCAAATAGCGACTCTCCAACCCATGTACTAATGTTTTGCGACCAATATTGCGGTCGCAAAACACATGCAATTACCACCTACTTCAAGTAGGTAGTAATGCATTCGCAAATGGGAAGGGGTGTTTGCAAATGCATGCGAAAATAATTTTTAAGGGCAGGCAGTGGTCCCAGGGACCACTGACTGCCCTTAAAAAATGAAATGATTTTTTTTTTTAATGCATCCTGTTTTCCTTTAAGGAAAACGGGCAGCATTAAAAACAACTGCTTTATTGGAAAGCAGTCCCAGACATGGTGGCCTGCTGAGCCCAGCAGGCAACCATTCCTGGGAGGGCCAGCCATTCCCAATGGGGTCCCAAAATGCGAGTGCCTCATTAATGTTAATAAGCCTCGCATTTTGCGACCCCATTAGGAATCGCAATCAGTGTCTCTGACCCTGTTGTACTTAGTAAATTACGACTCGCAATCGAGCGCATATTGTGAGTCGCAGTTTAGTATGGTTGTACATCTGGCCATGAGTCACAAAAGTGAAACAAATTGTTTCAAAGTGTAGAACTGGAATTCCCTTACCAGCCCTAAAGTAACAAAAAGTAGTGATATGCGCTATTTTGAGGTACTTTGAGTCAAGGAGCAGTACCAAAGCAAGGTACTAAAAAAGGTAGACAAGGCGTTGTGCCACAGATCTATGCCTCCTTGAGGCATCCATACCATTGGGGAACACTTTTCTTTTTCCTCCAAGGTTTCTTCCAACTTGTATGCGTGCTGTACCGTACACCACACAAACAAACTTGGAAACGTCTGAAAGTAAGTACAAATGTAGTATTTTGCACTGGAAAGGAACCCTTCCACTAGTGACCAGGGAATGACACTCCAGTAACTGAATAACTCACCTTTGGTGGTGGCTGACCAAGCGCAAGGCTTCCTTTCAGAGGTGTAGCAGCCAAGAGGCTAAGGTTACTACACTGCAAACAACAAACTCAAAAGATGGGCAGCCAGGCAATCCAAATGTAAACCCCAGGCCAGGAAGAGATTGTGGGAGATGGCTTAATGTTGTCGGGTGGACAAGACCTGAACTGACCAAAAGCAAACTGTACAAAGGGTCGGTCAAGAAACGGCTTCCTATTGTTTTCATTGATGAGCACAAGCAGGGCTTTAATTGGGCGGGGTCCTGCCGGTGCTCAGCACTGGCACTTTTAAAAGGCAGCTGCTGAGACGGGTCCCTATCAGGCTCTCCATTTTACCCTCACCCTCAGCGTGAAAAACAAATCTTACCTCTGCAGCAGTGCCACCCTTCTCTGCCTTTGACGTAACTTCAAAGAGACTCCTTCTAATTCTTTCAGGATCATCGTTTGAAAACTGAAGCATTTTCAATGCTATAGACAACGAAGCCATAGTTGTTGCTTAGTTATCTTATGTAACTAACAACCATTGACAAAGCGAATAGTCCTGGCTTGTTGTAGGTGCAATGTTACTTCTTGTATTAAATATCTGGATGCAATGACAGAAACAGCAAAGGACCAGTCGGGCGGCACACTAGGCCAAGCACAGGTTTTTAGCTTAGGTGTTTTTAATCCACGCCCTTAACTATATAGGCCACGCCCCTTTGAGAGACCCTTCAGTTTTTTTTTATCCCACTTGACCAGAGTTGATGGGGTGAACCCCAGTATGTTTCTGCCAGAGTGGTTCTTGAGATGAAAGAGGGGTGGGCTCCCATGGATGGATGCAGACCAATAGCTCTTATTTCTAGAGCTAGTCGAGACAGCAAATTTGGAAAGAGGGTTGAGCCAGAGCTGAGTCAGGGGTCAATCTCGGCTCTAAGACCCAACGCAGGTGTCAAGACATCAAAAGATTTGGCATGTAAGTGACAGCACATACCATATGAAAACATGATCAAATTATAAATGGGTTATTTGTTAACACTTGTACTTAATTTGAATACATGGAATGAAATCACTTTATTGGTATCTGTTAAAAGTAATAGCATTGAAATATAAACGTTTCCCCACCCCTATGCTCTGACGATGCTGCCATGAGTGAAGCAAGAGACGCCATCTTGTCAAGGGCACTGTATATCGTAATATTGTTATTCTATGTGGAGCAACATTTTTTGTTGACACAAAAGTGACGTGTTTATTCAGCCCATAGCAAGAGTTAGCTCATGGGGCCCTTGGTTTGATAATCCAAATGGAGCTCAGTGAAGTGATCTGGGTAGTATCAAACAATTTGGTGAAGTGGGGTAGCCGGGATTTGGACTCAGATTCCCTAGCTACACATTGCATAATTCAGCCACTGAATGAATATCTCCTGCTGGCACACTTAGGGGCATATTATCAAGCACGACGTTAAAATTATCGCCGCTTTAGCAGCAGAAAACTGCCGCTAAAGCGGTGATAATGGGCTTGATAATATGCCGCAGAGAATTCCAAAAGAAGCCCATGTTCACACCAGGGGAATTCTCAAGGGCATATTATCAACGCCTTAATTTTAACGCAGTTTCTTGATTATATGCCCCTAAATTATTACGTGATTAAAATGAGTAAACTGTTTTGAGTAAATGCAACGATGACATCTTAATTCATTTGGACACGATACATGTACATAGAATAGAAAGAAAAACGTCTTTCTTAAATAGTGCTTAGTCAAGCACAGATGGTTATTTTTATAATATCGTTGTCTTTTCTTGATTTAACAAAAGGTAAAGAGGTGGAGAGTCTGAACCTAAATGACAGAAATTACAACCTGTAGCAAAAAAAAGAAAAAAGAAGAAAAATAGAATAAGGAACCCTGCCGCAGCACAGAGTGCTGCCTGTCGTGGGTCTGCAGTGAGACACGTGATCTGCACCTTAACTCGGCCACAAACAAGCTCTTAAGAAGTCAGAGCCCAGCTATCCCGCCTTCAGCATTTTGTTTTATCTTTTAAATCCTCTATTAGGGTTGGAAGAGAGAAGTGCCTGGGATGCTTGTTTGGCTCTATTGCGGCCTTCAGTCCTCCTGGGGCAAGGGCTGGCCCAGGGTCAGTCACAGAGGCTGTGCCAGACCCGACCCTTGCCCAGCTTGCCCACCCCTCCTCATTTCCTATGCGTTCTTCATCACTTGTTAACGATCCCGCAAAAATGCGATTTATCAAGTCATGCAAGGCCCCCGTTCGTGGCTCTGTGTGGCTAGATAAATCTGGAGTAACGCAACACAGTGCAAATTGCTGCGTTGCGTTACTCTGCGCCAGGGAGGTGTTCCATGGGTGGAGCGTGGGTGTTCCCACACAAAACCCATGGATTTTGATACATTCCCAGATTTACCATTACTGGTAGACTTGTGTGTGTGCCAAAAGGCTACACCTTCCCAGGGGAGGCGTAACGAGGAGAAATATCTTCACTTCCCTTGGTGAAACTTCCTTCACAAAAACAATCCTACTTACATGGTGCACGGGTGCCTGCATTGGCGCTAGGCAGCACTTTGTGCAGCAGCACTTGAAAAATGCAGGAATGCACCGTATGATGTTAAATACAGCACATTCCTGCACTTTCCCTGTCACGCAGCGCAGCAAGGTGGCTTGCTGCGCTGCGTGACCTACATAAAATTGACAAATGTTTTGGACTATGTGCGACTTGGTGAGGCTAGCAGGTGTTGACGGTACACATTGCAGTTTTTGGAATTTGGGTTTTAATCCTGGCTTTCCCACTTGACTAAACTGTGTGATCCTGGGAAAATTGTTTTAGCGCTGCAAGTAACTACTGCCTAATCTGCCAGAAGATGTGTTTAGAACCGAACTAGCTGCTGAATTAGGCATTATACAGAGTGCTGCACATTTACACTAAAGTCAGCAATACAAGCAGAAAACCTTCTGCTGTCACTGGCTGTGGTTCTTTGGAGTAAAAACTGCCACCCACAGCTGGGCATGATGACTCCCATACATTGCGACCCATGACACGGCTGAGCGGGCTAATGCACGTGCTGCAGAGAGTTTTGTAAAACACGCAGTGCATTCTGGGCCCTGGCCCTGCAGTACTGACTGCCCTTTCATCTTCATTCAACAAGTCCCATGAAGTTGAAGATCCAGAACTTTGCTGTTATCACTTGATGATTGTTCTAGAAATGCAGGACCAGATACTATTATGTTCATTTCTATCAATGTTACTCTCTTTAATATTGTTTTTATACTAATTATTTTTTTATTGTTTCGCTATCATTTTCATTTTTATATTTGTATTTTTTATACTATCACTTTTTTGTTATTATTATTATTACGATTGCCTTCAAATCTCTCCTCAATTATTCACTCATTTCATTTCAGCATCTTTATTCTGCTATTTAAGAATAAAACATCCATAAAAGTACATCTAAGAAAAATTAACACATAATTTACAATACCAATTATTAAGAGCAGTTCATTCCTAAATTATAGCAGAATGCTTTTCCTTACATTAATCGATTTAAGAATGAACAGCGCGAAATTATAACATGTTAGCGGATCCTCTAATGTCACCAAAAGTTTCATAGCTATTTTCTGGGACCTATTGTTATGGGCAACAAACAGGGGCTTAAGATAAAAACATCTAAGATTACGATATAAATGACAGAATAATAGAAAGTGCAATGTGCTTTGTTTACTCATGTCACACGGACATGGTACCAAAAATGATGGGCGTGATTTCATTTTGGGAAAAGCGACAAAATAATGGGCATTGCCACATCTCAATCTCAACAGCACAAAACGGTGCTGTACATAAGTCGCAGGTGAAAAATAGTTATTGGCTCCCTCCTGTAGCACAAAAGAGTTATATAAGGCGACGGTTGGTTTATTTTGTTCTGACATTGCTCTAAAATCCCGCCTTTGTAGCAGGAAGGAGTCTTTGATCTCTTTCTTGGTAAAGGACAATATTTTTATAGGGTCCGACCGTACAGATAAATTAAACAAATTTCCTAATGTGGCATTAATAGAAGATAACCACAGAATTTTTATAACATAATTCAAATTTAAACAATCTAAAATAATTGACCTAGTAAAAGCCGTCTCTTCCAGTCTCCAAATTGATGCCCATAATACCAATGGCCCAGCCATTACGGAGTCCACTAAAAATTGAAGCCCCACCTCATGATGTGCAATGGTATTTGATACGGAGGATGGTAAGTACAACAGACGTTTTAAAAAACAATTTTCTTCTGTTTGCAGGGCCGAGCTATTGGAATAACCCCAAAGACCTGCTCCATAAAGGGCTGTGCTTACTCCTTTAGCTTTGTAGATGGTTACCATTTCGTTGGCTGGTCGATTTCCTAGTTTGGAAGAGAATTTAAAGATCCCTTGGTTTCCCTGCTCATTTTTGCTCTTGTATTTAAAATATGTTGAGTCCATGTGCCATTTCCCAAAAATAAAATACCAAGGTAGCAAAAGGAGTTTACTGTAAGTATTGGGGTGCTGTCAATAAAAAAGGTTTTACAAGGTTTCTGTTTGACCCTGCAAATCATGGTAAATGTTTTCGATTTGTTAATTACCATTCTCCTTTGTGTCATAAAATCTGAGAAACCATCAATCAATATTTGGAGACCTAGCGGGGTCCGTGCTAATAGTACTGCGTCCTTCGCATATAACTATACGGGTATCGGACGACCAGCCACCCTTGGAGTATCAGCCTGTCTAGATTGCAAATGATTATCCACCCCGTTAATGAAAAGGGAGAATAGAATTGGCGCTAACACGCATCCCTGCCGTATCCCCGCCCTACTTTAAATATAGATGAACATGCGCCCTGGGTACCAAAGCAAACTTGAACAGTTAAGTTCTCATTTAGGCGGGAAAGAAAGCCAACGACCGCCCTTGGGGCTCCCATGGAGGTCAGAGTTTGCCACAGTAAATTATGGTTACTCTCATTAATATTGTTTTAATACTCATTTTTTTGTATTGTTTCATTATCATTTTGATTTTTGTATTATTTTATACTATCACTTTTGTTGTCTTTATTAATATTATGATTTCCTTCGAATCTCTCCTCAATTATTCACTCATTACAGAAGTATTCCAACGTTAGAAGGTCCATGTAATTACAAGATGGTGTCACTACTCGCTTGTTATCGTTTTTTACAAGTTAGCATTGATGTCACAGTGCTCCATCCTTCAGGGCCGTACAAATCGAGCAGTCTTCTTCCCTCAGGAGCTGAGAGAAGAAGGTGACCAGCCAACTACAAGCAAAAAAGTCTGCATCCAGCATGGAAAACAGCAAACTCACACCTGTTCCAACGCACAGAGATTCTGCCCGACTAGCAGCTCCCAAGCTCGGCAGAGAGGTGATGAGAGCCTCGTCTCCTTGGTAGTAACTTCCTTTGTCAAGTAAGGACAGATCTGTCTCTTTACAGGGAGGAGGGCCGCGCTCTGCCTCACTTGTACAGTGAAAAGCACCGGCTATGGGCAGAAGCTGCCAAGTCGCTTTAGCCTGGGCGCCAGATGTAATATAAAGCAATCATTGATAAAGCCATTAGGTCTTGTGGACTTTGGCTTTTTCAATGCGTTTGCTTTGGTGCTCCCAAACATATATATACGCACACTGGTGAC
The DNA here is from genome assembly GCF_964204655.1 of Triturus cristatus. NCBI lineage: Eukaryota > Metazoa > Chordata > Amphibia > Caudata > Salamandridae > Triturus > Triturus cristatus. The sequence continues at coordinate 1,055,724,773 of NC_140588.1, forward strand.
AATAGAGCCAGTGTAGTTATGGTTAGGACGGAGATTCTATAGCTGAGACAGTTTTTGTTTTCTTAATACCTTTGATGCAGTTTATGAATCTGCACAAAACGTTCACAAAAAGTTTATCTACTATAACACCTTGGTGAAAAATTTGTGCTAGCACCTCTGCAGCTGGGCCGCTTGAGTTGTGTAGCTTACGGTGGTGGTGTACTGGGCGGTGGTGCCAGCACATGCACAACCTACAGTTCTGGAAGCTTGCAGCGGGTGGTAGTGTACTGGGTGAGTTGTACAAGTCCCTCTGCAGCAGAGTTCCATGAGTCCATTTACCTGGCACCCAGTGATGGTGTACTGGGTGAGTCTTACTACCCCCTTCACAGCCGAGCCCTATCAGTCCATGAATCTTGCCTCTGATGGTTGTGTAACAGGCAGGCACCAGTGGCAAAGAAAAGTGTAAGGGAGGAGCAAAAGTGAGTTTTTTTCATTTTAATTCCTAAAGGAAGATTTGCTCTCCAATACAGAAAAAACAGCTGGCCCGAATTACACCAAGCTTGGTCCAAAGTTACAACACTACGCAAGTATTAAAACCAGGCCTGTTTTAAGGGTTCCAAAAGGATTTTTCTCCCGCATATAAAATTAGAACAAATAGTGCAAATTTTTGTTGTGGAATACGCGGATCAAGCATCTGGATTCGCAGATCTGAGCGCGGCCCTCCAGCGTGCATTCAAGGATCCCATTTGGGATCTGCGAATCTCTCATAAAACACATAAGTCTGCTCAAAGACCAGATCCTGCCACCAACCGCCACTGCACGGGCCGTACGCAATGGGATTGGAAACGGAGGGGCTAGTACTGGTGCCTGCCTGTTACAAAACCATCAGAGGCAAGATACATGGACTGATAGGGCTCGGCTGTGAAGGGGGTAGTAAGACTCACCCGGGACACCATCACTGGGTGCCAGCTAAATGGACTCATGGGGCTCTGCTGCAGAGGGACTTGTACAACTCACCCAGTACACTACCACCCGCTGCAAGCTTCCAGAACTCTAGGTTGTGCATGTGCTGGCACCACCGCCCAGTACACCACCACCGTAAACTACACAACTCAAGCGGCCCAGCTGCAGAGGTGCTAGCACCGCCTGCCTGGGTCAGCACTACAGGGTGCAGGCTTCACGGACTCAAGGGGCCTGGCTGTGGATGTGCAATTATCACCAGACTGGTACACCACCATTGGATGCAAACTTCATGGATTCAAGGGCCCCAGCCATGAAGGGGCTAGTTCCGCCAGGTTGGTACGTCACCACTGTCTGCAAGCTTCGTGGGATCAAGTGGCCCTGCTGTGGAAGTGCTAGTATTGCTCATCCAATACACCACCACCAAGTGAGTGCAAATTTCACAGACTCAAGGGGCACAGTTGCAAGACAAGCACCGGATAGGTGCAATCCACATGACTTAAAGGGACCTCACTGCACAGGCACTAGTACCCCCAGCTCAGTAGACCACCATTGGGTTCAAGCTTCAACAACCCAAGCGGCCTAGCCATGGGGATACTAGTACTGTCAGCCCAGTAGACCGTCACCGAGTGGGGGCAAGGGTCTTGGAGTCAAGGGCCCCAGTTGCCAAAAGAAAGAACTATAACCGCCCACTTGGTACACCACCACAGGGTGTATTCTCTGCAGATGGCTAGTGCCACTCGGTCAGAACACCTCCGCCAAGTGCCGTAGAGGCGCTAGTACTGCCTGCTCAATGCACCATCATTGAGTGTGAGCTTCATGGCTCAAGGGGTCCAGGCTGTGAGGAGTTAGTACCACTCAATCGGTACAACACTAAGTGCAAGCCTCACAGAGCCCGGGGCAAGGCTGCCAAGGGGCTAGTAACGCCCACCCAGTACATCACCGCCAGGTGCAAGCTCAGCGTCATGAGGCCTGGCTATGGAGGGGCTAGTACCATCCACCCAGTACACCACCGCCAGGTGCCAGCTCAGCGTCATGAGGCCTGGCTATGGAGGGGCTAGTACCATCCACCCAGTACACCACCGCCAGGTGCAAGCTCTGCGTCATGAGGCCTGGCTATGGAGGGGCTAGTACCATCCACCCAGTACACCACCGCCAGGTGCAAGCTCAGCGTCATGAGGCCTGGCTATGGAGGGGCTAGTACCATCCACCCCGTACACCACCACCAGGTGCAAGCTCAGCGTCATGAGGCCTGGCTATGGAGGGGCTAGTACCATCCACCCCGTACACCACCACCAGGTGCAAGCTCAGCGTCATGAGGCCTGGCAATGGAGGGGCTAGTACCATCCACCCAGTACACCACCGCCAGGTGCAAGCTCAGCGTCATGAGGCCTGGCTATGGAGGGGCTAGTACCATCCACCCAGTACACCACCGCCAGGTGCCAGCTCAGCGTCATGAGGCCTGGCTATGGAGGGGCTAGTACCATCCACCCAGTACACCACCGCCAGGTGCCAGCTCAGCGTCATGAGGCCTGGCTATGGAGGGGCTAGTACCATCCACCCAGTACACCACGCCAGGTGCCAGCTCAGCGTCATGAGGCCTGGCTATGGAGGGGCTAGTACCATCGACCCAGTACACCACTGCCAGGTGCAAGCTCAGCGTCATGAGGCCTGGTTATGGAGGGGCTAGTACCATCCACCCAGTACACCACCGAGTAAAAGCTTCACGGATTCACAGGTTACACCACGGCTAGGTGCAAGCTCCATGAATTCAAGGGGCCCAGGCTGTGGAGGAGTTAGTACCACTCAATCGGTACATCACTGCTATGCGCAAGCCTCACAGAGCCACGGGGCAAGGCTGCCAAGGGGCTAGTGATGCCCACCCAGTACACCATCGCCAGGTGCAAGCTCAGCGTTTTGAGACCTGGCTATGGAGGGGCTAGTACCATCCACCCAGTACACCACCACTGAGTAAAAGCTTCACGGATTCACAGGTTACACCACGGCTAGGTGCAAGCTCCATGGATTCAAGGGGCCCAGCTGCAGAGGTATCCGTCCATCCATACAACAAGAGTGGGTTCAAGTTTTATGGTGGTGCATGCCCATGAGGCATGGTATAAGGTGGTACAGCAAAGCTATAACCCACCCACTGTTGCAAGTTTCACAGACTGAAGGGGGCTGGCTGCACATGGCCCTGCAGCTGACCCCCACTGTGTAGGGTCACAGACCATGAATAATGGAGGTTGTACATCTGCAGAGGGGAGGTGCAGGGCCTGAGAATATGTCCGGCTATGCAGCCCGCCCGCTGTATTGGCTGAAGAATGCTTGAAGTGCTGGTTAAACGGCCATGGAGTGGGGGAGTGTGGCCTGGCCAGAGTCCAGTCCCTGCGCCCCTTCCCAAGCAGCGCACAACTTCCAGTCCATTGGTGTGACTGCCACTGCAAACAATCAAAGGCCAGCCAAAGTGGATGTCAGACACCCACGAAGGATGGGTTTCCGAGGTCACATCCTGCACCCCAGCTTTCGATGTGCACAGCTAAAGGCCACCTGTTGACGTTGGTGCTCAGGGCTTGGCCTGTGAGGTCTTGGGTGCTACCCTAACTGTATGGAGTCGGTACACGTACACACTGAAGAGTAGCTGTTGGAGTAGGTTTGAGAACAGCATCTGCATACGCAATGCTTGGTATAGTTAGGATACAAGGGCTTACCGTAAAAACATGGGGGCAGATTTATAGGCCCCTTGCATCACTTTTACGCCGCCGTTACGTCACTTTTGTGACGCAACGGCGTTGTAAATAATGCGCCACGTAGCGACATATTTACAATGTGATGCATCTAGAGAGATGCGTCACGTTGTAAAGCCCTGCGCTACATTATACCTGAGTCAGGCATAATGTATGCAGGGTGGACGTTCCGACGCAAGAAAGTAACATAGTGAAGTCTACAAGATTTTACGACACCACTGAGTCAAAACCTTACGTCTGCTTGAAGGAGGTGTAAGGAATGACGCAGCACAATAAGTATAGGCCACCCCTGAGCATTGTCGGAACTGCGTTGGGCTTGTAACACGACTCCAGCAATGCGCTGCCCTTACGACAAAAGATGTGAAACGCATCTGTCTATCCTTGCACCACGGTGTTCCGCATTGTAAATGCAACGCATCCCTTGTGGCGCAAGGGTGTTTTTGCGTGTTGCATCTTAACTGGCGCATCCCTGCGAATATGCAGAGATGCGCCAGTTCTTGTAAATCTGCCCCATGATTTGCAATCAAGTCCAGATTCATACGTCTACAAGACATTTCCTGAATGGTTAAGTTGTCCACAAAAGTTTTCTGTAGAGACTGCAGCTATTCCAAAAATGTGTGCACATCAGTGATTAGATGTTAACTGAGGCTGAGGTGTGAAAATCCTCCATGCTGAATATGATTTAAAAACACAGAAATTCAATAAATAAATAAAGGATAAAGTAAACTTATTGTTAGGGTAACTCATAACAGAGTAATGTATGTTTAAAAAGTCTCTGAAAATCACTGAAAAAACCCCGTAGTTAATGTCAGTTATGGTTAAAAATCAAAACCTAAAAACCACTGAAATTTGCCAGGTATGGTTCAGTAAACTATATATAACTCGCATCCCCGCACACACGGCTTATGGCCTCACATATTACATCACTCATGACACGATGAATGACATCATAGCTGACATCTTGAATGACATTATTGATGACATCACACAATTATACCAATACTCTGCCATTAGCCATGTACACCTTGAGTTAAGCACTAGGCCAGTTCTGTGCCCAGTCCCCTGTGAGCAACCAAAACATAACGCATGTAGCTTTTGGCAATGGCCAGCAAAGATTGTACCTGCCACTCGGGCCGATGAACAAACCTCCACAATTGGTTAACACACACTACTCAAAGTCCTTAGCTATGCCTAGCTTAGGGCCACATTTGCAACTACACCCTGAGCTAAACTGCCTCTGAGTGGCTTGTCCTTATAGCGTACATCCTTGAGCCGTGAGCAGTGAAGCATACTCTTCAGCGAAGTCCTACAACTAGTCGCCCCGAACTCAGGGGCATATTATCAATGGCCAGTGATAATTATCGCTGGCCGTGCTTAGCGATAATTTTGTTATCGCAGGCTATCTCTGGAATTTATTGCCCTGGTAGCGCGTTATTAACAACGCATTTCTCCAGGGCGATAAAGATTCCAGAGATAGTGAGGTTATCGCCCTTTTGCAGGGAACATCGCTGATTTGCATATGGCTGGGTCCAAACTGGAATGGCATGGTGAGCAAAAAAACGAAGGATTTAGGCCCAGATCTCTGTACTGGGGTGAATGTATGACATTGTTCTGCATTCTGTCCATCAATAGTTCTTTTTGCACCCGTCTCTCTACATACAGAAGTACTATGCTGTATATGATCTTAGACCCTTTTATCTCTTTGTAAAAAAAATATTTTTAGACCTTATACAGTAATGTGAAGAGCAGTATTGTGGATGATGTCATTAATGATGGGAAAAGATGGTGGTCCGGTGCTAGTGGTCATGAGGAACTGATCCTCCTTACTCTCTGCCATAGACCTTATTTCTATAATAATAAGTTCCTGAATCCAAGATAGGAGAAAACTGAGTGAGCATAAGAGCCGGGCTCACACAGACAGATTAATATAATACTTGCATTTTTGCCTACTTTGTCATCAATTTACGCAGTTTTGATCACTCCATCCCAAAATATGGTGGTTCGTGGTCATCACACGCATGCCAACCTCCCGGAGGTAGAGCTGGGCCTGAGGCGTCTCGGTGGGGCAGTGGAAGCAGTGCCGGACCAGCAAAAATTGTTTGTAAGAAACAGTTATAGGGGCAACATCGGCCAGTGTTCAGCAAGAAACCTGGTTTACTGGTGGTGGCCGGTAAACTAACATACAACCTTGATGGTTGTTCGATGCAGGCTCACAACTCTGACATTAGTGCTGGCAACACCAGCAACTGGGATAGCTGTACTGTTAGCTGGAATGGTGACCAGCAGCACAACAATGTCTCTGCAGGGTCAGTCTGGGAGTCTGCTTCACAAGGTCCTAATGTTAGGAACTGTAGCAATGTCCCTGCAGGGGCAGTCAGGGAGTCTGCCTCACACGGTCCTAATGTTAGGAACTGTAGCAATGTTCCTGCAGGGGCAGTCAGGGAGTCTGCTTCACACGGTCCTAATGTTAGGACCTGTAGCAATGTTCCTTCAGGGGCAGTCAGGGAGTCTGCTTCACACGGTCCTAATGTTAGGAGCTGTAGCATTGGTCCTGCAGGGGCAGTCAGGGAGTCTGCTTCACACGGTCCTAATGTTAGGAACTGTAGCAGTGTCCCTGCAGGGGCGGTCAGGGAGTCTGCTTCACACGGTCCTAATGTTAGGAACTGTAGCAATGTTCCTTCAGGGGCAGTCAGGGAGTCTGCTTCACACGGTCCTAATGTTAGGAACTGTAGCAATGTTCCTTCAGGGGCAGTCAGGGAGTCTGCTTCACACGGTCCTAATGTTAGGAGCTGTAGCAATGTCCCTGCAGGGGCAGTCAGGGAGTCTGCCTCACACGGTCCTAATGTTAGGAACTGTAGCAATGCTCCTGCAGGGGCAGTCGGGGAGTCTGCTTCACACGGTCCTAATGTTAGGAACTGTAGCAATGTTCCTGCAGGGGCAGTCAGGGAGTCTGCTTCACACGGTCCTAATGTTAGGACCTGTAGCAATGTTCCTTCAGGGGCAGTCAGGGAGTCTGCTTCACACGGTCCTAATGTTAGGAGCTGTAGCATTGGTCCTGCAGGGGCAGTCAGGGAGTCTGCTTCACACGGTCCTAATGTTAGGACCTGTAGCAGTGTCCCTGCAGGGGCGGTCAGGGAGTCTGCTTCACACGGTCCTAATGTTAGGAACTGTAGCAATGTCCCAGCAGGGGCCGTCAGGGAGTCTGCTTCACACGGTCCTAATGTTAGGAACTGTAGCAATGTTCCTGCAGGGGCAGTCAGGGAGTCTGCTTCACACGGTCCTAATGTTAGGACCTGTAGCAGTGTCCCCGCAGGGGCAGTCAGGGATTCTGCTTCACGCGGTCCTAATGTTAAGAACTGTAGCAATGTTCCTGCAGGGGCAGTCAGGGAGTCTGCCTCACACGGCCCTAATGTTAGGAACTGTAGCAATCCTCCTGCAGGGGCAGTCAGGGAGTCTGCTTCACACGGTCCTAATGGCAGGAGCTGTAGCAATGTTCCTGCAGGGGCAGTCAGGGAGTCTGCTTCACACGGTCCTAATGGTAGGAACTGTAGCATTGGTCTTGCAGGGGCACTCAGGGAGTCTGCTTCACACGGTCCTAATGTTAGGAACTGTAGCAATGTCCCTGCAAGGTCCGTCGGGGAGTCTGCTTCACACGGTCCTAATGTTAGGAACTGTAGCAATGTCCCTGCAGGGGCAGTCAGGGAGTCTGCTTTACAGGGTCCTAATGTTAAGAACTGTAGCAATGTCCCTGCAGGGGCAGTCAGGGAGTCTGCCTCACATGGTCCTAATGTTAGGACCTGTAGCAATGTCCCTGCAGGGTCCGTCGGGGAGTCTGCTTCACACGGTCCTAATGTTAGGACCTGTAGCAATGTCCCTGCAGGGTCCGTCGGGGAGTCTGCTTCACAGGGTCCTAATGTTAGGAACTGTAGCAATGTTCCTTCAGGGGCAGTCAGGGAGTCTGCTTCACACGGTCCTAATGTTAGGAACTGTAGCAATGTCCCTGCAGGGGCAGTCGGAGAGTCTGCTTCACACGGTCCTAATGTTAGGAACTGTAGCAATGTCCCTGCAGGGGCAGTCAGGGAGTCTGCTTCACATGGTCCTAATGTTAGGACCTGTAGCAATGTCCCTGCAGGGGCGGTCAGGGATTCTGCTTCACGCGGTCCTAATGTTAGAACCTGTAGCAATGTTCCTGCAGGGGCAGTCAGGGAGTCTGCTTCACACGGTCCTAATGTTAGTAAATGTAGCAATGTTCCTTCAGGGGCAGTCAGGGAGTCTGCTTCACACGGTCCTAATGTTAGGACCTGTAGCAATGTCCCTGCAGGGGCAGTCAGGGAGTCTGCTTCACACGGCCCTAATGGTAGGAACTGTAGCAATGTCCCTGCAGGGGCAGTCAGGGAGTCTGCTTCACACGGTCCTAATGTTAGGACCTGTAGCAATGTCCCTGCAGGGGCCGTCAGGGAGTCTGCTTCACACGGTCCTAATGGTAGGAACTGTAGCAATGTCCCTGCAGGGGCAGTCAGGGAGTCTGCTTCACACGGTCCTAATGGTAGGGACTGTAGCAATGTTCCTTCAGGGGTAGTCAGGGAGTCTGCTTCACATGGTCCTAATGTTAGGAACTGTAGCAATGTTCCTGCAGGGGCAGTCAGGGAGTCTGCTTCACACGGTCCTAATGTTAGGACCTGTAGCAATGTCCCTGCAGGGGCAGTCAGGGAGTCTGCTTCACACGGCCCTAATGGTAGGAACTGTAGCAATGTCCCTGCAGGGGCAGTCGGGGAGTCTGCTTCACACGGTCCTAATGGTAGGAACTGTAGCAATGTCCCTGCAGGGGCAGTCAGGGAGTCTGCTTCACACGGTCCTAATGTTAGGAACTGTAGCAATGTCCCTGCAGGGGCAGTCAGGGAGTCTGCCTCACACGGTCCTAATGTTAGGAACTGTAGCAATGTCCCTGCAGGGGCAGTCAGGGAGTCTGCCTCACACGGTCCTAATGTTAGGAACTGTAGCAATGTTCCTGCAGGGTCCGTCAGGGATTCTGCCTCACACGGTCCTAATGTTAGGAACTGTAGCAATGTTCCTGCAGGGTCCGTCAGGGATTCTGCTTCACAGGGTCCTAATGTTAGGAACTGTAGCAATGTTCCTGCAGGGGCAGTCAGGGAGTCTGCTTCACACGGTCCTAATGTTAGGACCTGTAGCAATGTTCCTTCAGGGGCAGTCAGGGAGTCTGCTTCACACGGTCCTAATGTTAGGAGCTGTAGCATTGGTCCTGCAGGGGCAGTCAGGGAGTCTGCTTCACACGGTCCTAATGTTAGGACCTGTAGCAGTGTCCCTGCAGGGGCGGTCAGGGAGTCTGCTTCACACGGTCCTAATGTTAGGAACTGTAGCAATGTCCCAGCAGGGGTCGTCAGGGAGTCTGCTTCACACGGTCCTAATGTTAGGAACTGTAGCAATGTTCCTGCAGGGGCAGTCAGGGAGTCTGCTTCACACGGTCCTAATGTTAGGACCTGTAGCAGTGTCCCCGCAGGGGCAGTCAGGGATTCTGCTTCACGCGGTTCTAATGTTAAGAACTGTAGAAATGTTCCTGCAGGGGCAGTCAGGGAGTCTGCTTCACACGGTCCTAATGGTAGGAGCTGTAGCAATGTTCCTGCAGGGGCAGTCAGGGAGTCTGCTTCACACGGTCCTAATGGTAGGAACTGTAGCATTGGTCCTGCAGGGGCAGTCAGGGAGTCTGCTTCACACGGTCCTAATGTTAGGAACTGTAGCAATGTCCCTGCAAGGTCCGTCGGGGAGTCTGCTTCACACGGTCCTAATGTTAGGAACTGTAGCAATGTCCCTGCAGGGGCAGTCAGGGAGTCTGCTTTACAGGGTCCTAATGTTAGGAACTGTAGCAATGTCCCTGCAGGGGCAGTCAGGGAGTCTGCTTCACATGGTCCTAATGTTAGGACCTGTAGCAATGTCCCTGCAGGGGCAGTCAGGGAGTCTGCTTCACACGGCCCTAATGGTAGGAACAGTAGCAATGTCCCTGCAGGGGCAGTCAGGGAGTCTGCTTCACACGGTCCTAATGTTAGGACCTGTAGCAATGTCCCTGCAGGGGCAGTCAGGGAGTCTGCTTCACACTGCCCTAATGGTAGGAACTGTAGCAGTGTCCCTGCAGGGGCCGTCAGGGAGTCTGCTTCACACGGTCCTAATGTTAGGACCTGTAGCAATGTTCCTGCAGGGGCAGTCAGGGAGTCTGCTTCACATGGTCCTAATGGTAGGAACTGTAGCAATGTCCCTGCAGGGGCAGTCAGGGAGTCTGCTTCACACGGTCCTAATGGTAGGAACTGTAGCAATGTTCCTTCAGGGGTAGTCAGGGAGTCTGCTTCACATGGTCCTAATGTTAGGAACTGTAGCAATGTTCCTGCAGGGGCAGTCAGGGAGTCTGCTTCACACGGGCCTAATGTTAGGAACTGTAGCAATGTTCCTGCAGGGGCAGTCAGGGAGTCTGCTTCACATGGTCCTAATGTTAGGAACTGTAGCAATGTTCCTGCAGGGGCAGTCAGGGAGTCTGCTTCACACGGTCCTAATGTTAGGACCTGTAGCAATGTCCCTGCAGGGGCAGTCAGGGAGTCTGCTTCACACGGTCCTAATGTTAGGAACTGTAGCAATGTCCCTGCAGGGGCAGTCAGGGATTCTGCTTTACGCGGTCCTAATGTTAGGACCTGTAGCAATGTTCCTGCAGGGGCAGTCGGGGAGTCTGCTTCACACGGTCCTAATGGTAGGAACTGTAGCAATGTCCCTGCAGGGGCAGTCAGGGAGTCTGCTTCACATGGTCCTAATGTTAGGAACTGTATCAATGTCCCTGCAGGGGCAGTCGGGGAGTCTGCTTCACATGGTCCTAATGTTAGGAACTGTATCAATGTCCCTGCAGGGTCCGTCAGGGATTCTGCTTCACAGGGTCCTAATGTTAGGAACTGTAGCAATTTTCCTGCAGGGGCAGTCAGGGAGTCTGCTTCACACGGTCCTAATGTTAGGACCTGTAGCAATGTCCCTGCAGGGGCAGTCAGGGAGTCTGCTTCACATGGTCCTAATGTTAGGACCTGTAGCAATGTCCCAGCAGGGGCCGTCAGGGAGTCTGCTTCACATGGTCCTAATGTTAGGAACTGTATCAATGTCCCTGCAGGGTCCGTCAGGGATTCTGCTTCACAGGGTCCTAATGTTAGGAACTGTAGCAATTTTCCTGCAGGGGCAGTCAGGGAGTCTGCTTCACACGGTCCTAATGTTAGGACCTGTAGCAATGTCCCTGCAGGGGCAGTCAGGGAGTCTGCTTCACATGGTCCTAATGTTAGGACCTGTAGCAATGTCCCAGCAGGGGCCGTCAGGGAGTCTGCTTCACACGGTCCTAATGTTAGGAGCTGTAGCAATGCTCCTGCAGGGGCAGTCGGGGAGTCTGCTTCACACGGTCCTAATGTTAGGAACTGTAGCAATGTTACTGCAGGGGCAGTCAGGGAGTCTGCTTCACACGGTCCTAATGTTAGGAACTGTAGCAATGCTCCTGCAGGGGCAGTCAGGGAGTCTGCTTCACACGGTCCTAATGTTAGGACCTGTAGCAATGTTCCTTCAGGGGCAGTCAGGGAGTCTGCTTCACACGGTCCTAATGTTAGGAACTGTAGCAATGCTCCTGCAGGGGCAGTCAGGGAGTCTGCTTCACGCGGTCCTAATGTTAGGAACTGTAGCAATGTTCCTGCAGGGGCAGTCAGGGAGTCTGCTTCACACGGTCCTAATGTTAGGAACTGTAGCAATGTCCTTGCAGGGGCAGTCGGGGAGTCTGCTTCACACGGTCCTAATGTTAGGAGCTGTAGCAATGTCCCTGCAGGGGCAGTCAGGGAGTCTGCTTCACACGGCCCTAATGTTAGGACCTGTAGCAATGTCCCTGCAGGGGCAGTCAGGGAGTCTGCTTCACACGGTCCTAATGTTAGGAACTGTAGCAATGCTCCTGCAGGGGCAGTCAGGGAGTCTGCTTCACACGGTCCTAATGTTAGGAACTGTAGCAATGTTCCTTCAGGGGCAGTCAGGGAGTCTGCTTCACACGGTCCTAATGTTAGGAGCTGTAACAATGTCCCTGCAGGGGCAGTCAGGGAGTCTGCTTCACACGGTCCTAATGTTAGGAACTGTAGCAATGTTCCTGCAGGGGCAGTCAGGGAGTCTGCTTCACACGGTCCTAATGTTAGGAACTGTAGCAATGTCCTTGCAGGGGCAGTCGGGGAGTCTGCTTCACACGGTCCTAATGTTAGGAGCTGTAACAATGTCCCTGCAGGGGCAGTCAGGGAGTCTGCTTCACACGGTCCTAATGTTAGGAACTGTAGCAATGTTCCTTCAGGGGCAGTCAGGGAGTCTGCTTCACACGGTCCTAATGTTAGGAACTGTAGCAATGCTCCTGCAGGGGCAGTCGGGGAGTCTGCTTCACACGGTCCTAATGTTAGGAACTGTAGCAATGTTCCTTCAGGGGCAGTCAGGGAGTCTGCTTCACACGGTCCTAATGTTAGGAACTGTAGCAATGTTCCTTCAGGGGCAGTCAGGGAGTCTGCTTCACACGGTCCTAATGTTAGGAGCTGTAGCAATGTCCCTGCAGGGGCAGTCAGGGAGTCTGCTTCACACGGTCCTAATGTTAGGAACTGTAGCAATGTCCCTGCAAGGGCCATCAGGGAGTCTGCTTCACACGGTCCTAATGTTAGGAACTGTAGCAATGCTCCTGCAGGGGCAGTCAGGGAGTCTGCTTCACACGGCCCTAATGTTAGGAGCTGTAGCAATGTCCCTGCAGGGGCAGTCAGGGATTCTGCTTCACAGGGTCCTAATGTTAGGAGCTGTAGCAATGTCCCTGCAGGGGCAGTCAGGGAGTCTGCTTTACAGGGTCCTAATGTTAGGAACTGTAGCAATGTCCCTGCAGGGGCAGTCAGGGAGTCTGCTTCACACGGCCCTAATGTTAGGAGCTGTAGCAATGTCCCTGCAGGGGCCATCAGGGAGTCTGCTTCACACGGTCCTAATGTTAGGAGCTGTAGCAATGTCCCTGCAGGGGCAGTCAGGGAGTCTGCTTCACACGGCCCTAATGTTAGGAGCTGTAGCAATGTTCCTGCAGGGGCAGTCAGGGAGTCTGCTTCACACGGCCCTAATGTTAGGACCTGTAGCAATGTCCCTGCAGGGGCAGTCAGGGAGTCTGCTTCACACGGCCCTAATGTTAGGAGCTGTAGCAATGTCCCTGCAGGGGCAGTCAGGGAGTCTGCTTCACACGGTCCTAATGTTAGGAACTGTAGCAATGTCCCTGCAGGGGCAGTCGGGGAGTCTGCTTCACATTGTCCTAATGGTAGGAACTGTAGCAATGTTCCTGCAGGGGCAGACAGAGAGTCTGCTTCACACGGTCCTAATGTTAGGAACTGTAGCAATGTCCCTGCAGGGGCAGTCAGGGAGTCTGCTTCACACGGTCCTAATGTTAGGAACTGTAGCAATGTCCCTGCAGGGTCCGTCAGGGATTCTGCTTCACGCGGTCCTAATGTTAGAACCTGTAGCAATGTTCCTGCAGGGGCAGTCAGGGAGTCTGCTTCACACGGCCCTAATGTTAGGAGCTGTAGCAATGTCCTTGCAGGGGCAGTCAGGGAGTCTGCTTCACACGGTCCTAATGTTAGGAACTGTAGCAATGTCACTGCAGGGGCAGTCAGGGAGTCTGCTTCACACGGTCCTAATGTTAGGAACTGTAGCAATGTCCCTGCAGGGTCCGTCAGGGATTCTGCTTCACGCGGTCCTAATGTTAGAACCTGTAGCAATGTTCCTGCAGGGGCAGTCAGGGAGTCTGCTTCACACGGCCCTAATGTTAGGAACTGTAGCAATGTCACTGCAGGGGCAGTCAGGGAGTCTGCTTCACACGGTCCTAATGTTAGGAACTGTAGCAATGTCCCTGCAGGGTCCGTCAGGGATTCTGCTTCACGCGGTCCTAATGTTAGAACCTGTAGTAATGTTCCTGCAGGGGCAGTCAGGGAGTCTGCTTCACACGGCCCTAATGTTAGGAACTGTAGCAATGTCCCTGCAGGGGCAGTCAAGGAGTCTGCTTCACACGGTCCTAATGTTAGGAGCTGTAGCATTGGTCCTGCAGGGGCAGTCAGGGAGTCTGCTTCACACGGTCCTAATGTTAGGACCTGCAGCAGTGTCGCTGCAGGGGGAGTCAGGGAGTCTGCTTCACACGGTCCTAATGTTAGGAGCTGTAGCATTGGTCCTGCAGGGGCAGTCAGGGAGTCTGCTTCACACGGTCCTAATGTTAGGAGCTGTAGCATTGGTCCTGCAGGGGCGGTCAGGGAGTCTGCTTCACACGGTCCTAATGTTAGGAACTGTAGCAATGCTAACAATGCTGATTTAGCAAATACAAAAAAAATCTGCTGCAAAAGAAACTAGTCACGAGGACGTAAGTACTACAGCATTAGTTCTACAGACATTCAAAGTACATAAGGCAAGAGTTGCAATGGGAGCAAATAATGACTTGTAGGTGTGTGCAAGTTCAGCCTCTGAATTAGAAAAAAACAGATAACACTCTGGTTCCTCAACAAAACAACAGACTATATTATACAGAAATCTAAATCCTTCCCTCTTCTATCCATCCACTATCCTTTTCAATCTAACATGTCCACCACTCAAATGAATTTAATATTTCGCAATATTAATTCACCACTAATCCTTTATGGGTTCCAGAGTAGCGTGTTACTTGCTGAAAAAGCACTTTGACGCCTCATCAGGGGTAGCAGGCACTATATAAATGCAATTGCAATACAATACAATACACTTTAAAGCAGCCCTTGGCACAGTGAAGACCTGCTGTACATCTTCAGATCGGAAAAAATGCTGGATTAGTTCATTGATTTACTAAGGCATCCAGGACCTTATGTATGAAAACATTTTCTCCCAGACACAGAATGGGTAAAACCCTTTGATAGATCTCGCCCCTAGTCAGTAGGGTTGCTGCAATCCTCGGAAACATCGAGGCGCTGCTTTGAAGATGCCCTCACTCAGTCAATTCAGGAAAACTAGCACCGGCGGCTCCTCCATGTGGGCGGAGGAGCGTCGCCCCACTGCTTTCTCACAGTGCGAGAAGCAGAAACATAAAATGGTATTATGAATATCATTTTATGTTTCTGCAGGAATGCAAAAGGGATTGGCTGGGAGCAGGCGGGCGGGTGGGAGGTCCTGCTCGAGAATAGAGGTGGAGCGGTTTGCCCACTGGTGTGGGCACTGACTGGCCGACCAAACCAGTCATATGCACTCTCCCTTTTCTCCATGTAGGCTGCATGCAGCCTACATGGAGAAAATGGCCTCCCCATAGACGCCTCTGTGGTTGGCGTCCCAGCCAATCACAACGCTGCCATTGCAGCGTTGTGATTGACTTAGGGGAGGGGCGGGAGGCTGCCTGCTTCCTGCAAGGACCCGGAGCAGAGACGACGCGACGGGCTGGCGAACGTAAGTTTTTATTTAAAATTATTCCCCCGCGCGACCTCCTCTCTACGCAACCCACCCCATCTGTGAGTCATGCCGGCTGCGACTGAAAACTCGCATAGAAACACAGCTGCATGAAAGGGAGGTGCAAGACAAAGATATTCCCCCCCAAGGATACTGATGCAATGCCGATTATGGAGGCCTCCAAAATCAATTCACAGATGACTCTCTGGTTTGTCAATCAGTAACAGCTACACAGGACTGAAGTGACAACAGTTGTCACACTAGTAATTGAGAGACTACTTTAACTGAAATATATAATCTCACAGCACAGAGAAGAAACTATAGTCTCAACATTGGTGTTGATCATTGATTAGATGACAGAGCTCCAGCCAAGCATGGCTGATACCAAAGAGACTATCACTAAAATTCAAGAAGTATTGAAGAACAAGGCTAAATGAGGCAGGATTTTACAGGCAAGGTTGAAGATTTAGAAAATTGGCCACGTCGAGACAAATTGTGCATCTTTAGCACTAACGACGGTCTAGAGGGGAGGGACGTACGCTCCTTTATAGTTGACCTGTGCCAACAAGCATTTCCAGCTCTAGCTTGTGACATAGATTTCATGTGGGTACAATCGCAGCCAGAGCATGAGTAAATATTTCTAATGGACATACATCATTTATCTACAAAGAGCAGAGATGTGTGTGGTTTGAATAACATTCAAAAGCACATTGTATTGTGTTAGACATTACACAGTATTGATAAAGAGGGTTCCATGTCACCAGGACAACACTTTTCCATTCCTGGACTTTGCTTTGACATCAGGTGTTGGTCTAGTTGTCTGCAGCTCGTGTTGTACAGGTGAATTAAGCTGTAGAGTTTGGGGAAAGGAAGGAGTGGTCATACGTCTTCAATAAAAATCTTATTACAAAAGGAGGCACCATTTATACTTCAGCAGAACGTTCCAGGTGTATTGGCTGAACACACAGCACGTTTGAAAAGCCAGAACTTCAGCCTCATATCTGGCATAACATGGAGGAGGGAAATACTTCTCTACTGCAGCAAACCATGTATGTAACACAAAGCTTACTTCATATGTACATCATGGGTAGCAGATGGCCCCATGTCACAGGGACACCACGTTTACTTTATTGCAGCCGATGCACTCTGGGAGCTGGAAGATTGGTTCATTATAATGTAGCCCATTGGACCAGCACACCCGACAGCAATGAAATGTAAAACAAAACCCATGAAATGAACAGTGCTGTCCCGGTGACATGGAGCCATCTGGTCACCCTAAACATGCACTCATTTTGAAATGTGTCAAAGGGCAGCTTGTATCGCCCACTCTAGTCCAGTTTGCATCTCGGTTTGGTCCAGGGGATGCGTAGAGTACTGACCCTTCCTGGACACCGTGGTGTGCAGGAGCTACTCTTGGTGATCACAGAAGTGAGAGGTTTGCACAAGTGCTTGTCTTTACAATGTAGTGAAACACCTCATCCCTCTAGGTAGAGTTATAAGTTTAATTGTGTATATAATAAACATTTGTGACAAATGTGATAAGCATAAAATGTAAAACTCAAACAGAAAATGCAAACGCTGGTGCAAATGCTTTAGAATAAAGAGCCTACACACCTAAGCAATATTCAACCATTATTATTGCTTAGATTTTTGCATCTATTATTATTTATAAAGATTGTTATTATTCCATCTTAGTTCAAATATGATATATGTATTATATTTTATTATATGAATCACCGTTTACCAACAACACTATATTTTATCATTTTGTTTCATAACGATCACTTCTTTTTTTACAATGTATTAATCGTTTATGAAATCCATTTATTATATAATAAGGTCTTCTTTCTCTTAATTGCTTTTTGGGTAATATTAGTAGTAGTAGTGTTACTTAAAAAACAAAACTAATATTCATTTTGTGAAAAAATCCTCTGCATATTTCCTTGGAGTACAAGTCAATAAAAACATTAACAATGCAATATTTTCGATTCCCATTCTTTGCATATACATAATCCTGAAAATTGCAGTTTGCACGTTTCCCCTCACAAATTTTCAGCGACTAAGACTCGTTATTTTGCATACCATTACTTCGCAGCTTTTTACTGCGATGTTTTTACTTAGCAAATACTGTTACTACGCAAGTTTTTCGTTTGCATACCTTTACATTGCAAGTGTTAATGTATGCAAACTAAAAACTTGCCTAGTAATAAAAACCCAACACTACACTAAATACTGAATACAAATACACTACCCTACACATCACAAACTCTAAAACACTACCCAAACCCTCAAACACTACACTACCCTACACTACTCAAACACCACTACACTACTCTAAGCCCTAAATCACTACCCCCTGGACGACCCTCCCCCTTCCCCCAGTCCGCTCCCTGCACTCAAATACTACCCTGCACGCACCCCCGGCAATACCCTAAACCCTAAAACACTACCCTACACTAACTAAAAACCACAACACTACCCTAAACCCTAAATCACTACCCCCAGCACGACTCTGCCCCTACCTCCAAGACTGTCCCTACATTGAAACATTACCTTGCACGACCCCCCGACACTACCCTAAACCCTAAAACACTACCCTACACTACACTAGCACCACAACACAACCCTAAACCCTAAAACACTACCCCCAGCACGACTCTGCCCCTACCCCCATTCCTGTCCCTACTCCCAAACACTACCCTGTGCGCACCCCGACACTACCCTAAACCCTAAACACTACCCTAAACTACACAAAAACCACAACACTACCCTAAACCCTTAAACACTACCCCCAGCACAACCCTGCCCCTACCGCAAGACGGTCCCTACACTGAAACACTACCCTGCACGACCCCCCGACACTACCCTAAACCCTAAAACACTTCCCTACACTACACTAACACCACAACACTACCATAAACCCTAAAACACTACCCCGAGCGCGGCACCGCCCTTACCCCCATTCCTGTCCCTACTCCCAAACACTACCCTTCAAGACCCCAGACACTACCCTAAACCCAAATACACTACTCTACACTACACAAACACGACTACACTACCCTTAAACCAAAAAGACAACCCCCTGCACGACCCTCCACCTACCCTAAACCCTTAAATACTACACAGCCCCTCTTACCTCTCTCTCCTCGGTTCCTGTCTTCTCATGTCACACGTCAATCAGAGGCAAATTAACCCGAATATGACTCGTTATTTCGCATAACAGGGCCACAAGGTAATGTGGAGCAGTAAGCACAGAGCGGCAGATAAACTAACTAACATGGTGGTGTGCAGTACGTGGTCATAAGGCAATGTTAGAGAACTCTCAGGTTAAAACCCCCTTGGAAAACATGATTGCCTTATCCAGTTTGGTTATTTTCTTTTTATTGTGAGGTTGCGCCATTTTTCCTTTATGAAAGAAAGACTACAAATACCAGACAGCAAAGAACAATATGGGGCAGCATAAAGGAAGGACAGGGCATTTACAGCGAAAATGCCTCAACATTGTTGTGATGAAACGGAAGAGCGTCGAAGCGGAAGCTCGTCCGTTTACATACAACGATGTGGATAGCCTTTACTTCACATGCGTTACAACGCATGCGATGTAACAACTTGCGTAGTAAAGGCTACGCGTTATAATATTGCAAGCATTGTTTACCATTTTCAGCCACCTCATTCTAACATTATTTTGCTAACTTCAGTTTGTGACAGAGAACCCTAATTTCCTACGTCATTTCCTCGGGCATAGAGTTGGCGTGTCGGCACCCACCATCGACGCGACATAATGCATCATCGCACCAATCCTCACTGCATCAACACCCCTCCACTTCTCTTTTCTTCCCTCCAAGTAGTCTAGTGTGGGCATTGCAATTATGAACTTGCCCCCCACATTTACAGAGTCCTTGGTGAGTCGCCCATCCCTTGACTCACACACACACACACTGAAACAGTGACTGCTGAATGTTCTGAGGGGGGAGGTGGAAGCAAACAATATTCTCAAAAATGTGTTGGCTGTGCCTTTCTGAGGCAGTCATCAGTCACCAATTGTAGGGTGCTTAGAATCTGGAGTTAATTGGCAGCTGTGAGTCAAGGAGGTGGCGCGTCCTTCAGCAGCAAGACCGCTTCCTGGCCTCTGCAGCTCAATGGACGAACAAGCTGTTCTTGTTGATGTTTGGCTGCTGGCTTCCATACTTTCGTCGACGTTTGGCACGCGCAACAAAGTTTGACTTCTCGATAAGCTCGGCCTTTTTAATGTTCCTGGCTTTCACGCTATGAGCGGTGCCCAGAAAGCCATCTGGAGCCTGGAATCCAAAAATACGACGAGAAAAGGCCACAGCACCTGGAAAAGGACGCTGGGGAGGCGAGTTAAGCAGGTTACTTAGGACAACACCTGTCGCCGTAGCTGGGGTGGCCATTTTAAAAAGGACCGCTTTCAGTAAGAGCCAAGGACTGTGGGCCCGAAGTTATTGAAACCAGATGGCCACACTGCTTGTTCTCACCATTCTCCTGTTGTGAAAGTGTCAGAGAAAATAAATTATATATCTATGGTCAACCTAATTCTCTTCATTTGTCAAAGACAACAAATGCTTGTGCTGTGCTACCTGGTAACCATACACACCAACAGACCCGATTCAGGTGGGAGTCTCACGATTTATTAAGCCAAAATAGCTTAATTTCAGCCATATCCCACCTGTAATTGCCTTTGCTTCAATGTACGTCAATGGGGAAAATTAAATCCTCCTATAATTTTCTTCTTTCAAAATGTAGGCATATAGGCTTGCAACATCAACGATATTAATAATGATAGTGATGATGATGATCCAGTGACTGTGAGTGTTTTAAAAAGGTGTATGAGTGTTAATGAATATATATACACCAAAGTATATTGGTGAATCAGTGGGTGTATGAGTGACTGTTTGGATGATTCAGTGGGTACCTGACTGACTGTATAAGTGAGTGTTTGGGTGTCTCAGTGAATGTATGGGTGAGTGACTGGTTGTGTGAATGTTTGTTTCAGTGTGTCAGTTGGTGTCTAAGTGGCTGTATGGGTATGTGAGTGGGTATGTGACTAGCTATATGGGTGAGTGATTGGTTG
Organism: Triturus cristatus; assembly: GCF_964204655.1. Taxonomy (NCBI): domain Eukaryota; kingdom Metazoa; phylum Chordata; class Amphibia; order Caudata; family Salamandridae; genus Triturus; species Triturus cristatus. The sequence continues at coordinate 1,055,745,017 of NC_140588.1, forward strand.
TCTGAGTTCCTGTATGGTTGTCTGAGTGTCTGTGTGGGTGGGTGCGGGGGGTGTGACTGCCTCTATGGATAAGTGAATGCGTGAGTCAGTGGCTGTATGGGTTAGTGAGTGCATGTGGGAGGGGCTGTATGGGTGAGTCAGTGTTTGTATGGCTGTGTGGTTGAGTTAGTAGATGTATCAGTGGTATATGGGTGAGTAACTGGGTATATGAAAGGTAGGATAGGTGAGTGATGGGTATATGAGTGACTGTATGGGAGAGTGAGTGAATGTGAGAGTGGCTGTATGGGTGAGTGTGTGTTTGTGTCAGTAACTGTATAGGTGAGTGAGTACATGTTATTATCTGTATGAGTTAGTGAGTGGGTGTGTGTGTATCTGTATGGGTGAGTCAGTGGCTGTGTGAATGACTGTGTGGGTGAGTGAATTGGTTTGTGAGTAGCTCTATGGATGACTGACTCAGTGTGAGTGGCTGGATGGGTGTATGAGTTGGTGTATGAGTGGTTGTATGGGTCAGTGAGTGTATGTGTGTGTAGATTTATAAATCAGCGAGTGGTTATGTAAGTACTGGTATGAGTCTGTGAATGGTTGTTTTGAAGTGGGAGTGGGTGTACAAAAGGCTCTATGGGGAGGGGAGTGGGTGCATCAGTGACTCAGTGAATGGTCGCATGGTCTGGCCAGAGGTGCATGGTCTGGCAAGAGGCCAAGGCCTGCTTTGGCAGTGCACGGCAGGGATTGACTAGCTGTAGCAGGAGTTGGCCACCAAAGGAGGGATGGGCGCAGGGCTTTCGGCAAATTTCCCAGTACACTCTGCTGTGTGCATGGGAGAGGTTGGCCACCAACCAAAGGCCAGACCAGGCCTACAACAGAATATGTTAATACAAGCTCAGAAAATCACTGAAAAACAAAGGTCAAAGTGACGTTATAGTTAGGTATGGTAATAAGATCTTAGCTTCAATTTAAAAAAAAAAACTATAAAATGAGGTAGAAGCTTTTCTTTTATTATTATTGGCCAATCCAACTCTGATCAGCAAATAAAAAGAAAAAAAGCATGCATTTATTTTTTATTAAGAAAGTGGGTGGGAAACGAAAAAGATGGAATGCATGGAAGGAAAATGGGACAAAGCGGGGTGGGGCAACATAGGTAGGGGGTGCAGAAGCAAGACAGGGGTCTGGTGACAGCTGAAGCAAGACGTGGTCAGAATCAACAAGAAAGGCACAGGTAGGGGAAGCACTGCAGAGGGTATGCCAGTGAGGCCAGTGTAAAAATTGGACTTTTGCAGTGCACATAATATCAGGGTCGGGGATGGAATGAAGTGGACGCAAACACCACTGACATGTCTGTGGAAGGCAAGGTGGCCTGCAGGAAACGTAAGGCTGTGGACACAGACACAGTCAGCTGGGCTGTTCTCCAGTGCGTGGCCAGGCAGAGTTCAAGTTTAATTTCTCAGCTAGACAAGCTACAAAGGACTATGGCAAACCAGTCCTGTTATCTCACTGTTAAGAGATGGGTGGGGGATGAAACCATAGGCGTGGGTAGTTCTACCTGAGTCACAGCTCGCCCTAGGCTATCATTTAACCTTGGCTCAAGGCGTACCTGCTTTCACCTGTGGGGGTAGATGAAAGTTATGACTGAATAGATCCCTATGTAAAAGCTCAATGAAGTATGGCTTAGTAGCAATATAGCGAGTAGGTCAAAGTGTCAGAATCATGGACATTCCATTCTTGGTGAGACTAGAACAGCATCCAAGATGGCTGCTTCATGCAATGAGTCTAAGGGAGTTTTGAGTAGACAGCTCAGGAACGTTTATCATCATAGACTAACAGAGTAGTGATCCTGGGGTAGCCTATGTGCTGGGAAAAGAAGTCTCCAGGGTTTCTTAATGGCTATCTATGTACCATCAGTAGCACTTGTGGTGAAGAAGAAGGAGGCGCAGGTACCAACAGTACTTTCCTGCTCTTGCAGCATCTACTGTGATGTGTGTGGAAAGGCGACAAAGCATGACTACGTATAGGACTTCTCGTGTGGCCCTGCACACCGCTGGATGAGAGAAGTTGATTCTGTCTCTGGTGAGTACCTATAGGGCCCTTGGCCTCTGTAGACACTCACTCTGCCATCTGGTTGTAACATGGGGCTGATTGAGAAACAGGAAGTCACTGATGGTGTCCCGTGTGAAATTAAAGACACAGCTACTTGGCTATAATAACTCAAAGCCACCATGAATTCGACTCATGCTAACCCTGCTTACCAGATGTCCCCATCTTTGAGTCGAGGCGAGATGTCTCCTTGCACCCGAGATGGGAATGTTTTCAAATGACCCTGCTCAGCCGAGACTGCTAACAGTGTTACCACTCTCGAAGGCATCTACAAGCTGTCTCATGAGTTCATCTATGCAGCTGCTCATGGTCCTGGTGAGAATGTAGTCATGTGATCAATAGGAGAAGCTGCTTGTGTAGGACATATACGTGTGTCTTGCCTTCTCTTGGGGAGTTTGTCTCTATTCCCATGATAGGAGTTCTCCCTCAGTCGGCTCAGTGTGTGACTTACATGATGCTCATTTTTGCAACAGATATTTTTTTCAGTCTCAGATCACATGTGAGAGTGTTTTCATCAACACTTTGATGGGTGCCAATCTCTAAATGTTTTACAGTTAGGGTAGTCCTGGATGTTGGCTGTATCTTCTTTCTCTGCGCTCCTTCTCCTGAGGTGTCACTTTAGTGAAGCCAGTATGAGGAGCAGGTCCTCCAAGGGGAGGTTGTGTAACATGATGAGCTCCACAGCATGCTGCTTTGTCTCTAATCTTTGAAGGAGAGGCTGTGGGTGGTGCTATCACCTGTGTTTTGTGGTATTTGTGTCACTCAAGTGCACATCACCCAGTGCAGTGATAGTGATGTTTCAGGTGTCCCAATTTTAGCAGCCTTTGGTTTGACGTCTTCCTTGCGTGCCATGTTCTTTTGGTAGGTATTTTAGTTTTTTTGTGTTTGCTTTGCTCTGTAAATTGCACTGTGGGTGTTTGCCTGTTGCTAGGATTGGTTGGTAAACATGGTTTTTGGTGTATTTTAAACTCAAGAAATGTCCATGTCCAGGTGTGGTTCTCCATTAGTGGATGTTCTGCCATGTTTATTTGCTTGTATCAATGATTATTGGCTTGGGTGAACATGTACTGCAGGATTTGTTGTCACATTAACTTTGCTGAACATGATGGCATTGCCATCTGCTGGCCCATTGTTTTAAAGGGGTCATTTAGTGTCGAGGAGGAAGAATTCTCTTCTCTAGCCCTACATCCCATCAAGGATCATCTACAATAGTCATTCTAAGAATGCTGCTTTGTTTGATGACGTGAGCAGTAGTGTGACACCATTCATGGGATGGTCTCTTTAGTACACCGCTATTGCTTCTGTAAGAAGTGCTGCTCATCAGCCGTACTGGGCTTCCTCCATGCCGCCGCCTGCCACACCGAGTACAGGACAACAAGCACGGCATCGCCTCGCTATCCGCTCACGGATGGCGACCCTGCACATGGGGAGCTTTAATTAGAAATATGCAAATGATGTCCAGAGCCGGCTGCCCACACAGCTGTTCATTTGGATGCTGGAGGGGTGGACTATTTTGGACCATACGAGACTGCCAACTGTCTTCATGTGCCAAAGAGATGCCTAATGACATTGAAAAGCTGATCTACAGCACGCCAACCCTGAATTCAGCCACAGAACAGCTACCGCCTCCTGCTCGCTCCTGGTGAGTGTCAGGGTGTTTTGTTTTACCCAGGTGTATGTATTGACTGTTATTTATAACAAAAGTCTGTGTGAAAGCAACTGTTTGCTGTAGAAGACAAGCACTGGCAAAGCCAACAGGTCTATGGTTAACGCATTAACACATGCAGCATTTTCCACTTCCTCTTCCTGTCAACACATGCAGCATTAGCCTATCAGAGCTGAGACACGTGGGAGGGAGTTGGCTATAGTGGACAGAGAGGGCTGTGGTTAAAGTAGCTCCTCACACCGTTAAATGCCAGCACTCGAGTGGAGGCGGAAGGAAGCCTTACGAGACAGCCAGTAGCATTGGTGAGAGATAAAAAAAACTCCACTGGGCTGAGCCAAGGTGTGACTGACAAAGTCTCCAGCCAATGGCTGAAAGAGTCTGATCCAAGTAAGCCATTGGATAAAATGGATGACCCAAAGCCCTCTCAATTTACATGCAAGCAATAGGTTGAATTCACAACTGCACTGTTACAGCCCAGGCCTATAAAAATGACAGATTCAAACATAGAGGGCCCGATTCACAGAACTAACTTAAGACAAAATCCTAAACTTACTACCATTTTGGTATTCACAGAAGGCACTTACTCATTTTGGTATTCACAGAAGGCACTGACTCATTTCGGTATTCACAGAAGTTACTAACTTTAGGACTCCTAAATGCCTTCTGTGAATACCGAAAGTCTTAAAATTAGGATTTCTCTCAGTTTAGTAGTAGTATAGTTAGGACTCCTAACTTTAGGACTCCTAAATGCCTTCTGTGAATACCGAAAGTCTTAAAATTAGGATTTTTCTCAATTTAGTAGTCCTAAATTTAGGACTCCTAACTTTAGGACTCCTAAACGCCTTCTGTGAATACCGAAAGTCTTAAAATTAGGATTTTTCTCAGTTTAGTAGTAGTATAGTTAGGACTCCTAACTTTAGGACTCCTAAATGCCTTCTGTGAATACCGAAAGTCTTAAAATTAGGATTTTTCTCAATTTAGTAGTCCTAAATTTAGGACTCCTAACTTTAGGACTCCTAAACGCCTTCTGTGAATACCGAAAGTCTTAAAATTAGGATTTTTCTCAGTTTAGTAGTAGTATAGTTAGGACTTCTAACTTTAGGACTCCTAAATGCCTTCTGTGAATACCGAAAGTCTTAAAATTAGGATTTTTCTCAATTTAGTAGTCCTAACTTTTGGACTCCTAAATGCCTTCTGTGAATACCGAAAGCCTTAAAATTAGGATTTTTCTCAGTTTAGTAGTTGTAAAGTTAGGAGTCCTAACCTTAGGACTCCTAAACTGAGAAAAATCCTAATTTTAAGGCTTTCGGTATTCACAGAAGGCATTTAGGAGTCCTAAAGTTAGGAGTCCTAAACTTAGGACTACTAAATTGAGAAAAATACTAATTTTAAGACTTTCGGTATTCACAGAAGGCATTTAGGAGTCCTAAAGTTAGGACTCCCAACTTCTGTGAATACCGAAATGAGTAAGTGCCTTCTGTGAATACCAAAATGGTAGTACGTTTAGGATTTTGTCTTAAGTTAGTTCTGTGAATCGGGCCCAGAGAGGGGCAAATTGTGGGCAGGAGTCTGCAGCTTTTCAGTCCCAGAAGTGTTGGGCGCTGTGATCCCAATCAAAGATGGTTCCAAATGGACTATCTTACTAACATTAGAAATTTAGGGGCAGATTTATGTTTCCTGGCGCATCCCTGCAAATCAGCAAGGATGCGCCAGGAATGATGCGTCACGCAAGTTTACCCTTGCGCCACACATGATGCGCCGCATTTACAATGCGGCGCATCATGGCGCAGGAAAAAACAGATGCGTGACGCATCCAATGGCGTAAGGTTGGCGCAGTGCTTCAGTTGCGTCGCAAGCGCGACGCAACTCCAGCACTGTTCCAACCTACCCTATCCCTAACATGGTGCGTCAAGCCTTACGCCTGCTTCAAGCAGGCGCAGGGTTTTGGCGCATCAGCGTTGGGAAAGTGACTCAGTCAAATCTTATAGATTTGACTGAGTCACCTTTCAGGGGCGTTCCTGCGACGGAACGCCCCCCCCTCTGTCGACACGCCCACGTGAAACCTGACGCAGGTTTTACGTGGCGCAGGGCTTTACATCGTGACGCATCTCCATAGATGCGTCACGATGTAAATATGGCGCAACGTGGCGCAGGGTTTACACCGCCGCTGTGTCACAAAAGTGACGCAACGGCGGCGTAAAAGTGGCGCATCTCCAATATAGATCTGCCCCTTACTGTTCAACTGATGATGAAGGCCAGAGGCAGTCTGAAATTGGGACTCAGTGTTGTGTTCTTTCTTTGTTGTCCTTGGGACTTGCCTCGCGCTGCCCTTCGCCGCGTGCCCTCGCCCAAGGTACCATGACGTTCCTCCGTTCTACATTAGAACCTTGGGCGAGGGTGGCAGTTGGAAGGGCAGTTGGAGGATTACTGCTTTGACTGTTAGACGCCTACTGGTGTCAGGGCTAATCTTCAATAAAGACATCTTCACTTACCTGCTCCTGGCGTTCTGGTCTTTACTAATTGGCGACGAGCGCCCTGGCACCACTACGTACCTGTGTGTGTGTGTGTGCTGCACACCTCTGTTTTCCTCCGTATCTACATAGTCATGATCGGAGTTCTTCAGGCGTCGACTCCAACTCCATTGCTCCTGTTCCAGATCGTGTATTGACCCTCACGGTGAGATCCATGCTGATTGCGAATAATTTATCTAACTTGCGCTATCCCGTTTTAAGTGAAACTTTTAATTAAGCGCATCATTCGCCTGTAACGAACTTGACCGTGCACGATGGCTTTGCTGTGCGCGTAGTGTTACATTGGGTCGTTGACGATAGATAATTCTTGGCGGTTCCCTTCATCGCGACACTTGCGCTTCTCCTCAGAAGTCTACAAGCCTATGCGCATTTCATTACGTCAGTGGAATGCACAACTCGCTACTTGCGGCCATTTTGAATTGGGTCTACACGTCAAAGCTCAGCGGCCATTTTAAAAACGTCCTTCACGTAACTGGAACGCTTTTCAATTGCAGCCTTTCTTTTTCAAGTAAACGTTTTTTTTCATACAGCGGCAATTATATACAGTGATCCGCACACTTTCTTTGAATTATACAGTGCGTTTCTAATGTAACCTTATGCGCACACTGTCAGCTTTGGAATTCACCTTCATCTTGTTTGGAAGGAATCTTGTGGAACTTCTTCCCTCCATGATTATAGGGTGCATTTCTCCTACAAAAGAAAAAATGAATACTCTACAATATAGTGCAATATTTTTTTTTTTTCCTCGATTGTTCAAAAAATTACAACTTATTCCTGCACTATAAGTACTACAGCCTGTACTCAGTGATGCACACACTGCTTCGTGCATCTTTCTAATACTTATCGTAGTTTCTCAGCATATATATTATCTTGCTTTGCACTTGCTCCAGCTCCCTCTCTACCACTTACATTTCTTTTTTCCTCCATCTTCAAAATTCCTCCATAATCTACTAATACACTTCTCTTTTCTCCTTTGTTTTTTTTCTTTCTCTGTTTTTTCTCTCTCTCTTCTTCTCTCCATTTCCGTTCTCTTCATGGCTTCAGGCAACATTTGGAACCTTGGGCGAGGGCACGCGGCGAAGGGCAGCGCGAGGCAAGTCGCGAGGACAACAAAGAAAGAACACAACACATCTCCTCATTTACAGAATATTTTGAAATACACAAGGAGGGGCGGGGGAAAGGAAGAAAGGGGGAAGGGAGGAAAAAAACAAGGCAATGTTATGCAAAATGTAATGACAATATGGGCACAGGATATGCCATATTGACATCCACCAGGGATGTGTCCATTTGTGTTATTGAGAGGCAGAACACCTATCACCAAAGACAGTATTGGGTGGTCAACTCCTAAGAAAGTTGACTGGTCTATGGAAACAGTCAACAGCAAAATTTCACACGCTCAACAAATGAGTAAAAATTATTATAACTCTAAACACGCCTGCAAACATGTCAAAATTCACGTAGGCCAGTGGGTTAGAGTCAAAAGTAGTGGCTTTATTAAAAAAGGACTTAGCCGTTACTCACAACCCCTTATAGTCAAGAAAATCTTTAGCAATTCCGCACTTTTATGTGATGGAAAGGTGTGGCACTTGTTGTCTTTATCATTGTGCCGGGGAGATGGTATCTTGCCTCCGCAGCACTCTGACCGAGAGAGGAGGAGTATCTACACCTCTTCTAAATATGATTGGATTCTTGATGATGACATCCACCAGGGATGTTACCCTGAAAGAAGTGAAGTTCCTCTCTCGATTGATCCTGAGGAGGGCACCAGTGGTAGCCCTAACTTGGAGGAGAATTTCACCAGTCTCAAAACCAGGGGGCAGCGCTGTCTTAATACTGCTGGATCTGTCCGCGGCCTTTGACACCGTGCCCCATGACCGGCTTCTGCACAGGTTGGCAGAGTGTGTGGTTGGGGGTACGGTGTACAAATGGTTTACTTCCTTCCTTTCGGAGAGGCAAAAAGAAATCTGGTCTCCGCCATTTTCAGCGACTATCACCTCAATGCAAGTAGGGGTCCCTCAGGGCTCCGTCTTGAGGCCCACCCTTTTTAATATATATATGGCCCCTCTTGCTCTTTTGGCTGAGCAGCATGGAGAAAAGATTTTTTCCTATGCCGACGATACGCAACTCCTGTTCACTTGTGATAAAGGAGCGTGCTTTCGCGGATGGGAGATAAAAGAATGTCTAACTGAGGTCTTTGCGTCGCTACGACGGAACCAACTCAAATGTAATTCAGACAAAATCTGAAATAATTTTTTTCGGTTGCTCCCCAAACGAGGACTGGAATGAATGGTGGCCCAGCGATATGTCCCCTCCCTCGGCCCCAGTCAGCATGGTCAAAAATCTAGGAGTCAAGCTGGACTCGAGTCTTTCTATGAAGGCCCAAATCCAAGCGGTCGCCGGCACCTGCTTCGGCCTGATAAGATTGGTAAAGAACTTCCTTCCTCTCCTACCGATGGAGTCCCGTAATATTGTTGTGCAAGCCTTGATCACATCCAGGCTGGACTATGTGAACATCTTGTATCTGGGGCTGCCTGAGTATTTACTCAATCGGCTGCAGGTTGTGCAGAACGCTGCGGCCAGAGCTATTCTTAGGGTACGCACCAGAACACGAATGTCACCTCTCCTGGAAGCCCTTCATTGGCTCCCGGTGAGAAAAAGGGTTCAGTTTAAGGCCTTAGTGCTTGCTTATCGGGCTTTCCATGATACGGGTGCTGCATACCTGAGGAACAGGATCCAATGCTGCCAGCCTCGACGGGTCCTTAGATCCTCTAAGCACTCTCTTATGGTGATTCCTAAGATCACAAAATCTCGGATTGGAGGAAGGTCTTTTCAGGTGCATGCAGCGCGTTTATGGAATGAATTACCACTATATCTGAGGCAAGTACAGGACCTGCTGTCTTTTAGGAAACAACTGAAAACATGGCTGTTCCAATAATAACTACGGGTGGGGCTAGTCTTTCATGAGGTTTCTGCCATGAGATCAGCGCCGGAACACTCCTTGTGAGTATCCGCGTGCTTTATAAATATTTCATTTCATTTCATTTAATTTCAGCCTAATGCTATTTCCAAGGATGACCTCACTACTGATAGTTCCGCTGGGGAGACTATTGTTAGCACTCCACATGATTCCATCACTTATAGTGCTGATGACACTCCTCAAGTTGGAACTTCAGACATGTCACGAGATGGTTCCCCCCTCATGAGCTCCATGTTGGTGCAACCACTATCAAGGAACCTACCACTAGTAGGCATGGCAGAGAAATAATTCTACCAAAAAAGTTACAAGATTTTGTATGTGATTAACTGATTTTTCTTTTCTCTAGCACTTATGGCATATCCTGTGCCCATATTGTCATTACATTTTGCATAATATTGCCGTGTTTTTTTCCTCCCTTCCCCCTTCCTTCCTTTCCCGGCCCCTCCTTGCGTATTTAAAAATATTCTGTAAATGAGGAGATTTGTTGTGTTCTTTCTTTGTTGTCCTCGCGACTTGCCTCACGCTGCCCTCGCCCAAGGTACCATGACGTTCCTCTGTTCTACGTTGGAACCTTGGGCGAAGGTGGCAGTTGGAAAGGCAGTTGGACGATTACTGCTTTGACCGTTAGATGCCTACTGGTGTCAGGGCTAATCTTCAATAAAGACATCTTCACTTACCTGCTCCTGGCGTACTGGTCTTTACACTTAGCAGTATAGAGTGATTCGAAATCACATGCGGCAAATCAAAAATCTCTTTGTGTGCAAGTCATAGACGACAAGACATCTCAACTCAACTGGAATCACATGAAGTGTCCACTCCGTTACCCATGGAGGACATTATGTATCACCCAGGCATCTTTAGACATGTTTTGGGAGTATCTGCTAGACTAGCTACAACAAATACATGCACAACAATGGCCCTTCTGAGCACACAACACCTACTTCACTCTTTTGGATGGAGGATGTACGAGGTCAGGAAAGTTTCTTATCTCAGTGCATTTTGCAACAAGGTGGCTTTTTCTTAGTACACCATAACTCGTTTAGGTAGAGAAGAGAACATATATTTCTACATCTAAGAGACCAGAAATCTTACTGGTCTATACATTCCAAATCAATATCGTCCTTAGGGAGTATAAACTTTTCAGAAATTAGGAGGAACATATATGTCAATTAAAAAAATATATTTTTTATTTTTGTCATCACAAGACAATAATAACACTTGACCTCATACATCGATTTTGCACTATTCTTAATAGATGTCTCTTGTTCTAACACCCATAGTCAAACGGTTTCCAAGATGCAGCAAAAGTGGTCCCACTGCCAACGTGTTTCTCGAGTTGTCGCTTCTCCAAGGCTCAAGTGGGAAAGTTGATGTATGGAGAACATGTCTAGCTCATATTTGCTCAGGAAGATATTAAATCAACTCTGGCCCTCCTTTCCTCAACATTCAAAACTGGGCTGCAGCGTAAGGTCAAAATCTGCCCAACTTCATTCAGTTAGAACCTCTGATGTCTCTTGTATAATCACTCAAAGTCCTTTATCCCGTGTTTGGTATGTCAGTGTATCCTCTTTTCAACAGATCACAGAGAGGTAAGAGAACTCTGTAAAAAGTGAAAACTATTTACAAAATTAAAGTTGGCAAATAATATATAATCCTTCCCTACAGGGGTTAACAAGGGTTTATACAACTTCAAGTAATCTTCACCTGGGTACGTCTGAGGGGGTGACCAACACAAAAAATGTTGCCTACTGTAGTAATCAGTGAGAAATCATTTAACAAACCGTAATATTAATCCATCATTAAAAACCTATTGGCTTTTCCCAATAAATATGTCAAGCCTTCTGCTTTTGTCATATTTTTTCATAATAAACAGATCAGATCTATGGCATTTGATATAACATTTCCCAGTGAGCCAGTCAGGCTTATCACCTTTATCATGGCTTGTGTAATGAATACAAACACTGTTGAAAGTATTCAAATCCATTATTGGCAACCTCGGGACAAGAGACTAAAGAATACAGAACACTCTACGCACAAAGATCTATTAAAGAGATATCACTACAGCTTGCCACCATAAAAAATTCAGGCCTACTGTATGGATCACAAAACGTTCGACAAAGTAGCCATCATCAAACAGTAAGAAACATACAAATATGTATCAAATTAGCCAGCAAAGCCACAAGATATATAAGCATTTGTAAAACTGCGTAACAAGGATTCTCAAAGTGCAAATCTTCTACACCAAGGGTTTATCACAGAGGCAGCGGCGGCCAGCACAGATCGGAGGTAGGGGGCCAGGGATAGGGGAGGGATGCGGGGGAAGCAGGCAGCAAAAAATAAATTAAAAAACGTACCTTCTCGCCCCTTCTTTGCCGCGTCTCTCCTACGTAGTACTCCCTTGCTTACCTGATCAACAGGAAGCACACCCAGGCTCCCAGTCAGCCAGTCACAATGCTGCCTCAGCAGCGTTGTGATTGGTCTGAGTGCCGTGTTTCAGCAGTCAGACGCCGACTGGGGGGCCTGGGCATGTTCTCCTCATGGACTGTAATGCAGCCTGCATGGAAAACAAGTGAAGGGCGCAAGACTGTTTTGGGCTACCCCGGAGGGGCGGCCAAGCAGTTATTGCGCACTTAGGAGGGTACAGCTACCACTATCCCCTACCCCTGCCCACTCACCACACAAAGCTGCAGAATGTAGGAGAAAATAAAATGATAATACCAATTAATATAATTTAATTTTCTCTTTATTTCACTTCTAAAAAGCAGTGGGGCGACGCTCCTCCTCCTTAGTGGAGGAGCCGTCACTGAACAGAGGGTAAATCAGCATCAAAGCATTTCACTTTACCGTAATCCGCGAGAGTCCCTATAACACAATATCAATCTTCAAGCTTTAAAACAGTGTAATAACAATCCACTCTTGAAAGCATACTGTCTTCAACATATACTTTTAGCAATACACATGTCAACCCTACTTCCTTTGTCATAACCTTTCATAAAAAAACAGGCCAGGCCAGGCCTACACCTTTGTTCAGTGTCTTGCCACCATACCAGTGGAGTATAAGCTTTCCCACAAGATAAAAAGTGCAATCCAAGCTCTCTCTTTCAGTGGAAGTACACAGCTTCAGTCCGGAGAGATTTTGCATTCATTTAACCCTTTCGCTGCGGGGGTAATTACCCCGCGGCGCGGGGTGGGTGGCGGCGCTGTGCTCATGACGAGCCCAGCTCGTCATGCTGCACAGTGGAGCTGTGGTCATGACGAGCTGGGCTCATCACCACTCCGCCGACTAATTGATTCTCCCGCACAGGCGGGGAATCAATTACGCGTGGGAGTGGCGCGACGGTTATGACGAGCCCAGCTCGTCATGAGCACAGCTCCACTGTGCCTCAGCTGGGCTCGTCATGAGCATAGAAAGGGTTAAGCAATATTTGCACGTAGCCAAAGCCCCTTCCTCAGACCTGCTTCATGAATCTTTTTCTCTTGATCACATAAGGCCTGGGGACAGTGGTGCTGATAAGCCAGAACTAGAAGATTGAAACCTTTGCTTTTCTCTTCATCTGCTACTTCATGACTCTGCTTCATCACACTGAGAACTCTGGGTGAAAGACCACATTATAAAGCTCTTAGCATTAACTCTCAGTTTAGGGGTTGCTTGCAAATCTTAAAATGTATTTATTTATTTGACGTTTTATAAAGTTGTTTGTCACCTTGTGGTTATTTCAGAGCGTTGAAGCACTACTCAAATGAATTGAGGCCTCAGGGAGTAAAAACTGTTGAAACGTTATGACAAACACATATGTCATTTTAAAAATGATAAATATTACTTTTATTTTTGTTGCTACAACACAATGTTAACACTTGCTCTCATACAACCATTTTACACTTTTGTTAATAAATGTCTCTTGTTCTAACATAGTCCAACAGTAGTCAAAAAGCAGCAAGCATGGTCCCACAGTTAAAACGTGTTTCGCGAGTTGCCACGTCCTCCAAGCTCACGTGGGAAAGATGACGGGGCAGATTTACTACTTCTGGCGCATCTCTGCTAATCAGCAGGGATGCGCCAGAAGAGTTGTGACGCATCTGCCCACCCGTGCGCCACCACTGATACGCCGTATTTACAATGCGGGCACCGTGGTGCACAGATGGGCAGATGCGTGTCGCATCCCCCCCATGGAAAGGCGGCGCATTGCTGGTGTTGCGTCACAAGCGCGAAGCAGCTCCAGCAAGGTTCGGGGTGCCCCTATCCCTAACATGCTGCGTCAATCCTCACGCCTGCTTCAAGCAGGCGCAGGGTTTTGACGCATCATGACCGTAAAAGTAACTGAGTGAAATCTTGTACATTTCACTCAGTAAGCAATAACGGTGTCCACAAGGAACTTATTTCGAATAATACATTTTCAATAAAGAGTACAAATTTATATACTCGTAACTGATTCAATCAGAAAAACACAGAAACAAAAACATGGAGAAAATTGTTTCAATTCAATTGAAAAATACTTCAGTAACCTGGATAATCACTTACTTCAGCCGAAGTAAATATGATTTATTACAAAAATAACAATTTACTCACAGAAACAATTAAATCACACATTTTTTGATGCTTCAAGCACAGTTATGGAAAGTGAAAGGGTGAACCCAGTGAAGTGATCATAGCATTTAAAGTGGAAATTGTGTGAATAAAGAAAAAAGGTCTTAAAAACAATGAGAGGCATTGAACAATAACATGAATCTTTCTTGCTCTCTCTTGGTTTGTGTCAACGACGTTTCAACCCACATTGGGTAAAGGGTCTCTTCAGGACAATTATCTGGGGAATAATGTTAGTCTCGTATCTCCACAGTTTTCTACGTTGAAACCACTGATCGAAACAGGGTATGGGAGGGACTTAATCAATTCATTCCAGCATACGTAGTCAGTCTCTTTCACTTGTCCATGACTTGTAATGGCAGCATAATGATATTTAGTATAATTTGGGTATCCTGGAATGTCACGGCTGCAGCCCGTGGAATAGAGAGAGTAGGACGCTTAATTTGCCGTGACATTCCAGGATACCCAAGAAACGTAGAAAACTGTGGAGAGTTTCTACTCGGTATTGCTATCCAGCTCAGCGGCTCTTGTGTTACTGACCTCAGAAGGGTGACTAGATGTGTTGTTGCTAGGGGCTTGAACCTGTGACATACATTTAGCACATTTGCAGCAGCAGCTCACTGAGCTAGAGTCCTGGGCTTTCCATGATATTCAATGTCAAGGTGTCAGCCTACCGGCTTTGACTTCACTTTATCTTCCCAGATATGCTGCTCTACCTGTTCAGAGCCTTAATCCCATGCACATATATGTTGTCAGGTAGAGGAGGAGGACAAATCCCATGAGCAGCTCAACACCAGCAGCACCAAAACAGGGTAATCTATTCCTGTAAAATAGGTGCGGCTCGTGTCACTCTCTTCCTTCCCGGACAGGTGAGCAAAAAGGCATCATTACTTTATTACAAGCATCTTTTTTGTAAATTATAGCACAAGTTCTCCAGATGTGACTAAGAACAGCGAGCGCTGCGTCTGTCCAGCTGAAAGCACCGGCGCACCGGTACAAGATGGCGTACCACGATGCTGCACTCCGCTGAGATGACTTCATCCACCCAAGGGTTTTGTGCCCTCTGTTTGAATCTGCCACACTGAGACCATCAACAACAAAATATCCAAAATCCACATATACTGGCACTGAGCATATATGGATAGGGGTAGATTTACTTTTTCTTAATTCCTCATATATGTGCTGTGTGGTATATATTTCAAGGTACGCAGATGTGGAGTTGAGAATAGTAAATCTATATTTACCTATGTGCGTTTACCATCACAATATTTTACTTCTCAAAGTTTATTCCATGATGTTTTCGACCCTCAAAGTTTTGTGTTGATATTCTGACATACAACCAAAGTGCAGCCACTCAATTTCCTCGTGAGTAGCATCTTCGTGGCACTTTGGCTTATAGTGGGCGCTACATTAAAAACAGACTGTTTCTCATTTCAGAAGAGTGAAATACTTTATTTGATAAAAAAATATAATCATAAAAGCAAGACATACACACCACACATATACAAAAAAAGATAGTTAAAATGGCCAAGAATTATATAAAAGTTCGAGTTTAAAAAATAGGTAGCGGCAAGAATGTTAATGATGCGGCAAAGAAATGAGTGTTACTGTCAGAGTCTAAGATGGAGGCCCAGAATTATAAGGAGACCCAGAGAGTGTAAACATTTCATTAAAACAGCCGTCAAATAGCAGTATCGATAAAAATCCTCGGAGTCACATACCCTGATATTGCAGGCATCGAGAGCACAGGAGAGACCAGAATGAAATCTTGTAGGTCCACAGTTTTGTTTTAGACACCTGTGACTCTCTTTCGAATTGTTACCGGGCCTGCAATTTGCTGGTTAAATTTACGATATACATGATAAATAAAAATAGTAAAACTTATGTTTAAAACTGTATTCTCTGGGTTAAAGGCCGCAATAATTGCCTGCCTGCAGGTCCGAGCTCCCAGTCTGTTCCATTCTAGCCTCAATTTTAGTCTACGCTGAGTCAGGAGAGTGGGACAGTGGCATGCAACTTGCTCCATGGATTCCACCGGGGTCCCACAACCCCTGCACTCTTGATTATCTGACG
The DNA here is from genome assembly GCF_964204655.1 of Triturus cristatus. Lineage (NCBI taxonomy): Eukaryota > Metazoa > Chordata > Amphibia > Caudata > Salamandridae > Triturus > Triturus cristatus. The sequence goes on from NC_140588.1 coordinate 1,055,760,937, forward strand.
GGCGACGCCAGATAGGTAAGTGTTTCAGCAAGTGCCATTCCCCCAGTCTAAGTGCCATAAATCGCAGTTTTAAATAGAAAGAATATGTGCAGGGCAGGTATGATGACGGTGATGCCAACTGATAACAGTTAATTACTGCCCATGCATGCTTGCGTTTGGCAAGAGAAGCTTTGTCGATGGTGTGGGACAGTACGCTTCTTAATGCTGGTTTTAAAAGCTTTTTGACTGGGGTTTAGGTTCCAAAGGTCACCTGCTGAAAATTGCTGAAGACATTCATTAAAAAATTTACTATAGGACACACTTGGATTATTAATGCCAATATCAGACCACAGCATAGACCCAAGGGAACCGGCTTCAGCCCGCCTTAGCTTATTGCACAGATTTAAGTAGGCACCTGAGCTGGAAATTTCGTAGTTTAGGAGGCCCAGTTCTAATCTAATCTGTGCAGCGGAGGCAGATTTCGGCATCTGAAAAACACTTTTATAGATCTTAGTCATGTGTTGATTTAATGTTGTGCTGATTTTACCCCTGTAGGATGTATGATGTTACAACGCATGCTTTTACAACGCATGCTGTTACAACGAAATTTTTACAACGCAAATGCAGTGACAACGCAAGTCTTTACAACGCAAGTCTTTACATCGACTTGCACTAGATGGCGTGCTAACATTAAAAAAGTGTAATTTACTATTCTAACTCCAGTCCACGTAACAGTAGGGAAGGTGTTTGGATAGTAAACTACACTATTTTTAATGTTAGCACGCCATCTAGTGCAAGTCGATGTAAAGACTTGCGTTGTAATGGCATGCGTTGTCAATGCATTTGCGTTGTAACAGTTTTGTTGTAATGGTAGTGCGTTGTAAAAGTTGCGTTGTAAAGGTTGTTCCCCACCCCTGTAATTTCAAAACCATATGACAACGTGGGGCCGACTTTAGCTTTCATAACTTCCATCATTGGGGTCAAACTCGGACCCATCAGTTTTTTTGAGAGTTTTGGGAAGTTCAATTGGAGAGCTGTGGCTTTCATTGAAATGTCACTACGATGCTTGACGAAGGTGCCCCTAGAGTCAAAGTTAACCCCCAAGTATTTATAGGATTTTCCTACGACAAGACTGGAATTGTTGTATGACCAGCCACCACCTCCATAACGTTTTCTGCCGAATATAACCACTTGGGTTTTCTTTAAATTAACCTCTAGGTTATTCTTAACGGCATAACTATGTAGTTTGTTAAACAATCGTTGCAGCCCTACTCGGGTAAGGCTGAAAAGAACAAGATCATCAGCATACAGAAGGTTACTTAACTGCACCCCACTGATCTTGGGGGAATGGCTATTTATCTCGTCCAGTTCGGCTGAGAGATCGGCAATAAACAGGTTGAAAAGCAATGGGGCTAGCACACACCCCTGTTTCACTCCTCGTGTTGTTAAAAAAATTTTTCGAGACATATGTGTGCCACTGCCAAGCTTGACTTGAATCCAGGTGTTGGAATATAGTTGGACAATGGCCTCCAGTAGTTTGACCGGGATTCCCCACTTCATTAACTTTGCCCAAAGTGCTGCCCTGGGGACCCGGTCAAAGGCAGCTTTAAAATCAACAAAACAACAGAAGACCAGCTTAGATGAAGTAAGCGATTTGTCAATAAGTACTGATAATGCCAATAGATTAGACGAAGTACCTGAATTTACAGTAAAGCCCGTTTGGTTTTTTGGAATCAAGCCTTTTTGGTCCACCCAGGCACTCAATTCTTCAAGTAAAATGCTCGCAAAGTACTTTGTCTCATTGTCCAGTAAGGCTATCAACCTATAGTTGATTGGGGACGAGTGGGCGCCGGACTTATATATTGGATGAATTACTGATTGCTAATTGTTGTGCCCAATAGGAAACATTTGCTTTAAACAAGGCCTGTGGCAGGCCATTTGGGCCTGGTGCTCCGTCTGAAATCCCAGTCCAAACCTTCAAATCACTCATACTGCGCTTTGGGGGAATTCTGTGTGTTGCAACTTCTTAGTGCAGGTTTCATCGTTATGAACGGCAGGTTCACGCAGGATACTCCCCCAAATTGGTCATGGACAAATGGGCGAAAGTTTTCATTTTTAGATTACACCATTTGTAACGTACCATGTTTTCTTATTTGGAAACTATAGAGATCAACTCACATTGAGGCAGCGTCAGCTCTTGGGTATTATCCTGGTTCTCCAAAGGCCCGTCTTTAGATGTAAAGGAGGTGCTTGTTACTAAAAAGTCTGCACTTTCGTTGGCCTTAAAGTGGTCAGTCAAAAATGTAACCCATTCTGCCTCAGCAATGTTTGCACTCCCGTGTCTGGTTGTTCCATTGAGTTGTCTATTCAGTAATGCCCCAAATCTTCTTGAATTACGATTTTTGCTTTCCCAAAGAAGTTTACCCCAAAATTGATCAAGATGAAGTCGTTTATCTTGTTCGGATGCCTGTCTGTAGTTTTTCTGAGCAGTTTTGTAGTCGATCAAACGATCATTGGATTCTGGATGCTTCCTGATTGCCCGCATAGCGGTATTTCTGATCTTTTTTAATTTCGTAGTTTGACTTGATATAAAAAAAACTGGGAGCTACAAATAGTCGTATGAGGGTGCGAATGCGATGGAAAAAGGTTTAACAGATGGTAACAAAAATGTGACCAATCAGTGATATGAGAAACTATGGGGTAGAGGCCAACTAATGTAAAAGACAGATATTCCTTCTTGATGTTGATACTAAGTTCATCGTTCCATCTTAAGCGTTTTACATTTTCTGAATGGACTTCTTTATGAGTTATTGGGGCGGTATTGTGGTAAACTGAGTTAGTATTCATGATGACGACTTGTGGTCGATGGTCGCTCTCTGATCGCGCTTTGATACTGTAGTTTTCCAAATAAGAAAACATGGTACGTTACAAATGGTGTAATCTAAAAATGAAAACTTTCGTCCATTTGTCCATGACCAATTTGGGGGAGTATCCTGCGTGAACCTGCCGTTCATAACGATGAAACCTGCACTAAGAAGTTGCAACACACAGAATTCCCCCAAAGCGCAGTATGAGTGATTTGAAGGTTTGGACTGGGATTTCAATGCCGACAGAGACAATGAGGGGAGATCTTCCAGATCCGACTGGTCTCCCTGAAACAAGTTAGTGTTAAATTCCCCGGTAAGCAGACAGTCGGCATAGGGAAAGACCACAGCCAGGTCGCTCAAAATTTTAAGGAGACGATTTAGATGAGCTCTTTTTGTCCGGACGCTTGGATTAATATAAACATTAAGCAACAATAGAGGTCGCTGTTGTCTCCACGAGCTAACTTTAACTCCAAGCAGCCAATCCTCATCGATGTTTAATAGCTCTGTTGGGCCCTTTAGGCTGCATGAGATGTAAATAGACAATCCTCCCTTGGGCCGACCATAGTTGCTGACTCTGACAGCTTGTTTCCAATATTCAATAAATCCATCAATAGGACAATTACAGGTGGCCCATGTTTCCTGAACAGCAATTTGATTGTGGCTAAAAATAAAGTTTTGTGTCTCTAGTGAGGACATTTTAAGGTGAAAGCCACTAATGTTCCATGAACACAGGGAGAGGCGCGGCTCCGGCTGGTGTTTTATACAATTTATAGAGTGAGACTGGGGGACGTTAGCGTTGACAGCCTCCAAAGGATTCAGTTCTAACAAGTTTTGTCCAAATGGTCAGGCTGAGTGTTTACATGACAAAGCTGCTGGTAGCCACGTCCAGTCTTGGGTTTCATTGCAATTCGGGTTCGCGGACCATGAATTTCCTATTAGAGATGCGTCTCCTACAGCATTTTTTAAAATTGAGTATGGTTTACTTCTATCACTGGTCAGGGTCCGACACAGGCTTATCTGAGTGGCCGACTGCTTGGCTAATACCATAGGATAGCCTGGATTGAAGTGGGGATAGATTTTGAATCCCCAAGACCGAAAAATGTCTTTACAGGCTAGAAGTACTCGAGTCCAAGTAGGAGATTTAAATGTCACCAGGGTAGCTTCAGAGGGTTGCGACCCTCTTGGCGGAAGGAATTCTATATATTCAATGTCTTCTGATGCCAATTTGTCAAGGCCCGGAACTCCTTTCGATAGTTTGATAATGTTTGCTCTATTGAGGACATCATGATGACCTTTTGATTTATATTCAGGGACAAGAAGAATTTTAGAACACTGTGAATCGCTGGCAGGAGTTGATTGACAGTGACCCTTTTCATTTTAAATATTTTTCTCAATTAAAGGATCGGGTGCTATTCCAGGGTGAGACAAAGAGTTGTCCCGAGGCCCTTCCGATGTTATCAAAGAGTCCTCGGATAGCATTAGAGTGCTTTTGAAGGATGCTTTTGGTTGGTAACCTCCAGTACTAGATGGAACAGTTTGAGTATGAAAATAGGGAGTGGGTTGAGGTTGGGTAATCGTTTCAGTAAGCAAGTTTGTGTTTGCTTCTTGTATTTGGCCAGTTACTTGATCCGTACCAGTTGAAAGCTCTTTTGGTTTATCAACGGCCACAACTTCATAAGGATTTGACGCAGAACTTCTTCGGCCGGAAAGGGAGTTGGTTTGAACCTGGTGGTGTGCCAGAGTGGATTGCTGAACATTTGGCATTGGAAGGGCTATTGTAGACAACTGGTCCTGATTTGTTAGAATAGGGCTCAAAACTCGTTTATTATCCAAGTTCTTAAACAATGGAAACAATTTAGGGGGTACCTCCACGGGTTTTGTTATTAGTTTGTTTCTTTGTTTGTGTTGACATTTTTTCTCTCTCTTACTAAGAGGATGGAACGATTGAGAGATAATCTTAGGAGGAGGTGAGGCCGAGGTGATTGGCTTAGGGTCCAGGTCTACCTTAGGGGGATCGACCGCTTTAGTTGAGCAACTCACAGTTTGGGGGCTCAGCAACAGTGGTGGTGTCTGCTTGACCGGCATTGTCAACCCTTGGGCTATGTGGTGCAATTTAAATGCTTCAGGGGGGTTTGCCTCTTTGCCTTCTAGGATCCCGTAGGCCCTTGATATCGATGACTTATCATTTATTTTGATGGGGTCTGTACCCTGTTCTTGTGCCCGAACTTGGCTCTTGCTGGCACTGCCTCCTGATAGTTGTTTGACTTCATCTAGAACACAGGTTAAAAAGGCTGGAAGTGCTGAAAGGCTGTCAATGATGGGTGAACAACAACAGACTGACTGGACCAAATTTGATGATGATTGAGCCCTTATTATTAAATTGTTTAAATTCTCTAACTAATTATCAATTCCTGCTGTAAACAAGGCTAAGGTGTTCAAGAGGTCAACCTGCAAGTCCAATTTGTCAGAATGGTAGTTTAATGCCGTGACTGTGGATTGAAAAGTTTGCAGCAATTGTGGCCAGATGATTGACATAGATGTCGGGGGGCAGCCTGAGGATCAGGTTCTAATTTCAGATCAGATAATTTATCTGAGTCTTTAAGAAAGAAGGATAGGTCCAATAATGACTGGTCATTTGGGTCAGTTTTAACAGTTCCTTGTTCGGACTTTGTAGAAGCTGTGGCTGCAGCTGTAGCTGTAAGTGCAACTGAAGATGCTGCTACGTATGAAAGCGTTTGCAGTTGTAGCGGTGCAGCGTTCTCCTTTGGAGACCTTTCCCGTTGGATTACAGTGGGACTAGATAGCCTGAAACTTGAAGATTGGGTATTTTGTGCAAGTAAAGGGCTTGAACACAATTGTTGCGGAGGCATGAACGTGAAAATATCTGACTGGTGTAAAACAACATTAGGTTTTGATTCAGTTGTATCAGTCCATGTGTGATTTTTTAAAACAAATGACCTACGGCTTTCCTGTGGGGAAAGTGGATGACAAAATAAGGACTGCTGGGTGACCGGAAAGATTGCCATGGGAGGCGCTGGGGGCGTTTTCAAGTCGTCCTCTGATAACCTGACGCTAGGATTAGTACTGGGGGTGAGCAATGACGATGTGGTTTTACTGGTTAATGGCGTATGAATGGTTACCTCTGTTATTTGTTGAAAGTTGCTAACCTTGGGCTCCTCCAAGGTTTGTGAAGAGTTAAGGGGCTTGAGTGGTCGAGGTGTTTTTTTAAAATATTCCAGAATCGAAATGGGTTGGATAGTCTTATGGCGTGACGAAGAAGTAAGGTCTCTCTTACCGACCGAGTCTTGACCAAGAGGGGAGGGATTCAACTAAACAGATGGGGACGTAGACATAGATTGATTAAGAGCTCGCACAGCGGCTCCATCTGCCGCTGCTGCCAGCTGTTTTACATTTTTTTGTTTTGGTGATTAAAGCACCTTCCTTGTTCTCCCGGATCTCATCGCTCCACTTGCTGTGACTACGTTGCCCAAGAAAGGCCGGATCTACTTCTGTTGGTTCTACTATAGATTCACAAGAATTGTAGCTATGAGCACTGCTTCTTGGACACCCCCCCTTTCATCCACCGCCATCCTACTCCCTGCCCACGGCAACCTGCCTTACGGCCCCTGTGGCCCCTATAGCCCAGCCACCCCAATTAATAGAAAAATGGGGCTGAGATAGTATGCGGGGTATATATAAGGGTCCCAACGAGGGGCCAGTAAAGTCAGGACAAGGTGTGGGCAGGGTTGTTGGTTGGACGACGGAACAGGGGGGAGTGAAACCAGGCAGAATAAGCCCAGAGCAAGACTACGGCAACACGGCGCAGAGGAGGGGCAACCAGGGCCGGAGCCCACCAAGCCAAACCGAACTGGGCAAGGCTAGGAGATCTGGTGGCTGCAGCTCGAGGCTGTGGTGGATTGTGCAGGATAGTAACCACACTATCCACTATCCTGAGCACGGTGAGAAAGACGGTCAAAAGGAAGGGGCTACGGGCTAACTCTATACCATAGAGTTGCTAATAGATGGGGAGTGGCGTCTTAAGGGCTGCAGGGGCTGCGGGGGCTAAAACCCACAAGGAGAAGCTGAAAATCAGGAGACTCACCTTGGTAAGCCTCTCCAACTCCCTCCAACTCCTGCCACGGAAATCCGAAGGAAAAATCGCGGGACCCCCAACAGCGTTATCCCGCCGCCATCACCGCCTCTACGCCAACTACAGTCCAAGCTTTTTTCCGCCCGCCCGCACAGCCGCTGCTGCCGCTGCTGCCACAGCAGCCAGCTGTCACCGTCACCAGCCGAGCCTGCCGCCAGAGGCTCCGCCCCCACGCACTACGCACACGGCTTCGGCTCCGGACTCAATTCTCGCGTCAGGTCGCGTGTCAACAGAGTTTCTCATTTTGTTTAAGACTCTTTCCTTGAAGCTCAACTTTTATATCATGAATAATTGAAAGGAAACAGCTGTAAAGCGCCTGGCGGGCGGGATGCCGTCCATCCCTAACTGCGCCTTAATAATTGAAGGGGGATCCGAATTCTGTGAGTGAGCGGATGATGTAAGTAGCTGTGAATTACAAGTTAAGTTTTGTTCCTTGTTGCTTCTGTGCATGTATAATTCATTAGAATTATTCAGGTCCAATTCACAAAACTCTCAGATGAAAAATCAGAAATGTGCACTCATCAGCCTTCAACTAAATGTGCCTCGATTTTCAGCTCTTGAGCAGTTCACGCAGAAGCAGCAGAAGATGCACATCCAGAGAAGTGAAACTGTGCAGGCGTATTTTTCGGTGTACAGAAGTAAACTCCTGTAACTTTATTTTTGTATTTCCACAGACAAAGTATGTTTTCCCTGGGGAATGACATGTTTTTTGGGGAGGCAAGGATCCGTCTCATTACTAGTCAGGATTTATTCCATTTATGACAGGTGCAAATCTCTGAATCTTTTCACATTAGAAAATTACCTACAGAGGACTTGGGAAGAACCCCACATTTTCGGGTTTGGTGGTGTTCACTAACTTTTCTAGGAGGACTTTACCCTTGAATGTCCACAAACCCACCCAAGTCACTCAGATATTGTCAAATGGTAATTCTTATATTCAGTCCACATTTTATGTGAAACACTCATATTTAAGGTGGAAAGGTCCCACCAGAACCAGGCTAGGATTTGTCCTGACAACAGCTGATAGTTATGTGTGCCAATTGCGGCGTAAAGCTGGTTTTAGCTAATATTTGAGTCAGCATTCTGCGGTGGTTAATTGGTACAAAATAAGTATGGGGACAACGCCACCACCAGCGTTGCTGAATACTGGCGTTGCCGAATAGAAGCCTGCCTAGTCTTGCTTCCACCTCATGCCTCTTACATCCACTACTTTACACTCCCGGTCTTTTTATCTCACTCTTGCAACATTTTAGGTCTCGCCTAGCAAATGCAGCGCATGCGCTACTTCGCCTTGGCGAGACTCTATTGTCGTCGCTTTCATTCGCAAAGGGAGACAAACCATGCGCGCCCCCACCGCCGGACAGGCGATGTGCACGCACATGACATCTCCCACCACGCGCTAGATTTATTACAGCTCGGCCGCTCGCTCCCTCTCTGCTCGCACACTGTTTGCCTGCTCGCAGTTAACTTGCTTACGGAGGTTTGATATGTTTTTGCGCTCCACCCCAGTCAAACTCCACTGTTTGCGGCCATACTGGGTGCCGCACCACAGGCTTCCGGACGGCTCTTTCTCTCGGTAAAGTTTAAAAGCATGACCCTATGATTCCGTGCACACAGGAAACAAAATAGTTTTACCCAACCGCCATTCCCCAGTGTCTCTACCCTGCTCAGACCTGGATACGGAGGGATTGGAGGCTGCCAGACTGTGCAGTCAGGCTGGGGTGGTGGAGGCAGCTCCTTTCCTCATCACTTCCCTTCACCACCCCACGCACGTAAACGTTTCCATTCTCTAATATTTTAGTTAATGCCCAGGTTAAACTGCAGTGTTTTCTTTTTTTCGGCTCAAGGCTTTAAGTGACGTGAATGTAAACTTGGTGGTGCAGCAGGCAAGGAAAACAAGTAGACTTGATGCGCTTTGAGTCACTTATTTACACTTCAGTAAATAAGCCCTATATGAAGAACGGCAAGTGTAATACGGCACACGTATATTCACGCTTATAATATGTACTGTACATTGGACTTTATTCTTTTTTTTACTTTGGAATCTTCTACACAGTGTGTTCATTCTGGAGTACACACGCACGCATGGAATCAGTGGGGAACAACCTGAGGCACGCTGGAGGTGTTAGAACGTTGGACGTTGAACCTGCAGCGCCGTTTCATGTTTGTGTGTGATGGCTCAGGCCCAGGTATCACTGTCAGTAGATGAGTAACAGCCCAGTGGAAAAAAGGTAACACTTTCCTGTACAGTAGTGGCGGATCGCCGGACATGGAGTGTCAAGGGAGTCGCTTCCTGAAGAAAAAATACACCTTCAAACCTTTTTTGGGAAGGCAGCTTTCGGTATTTTATATTGACATGCTTGTAGAAACATTTGGTATGGGCTCGGTTCTGTAGGAAAGAAAGAACTGGTACATAACCACCTGATCGGCAGAAACCATATTTAATCATTAAGCGCACTTTAAATATGCGCATTCGGAAATCGGTTTCTCAAATGAGCTGGTATTGTGGCGTTTTAGTGACAACAATCTTTTGTGAAGAATACGTTGGAACCACCCAAATGCTTCAGTTTTACGACCCGCTGAAGAAAGGTGGCACTAACTGGAAGTACCCACTATTCTGAACCTCGGTTAGGACTTAGTGAAGGTAGTTTAGTGAAATTTAGAAGACGACTGGCATGTTGAAAAATCAGACAGGTGGCTGGCTGTTGCCTTAGAAATGTCAGTCTAGCTGGAGAAGAGACAGCCACATGTTTGGCATGTAACATTTTCTCAGAATTACATGCCTTGTAGTCACACACCTTGGCCCTTATTCTTATTTTCCCATAGGCCTCTGCATTTCTGGTGATCCAGTGCCAACTCACATATTTTGCTTGTGGCTTGGGTCTGCTGTAAGAAGCTTGCTCGAATATGTAGACATGCTTTGTGGTGTACAAACAGATTCACAGGCTGTGGTTAGTTTTCCAGAGACTGGAGTCATCTGGTTAATTAGGTCTCGCGAGCCAAAGGCTCGAAAGAGACATTTTATATGTGGGAATTTCAAAGTGCTACCCACACTTTTGCCTGGCCTAAACCTTGAGTGCACGAGATCACATGCACGTGCACAGCTGCTCCTCTGCTCATTGCATTTCCCCCCTCCCTTCTCACCCAGCCCTTTGATGCTCTGCTGGAGTACTTTCACTTTCGCCGCTTTGACCCTTGCATTCCCCCCTCCCTTCTCACCCAGCCCTTTGATGCTCTGCTCGCATCTCCCTCCTCCCTGGGCGTGAAGGGAGACAGAGTCATCCTGCTTGATTAATGGCATTCTTATGTGTTCCCGTAAGCGCTCGCTTTAGGTCTTTCTCTATAACCTGTAACCCCACCCAGTCTTTTCGCCCTCTCCATGTGTCCTGTTCTCCTCATGGGGTCGCGCTCTTTGCTCCCCATGTACCTCCCTTGCACCCTCCTTTTGCCCCCTCTTTGCCCCTTTCTCCCTCTCCTTGCTTCCTTTTCACCTTCCGTACTTTTTCTCCGTTCTCCCACTTCACAAGCTCCTCCCGCTCTCACTCGCACGTACTGCTCCATCAGTGCCAGAAGCTTCCCAAAGGAGTGAGTCACGGCTGCCAGGTGGCCCCGGGCCATGCGTGGCACTTTCAATCCGAGCAGAACTCCCACCCCGCGTGCACACGCCTCGAGGCGCACTACAAACACTGTTCAGTTTTGCGTGTAGTCACAGTTCTACCACAGAAATGTACACATTCTATTGCTTACAGACTTCAAGCCCTTTGCACTCTAGCTGCAAAACCGATCCATTCATGTGAGTGTTTTAGTACAACGCGCACACAGCGCACTTTCAATTCTGTGCCGGTGCGAATTACAGCGCGCCATGGGTATACACAGACGTTGCCCAAGGTGGCTATTGACAAACACTGAATGGGTTTCAAGCCGCTACCCAAAAAACAATACATTGATATACAGAGCACGCGCACAGTTTTGCGTGTAGCCACAGTTCTAACACAGAAATGAACACATTCTATTGCTTACAGACTTACAGCCCATTGCACTCTAGCCTGTGGGCCCCGTGAACTGTGGAGAATACAAAGTCGGACTCGCATGTTCAGCACAAACTCCCCCATCCTCCACCACCCTCCCAAAAAATGGAAAGGCACAAGTTTAAAACTTTAAAGGGCTCCGTTTATTATCGGAATGACACCAACATCGTATTTCTGGCTATGGCTCCTCACACTGTCTCATTAAGCAAGCCCCCCCCTCAGCCGCTGCCAAACCGATACATTCATGTGAGTGTTTCAGTACAACGCGCACACAGCGCACTTTCAGTTCTGTGCCGGTGCTGATTACAGCGCACCATGGGTATACACAGGCACTGCCCAAGGTGGCTATTGACAAACGCTGTATAGGTTTCACGCTGCCAAACCGATCCATTCATGTGAGTGTTTTAGTACAACGCGCACACAGCGCACTTTCAGTTCTGTGCCGGTGCTCATTACAGCGCGCCATGGGTATACACAGGCACTGCCCAAGGTGGCTATTAACAAACGCTGTATAGGTTTCACGCTGCCAAACACATCCATTCATGGGAGTGTTTTAGTACAACGCGCACACAGCGTGCTTTCAGATCTGTGCCGGTGCTCATTACAGCGCGCCATGGGTATACACAAGCACTGCCCAAGGTGGCTATTGACAAACGCTGTATAGGTTTCACGCTGCCAAACCGATCCATTCATGTGAGTGTTTTAGTACAACGCGCACACAGCGCACTTTCAGTTCTGTGCCGGTGCTCATTACAGCGCGCCATGGGTATACACAGGCACTGCCCAAGGTGGCTATTAACAAACGCTGTATAGGTTTCACGCTGCCAAACACATCCATTCATGTGAGTGTTTCAGTACAACGCGCACACAGCGCGCTTTCAGATCTGTGCCAGTGCTCATTACAGCGCGCCATGGGTATACACAAGCACTGCCCAAGGTGGCTATTGACAAACGCTGTATAGGTTTCACGCTGCCAAACCGATCCATTCATGTGAGTGTTTTAGTACAACGCGCACACAGCGCACTTTCAGTTCTGTGCCGGTGCTCATTACAGCGCGCCATGGGTATACACAGGCACTGCCCAAGGTGGCTATTAACAAACGCTGTATAGGTTTCACGCTGCCAAACACATCCATTCATGGGAGTGTTTTAGTACAACGCGCACACAGCGCGCTTTCAGATCTGTGCCGGTGCTCATTACAGCGCGCCATGGGTATACACAAGCACTGCCCAAGGTGGCTATTGACAAACGCTGTATAGGTTTCACGCTGCAAAACCGATTCTTTCATGTGAGTGTTTCAGTACAACGCGCACACAGCGCACTTTCAGTTCTGTGCCGGAGCTCATTACAGCGCGCCATGGGTATACACAAGCACTGCCCAAGGTGGCTATTGACAAACGCTGTATAGGTTTCACGCTGCCAAACCGATCCATTCATGTGAGTGTTTTAGTACAACGCGCACACAGCGCACTTTCAGTTCTGTGCCGGTGCTGATTACAGCGCGCCATGGGTATACACAAGCACTGCCCAAGGTGGCTATTGACAAACGCTGTATAGGTTTCACGCTGCCAAACCGATCCATTCATGTGAGTGTTTTAGTACAACGCGCATACAGCGCACTTTCAGTTCTGTGCCGGTGCTCATTACAGCGCGCCATGGGTATACACAGGCACTGCCCAAGGTGGCTATTAACAACCGCTGTATAGGTTTCACGCTGCCAAACACATCCATTCATGGGAGTGTTTTAGTACAACGCGCACACAGCGCACTTTCAGTTCTGTGCCGGTGCAAATTACAGCGCGCCATGGGTATACACAGATGTTGCCCAAGGTGGCTATTGACAAACACTGAATGGGTTTCAAGCCGCTACCCAAAAAACAATACATTGATAAACAGAGCACGCGCACAGTTTTGCGTGTAGCCACAGTTCTAACACAGAAATGTACACATTCTATTGCTTACAGACTTACAGCCCATTGCACTCTAGCCTGTGGGCCCCGTGAACTGTGGAGAATACAAAGTCGGACTCGCATGTTCAGCACAAACTCCCCCATCCTCCCCCACCCTCCCAAAAAATGGAAAGGCACAAGTTTAAAACTTTAAAGGGCTCCGTTTATTATCGGAATGGCACCAACATCGTATTTCTGGCTATGGCTCCTCACACTGTCTCATTAAGCAAGCCCACCCCTCAGCCGCTGCCAAACCAATACATTCATGTGAGTGTTTGAGTACAACGCGTACACAGCGCACTTTCAGTTCTGTGCCAGTGCTGATTACAGCGCGCCATGGGTATACACAGGCACTGCCCAAGGTGGCTATTGACAAACGCTGTATAGGGTTCACGCTGCCAAACCGATCCATTCATGTGAGTGTTTTAGTACAACGCGCACACAGCGCACTTTCAGTTCTGTGCCGGTGCTCATTACAGCGCGCCATGGGTATACACAGGCACTGCCCAAGGTGGCTATTAACAAACGCTGTATAGGTTTCACGCTGCCAAACACATCCATTCATGGGAGTGTTTTAGTACAACGCGCACACATCGCGCTTTCAGATCTGTGCCGGTGCTCATTACAGCGCGCCATGGGTATACACAGGCACTGCCCAAGGTGGATATTAACAAACGCTGTATAGGTTTCACGCTGCCAAACACATCCATTCATGTGAGTGTTTTAGTACAACGCGCACACAGCGCGCTTTCAGATTTGTGCCGGTGCTCATTACAGCGTGCCATGGGTATACACAAGCACTGCCCAAGGTGGCTATTGACAAACGCTGTATAGGTTTCACGCTGCCAAACCGATCCATTCATGTGAGTGTTTTAGTACAACGCGCACACAGCGCACTTTCAGTTCTGTGCCGGTGCTCATTACAGCGCGCCATGGGTATACACAGGCACTGCCCAAGGTGGCTATTAACAAACGCTGTATAGGTTTCACGCTGCCAAACACATCCATTCATGGGAGTGTTTTAGTACAACGCGCACACAGCGCACTTTCAGTTCTGTGCCGGTGCAAATTACAGCGCGCCATGGGTATACACAGACGTTGCCCAAGGTGGCTATTGACAAACACTGAATGGGTTTCAAGCCGCTACCCAAAAAACAATACATTGATATACAGAGCACGCGCACAGTTTTGCGTGTAGCCACAGTTCTAACACAGAAATGCACACATTCTATTGCTTACAGACTTACAGCCCATTGCACTCTAGCCTGTGGGCCCCGTGAACTGTGGAGAATACAAAGTCGGACTCGCATGTTCAGCACAAACTCCCCCATCCTCCCCCACCCTCCCAAAAAATGGAAAGGCACAAGTTTAAAACTTTAAAGGGCTCCGTTTATTATCGGAATGGCACCAACATCGTATTTCTGGCTATGGCTCCTCACACTGTCTCATTAAGCAAGCCCACCCCTCAGCCGCTGCCAAACCAATACATTCATGTGAGTGTTTGAGTACAACACGTACACAGCGCACTTTCAGTTCTGTGCCGGTGCTGATTACAGCGCGCCATGGGTATACACAGGCACTACCCAAGGTGGCTATTGACAAACGCTGTATAGGTTTCACGCTGCCAAACCGATCCATTCATGTGAGTGTTTTAGTACAACGCGCACACAGCGCACTTTCAGTTCTGTGCCGGTGCTCATTACAACGCGCCATGGGCATACACAGGCACTGCCCAAGGTGGCTATTAACAAACGCTGTATAGGTTTCACGCTGCCACACACATCCATTCATGTGAGTGTTTTAGTACAACGCGCACACAGCGCGCTTTCAGATCTGTGCCGGTGCTCATTACATCGCGCCATGGGTATACACAAGCACTGCCCAAGGTGGCTATTGACAAACGCTGTATAGGTTTCACGCTGCCAAACCGATCCATTCATGTGAGTGTTTTAGTACAACGCGCACACAGCGCACTTTCAGTTCTGTGCCGGTGCTCATTACAGCGCGCCATGGGTATACACAGGCACTGCCCAAGGTGGCTATTAACAAACGCTGTATAGGTTTCACGCTGCCAAACACATCCATTCATGGGAGTGTTTTAGTACAACGCGCACACAGCGCGCTTTCAGATCTGTGCCGGTGCTCATTACAGCGCGCCATGGGTATACACAAGCACTGCCCAAGGTGGCTATTGACAAACGCTGTATAGGTTTCACGCTGCAAAACCGATCCTTTCATGTGAGTGTTTCAGTACAACGCGCACACAGCGCACTTTCAGTTCTGTGCCGGAGCTCATTACAGCGCGCCATGGGTATACACAGGCACTGCCCAAGGTGGCTATTGACAAACGCTGTATAGGTTTCACGCTGCCAAACCGATCCATTCATGTGAGTGTTTTAGTACAACGCGCACACAGCGCACTTTCAGTTCTGTGCCGGTGCTGATTACAGCGCGCCATGGGTATACACAGGCACTGCCCAAGGTGGCTATTGACAAACGCTGTATAGGTTTCACGCTGCCAAACCGATCCATTCATGTGAGTGTTTTAGTACAACGCGCACACAGCGCACTTTCAGTTCTGTGCCGGTGCTCATTACAGCGCGCCATGGGTATACACAGGCACTGCCCAAGGTGGCTATTAACAAACGCTGTATAGGTTTTACGCTGCCGCACACATCCATTCATGTGAGTGTTTTAGTACAACGCGCACACAGCGCGCTTTCAGATCTGTGCCAGTGCTCATTACAGCGCGCCATGGGTATACACAAGCACTGCCCAAGGTTGCTATTGACAAACGCTGTATAGGTTTCACACTGCCAAACCGATCCATTCATGTGAGTGTTTTAGTACAACGCGCACACAGCGCACTTTCAGTTCTGTGCCGGTGCTCATTACAGCGCGCCATGGGTATACACAGGCACTGCCCAAGGTGGCTATTAACAAACGCTGTATAGGTTTCACGCTGCCAAACACATCCATTCATGTGAGTGTTTCAGTACAACGCGCACACAGCGCGCTTTCAGATCTGTGCCAGTGCTCATTACAGCGCGCCATGGGTATACACAAGCACTGCCCAAGGTGGCTATTGACAAACGCTGTATAGGTTTCACGCTGCCAAACCGATCCATTCATGTGAGTGTTTTAGTACAACGCGCACACAGCGCACTTTCAGTTCTGTGCCGGTGCTCATTACAGCGCGCCATGGGTATACACAGGCACTGCCCAAGGTGGCTATTAACAAACGCTGTATAGGTTTCACGCTGCCAAACACATCCATTCATGGGAGTGTTTTAGTACAACGCGCACACAGTGCGCTTTCAGATCTGTGCCGGTGCTCATTACAGCGCGCCATGGGTATACACAAGCAGTGCCCAAGGTGGCTATTGACAAACGCTGTATAGGTTTCACGCTGCAAAACCGATCCATTCATGTGAGTGTTTCAGTACAACGCGCACACAGCGCACTTTCAGTTCTGTGCCGGTGCTCATTACAGCGCGACATGGGTATACACAGGAACTGCCCAAGGTGGCTATTGACAAATGCTGTATAGGTTTCACGCTGCCAAACCGATCCATTCATGTGAGTGTTTTAGTACAACGCGCACACAGCGCACTTTCAGTTCTGTGCCGGTGCTCATTACAGCGCGCCATGGGTATACACAGGCACTGCCCAAGGTGGATATTAACAAACGCTGTATAGGTTTCACGCTGCCAAACACATCCATTCATTTGAGTGTTTTAGTACAACGCGCACACAGCGTGCTTTCAGATTTGTGCCGGTGCTCATTACAGCGCGCCATGGGTATACACAAGCACTGCCCAAGGTGGCTATTGACAAACGCTGTATAGGTTTCACGCTGCCAAACCGATCCATTCATGTGAGTGTTTTAGTACAACGCGCACACACAGCGCACTTTCAGTTCTGTGCCGGTGCTCATTACAGCGCGCCATGGGTATACACAGGCACTGCCCAAGGTGGCTATTAACAAACGCTGTATAGGTTTCACGCTGCCAAACACATCCATTCATGGGAGTGTTTTAGTACAACGCGCACACAGCGCACTTTCAGTTCTGTGCCGGTGCAAATTACAGCGCGCCATGGGTATACACAGACGTTGCCCAAGGTGGCTATTGACAAACACTGAATGGGTTTCAAGCCGCTACCCAAAAAACAATACATTGATATACAGAGCACGCGCACAGTTTTGCGTGTAGCCACAGTTCTAACACAGAAATGTACACATTCTATTGCTTACAGACTTACAGCCCATTGCACTCTAGCCTGTGGGCCCCGTGAACTGTGGAGAATACAAAGTCGGACTCGCATGTTCAGCACAAACTCCCCCATCCTCCCCCACCCTCCCAAAAAATGGAAAGGCACAAGTTTAAAACTTTAAAGGGCTCCGTTTATTATCGGAATGGCACCAACATCGTATTTCTGGCTATGGCTCCTCACACTGTCTCATTAAGCAAGGCCACCCCTCAGCCGCTGCCAAACAAATACATTCATGTGAGTGTTTGAGTACAACGCGTACACAGCGCACTTTCAGTTCTGTGCCGGTGCTGATTACAGCGCGCCATGGGTATACACAGGCACTGCCCAAGGTGGCTATTGACAAACGCTGTATAGGTTTCACGCTGCCAAACCGATCCATTCATGTGAGTGTTTTAGTACAACGCGCACACAGCGCACTTTCAGTTCTGTGCCGGTGCTCATTACAGCGCGCCATGGGTATACACAGGCACTGCCCAAGGTGGCTATTAACAAACGCTGTATAGGTTTCACGCTGCCACACACATCCATTCATGTGAGTGTTTTAGTACAACGCGCACACAGCGCGCTTTCAGATCTGTGCCGGTGCTCATTACATCGCGCCATAGGTATACACAAGCACTGCCCAAGGTGGCTATTGACAAACGCTGTATAGGTTTCACGCTGCCAAACCGATCCATTCATGTGAGTGTTTTAGTACAACGCGCACACAGCGCACTTTCAGTTCCGTGCCGGTGCTCATTACAGCGCGCCATGGGTATACACAGGCACTGCCCAAGGTGGCTATTAACAAACGCTGTATAGGTTTCACGCTGCCAAACACATCCATTCATGGGAGTGTTTTAGTACAACGCGCACACATCGCGCTTTCAGATCTGTGCCGGTGCTCATTACAGCGCGCCATGGGTATACACAGGCACTGCCCAAGGTGGATATTAACAAACGTGGGGGGATGTGGACACCTGAAATGATTAATGTAAGAGCCAAAATGGCCAAGTGTTCTTTTGGCATATTTAGGTTTGCATCCAAGTTAGGCTCAAGACGGATACCAGACATGTTGTACCTATATCGCCATAAATGTGTTGCTCTGGCCCTATATGGCTCAGGAGTGTGGGGCCATTGTAATAACAACATGCTCCAGGTTGAGGAAAACAAATTTGTCAAAAAACTCCTGTGTTTACCATCTTCTGCCTCAACAAAGCTGATCCATCAGGAGGTTGGTTTAGAACATCTATCTGACTTGATCAGATTAAGACCCCTGTTAGTATGGAGATCTATATGGGCTAAGGAACAGACTGGTTTTACAAGAAAGATTATTTTAGATTGTCTTCACATGGACAAATGTTACCGCATCCCCTGGCTTAACTATATTATCCGAACATTTAATGATGTTTTTAATCTCACGGTGCGTGATAACCCTTCTTGTGTTTTAGATATCCCGAAGAGTGAGATTAAACATGAATTTTTGAGGGTTAGCATGGTGAAGCGTAACGCAGCTACTGCTCAGTTCTCCTCACATGTTTTTTACGACAGATACACTAAGGAAGAAATGGGGCTTTCAGGATACCTTAAATTGGTTACTATCCGATCCCACCAATATGTATTGACAAGATTACGGATGGGGATTGTTCATTTGCTTGTTGCGTATCCTGTAATGAAGACCTATACTACTGCCCCCTGTCCGTGTGATGGGACCACAAAGCAAAGTACGGAGCATTTTTTATTGTTATGCCCTCTTTATCCCTACCTTCGAAAAGTATATCTGAAACCGCTTTTCAAAAAATATAATGTATCCACTATTGTATCGGCCATGGGGCTTTTATTTGGACTTAATTCACAGGACATCTGTTTTTTTACTGCTGTATATATTTTAAAATCGATACGCTTGAGGAAAAGCACCCTTTTTTGATATGTGATTAACTTAAAACCTGCTGTACCCTCATGTTTTATTACTTATGTATGTATGTACTTTTATGATTATTAATCAATGATCGAATAAAGTTTTTTGAATTGAATTGAACAAACGCTGTATAGGTTTCACGCTGCCAAACACATCCATTCATGGGAGTGTTTTAGTACAACGCGCACACAGCGCACTTTCAGTTCTGTGCCGGTGCAAATTACAGCGCGCCATGGGTATACACAGACGTTGCCCAAGGTGGCTATTGACAAACACTGAATGGGTTTCAAGCCGCTACCCAAAAAACAATACATTGATATACAGAGCACGCGCACAGTTTTGCGTGTAGCCACAGTTCTAACACAGAAATGTACACATTCTATTGCTTACAGACTTACAGCCCATTGCACTCTAGCCTGTGGGCCCCGTGAACTGTGGAGAATACAAAGTCGGACTCGCATGTTCAGCACAAACTCCCCCATCTGTGGAAATATGGATTTTTATGATCAGTTATGTCCCCTATCTTGGACCCCAACGGTTTCATGTATAAATTACAAGTACATGTATATTTCCTCCAGTTCCAGTTATGAAGACGCAAACACATGTGCGTCCACCGTCAACATGTCCTCTTTCAGATCCGCCATGAATGGGCCGGATATTCTATTCCTAAGTATGAAAGGCCACCGGCTTTATATGGTTCATTTATCCCATTTTACAGTCCAGGCGAGTAGGCCCTGATTCTGCCATTAAGCCTTTTCCTGCCTTCTGCCTCTGAAAGCTCCAGTCTGAGCTCGCATCTGTATCCATGAACTTTGTCCTACTCCCTGCGCGGCTAACGGTGCCTGACTCAACCTGTCTGCTTGCCAAAAACTGTATTTCACCTTCGAGATTATCTGCTCCGCTCCCCATCCAATGCATTCCTGTCTAGTAGTTTAAGTAAACATTCTTCCAGCTACCGAGCAAAGGGCCCGGCTTCCCTGTCTTTATGCAAGTAATTCATAGCCCTGTTACTATGGAAGATTTCTGCCCTCGCATCTAGTGTAGACACTTAGACGCTTGTACACGCACTAACAGTCAGTATAGCCAGTATAGAATAAGATTCTACTCTAAGAGACCTCTCTTTTTGGATAACATAGTTCTTTAAACATAGGATGTTAGATATGATTTGGGATTAGGTTGACTTGACCCCCCAGACTTCTGTCTCCACATGTAGAACTAAATGTCAAGTCCCCTTCACCCCCTAGTTGCACGTCAATCACACGTCATGCTGCTGCGCGCGCATTTCTGCCAAGTATTTCTGCTGACATTGCGAAATTCTTTCATGGTGCCACCTACTTGTGACATCATACCTAATGACGTTCTTTAGTTACGCCTAGTTACACCCACTTTAGTTACGCATGTATGTTTTATCTTTGTTATCAATTGTTACGCCTCCTGCATCTGTTTTCACTATAATGCCTTTGTATAAAAATGATTACCTGTCAATAAAGTATGGTCCTTCACTTCCTGAACCTTCGTGGTGATGGAATATGGAGTCCATCAATTCGAATTGATTTTGGAATAAAGCCCTTTCCGAACCTCTAATACCACGGATTCTGCCTCTTATTTTACTGAGCTATTATTATAGATTTTCCGCATCAAATTAAGTACCGGTAATTAAATTATTTACCACATATATGGCGCCCGAACAGGGACACTTTCTCATCTCACGCGCCGGAGGTGCGTTGCAGGCCCGGTCTCCTGCCACAGCTGGACGGACAACAACGCGTACCCACAGGATTTCCTGTATCTCCCTCCTGCCGAGCGGGGGTAACTGAGGCTGCGATCAACACCCAGACGAGGCGGTGAGAAGTGCGAAGTATCCCGACCAGAGCCTAGCTGAGAGAGCAAGATCCGAGGTATACAGAGGCCCACCAGTTTCCGAAGTTTCCGAAGTTTCGAGTCGAGTCCAGTCCGGTTCAAGTCCAGTTCAGTTCAGTTCCGAGGCCTTCCGTTCCGAGCTACCCGGTGAGTACCATTGTCGGGGAGGCGTTCTGACGTGCACATAGGTTGTGCCGGTCAAGACGGGTTTGGGTACACAAATCCGGTCTGCACTGTTTCAGCAGTGTATCTGTACTGTTTAGCAGTATATCAAGTATGTCTAGTATATAATTCAGAATTACCTAGTTAGTGCCGAGTATTATGCTTAGTGACCAGTTCCCTAAATGGCCATCATTGTTGTTCATTAAATGTTAAATGTTAAAATGTTTTTAAATACGTTCTGCATATTGTGGTGTGAATGACTGTTCATTATTGTGTTTTGTTGTATTAAACGTGTATCAGATCAGTTCTCAATATGCCGCTTTTTTCGAAATTAAGACAGATCAAAACTAGAAAAGGGGTACTCGAAGAAGCTGTTCCCATTCCTCCTAGGGACACTCCAGGGTACTTCATGTATCATAAACATGGCCTAGATGCCATATTATTTCTTGATTTATGGGTAGACTACACCAAGGAATTACCAGAAAGTCAGAGGTGGCCCGCAGCTGGGACCTGGGATGCAGATTGCATCATGAAAGTAGAGGAAGAATTATGGAAAAAGAAAGCTAGACAGTCACAGAAAGATGCCATTGAATTATGGCGTAAAGAATCATATAGACGTACAGAAAAGGCGCTCAGACAGGAAGAGAAAAGTAAGGAGAATTCAAATAAAGTTCGAGAAAATCTATTAATTGAAGAAGGTACTCGAGTAAAGTCAGAACAAATAGACAGACAAAGAAATGCCCTTATGAATGGTATGTATCCTCTTCTGGCCGAAGGATTACCTAAGGCTACTCCGGAGATACCAAAAGACTTGCCACCCCCATTGTTTCCGATAAAAGCACATCCCAAAGGGCATCCCAGAACCGCAGAAGATGTTTTCCTTTCCTCTTATTTAGACGACGCAGCTCCCGAGTATGCTAATACTGCACCACATAGACCACCTGCCGAGGGGGTTCAACGCCAAGACCCTCCTCCATCTGTACCTCCGCAACAGCAAACTCCGACACAAGTTCCGGCAAGCACATCTGTTTCTACAGCTGTATCCACACCTATGGTTGCTATATCACGTTCAACGAATCCTTTCACATCCAGCACCCCAGGTGGTGCTACAGGAGGTACATCAAACATTTTTTCCACGCCACCCAGAGTAAATAAACTTTCCTTTCAAGAATTAGCCCACCAACGTACGCCCAAACTAGTAACTCCCGACATGCTTAAGGAACTTCTAATAGATTGTAGATATGACCCTGTGCCCGGCAAAGAGGACGAAATGCTGTTGGCATCATTACGTATCCGACGAGCTGCAATATATTTAGGGAGACTACCAGGAATGACTACACATTTAGAAAATATATATCACTTTGTCCAGTCAGGACGAGATTCTGAAAGTATTAATAGAGCCATGGAGTACCAGAAAGTGGAGATACAGGGGGAACTGTTACGTTTCCTCATAAATTGTGTGATCAGAAATCAAGACCGACCAGGGGTAAATCCGGAAGAAATGCAAATTCTTACCACATGGAGTCGGAATATATCAGAGGGGAGACATGATAAACGATTAAGTATAATAGCTATGTGCCGAAAGATCCGCAAAGAAGTAGAACGAATACACGAAGAAAGATTAGCAGTAGACCAGCCTGAACAAACCGAGGAGGAGGAAGAATTAGAACTGCCCACAGGACAGTTAGAAACAATGGCCTATGTAGGTAGAGGAAGATCTTGCAATAATACTAGATGCTTTACTGATCCGATACGTCCGATACGTCCAGATAATAACAGAAATTTCCAAACACCTATAATAAATATAAGGTCCCCCGAACATTCGTTCCAAGCCGCTGACAAATTACTCAGAGAACGAAGGGGTTATCATATACTCGATTCTATGGACGAACAAGAATTAGCCAGGTCAGCCGTTCACTGGGTTGATAGTCCCGGAAAATATAGTGATGATACATTAGCGCACACGTTTTTGAACCTCACCCCAGATGAACAGCGTTTAGCTGGTATCTATATGATTCAACAACTCCTTATATTATATAAAAGCCAACACTCTGATCCTGGTCCCCTACCTGATATATTGACTGAATTACTCACGAATAAATGGAGAGGTTCAGGTACTGAGTTAATTAGAGAAATACTAGAATCCAGAAAGCAGTACATTCTTTTTGTATGTCCCGAACATGTCTCACTGCCCATAAAAGAAAGAACGACGTATTACATGGATAGACAGAATCCCTTACGCGAAGTGCACCCGATAAAAGGTGATGACAATCAGTTTAAACGTGTGTTTGTATACACACCCATATCTAAAATAGAACTATTAGAAATGAAGAAAGTGGTACCCAGTCATGACAAAGACCCAGCGGGTTTCCACCGTGAAATTAAAGACATGTTGCTCATGGGAGAGTATACCTATCCCGACATTATGACAATATTGAAGGTATTAATGCCTGCGGGCATTTACGAAAAACTCAAGGAAAAGGATTGGGAGGTGGGAGACCAAAAGATAGATTGGACAGCATTAGAAAATGAAGAAAAAGCTCGAGGTCCAGGTTCAGGGCTTGGGGAAAAGACCAAAACACTACCAGGTTTACTAGTACAGGTACTGCCACGTTTATTAACTACGAAAAAGGAAGACTGGGGTGCAATCTCAGCCTGTAAACAAAAGCACGATGAGGACACTAGTGATTTCTATGCCCGATTCGAAAAATGTTTTGGTATAAATAGCGGAATAAAAGCAAGTAGCGAATCGTATCCACATCTGTTTGTGACAAAATTAGTTGAAAATTCCTTGCCCCAAGTTAAGAATAGAGTATTGAAATTCGAGAGTACATGGCAAGGTAACACTCCGTCACAAATGTTACAAATGCTACAGTACCATCACAATAGAATTAGAGAGGAACAAGAACATGAACAAAGACGCATGAAAGACACGAAAATGAAAATGCTAGTTTCCCAGACAGTTCCAGCTGACGGTCATAAAAAGGGTATGACACAGTCCAGTGTTTCAGCAGGTCCTGTAAAAGGGACATGCAACTATTGTAAACAGCCAGGTCATTATGTACACGATTGTCCAGTTTTAAAACATAATATCGCCATAGGTAATACAAAAGAAAGACCACGGCCACTTAGACAGGATCAGAACCAACAAGGAGCTCCGCAGCATGCACAGTTCATGCCAGCTCCGCAACAGTCTATGCCAGCTCCACCACCGCAGCCTATTGCTGCCACACAAACAACGACACAACAGATGTACCAGACCGCACAGTATGACTATCCTGATTATCAACGATACTCATGAAACAGCCTAGAGAGGGAAGTTGGCTTACCCCTTATCGAGGTCCCTGTAGATCAAGAAGGACCTTATGTACACAGTGAACTATTAGGCCAAGATAGAAAATTTTTACTTGATACAGGGGCAAGCCGAACAACCATAAAACGTAGTGAAGTTCCAGGGGCACCCCTCTCAGGCTCACAGAATATTTCCCTTGGCTTTTCAGGAAAACCTATCATTAACGAAGTATCACAGCCTCTTCCACTTACGATTGGTCCCTTGACACGAACTACAGATTTATTGCTTACTAAATCATGTCCAGAAAACCTGTTAGGCATAAAAACATTGAAAGCTCTAGGAGCTATAATATGTTGTTCTCCGGAAGGAGTAAGATTGTTTTTACGTGATTTCAAAGGGCACTACGTGTCCCGAGACATGGATCACCGACTGCAGACTTTACCCACACGTTTATGGGCACAAGGCCCTACAGATGTTGGTTGCATGAACATTACACCATATCGAGTCACACTAAAGACAGGAGTGGTACTACCACGAATGCGACAATACAAGTTACCCCCAGATGCTGTAGTGGCTTTACTGCAAATCATTGACGAGCTTATTACCCAAGGAGTGGTTGTGGAAACCGACTCCAATGTATGTAATTCCCCGATAATTCCGATTCTTAAACGAACTGATCCGAAAGCCCCGCCAGTATATCGATTGGTTATTGATCTGCGCGAATTAAATAAATGTATTGTACCACAATACCCCGTAGTCCCAGACATTTCTTCATTATTGACAGCCATTGATTCCGAAGCAACATTCTTTACTGTAATTGATCTCAAGAATGCCTTTTTCAGCGTCCCAATAGATCCGGAAAGCCAATACTTGTTCGGATTTAGTTTAAATGGACGAAGCTTTAAATTCACACGCGCACCTCAAGGATTCACAGAAAGCCCCAGCATCTATAGCCAAGCACTGAAACGAGAACTTGACAGTATCCACATGCCAGTCAACACTGCCCTGCTTCAATATGTCGATGATCTGTTGATCACCGCTAGAAGCGAACCTGAATGTGAAAAAGCCTCACTGACGGTTTTACAATTTTTGGCCGAAAAGGGGCACAAGGTGTCCCCTTCTAAGCTGCAATTCTGTGTCCAGCGAGTTGTCTACCTTGGGCACTCGCTGTCCAAGGAGGGAAGGCAGCTTACACCCGACCGCATCCAGTTAATTGCTAACATGCCAATACCCAAGACACAAAAGGAGGTGCGGGCTTTTATAGGCCTCACTTCATATTGTAGGCAGTGGATCCCTCAGTATGCATTTCTAGCAAAACCACTCATTCAGTTGACAACACAGGAGGCAGCCACATCGACTGTTCTCCCTTGGACTCAGGAACATACACAAGCTTTTGAAAACCTAAAGAAAGCTTTATGTCAAGCACCTGTTTTAGCAACACCATGTTACAATAAACAGTTTACACTCTTTGTTACAGAACGCGAAGGTACTGCCTTGTCAGTACTCACACAGGAACAAGCAGGATCACACAAACCATGTGCTTATTTTGTATTATTTTTTGAAATCAGTGGCAGCAACAGCTTTAGCAATCAGACAAAGCGATGCCATAGTGTTAGGACATCCATTGACAGTACAAGTACCGCACGCAGTAGAGGTTCTCTTGAACCGAACGCAAACACAACACTTGACTATAGCAAGACTCACCGGTTACGAATTAACATTGTTTCAGCCACACATAGAAATCAGACGTTGTAGTACATTGAATCCTGCCACACTGTTACCAGTAAACGGAACAGACCCACTAGCACATGACTGTAGTGAAGTTATTACTATCACGACGAAACCCAGACAAGACTTGACAGATATCCCATTGTCAGATCCAGACCTGACGTTGTATGTAGATGGTTCATGCATGAGAACAAGTACAGGAGAGTTAGTGGCTGCCTATGCAGTCACAACGGACACTGAAGTCATTGAAACAAATTGTATTAACACTTTGTCAGCTCAAGCAGCAGAGCTCATCGCTCTGACACAAGCCTGTATTCAAGCCACAAATAAAAAAGTCAACATATACACTGATTCACGTTATGCATTCGGAGTTGTACATGACTTCGGCGTGCTGTGGCGAGAGAGAGGTTATTTAACTTCTCACGGTGCCCACATTCAGCACGGACCCCTCATTCATGCCTTATTAGATGCAATACATCTACCCACTGCAATATCAATTATGAAATGTAAAGCTCATACGAAAGTTACTGATATCATTTCCCAAGGCAATGATCTAGCTGACAGAACAGCTAAACAGACTGCTCAAACTCACACATCTGACATGACAAAGACAATAGTCCCGACACCAACACATTGCATGATGGTTAAGGATCCCGCTCTTGACGTAATTGACATACAGACACATGCTACACCAGAGGAAATAAAGAAATGGACTGAATTAGGAGGGATCCAAACGGATCAAGGATGGATGACGAAGGAAAAATCTGTATGGTTCCTTCCTGATTCAATGGTCCAAGTTATCATTAATACTGTACATAGTCCAGCGCACCTAGGAGAAAAAGCTATGCTAGACAGCATTCAACACATTTGGTTCAACAAACATTTACGAGCAGCAGCTAAACAAAAAGTTCGTACCTGTATGATCTGTTGTCAGTTTAACCCAGGTAAAAGCATTCCCGTAGAACAAGGTGGATTTCAGCCTCCTGATCACCCTTTTGAAGTCCTCCAGATGGATTATATCCAGATGGAACGATGTCGAGGATTCAAATATGTTCTCGTAGTTGTCTGTGCTCTTTCCCGTTGGACAGAGGCATACCCGGTTTCAGATTACACTGCCCCGACTACTGCCAAACAGTTGGTTCGAGAATTCTTCCCACGGTACGGTTTACCACGTGTTGTCTACTCAGATAACGGCCAGCCGTTCTCATCCGAACTAATGAAACACGTTTCACTTTTGTTAGGCTATCAGTGGAGATTTCACTGTGTCCGACACCCCGAGGCAGCAGGTCTCGTGGAACGACATAATCAAACTCTGAAAATTAGATTGTCCAAAATATGTAGAGAGAAAGGTGTCGACTGGGTAGTAGCCTTACCAGTTGCACTCTTTTACATGAGAATGGTAGCGCACTCTCGAACAGGGCTATCCCCTTATGAGGTGATCTTCGGTAGACCACCAAATATGTGGGGGACGCCTATACCACGCAAAATAACTGATGTTGACTGTAATATGCTGACAGATTACTTGGCTTCCTTGATGTCTGCACTACAATCTTGTCGTTCACAGGTAGCTGCAGCCTTTCCCGACAACACCGAGGTGAAACCCCATGACGTAATTCCCGGGGACCTGGTGTTAGTGAGGAACTTTGACCGGAAGTCTCAGCTGGATCCTAGGTGGAAATCGCCTCAACTCGTACTGTTAACCACGAGGACAGCCGTGAAGATCGAAGGTCGCAAAGGCTGGATACATTCAAGTCATATCAAGAAATTTCATGGACTACCGTCCGATGTGAACGACACACCTCGCGTGTCTTCACCGATTGACTCAAAGCTTCCTTTGGTTGAACCGAGTAATAAGGAACTATACAAACTAAAACTACGGTCTAACAAGTCAGACAATTTGATTGTTTAAGTCCTCTCCAAGGTGAATCGGTTGAATTTGTCTCTGACATGTATCCCTTAGACCTGAATAGAGAAAGAAACCGAAGGATGCAGTAATATGCGTACTGTAAATCACTGCGTAGTCATTGCACAGTGACGTTATTAATTTTGTTTTTCTTAAGTCTTTTAATAATAGCTGCAAGTATATTGTTGCACATATATTATCCTATTTCTAAACATGTTTACAATGTTACTGCTGAACATTCTTTTAGTGAATTACCCCCGCATGAGTTGTCCTATAGATTTGCGCTGCGCAATAACACTTTTATTAGTATGTTACATCATTCCCATCAGGTTAGCAATGCTACAAATTGTTGGATATGTGGCCGACTCCCTCCCTATCAGAACTATAAGGGAATTCTGCCTCTCTTTCCATATCCGTTCACACACAATGGCTCCTGTGGAGCATGGTTTAGTTTAATTAATTCCCTCGATTCAAACTCAGTAACTTATCAAGACAACTGGGTATGGGGAAACCTGAACTTAGTTTTGCTTAAAGTCTGCTACCCTAACAAGGAGGGACTTCCCAAAAGAACAGGAACTGATCTAGAAAATGAAGTATATGGATTAGGGAATTTCACGCTTAATCTCATGATCCTGAATGTTGAATCTGAAGCTGCACCAATTTTGCCCGCTATGTCAGTATTTCCAGTTAAAGGTGAATTATGTGTAAGAAAGAATGGTTCTATACATATGGGCCATAGTAGATGCACCACTGTAATAGAATTCAGTGATCAAGGCAAGTCTACATTTAGAGCTTCTCGCCATTCCTACTTCATATGTGGTCAGACTGCATATATACGTTTGCCTCTAGATTGGGATGGTACCTGCTACATTGGATTCCTTTTGCCACCTGTTTTCCTAGCTCCTCCTGATTATCACAGAAATACTCATTTAGTACACAATAGAGAACGGAGAGATCTCCCAATAGTCGACTACACTGAGACAGCATGGGAAAAATACAGAGATTTCAATAAAGGTCTCTTTCCCTATATAGGTACAGTTACCAATAGTAAGCTGATACGTAGATTAACCAGAACCCTTGAAGCAGTAGTGAACGAAACTATTTACGCCTTAGGCAATTTAACAGAAGAGCAGTCTGCTATGCGGATTGTTGTGCTTCAAAATCGTCTTGTCCTTGACGTCATCCTGGCCGATAGGGGCGGAGCTTGTAGGGTCATCGGATCAAGTTGTTGCATTTTCATACCAGAAAATTCGCCATCTGTATATAAAGCCATAACTCGCCTTCATAAGATTGTAAGCCAGATACACCAGAATCCAGGCACCTGGACTTGGTCCGGTTGGTTTTGGAGTGTATTGTCAACTTTTGGATGGAGGGTCCTATCCTTCCTAGGTATTGGCTTTCTCAAACTATTCAGTTGCTGCTTATGCCTACAATGTGGAGCCGGGATTTGTGGTCTGTGTGCCACATCGTGTATTCCACCACCAAGATTTCATTCATCACGGAAGAAGAAAGAAGAACAAATGATGCTATATGAACAGATCAACGGATTAATGAAGATTGATATCTCTTAAGGGCAAGTAGGGGACAAGGAGGGAATGTGGAAATATGGATTTTTATGATCAGTTATGTCCCCTATCTTGGACCCCAACGGTTTCATGTATAAATTACAAGTACATGTATGTTTCCTCCAGTTCCAGTTATGAAGACGCAAACACATGTGCGTCCACCGTCAACATGTCCTCTTTCAGATCCGCCATGAATGGGCCGGATATTCTATTCCTAAGTATGAAAGGCCACCGGCTTTATATGGTTCATTTATCCCATTTTACAGTCCAGGCGAGTAGGCCCTGATTCTGCCATTAAGCCTTTTCCTGCCTTCTGCCTCTGAAAGCTCCAGTCTGAGCTCGCATCTGTATCCATGAACTTTGTCCTACTCCCTGCGCGGCTAACGGTGCCTGACTCAACCTGTCTGCTTGCCAAAAACTGTATTTCACCTTCGAGATTATCTGCTCCGCTCCCCATCCAATGCATTCCTGTCTAGTAGTTTAAGTAAACATTCTTCCAGCTACCGAGCAAAGGGCCCGGCTTCCCTGTCTTTATGCAAGTAATTCATAGCCCTGTTACTATGGAAGATTTCTGCCCTCGCATCTAGTGTAGACACTTAGACGCTTGTACACGCACTAACAGTCAGTATAGCCAGTATAGAATAAGATTCTACTCTAAGAGACCTCTCTTTTTGGATAACATAGTTCTTTAAACATAGGATGTTAGATATGATTTGGGATTAGGTTGACTTGACCCCCCAGACTTCTGTCTCCACATGTAGAACTAAATGTCAAGTCCCCTTCACCCCCTAGTTGCACGTCAATCACACGTCATGCTGCTGCGCGCGCATTTCTGCCAAGTATTTCTGCTGACATTGCGAAATTCTTTCATGGTGCCACCTACTTGTGACATCATACCTAATGACGTTCTTTAGTTACGCCTAGTTACACCCACTTTAGTTACGCATGTATGTTTTATCTTTGTTATCAATTGTTACGCCTCCTGCATCTGTTTTCACTATAATGCCTTTGTATAAAAATGATTACCTGTCAATAAAGTATGATCCTTCACTTCCTGAACCTTCGTGGTGATGGAATATGGAGTCCATCAATTCGAATTGATTTTGGAATAAAGCCCGTTCCGAACCTCTAATACCACGGATTCTGCCTCTTATTTTACTGAGCTATTATTATAGATTTTCCGCATCAAATTAAGTACCGGTAATTAAATTATTTACCACACATCCTCCCCCACCCTCCCAAAAAATGGAAAGGCACAAGTTTAAAACTTTAAAGGGCTCCGTTTATTATCGGAATGGGACCAACATCGTATTTCTGGCTATGGCTCCTCACACTGTCTCATTAAGCAAGCCCACCCCTCAGCCGCTGCCAAACCAATACATTCATGTGAGTGTTTACAACGCGTACACAGCGCACTTTCAGTTCTGTGCCGGTGCTGATTACAGCGCGCCATGGGTATACACAGGCCCTGCCCAAGGTGGCTATTGACAAACGCTGTATAGGTTTCACGCTGCCAAACACATCCATTCATGGGAGTGTTTTTGTACAACGCGCACACAGCGCGCTTTCAGATCTGTGCCGGTGCTCATTACAGCGCGCCATGGGTATACACAAGCACTGCCCAAGGTGGCTATTGACAAACGCTGTATAGGTTTCACGCTGCCAAACCGATCCATTCATGTGAGTGTTTTAGTACAACGCGCACACAGCGCACTTTCAGTTCTGTGCCGGTGCTCATTACAGCGCGCCATGGGTATACACAGGCACTGCCCAAGGTGGCCATTAACAAACGCTGTATAGGTTTCACGCTGCCAAACACATCCATTCATGTTAGTGTTTTAGTACAACGCACACACAGCGCGCTTTCAGATCTGTGCCGGTGTTCATTACAGCGCGCCATGGGTATACACAAGCACTGCCCAAGGTGGCTATTGACAAACGCTGTATAGGTTTCACGCTGCCAAACCGATCCATTCATGTGAGTGTTTTAGTACAACGCGCACACAGCGCACTTTCAGTTCTGTGCCGGTGCTCATTACAGGGTGCCATGGGTATACACAGGCACTGTCCATGGTGGCTATTAACAAACGCTGTATAGGTTTCACGCTGCCAAACACATCCATTCATGGGAGTGTTTTTGTACAACGCGCACACAGCGCGCTTTCAGATCTGTGCCGGTGCTCATTACAGCGCGCCATGGGTATACACAAGCACTGCCCAAGGTGGCTATTGACAAACGCTGTATAGGTTTCACGCTGCAAAAGCGATCCATTCATGTGAGTCTTTCAGTACAACGCGCACACAGCGCACTTTCAGTTCTGTGCCGGTGCTCATTACAGCGCGCCATGGGTATACACAGGCACTGCCCAAGGTGGCTATTGACAAACGCTGTATAGGTTTCACGCTGCCAAACCGATCCATTCATGTGAGTGTTTTAGTACAACGCGCACACAGCACACTTTCAGTTCTGTGCCGGTGCTCATTACAGCGCGCCATGGGTATACACAGGCACTGCCCAAGGTGGCTATTAACAAACGCTGTATAGGTTTCACGCTGCAAAACCGATCCATTCATGTGAGTGTTTCAGTACAAGGTGCACACAGCGCACTTTCAGTTCTGTGCCGGTGCTCATTACAGCGCGCCATGGGTCTACATAGGCACTACCCAAGGTGGCTATTGACAAACGCTGTATAGGTTTCACGCTGCCAAACCGATCCATTCATGTGAGTTGTTTAGTACAACGCGCACACAGCGCACTTTCAGTTCTGTGCCGGTGCTCATTACAGCGCGCCATGGGTATACACAGGCACTGCCCAAGGTGGCTATTAACAAACGCTGTATAGGTTTCACGCTGCCAAACACATCCATTCATGTGAGTGTTTCAGTACAACGCGCACACAGCGCGCTTTCAGATCTGTGCCAGTGCTCATTACAGCGCGCCATGGGTATACACAAGCACTGCCCAAGGTGGCTATTGACAAACGCTGTATAGGTTTCACGCTGCCAAACCGATCCATTCATGTGAGTGTTTTAGTACAACGCGCACACAGCGCACTTTCAGTTCTGTGCCGGTGCTCATTACAGCGCGCCATGGGTATACACAGGCACTGCCCAAGGTGGCTATTAACAAACGCTGTATAGGTTTCACGCTGCCAAACACATCCATTCATGGGAGTGTTTTAGTACAACGCGCACACAGCGCGCTTTCAGATCTGTGCCGGTGCTCATTACAGCGCGCCATGGGTATACACAAGCACTGCCCAAGGTGGCTATTGACAAACGCTGTATAGGTTTCACGCTGCAAAACCGATCCATTCATGTAAGTGTTTCAGTACAACGCGCACACAGCGCACTTTCAGTTCTGTGCCGGTGCTCATTACAGCGCGCCATGGGTATACACAGGAACTGCCCAAGGTGGCTATTGACAAACGCTGTATAGGTTTCACGCTGCCAAACCGATCCATTCATGTGAGTGTTTTAGTACAACGCGCACACAGCGCACTTTCAGTTCTGTGCCGGTGCTCATTACAGCGTGCCATGGGTATACACAGGCACTGCCCAAGGTGGATATTAACAAACGCTGTATAGGTTTCACACTGCCAAACACATCCATTCATGTGAGTGTTTTAGTACAACGCGCACACAGCGCGCTTTCAGATTTGTGCCGGTGCTCATTACAGCGCGCCATGGGTATACAGAAGCACTGCCCAAGGTGGCTATTGACAAACGCTGTATAGGTTTCACGCTGCCAAACCGATCCATTCATGTGAGTGTTTTAGTACAACGCGCACACAGCGCACTTTCAGTTCTGTGCCGGTGCTCATTACAGCGCGCCATGGGTATACACAGGCACTGCCCAAGGTGGCTATTAACAAACGCTGTATAGGGTTCACGCTGCCAAACACATCCATTCATGGGAGTTTTTTAGTACAACGCGCACACAGCGCACTTTCAGTTCTGTGCCGGTGCAAATTACAGCGCGCCATGGGTATACACAGACGTTGCCCAAGGTGGCTATTGACAAACACTGAATGGGTTTCAAGCCGCTACCCAAAAAACAATACATTGATATACAGAGCACGCGCACAGTTTTGCGTGTAGCCACAGTTCTAACACAGAAATGTACACATTCTATTGCTTACAAACTTACAGCCCATTGCACTCTAGCCTGTGGGCCCCGTGAACTGTGGAGAATACAAAGTCGGACTCGCATGTTCAGCACAAACTCCCCCATCCTCCCCCACCCTCCCAAAAAATGGAAAGGCACAAGTTTAAAACTTTAAAGGGCTCCGTTTATTATCGGAATGGCACCAACATCGTATTTCTGGCTATGGCTCCTCACACTGTCTCATTAAGCAAGCCCACCCCTCAGCCGCTGCCAAACCAATACATTCATGTGAGTGTTTGAGTACAACGCGTACACAGCGCACTTTCAGTTCTGTGCCGGTGCTGATTACAGCGCGCCATGGGTATACACAGGCACTGCCCAAGGTGGCTATTGACAAACGCTGTATAGGTTTCACGCTGCCAAACCGATCCATTCATGTGAGTGTTTTAGTACAACGCGCACACAGCGCA
Source organism: Triturus cristatus (assembly GCF_964204655.1). Classification (NCBI taxonomy): domain Eukaryota; kingdom Metazoa; phylum Chordata; class Amphibia; order Caudata; family Salamandridae; genus Triturus; species Triturus cristatus. The sequence continues at coordinate 1,055,795,171 of NC_140588.1, forward strand.
CTTTCAGTTCTGTGCCGGTGCTCATTACAGCGCGCCATGGGTATACACAGGCACTGCCCAAGGTGGCTATTAACAAACGCTGTATAGGTTTCACGCTGCCACACACATCCATTCATGTGAGTGTTTTAGTACAACGCGCACACAGCGCGCTTTCAGATCTGTGCCGGTGCTCATTACATCGCGCCATGGGTATACACAAGCACTGCCCAAGGTGGCTATTGACAAACGCTGTATAGGTTTCACGCTGCCAAACCGATCCATTCATGTGAGTGTTTTAGTACAACGCGCACACAGCGCACTTTCAGTTCTGTGCCGGTGCTCATTACAGCGCGCCATGGGTATACACAGGCACTGCCCAAGGTGGCTATTAACAAACGCTGTATAGGTTTCACGCTGCCAAACACATCCATTCATGGGAGTGTTTTAGTACAACGCGCACACATCGCGCTTTCAGATCTGTGCCGGTGCTCATTACAGCGCGCCATGGGTATACACAGGCACTGCCCAAGGTGGATATTAACAAACGCTGTATAGGTTTCACGCTGCCAAACACATCCATTCATGTGAGTGTTTTAGTACAACGCGCACACAGCGCGCTTTCAGATTTGTGCCGGTGCTCATTACAGCGCGCCATGGGTATACACAAGCACTGCCCAAGGTGGCTATTGACAAACGCTGTATAGGTTTCACGCTGCCAAACCGATCCATTCATGTGAGTGTTTTAGTACAACGCGCACACAGCGCACTTTCAGTTCTGTGCCGGTGCTCATTACAGCGCGCCATGGGTATACACAGGCACTGCCCAAGGTGGCTATTAACAAACGCTGTATAGGTTTCACGCTGCCAAACACATCCATTCATGGGAGTGTTTTAGTACAACGCGCACACAGCGCACTTTCAGTTCTGTGCCGGTGCAAATTACAGCGCGCCATGGGTATACACAGACGTTGCCCAAGGTGGCTATTGACAAACACTGAATGGGTTTCAAGCCGCTACCCAAAAAACAATACATTGATATACAGAGCACGCGCACAGTTTTGCGTGTAGCCACAGTTCTAACACAGAAATGCACACATTCTATTGCTTACAGACTTACAGCCCATTGCACTCTAGCCTGTGGGCCCCGTGAACTGTGGAGAATACAAAGTCGGACTCGCATGTTCAGCACAAACTCCCCCATCCTCCCCCACCCTCCCAAAAAATGGAAAGGCACAAGTTTAAAACTTTAAAGGGCTCCGTTTATTATCGGAATGGCACCAACATCGTATTTCTGGCTATGGCTCCTCACACTGTCTCATTAAGCAAGCCCACCCCTCAGCCGCTGCCAAACCAATACATTCATGTGAGTGTTTGAGTACAACACGTACACAGCGCACTTTCAGTTCTGTGCCGGTGCTGATTACAGCGCGCCATGGGTATACACAGGCACTGCCCAAGGTGGCTATTGACAAACGCTGTATAGGTTTCACGCTGCCAAACCGATCCATTCATGTGAGTGTTTTAGTACAACGCGCACACATCGCACTTTCAGTTCTGTGCCGGTGCTCATTACAGCGCACCATGGGTATACACAGGCACTGCCCAAGGTGGCTATTAACAAACGCTGTATAGGTTTCACGCTGCCACACACATCCATTCATGTGAGTGTTTTAGTACAACGCGCACACAGCGCGCTTTCAGATCTGTGCCGGTGCTCATTACATCGCGCCATGGGTATACACAAGCACTGCCCAAGGTGGCTATTGACAAACGCTGTATAGGTTTCACGCTGCCAAACCGATCCATTCATGTGAGTGTTTTAGTACAACGCACACACAGCGCACTTTCAGTTCTGTGCCAGTGCTCATTACAGCGCGCCATGGGTATACACAGGCACTGCCCAAGGTGGCTATTAACAAACGCTGTATAGGTTTCACGCTGCCAAACACATCCATTCATGGGAGTGTTTTAGTACAACGCGCACACAGCGCGCTTTCAGATCTGTGCCGGTGCTCATTACAGCGCGCCATGGGTATACACAAGCACTGCCCAAGGTGGCTATTGACAAACGCTGTATAGGTTTCACGCTGCAAAACCGATTCTTTCATGTGAGTGTTTCAGTACAACGCGCACACAGCGCACTTTCAGTTCTGTGCCGGAGCTCATTACAGCGCGCCATGGGTATACACAAGCACTGCCCAAGGTGGCTATTGACAAACGCTGTATAGGTTTCACGCTGCCAAACCGATCCATTCATGTGAGTGTTTTAGTACAACGCGCACACAGCGCACTTTCAGTTCTGTGCCGGTGCTGATTACAGCGCGCCATGGGTATACACAGGCACTGCCCAAGGTGGCTATTGACAAACGCTGTATAGGTTTCACGCTGCCAAACCGATCCATTCATGTGAGTGTTTTAGTACATAGCGCACACAGCGCACTTTCAGTTCTGTGCCGGTGCTCATTACAGCGCGCCATGGGTATACACAGGCACTGCCCAAGGTGGCTATTAACAAACGCTGTATAGGTTTCACGCTGCCGCACACATCCATTCATGTGAGTGTTTTAGTACAACGCGCACACAGCGCGCTTTCAGATCTGTGCCTGTGCTCATTACAGCGCGCCATGGGTATACACAAGCACTGCCCAAGGTGGCTATTGACAAACGCTGTATAGGTTTCACGCTGCCAAACCGATCCATTCATGTGAGTGTTTTAGTACAACGCGCACACAGCGCACTTTCAGTTCTGTGCCGGTGCTCATTACAGCGCGCCATGGGTATACACAGGCACTGCCCAAGGTGGCTATTAACAAACGCTGTATAGGTTTCACGCTGCCAAACACATCCATTCATGTGAGTGTTTCAGTACAACGCGCACACAGCGCGCTTTCAGATCTGTGCCAGTGCTCATTACAGCGCGCCATGGGTATACACAAGCACTGCCCAAGGTGGCTATTGACAAACGCTGTATAGGTTTCACGCTGCCAAACCGATCCATTCATGTGAGTGTTTTAGTACAACGCGCACACAGCGCGCTTTCAGATCTGTGCCGGTGCTCATTACAGGGCGCCATGGGTATACACAAGCAGTGCCCAAGGTGGCTATTGACAAACGCTGTATAGGTTTCACGCTGCAAAACCGATCCATTCATGTGAGTGTTTCAGTACAACGCGCACACAGCGCACTTTCAGTTCTGTGCCGGTGCTCATTACAGCGCGCCATGGGTATACACAGGAACTGCCCAAGGTGGCTATTGACAAACGCTGTATAGGTTTCACGCTGCCAAACCGATCCATTCATGTGAGTGTTTTAGTACAACGCGCACACAGCACACTTTCAGTTCTGTGCCGGTGCTCATTATAGCGCGCCATGGGTATACACAGGCACTGCCCAAGGTGGATATTAACAAATGCTGTATAGGTTTCACGCTGCCAAACACATCCATTCATGTGAGTGTTTTAGTACAACGCGCACACAGCGCGCTTTCAGATTTGTGCCGGTGCTCATTACAGCGCGCCATGGGTATACACAAGCACTGCCCAAGGTGGCTATTGACAAACGCTGTATAGATTTCACGCTGCCAAACCGATCCATTTATGTGAGTGTTTTAGTACAACGCGCACACACAGCGCACTTTCAGTTCTGTGCCGGTGCTCATTACAGCGCGCCATGGGTATACACAGGCACTGCCCAAGGTGGCTATTAACAAACGCTGTATAGGTTTCACGCTGCCAAACACATCCATTCATGGGAGTGTTTTAGTACAACGCGCACACAGCGCACTTTCAGTTCTGTGCCGGTGCAAATTACAGCGCGCCATGGGTATACACAGACGTTGCCCAAGGTGGCTATTGACAAACACTGAATGGGTTTCAAGCCGCTACCCAAAAAACAATACATTGATATACAGAGCACGCGCACAGTTTTGCGTGTAGCCACAGTTCTAACACAGAAATGTACACATTCTATTGCTTACAGACTTACAGCCCATTGCACTCTAGCCTGTGGGCCCCGTGAACTGTGGAGAATACAAAGTCGGACTCGCATGTTCAGCACAAACTCCCCCATCCTCCCCCACCCTCCCAAAAAATGGAAAGGCACAAGTTTAAAACTTTAAAGGGCTCCGTTTATTATCGGAATGGGACCAACATCGTATTTCTGGCTATGGCTCCTCACACTGTCTCATTAAGCAAGCCCACCCCTCAGCCGCTGCCAAACCAATACATTCATGTGAGTGTTTGAGTACAACGCGTACACAGCGCACTTTCAGTTCTGTGCCGGTGCTGATTACAGCGCGCCATGGGTATACACAGGCCCTGCCCAAGGTGGCTATTGACAAACGCTGTATAGGTTTCACGCTGCCAAACACATCCATTCATGGGAGTGTTTTTGTACAACGCGCACACAGCGCGCTTTCAGATCTGTGCCGGTGCTCATTACAGCGCGCCATGGGTATACACAAGCACTGCCCAAGGTGGCTATTGACAAACGCTGTATAGGTTTCACGCTGCCAAACCGATCCATTCATGTGAGTGTTTTAGTACAACGCGCACACAGCGCACTTTCAGTTCTGTGCCGGTGCTCATTACAGCGCGCCATGGGTATACACAGGCACTGCCCAAGGTGGCCATTAACAAACGCTGTATAGGTTTCACGCTGCCAAACACATCCATTCATGTTAGTGTTTTAGTACAACGCGCACACAGCGCGCTTTCAGATCTGTGCCGGTGTTCATTACAGCGCGCCATGGGTATACACAAGCACTGCCCAAGGTGGCTATTGACAAACGCTGTATAGGTTTCACGCTGCCAAACCGATCCATTCATGTGAGTGTTTTAGTACAACGCGCACACAGCGCACTTTCAGTTCTGTGCCGGTGCTCATTACAGGGTGCCATGGGTATACACATGCACTGTCCATGGTGGCTATTAACAAACGCTGTATAGGTTTCACGCTGCCAAACACATCCATTCATGGGAGTGTTTTTGTACAACGTGCACACAGCGCGCTTTCAGATCTGTGCCGGTGCTCATTACAGCGCGCCATGGGTATACACAAGCACTGCCCAAGGTGGCTATTGACAAACGCTGTATAGGTTTCACGCTGCAAAAGCGATCCATTCATGTGAGTCTTTCAGTACAACGCGCACACAGCGCACTTTCAGTTCTGTGCCGGTGCTCATTACAGCGCGCCATGGGTATACACAGGCACTGCCCAAGGTGGCTATTGACAAACGCTGTATAGGTTTCACGCTGCCAAACCGATCCATTCATGTGAGTGTTTTAGTACAACGCGCACACAGCACACTTTCAGTTCTGTGCCGGTGCTCATTACAGCGCGCCATGGGTATACACAGTCACTGCCCAAGGTGGCTATTAACAAACGCTGTATAGGTTTCACGCTGCAAAACCGATCCATTCATGTGAGTGTTTCAGTACAAGGTGCACACAGCGCACTTTCAGTTCTGTGCCGGTGCTCATTACAGCGCGCCATGGGTCTACATAGGCACTACCCAAGGTGGCTATTGACAAACGCTGTATAGGTTTCACGCTGCCAAACCGATCCATTCATGTGAGTTGTTTAGTACAACGCGCACACAGCGCACTTTCAGTTCTGTGCCGGTGCTCATTACAGCGCGCCATGGGTATACACAGGCACTGCCCAAGGTGGCTATTAACAAACGCTGTATAGATTTCACGCTGCCAAACACATCCATTCATGTGAGTGTTTCAGTACAACGCGCACACAGCGCGCTTTCAGATCTGTGCCAGTGCTCATTACAGCGCGCCATGGGTATACACAAGCACTGCCCAAGGTGGCTATTGACAAACGCTGTATAGGTTTCACGCTGCCAAACCGATCCATTCATGTGAGTGTTTTAGTACAACGCGCACACAGCGCACTTTCAGTTCTGTGCCGGTGCTCATTACAGCGCGCCATGGGTATACACAGGCACTGCCCAAGGTGGCTATTAACAAACGCTGTATAGGTTTCACGCTGCCAAACACATCCATTCATGGGAGTGTTTTAGTACAACGTGCACACAGCGCGCTTTCAGATCTGTGCCGGTGCTCATTACAGCGCGCCATGGGTATACACAAGCACTGCCCAAGGTGGCTATTGACAAACGCTGTATAGGTTTCACGCTGCAAAACCGATCCATTCATGTGAGTGTTTCAGTACAACGCGCACACAGCGCACTTTCAGTTCTGTGCCGGTGCTCATTACAGCGCGCCATGGGTATACACAGGCACTGCCTAAGGTGGCTATTGACAAACGCTGTATAGGTTTCACGCTGCGAAACCGATCCATTCATGTGAGTGTTTTAGTACAACGCGCACACAGCGCACTTTCAGTTCTGTGCGGGTGCTCATTACAGCGCGCCATGGGTATACACAGGCACTGCCCAAGGTGGATATTAACAAACGCTGTATAGGTTTCATGCTGCCAAACACATCCATTCATGTGAGTGTTTTAGTACAACGCGCACACAACGCGCTTTCAGATCTGTGCCACTGCAATAGGTCTCGCATTTAAAAACAGGCATTTGCAATGCACTAGATCTCGCATTGACACGAGTTTGAGATATTGGCATTGCACATAACAATGCATTTTTTTGGGGATTACTTTTTGAATACTTAAATAGAAAGGATTTGTTATTTACAATACCAATAGCTCCAACTCCAATAACTGCGAGACCTATTGCATTGCAAATGCTTGTTTTTAAGGAGTCGCCAAATGTTTCATTCCAAAAATGTTTGTGATCAGCAATTAAAAATGCTAATGAGCCGTTTTATTTGAGTTGCGCATTCAAAAGAGTGAATGCTACTCTAGTGTTTGTAAACATGGTTCTTTCCACAAACCTGGCTCAATGGAAGTAGTGTACTGGTTTGCCAAGGGTATGGCACGGGCATGCAGCATATCTTTAACAGTGACCCGATTAAGAGCAGACATTGATGCCGTAGTAACATTTCACCATTTAAAGTGAGAAAACAATTTAAAATGTATTTGTGCAAATCATTCCACTATGATGCAGAATGCCAGCAGTTTCACAGGTACTGAGAAAGGTAATCCTCCCTGTCTCCATTCCCAGCATCCCCTCCAGGGGCAGCATGCACTTTAATAACAAGACGCAGTGGCGGTGTGCATAGCACTGGTGTTTGTCCTGCACTGCCGTATGTCAGCTATACTCAGGGCCACTGGAATTATATGTTTGTGCGGGCGCTGCATTTTTTGTATAATTAGGAATTTGCCGCATTAGACACATAGGGGCAGATTTATGAGCCCCTTGCGCCACTTTTGCGTCACTTTTCCCATGTTAAAAGTGACGCAAAAGTGGCGCAAGGGGCTCATAAATCTGCCCCATAATCTATCATCTACTGTATAATTGCAGATTTTAACAAAAAAAAAATTCTGGCTTAAACTGTCCAATAGTTACTAAAAATGCAGCAACACATGTTGCTGCACAGTGGAAGGCCCTTTGCATAGATTCAATGGTTACCTTTCCTTTGCTTATTACTATATTTGGGAGCTAAACCAACACTAACGCTGCGCAACTATGCCTAGACACTGTTAAGTGTAAAAATGAGAAATTCATGAATACTATCACAGAATGTACCACATGCTGCATAATTTGCCTTTTCTTACCACTTAATTTAGTAAACCCTGCCGCATAAATTAGCCCCCCGTTGCCGCATAATTCCAGTGCCTCTGGCTATAGTTCAGTTAGCCTCAGTCAGTGGTTCACAATTAGGACATCGTGGCAGTGAACTACTTTAAGCAGAAGGATTCCAATATATAACCAAGATACACAACTTGTGTGTTTTGACACATCTAATTTCTCTCTTTTGCAGTTTCCCACAAGAATGGTATTCAATTTCTCTACCACATATTAATGTTGCTGATTGAAGAGCAACTCAATCAATATTAAATAATACCTTATAGTGTGGTACCTACTGTTGCTTGCCTGTAACTTTACATATGTTTTTATTTTAATTGTGTCACTCGACATGCTTGCAGTGATAAACAAGCATTTGCAATGCAATAGGTCTCGCATTTACGCGAGTTTAAGCTATTGCCATTGACTTTTATTTATGTGTTGATTTTAAAAACATAAATAAAAGGCATTGTTATTTACAATGCCAATAGCTCAAACTCTCGCAAATGCGAGACCTATTGCATTGCAAATGCTTGTTTTTTATATCCCTACTGTCTCCCTTTGTACCTGTTCCCTTATCAGGCTGACCACCTGCACCCACGACACAAAGTAAGCACTAAGAAATTCAGAACTAGCGATCAGATGAACAAAAGGAAAGACTCAGGGGCATATTTACAAGCCCCTATCGCCACAGGAACGTCTCCTTTAAAGACCTCACAACTGGCTGCAGGATTGGTCTGTGAGCCTCTAGGAAACTGAGATTACCAAAATAAAGAAGTTTCTGCTTTGCGAGTCGCAAATTCTCATGGTAAAACGTACGGGCATACTGATTGGCGAGTTCCTAAGTGCAAAATGGAAATCGCAAATCAGTACTTTCGAACATCTGGCCGTATATTCTCTGATTAATCTTCCGACCTGTATTACCCAAAAAGGTTAAGAATACTGCATTTCTATGTATTTATTTTGGATTTTTCTACGGCAGGTACTCTGTCTTTGGGGTCGACCAAGATCTCTACAAGCTTTGATACCACCGGAAAGCCTTTTCAAACTTTGTTATTGCTTTTGCTCCCCCCTCCGGCCCCATCTCCTCACTAACCTAACACTGGCACTCATAAGTACTCCTATAGCACTAAACATTTTACTGTTTATATATTTACTCCTGGGATGACGCTCTTAGCATCAGTCTGGCCCTCACCGCCAGCATTGAGACTCACTCATGAATATCCGTGCCTGGGCTGACGCTCTTAGCATCAGTCTGGCCCTCACCGCCAGCATTGAGACTCACTCATGAATATCAGTGCCTGGGATGACGCTCTTAGCATCAGTCTGGCCCTCACCGCCAGCAGTGAGACTCACTCATGAATATCAGAGCCTGGGCTGACGCTCTTAGCATCAGTCTGGCCCTCACCGCCAGCATTGAGACTCACTCATGAATATCAGAGCCTGGGCTGACGCTCTTAGCATCAGTCTGGCCCTCACCGCCAGCATTGAGACTCACTCATGAATATCAGTGCCTGGGCTGACGCTCTTAGCATCAGTCTGGCCCTCACCGCCAGCAGTGAGAGTCACTCCTGAATATCAGTGCCTAGGCTGACGCTCTTAGCATCAGTCTGGCCCTCACCGCCAGCAGTGAGACTCACTCATGAATATCAGTGCTTGGGCTGACGCTCTTAGCATCAGTCTGGCCCTCACCGCCAGCAGTGAGACTCACTCATGAATATCAGTGCCTGGGCTGACGCTCTTAGCATCAGTCTGGCCCTCACCGCCAGCAGTGAGACTCACTCATGAATATCAGTGCCTGGGCTGGCGCTCTTAGCATCAGTCTGGCCCTCACCGCCAGCAGTGAGACTCACTCATGAATATCAGAGCCTGGGCTGACGCTCTTAGCATCAGTCTGGCCCTCACCGCCAGCATTGAGACTCACTCATGAATATCAGAGCCTGGGCTGACGCTCTTAGTATCAGTCTGGCCCTCACCGCCAGCAGTGAGACTCACTCATGAATATCAGTGCCTAGGCCGACGCTCTTAGCATCAGTCTGGCCCTCACCGCCAGCAGTGAGACTCACTCATGAATATCAGTGCCTGGGCTGACGCTCTTAGCATCACTCTGGCCCTCACCGCCAGCAGTGAGACTCACTCATGAATATCAGTGCCTGGGCTGACGCTCTTAGCATCAGTCTGGCCCTCACCGCCAGCATTGAGACTCACTCATGAATATCAGTGCCTGGGATGAAGCTCTTAGCATCAGTCTGGCCCTCACCGCCAGCAGTGAGACTCACTCATGAATATCAGAGCCTGGGCTGACGCTCTTAGCATCAGTCTGGCCCTCACCGCCAGCATTGAGACTCACTCATGAATATCAGAGCCTGGGCTGACGCTCTTAGCATCAGTCTGGCCCTCACCGCCAGCATTGAGACTCACTCATGAATATCAGTGCCTGGGCTGGCGCTCTTAGCATCAGTCTGGCCCTCACCGCCAGCAGTGAGACTCACTCATGAATATCAGAGCCTGGGCTGACGCTCTTAGCATCAGTCTGGCCCTCACCGCCAGCATTGAGACTCACTCATGAATATCAGTGCCTGGGCTGACGCTCTTAGCATCAGTCTGGCCCTCACCGCCAGCATTGAGACTCACTCATGAATATCAGTGCCTGGGCTGACGCTCTTAGCATCAGTCTGGCCCTCACCGCCAGCATTGAGACTCACTCATGAATATCAGTGCCTGGGATGACGCTCTTAGCATCAGTCTGGCCCTCACCGCCAGCAGTGAGACTCACTCATGAATATCAGAGCCTGGGCTGACGCTCTTAGCATCAGTCTGGCCCTCACCGCCAGCATTGAGACTCACTCATGAATATCAGAGCCTGGGCTGACGCTCTTAGCATCAGTCTGGCCCTCACCGCCAGCATTGAGACTCACTCATGAATATCAGTGCCTGGGCTGACGCTCTTAGCATCAGTCTGGCCCTCACCGCCAGCAGTGAGAGTCACTCCTGAATATCAGTGCCTAGGCTGACGCTCTTAGCATCAGTCTGGCCCTCACCGCCAGCAGTGAGACTCACTCATGAATATCAGTGCTTGGGCTGACGCTCTTAGCATCAGTCTGGCCCTCACCGCCAGCAGTGAGACTCACTCATGAATATCAGTGCCTGGGCTGACGCTCTTAGCATCAGTCTGGCCCTCACCGCCAGCAGTGAGACTCACTCATGAATATCAGTGCCTGGGCTGGCGCTCTTAGCATCAGTCTGGCCCTCACCGCCAGCAGTGAGACTCACTCATGAATATCAGAGCCTGGGCTGACGCTCTTAGCATCAGTCTGGCCCTCACCGCCAGCATTGAGACTCACTCATGAATATCAGAGCCTGGGCTGACGCTCTTAGCATCAGTCTGGCCCTCACCGCCAGCATTGAGACTCACTCATGAATATCAGTGCCTGGGCTGACGCTCTTAGCATCAGTCTGGCCCTCACCGCCAGCAGTGAGACTCACTCATGAATATCAGTGCCTGGGCTGACGCTCTTAGCATCAGTCTAGCCCTCACCGCCAGCAGTGAGACTCACTCATGAATATCAGTGCCTAGGCCGACGCTCTTAGCATCAGTCTGGCCCTCACCGCCAGCAGTGAGACTCACTCATGAATATCAGTGCCTGGGCTGACGCTCTTAGCATCAGTCTGGCCCTCACCGCCAACAGTGAGACTCACTCATGAATATCAGAGCCTGGGCTGACGCTCTTAGCATCAGTCTGGCCCTCACCGCCAGCATTGAGACTCACTCATGAATATCAGAGCCTGGGCTGACGCTCTTAGCATCAGTCTGGCCCTCACCGCCAGCATTGAGACTCACTCATGAATATCAGTGCCTGGGCTGACGCTCTTAGCATCAGTCTGGCCCTCACCGCCAGCATTGAGACTCACTCATGAATAGCAGTGCCTGGGCTGACGCTCTTAGCATCAGTCTGGCCCTCACCGCCAGCAGTGAGACTCACTCATGAATATCAGTGCCTGGGCTGACACTCTTAGCATCACTCTGGCCCTCACCGCTAGCATTGAGACTCACTCATGAATAGCAGTGCCTGGGCTGGCGCTCTTAGCATCAGTCTGGCCCTCACCGCCAGCAGTGAGACTCACTCATGAATATCAGAGCCTGGGCTGACGCTCTTAGCATCAGTCTGGCCCTCACCGCCAGCATTGAGACTCACTCATGAATATCAGTGCCTGGGCTGACGCTCTTAGCATCAGTCTGGCCCTCACCGCCTGCAGTGAGAGTCACTCATGAATATCAGTGCCTGGGATGACGCTCTTAGCATCAGTCTGGCCCTCCCCGCCAGCAGTGAGACTTACTCATGAATATCAGAACCTGGGCTGACGCTCTTAGCATCAGTCTGGCCCTCACCGCCAGCATTGAGACTCACTCATGAATATCAGTGCCTGGGATGACGCTCTTAGCATCAGTCTGGCCCTCACCGCCAGCAGTATGTATGTGAGTTCTTATATAGCGCTCGACTTACCCTTGGGCATCTCGGCGCTTGCATTGGTGAGACTCACTCATGAATATCAGTGCCTGGGATGACGCTCTTAGCATCAGTCGGGCCCTCACCGCCAGCAGTGAGACTCACTCATGAATATCAGTGCCTGGGCTGACGCTCTTAGCATCAGTCTGGCCCTCACCGCCAGCAGTGAGACTCACTCATGAATATCAGTGCCTGGGATGATGCTCTTAGCAACAGTCTGGCCCTCACCGCCAGCATTGAGACTCACTCATGAATATCAGTGCCTGGGATGATGCTCTGAGCATCAGTCTGGCCCTCACCGCCAGCATTGAGACTCACTCATGAATATCAGTGCCTGAGCTGACGCTCTTAGTATCAGTCTGGCCCTCACCGCCAGCAGTGAGACTCACTCATGAATATCAGTGCCTGGGCTGACGCTCTTAGCATCAGTCTGGCCCTCACCGCCAGCAGTGAGACTCACTCATGAATATCAGTGCCTGGGCTGACGCTCTTAGCATCAGTCTGGCCCTCACCGCCAGCATTGAGACTCACTCATGAATATCAGTGCCTGGGCTGACGCTCTTAGCATCAGTCTGGCCCTCACCGCCAGCAATGAGACTCACTCATGAATAGCAGTGCCTGGGCTGACGCTCTTAGCATCAGTCTGGCCCTCACCGCCAGCAGTGAGACTCACTCATGAATATCAGTGCCTGGGCTGACGCTCTTAGCATCACTCTGGCCCTCACCGCTAGCATTGAGACTCACTCATGAATAGCAGTGCCTGGGCTGGCGCTCTTAGCATCAGTCTGGCCCTCACCGCCAGCAGTGAGACTCACTCATGAATATCAGAGCCTGGGCTGACGCTCTTAGCATCAGTCTGGCCCTCACCGCCAGCATTGAGACTCACTCATGAATATCAGTGCCTGGGCTGACGCTCTTAGCATCAGTCTGGCCCTCACCGCCAGCAGTGAGACTCACTCATGAATATCAGAGCCTGGGATGACGCTCTTAGCATCAGTCTGGCCCTCACCGCCTGCAGTGAGAGTCACTCATGAATATCAGTGCCTGGGCTGACGCTCTTAGCATCAGTCTGGCCCTCACCGCCAGCAGTGAGACTCACTCATGAATATCAGTGCCTGGGCTGACGCTCTTAGCATCAGTCTGGCCCTCACCGCCTGCAGTGAGAGTCACTCATGAATATCAGTGCCTGGGATGACGCTCTTAGCATCAGTCTGGCCCTCACCGCCAGCAGTGAGACTCACTCATGAATATCAGAGCCTGGGCTGACGCTCTTAGCATCAGTCTGGCCCTCACCGCCAGCATTGAGACTCACTCATGAATATCAGTGCCTGGGATGACGCTCTTAGCATCAGTCTGGCCCTCACCGCCAGCATTGAGACTCACTCATGAATATCAGTGCCTGGGCTGACGCTCTTAGCATCAGTCTGGCCCTCACCGCCTGCAGTGAGAGTCACTCATGAATATCAGTGCCTGGGATGACGCTCTTAGCATCAGTCTGGCCCTCACCGCCAGCAGTGAGACTCACTCATGAATATCAGAGCCTGGGCTGACGCTCTTAGCATCAGTCTGGCCCTCACCGCCAGCAGTGAGACTCACTCATGAATATCAGTGCCTGGGATGACGCTCTTAGCATCAGTCGGGCCCTCACCGCCAGCAGTGAGACTCACTCATGAATATCAGTGCCTGGGCTGACGCTCTTAGCATCAGTCTGGCCCTCACCGCCAGCAGTGAGACTCACTCATGAATATCAGTGCCTGGGATGATGCTCTTAGCATCAGTCTGGCCCTCACCGCCAGCAGTGAGACTCACTCATGAATATCAGTGCCTAGGCCGACGCTCTTAGCATCAGTCTGGCCCTCCCCGCCAGCATTGAGACTCACTCATGAATATCAGAGCCTGGGCTGACGCTCCTAGCATCAGCCTGGCCCTCCCTGCTAGCAGTGAGACTCACTCATGAATATCAGTGCCTGGGCTGACGCTCTTAGCATCAGCCTGGCCCTCACCGCCAACAGTGAGACTCACTCATGAATATCAGTGCCTGGGCTGACGCTCTTAGCATCAGCCTGGCCCTCACCGCCAACAGTGAGACTCACTCATGAATATCAGTGCCTGGGCTGACGCTCTTAGCATCAGCCTGGCCCTCACCACCAGCATTGAGACTCACTCATGAATATCAGTGCCTGGGCTGACGCTCTTAGCATCAGTCTGGCCCTCACCGCCAGCATTGAGACTCACTCATGAATATCAGAGCCTGGGCTGACGCTCTTAACATCAGTCTGGCCCTCACCGCCAGCAGTGAGACTCACTCATGAATATCAGTGCCTGGGCTGACGCTCTTAGCATCAGTCTGGCCCTCACCGCCAGCAGTGAGAGTCACTCATGAATATCAGTGCCTGGGCTGACGCTCTTAGCATCACTCTGGCCCTCACCGCCAGCAGTGAGAGTCACTCATGAATATCAGAGCCTGGGCTGACGCGCTTAGCATCACTCTGGCCCTCACCGCTAGTAGTGAGACTCACTCATGAATATCAGTGCCTGGGCTGACGCTCTTAGCATCACTCTGGCCCTCACTGCTAGTATTGAGACTCACTCATGAATATCAGAGCCTGGGCTGACGCTCTTAACATCAGTCTGGCCCTCCCCGCCAGCATTGAGACTCACTCATGAATATCAGAGCCTGGGCTGACGCTCCTAGCATCAGTCTGGCCCTCCCCGCCAGCATTGAGACTCACTCATGAATATCAGAGCCTGGGCTGACGCTCCTAGCATCAGTCTGGCCCTCACCGCCAGCAGTGAGAGTCACTCATGAATATCAGTGCCTGGGATGACGCTCTTAGCATCAGTCTGGCCCTCCCCGCCAGCAGTGAGACTCACTCATGAATATCAGAGCCTGGGCTGACGCTCTTAGCATCAGTCTGGCCCTCACCGCCAGCATTGAGACTCACTCATGAATATCAGTGCCTGGGATGACGCTCTTAGCATCAGTCTGGCCCTCACCGCCAGCAGTGAGACTCACTCATGAATATCAGTGCCTGGGATGACGCTCTTAGCATCAGTCGGGCCCTCACCGCCAGCAGTGAGACTCACTCATGAATATCAGAGCCTGGGCTGACGCTCCTAGCATCAGTCTGACCCTCCCAGCCAGCAGTGAGACTTACTCATGAATATCAGAGCCTGGGCTGACGCTCTTAGCATCAGTCTGGCCCTCACCGCCAGCAGTGAGACTCACTCATGAATATCCGTGCTTGGGCTGACGCTCTTAGCATCAGTCTGGCCCTCACCGCCAGCAGTGAGACTCACTCATGAATATCAGTGCCTGGGCTGACGCTCTTAGCATCAGTCTGGCCCTCACCGCCAGCAGTGAGACTCACTCATGAATATCAGAGCCTGGGCTGACGCTCTTAGCATCAGTCTGGCCTTCACCGCCAGCAGTGAGACTCACTCATGAATATCAGTGCCTGGGCTGACGCTCTTAGCATCAGTCTGGCCCTCACCGCCAGCAGTGAGACTCACTCATGAATATCAGAGCCTGGGCTGACGCTCTTAGCATCAGCCTGGCCCTCCCCGCCAGCATTGAGACTCACTCATGAATATCAGTGCCTGGGCTGACGCTCTTAGCATCAGTCTGGCCCTCACCGCCAGCATTGAGACTCACTCATGAATATCAGAGCCTGGGCTGACGCTCTTAACATCAGTCTGGCCCTCACCGCCAGCAGTGAGACTCACTCATGAATATCAGTGCCTGGGCTGACGCTCTTAGCATCAGTCTGGCCCTCACCGCCAGCAGTGAGAGTCACTCATGAATATCAGTGCCTGGGCTGACGCTCTTAGCATCACTCTGGCCCTCACCGCCAGCAGTGAGAGTCACTCATGAATATCAGAGCCTGGGCTGACGCTCTTAGCATCACTCTGGCCCTCACCGCTAGTAGTGAGACTCACTCATGAATATCAGTGCCTGGGCTGACGCTCTTAGCATCACTCTGGCCCTCACTGCTAGTATTGAGACTCACTCATGAATATCAGAGCCTGGGCTGACGCTCTTAACATCAGTCTGGCCCTCCCCGCCAGCATTGAGACTCACTCATGAATATCAGAGCCTGGGCTGACGCTCCTAGCATCAGTCTGGCCCTCCCCGCCAGCATTGAGACTCACTCATGAATATCAGAGCCTGGGCTGACGCTCCTAGCATCAGTCTGGCCCTCACCGCCAGCAGTGAGAGTCACTCATGAATATCAGTGCCTGGGATGACGTAAACTCATAAAGGATCTATTCCTGGATCCACCGATGGATTAGGTAATGGCCGTTGATAAGTTTGAAAGTGCTCTAGCAAAAGCACACCTAAGTTCATTATGGAGCGGAAATCGAATCAGGATAAGTTAGCCATAATAGTACTGCGGAACCAATATTCTAACTCATTTATAGAAGAAAGCAAAAGAGCTGTGCCTTGAAGCCCAGGTCCTGAGAAATAACCGCGTGCAGAGCAGTCTGAGAGGCAGGTGAATACCCATGGAACAGATGGACCCCCAGAGCTCCTTGAAGGACTGCTCTTCTGTTATACTACAGACCCCCAGGCAGTGGAAACAGTGCAACACTGTTATATTATGTTAATTAAATTTAATATAGTGCTCGAATCACCCGAGGGCATCTCGGCGCTGCCAACCGTAGCAGGCAAGCATCCACACGAAAAGATGGAATTTAAACGATGACCTATAATGGACACAACATTCAATAAACTGACACTATGGGCAGATTTACTAAAATGTGACGCAGCGTTGCATAACCCGGATGTAGGAGAGTAGGGTCTGCTATCCTATGGTCACCCCAAATTTTTGCTTTTTGCTTCACTGGTTTTTGACATATTGAGGCTGTGGGCCTGCCAATCAGACCCCCAGCCTGCTGTTCTCTCTACTAAATGTACACTATGCACCCTAGGTGCATAACCAATTGGAAGTGGATCACCCTGTGAGCCCCTGTACCAGTGTACACTAGGTACCCAGGGCATTGGTGTATCCAAGGCCTGCCAGGGGCTGAAGCATGTATTATGCCACCCCAGGCTTGGCCTAACAAATTTGACACAACTGGCTGATCACTCAGCTGGGGTAAGTTGGTGTAACCACCTCTTACTTAGGTGTAGTATACCTATACCTAACCTTAAATGGGACACATGTTAACCTATAAGTCACTCCTATGGCAGGCCTTAACAATCCTGAAGGCAGAGTGCTTGGTTCCATGTGAGATGGTGCTCTGGCATGAGCTGAGCCTGTCTGCAGTGGTCAGAACAACTTCCTTCTACTGTTTCCAGATATCGTCATACCATATACTCTTAAGTGCATTATGAACCTCGCGGTTAAATGCTATCTTTGGTTTGGCTTTATCAAAACATGTCGAGTAAGGTGTCATACGAATTGGAATACTAACCCCTCGCCAATTCTGGCGACGGGGTTAGCATTCCACCCTTCTAGAGGGACACGACATGTACAGTACCTGAAACCCGGGTAAAATCAGATATAGCCTCAGCTCCACAAAATGGATGCTGCCACCACAGACACAAGTCTGCCCTCCTGCTGCTGGGAGACCTTCCAGCTTGGGAGGTGTGGACAAAGGGTTTCCTGCCAGGGGAGGTGCATGCACCACCCCAGACAGGATTTTGTGTATTGGTCAGGTAGGGCTTGAAAGAAACCAGACATGCCTGAGGCTCACAAGGAGCCTCGGTGCATATGCCAGTTCAAACCGGTCCTGGGGCACACCAGTCCCGGGCCTGGGGCGAGCTGGACAAAGGATTGGGGGTGTAACCACCCCCCTTCCTGGTCCCACCCATAGGGAGGGACCTAGCAGGTAGTCCGACCCCTAGAATCCGCTTAAAGGTAGGAGCTGTGTCCTAAGACTTCAGACATCCTGGAATCAACTTGAAACTAAGAAGAAGACGGGAACTTCGACGCTCTGCCGCAAAGAGGACTGAAGCTAATCTCCCCTGTGGTCAGGGAGTGACCACCTTGCTAACGCAAGCACCATCCAGCGAATCAACGTCTACTTTGCCGCCGCCTCCTGCCGGAGCCCGAGCCCAGAGACTGACAAGACCTGGACCTCCAGACCTCTCACCGCCTGATCCACAGTCCCTGAAAAGAGGAGACCCGTGGAGGCACCGAGACACGTGGAGCCAGCCATCTTGGAACGACTACGACAAGCTGACAAGTGCAACAACCGAGGCTCCCTCCAAGTTGTGCTTTGGTATCTGAGAAGCCCAACACCCGAGCAGCATCTGCACCAAAGGTGAGCCCTCCAGCATCTCCACGATCTGCGTGGGGCCCTTCTGCATTTTGCCACTTGACGTGCCTAACCGGTTGCTGGCCCGCTGGCTAGTGGCCATCTTGGCGATGAACTACAAGAAATACACTGCTGGTCTGGTTGCTCCAGACTGGCCCTTGCTCCCCTCCAAAGGAGCAGTCCCTCTGACCTTGCTGGTCAGAGCCATCAGCTTATTTCATCTCTTACAACAATTGCTTTTGCCAAGGCTTGTTTGCTTCGATCAAGTCGCCGACACCGCCGACAGCAAGAGCCTGCGTGGGACAGCTTGTGAGCCGACTCCTGGACGTCGTCGACCTTCAGGGACCACGTGGCTGCAGAGACAAGCTACACCTTCCTTCCTGTTTGCACCCGACATCGCCTGGTACCCACCTGGTGCCACGCTGGTCACTGGCTAGTGACTGTGAACACTGTCCCCTCTGCTTACAGGTCTTCAACATCTCCGATCCACTCTTGGATCCACCGCATCTCTTCCAGACCGACCGCCTGCAGCATCTTTGTCCACAGGCTCCACGGAACAGATAGAAGAAACTCGACGCACTTCGACGCCTATGCACCCGCGTCCTGTGGGTGAGGTAAAGCTGGCACTCCGGTGCCCAAGTGTAGAGAATCATCTCTAGTGTCTGTGTTTCCAATCTTAAGTTCCTAGTCCATCCGGAAGATCCTCTTTGCAGTAACTTTGTACTTTTTACGCACCCATTGAAACCTATGGGAGCTCGCGTGTGACTATTTGCTCTGCACACGCAACCCGTGGACCTCCTGGTCACTAACTGAAGTTAGCTCCTTGTAGGCCCAGCAATTCTAGAGGCCCTAGGCCTTTTCCCTTTTCTGTTCGTGGTACTTATACCACTATTTTAGTATATGGTTTGAGCGGCCACCAGGGCCTATCCATATAAAGTGCAACTTCTGTGTATTCTACTGTAATCTTGTTTGACGATTTGCGCTCCTGTGCTCATAAAGAGACTAGGGGTCACTTTGAGAAATAAATACATATATATTTTGAATATATATCTGTGTGGTGTCCTTTCATTGGTATAAAAGGGGGTTACATTTGGTAAAACAGCCTGCTTAACACGCTTCACGAGTTTAGCCTCAAAGACTGCTTAGCCTACGCTACCACTAGGGCAGCTAGTCCGAAAAGGTTGACTTACAACCACACCATAAGGGTTGCTTGGCATGGTACAAGGTGATCACTTTAACTAGTGAGCATCATATACCAGGCCAACTTCTCACACCGGAGGGAGCAGAACAGCGCCACATCGAACAAGTTACTTTCCTTCAGTAACGCAATATCTTGTAGAGACTCTATCTAGCTGCAGATTCCCTACCTTTGAATTTCCCAGGCGTCAGGCTGGCTCCGGAAAACTTTTGCTGAGCAATATCCCATGTGCGCGGATCGGGTGGCTCCTTTCGGCTCCACGTGATGTCGTCGGTAGCATCAGTTATGATGTTGCGGTATCTATATAGGGGCCCCCCAGGCACGCGGGCATCAGTACTTTTTGTATTTGCCACACCAGAAGCGCAGAGCCACGAAGTAACTGACGTAGTCGTGTGCAAAACTAGGGCCATGAAAAGGGGAGAAACCCTAGCCCTACAACTTTAGTCCACAAAGCGGGGAGGCATGGATTGAGCTGTAAAGAATCTGCAGCTAGATAGAGTCTACCAGATAATGCGTTACCAAAGGTAAGTAACTTGTTCATCTGATAGAGACTTTTAGATGCAGATTCCTTACCTTTGAACTAGATACCCATGCCATACCATCCCGGCGGTGGGTTGTGGACCAATACCTTACACTAGGAAGTCCTGCAGGACAGAACGGGCAAAATGCCCCTCTCTGCGGACCTAACTGTCCAGGCAGTAGTGCTTGGCAAACGTTTGCAAGGATGCTCACGTTGCCACCTGACAGATGTCAAGGACTGAGACACCCTGGTGGAATAGGCCCTTAATCCCTCACAGGGCTGCTTCCTAGCCGGGGCATAGCAGATCTTAATGCAGAGAACAACCCAGTGAGAGATGGTCCTTTTCTGCACTGCCCCTCCCCTCTTCTAAGCTCCTACGTACCCCATAAAGGGTTGGTAGTCCACTCGGAACTCTCTTGTGTGGTCAAGGTAGAAAGACAATGCTCTTTTTGGGTCCAGACGGTGGAGACGCGCCTCTTCCCTAGAGGGATGCACGGTGGATTGACCCAGATTGAATGGGGTCACAACCTTTGACAAAAATTAACCACAGGTGCAAAGCACCACTTTGTCCGTAAAATACGTCATGTAGGGAGGTGTGCAAGATAATGCCTGCAGCTCACTCACCCTGCGGGCAGATGTAATCGCCACTAAAAAGGCTGTCCTGATGGTAGGCGGCCGGAGGAGATAGTTGTGTAAAGGCTCAATGAGAGCACACATCAGATAAGTGAGGACCAAATTAAGGTCCCACTTCGGCATAACTAAGGGCGTGGGTGGAAACAAGTGTGCCAGCCCTTTTAGAAACCTCTCTACAATTGGAGACCTAAAAAGTGAGGGCTGGTCCGGCAGCCACAAAAAAGTTGACAGAGCAGAAAGATAACCCTTGAGAGTTCCCAAAGCAAAGGGTTTGAATGAATAAAAGAACAGTGGAAAGAGAAGCAGAAATAGGGTCAATAGACCTTTCTTTACAGTATCATACACATTTCTTCCAACAGCAGGCATATACTGTCTTAGTGAAGGACCACCTGGCCACCAAAATAATGTTTCATACTTCAGGAGAAAGGTCAAAAGCCATCAATTGCTGCCGCTCAATCTCGATGCATGGAGGCACAGAGTTGACAGGTTTGGTGGAGAACCCTCCCCTATTGCTACAACAGAAGATCCTCCCAAAGGGGCAGCCTGATCGGAGGATCGATGCCCATCTTCAGAAGATCTGGTTGGGGAAGAGAGAGGGGTCTGCCATTGACCCAATCGCGGTTCGTCAACCACTACTGCAGATCATTCGCATTTCCTTCCGAGACCTGGGCCATGCCGGTAAGATTTCCTCAATGCTATGCCCATTGGAACTTCAATTCCCTCTGTAGAGCCTACATACGTGACCTGGCATGCTTTACCAACAGGCTGCAGGAGGTGGGAGACGACTGTCTGGGGCGAGGATGCCTTCAACAGCCAGTCATCGAGGTATGAGATCATTGACACCCCTACACTGTGCAGATGAGCTGCAACCACCACCATCACCCTGGTAAACACCCAAGAGACACTAGTAAGGCGGAAGGGGAGCACGATAAACTGAAAGTGCTTGTGTCCTACCTTGAACCACAGGTAACGCCTCTGGCCCTGCAGTATGGGGACGTGAAAATACGCATCCTGCAGGTCTAAGGCTACCATCCAGTCTTTTTGGTCTAGGGCAGACAAGATCTGAACTTGTTCTGGGAATATAGAAATGTAGCTGAGAATTAAATAGGGTGGCGAAATTAAGGATGTTATAGATGATTGGTTCTTAGGACTTTGAGTACAGGATAGAGACAACAGAAGTAGGGTCATAAAAGGGGCAGATTTCGATCAGGAATGGAGGAATTGAGACTAAGGAGAGAACAGGGACAGATTGATGCATACGAAGAGGGTTCTATAGAAGGATTTTGTTTTTGGTACAAAAAATGGGGTGTTTATTGCAATGAGTGCTATGAATATTACCCATGGGGTTTATTATATCACCAATTGTGTCATTTTTGACTGATAGAGATGATGTCTGTTACAAACTAGAACTACTGGTTTAACATCCTGATTAACTTGGGAGCCTGTTATATAGGTAGGAATAAATTAGAACAACTGTTTTTACTATTCTGATTTACTTTGGAGCATTTTATATAGGCAGGATTTGATTTGAAGGTGTGAATATATGGACACGAAAGTCTTGATTATGATGGCATGTTCTCATTTATTTCACAGCCCTGATGATGTCCCAGGAGGGGACGAAAACCGTCGGCTGTTGAGAGTATTGGACATTAGGAATGGAAGTATAACCTCTCGATCTAATGATTGGATCATACAATATTCTATATAATTGGAAAGTAACGATGGATGGATCAAAAGGATGATAAAGTGATTGGATCATAAAAAATTGGTAACAACGATTGATGGATCAAAGGAAAAATTTGGATGGATTAAAAGGAAAAAAAATTTTTGGGCAAGAACATTTATTAATGGATAAAGGACTAACCGAGGCATCAAAGCAATAACACATTGGTACATGAACAATTGGACATTCTCCATGTTTAAAAAATATGAGATTTGAGAATAAATGTTTTTGAATCAAAGATATTTGTTTGGAAATATTGTGTATATTTGTAGTGCTCCTTACAAGTGTGAAATTATAACATAATGAAAAGAATTTACGTCTGCGCCCCAGGTTGGTTATGACCACGACGTCATAACCAACGCTGCATATAACGTCACAGGGTGCCGAATGGAGCCACCTGATGGTGCGCCGAAGAGGTATTGCTCAGGAAAAGTTTCTGCATCCAGCCTGACGCCTGGGAAATTCAAAGGTAAGAAACATGCAGCTAGAAGTCTCTATCAGAGACAGAGTATCTCTCTATCTGCGCTGACGCACTTTTGGCTGCCTTGCAAGGGCATGAGCATTGTGTCTAGCATACGTTTTGTACTGGAAGGTTACTGGAAGCTTATGCTCATGCACAGTGTAATACTTTTGCTAGTTTGTGTGTGTACTGTACTGTGCAGCACACAAGCAAAGTTGGAAAGTTTGGAAAAATAATAGTGAGACAAGGGTGGCCCAGAGAAGCCAGGTTGTGCACAAAGTGAGACAAGGGGGGGCTCAGAGATGCCAGGCTCTGTAAAGTGAGACAAGGGAGGCCCAGAGAGGCCAGGCTCTGTATAGTGAGACAAGGGAGGCCCAGAGAGGCCAGGCTCAGTATAGTGAGACAAGCGAGACCCAGAGAGGCCAGTCTCTGCCCATAGTGAGACAAGGGAGGCCCAGAGAGGCCAGGCTCTGCACACAGTGTAGCAAGAGATGCCAGGACCTGCACAAAGTGAGAGAAGGAAGGACTAGAGAGGCCAGGATCTGCACATAGTGTGACAAGAGTGAACCAGAGAGGCCAGGCGCTGTATAGTGAGACAAGGGAGGCTCAGAGAGGCCAGGCTCAGTATAGTGAGACAAGGGAGGCCCAGAGAGGCCAGGTTCTGCATATAGTGAGACAATGGAGGCCCATATAGGCCAGGCTCTGTATAGTGATACAAGGGAGGCCCAGATAGGCCAGGCTCTGTATAGTGAAACAAGGGGGGCCCAGAGAGGCCAGGATCTGTATAGTGAGACAATGGAGGCCTAGAGAGGCCAGGATCTGCCCATAGTGAGACAAGGGAGGCCCAGAGAGGCCAGGCTCTTTAAAATGAGACAAGGAAGGCCCAGAGAGTCCAGGCTCAGTATGGTGAGACATGGGAGGCCCAGAGAGGCCAGGCTCTTTATAGTGAGACAAGGAAGGCTCAGAGAGTCCAGGCTCAGTATGGTGAGACATGGGAGGCCCAGAGAGGCCAGGCTCTTTATAGTGAGACATGGGAGGCCTAGAGAGCCCAAGTTCTGCCCATAGTGAGACAAGGGAGGCCCGCTCTGTACATAGTGTGACAAGGCAGATCCAGAAAGGCCAGGATCAGGATATTATGTCCTAAAAGAGTCCTCCAGAGGTCCAGCTCTGTCCATAGTGCGACATTAGAGACTCTACAGAAGTCAGGCTTTACACATAGTGTGTTGGGACGGAAAAGCCCCTCTTGGTAATAGACGTGTACCCCTGCCCTGAGTGCCCCAGCTGCAGTGATAGCAAGATCCTTGGTAACATTTATTGACTTTATCAACACGGATATATCTTGTCTTGACAATAAAGATCTCTTACATTTGAAGGAGAAACAGAAAGAGAGAAAGAGACTGAGAGAGCGCGAGAGAGTGAGCGGGCGAGAGGGAGGAGACTGAAAGTAACGAAGGGGCAGTGGAAGAGAATAAGAGAGAGGGGGAGGGTAGGAGAAAGAGATGAAGAGCACAACAGAGAACGAAAGAGACAAAAACTTGGAGAGCGAAAGAGGGAAAGTAAGAGGGAGTTGGAGAGAGACATAGAGAGAGACAGACACAGCATGCCCGAAGGCATAATCTGCAGAGAGAAATACAAACTGGTTTAATTGTTAAACAGAGGAGAAACACACAGGTGGACAGAAACTTAAAGAGACACTTAGAAGTGATGAATAGAGAGGTGAGGGAAGGGAAGCTAGGAAGAGGAAGAATGGAGAGGGGGTGATAAAAAGAGAGTGAGGGGGTGACAAATTCAAAAGGGAGGACAGGCAGTGCACTGGAAAGAGAGATACATGTGGAAGAGAGTGTTCTCAGAGAAAGAAGCCCACAAAACTAAGAGAAACAAACAAAGGTAGTGAGTGAAAAGAATGATCGCACTACCGAAGTTGTAAGCGACTGAGAACAGAGACCAGGAGACAGTCAGGCCTCTGGGAGTAGAATGTGCTCTGATCTGAAGGTGAAGCGCTGTGACAATCTCTTATTCCAGTCAGTGACACTACACCAGAGAACAGTCTGTGTCAATGGCAGCTCAAGCTGTGACAGGAGTAAAGTGCAGCAGAATGCAGTTACTTGGGCCTGACATCACATACATTCCTAGCGCGCCCTCTGATAACCTGTGTGACGAGGGAGGTACACAGCACCGAGGGACATGGATGACGCAGACCTTGGCCTAGAGGAGATAAGGACCCGCATGCCAGTCGTGCCGGTGCAGGGGCACAGGAATCCTGGGGTGTGCCCTTTGTCCTGTTCTTATCTAAGAAGGAAGCGAAAATACCATGGAGTTCACACCTCTTTCCTGGTAGGCACCTAATTATAACTCTAAGAATGGACTGGCACGAGAATGGAAACATGGGAGACTGGAGCCTCTCATTCCTTCCTCTGGGCGCTTGATGGCACTCACTCCTCTCCAAGGGTACTGAACACCACTCATTCCTACCACTGGGCACTTGGTGTCACTCATTCATCTCCCCGGGTTGCGGGCATCATTCATTCTACATGCTGCCCTCTGGGAGTATAGCGGTCTCACTCCTCTACCTGGGTACCGGGCACCCTTCGTTCCTGCCTCTGGGCGCTTGGGATCACTCACCCCTCTCCCTAGGTGCTGTACATCACTCATTCCTACCTCTGGGCACTTGGAGTCACTCATTCATCTCCCTGGGTGCGGGTCATCATTCATTCTGCATGCTGCCCTCTGGGAGCATGGCGGGCTAACTCCTCTCCCGGGGTACCGGGCACTCCTTCGGTCCTGCCTCTGGGCGCTTGGGACCACTCACCCCTCTCCCTGGGGGTTGTACATCACTCATTCCTACCTCTGGGGGCTTCTTGGTTTTCATTACTCTCCCTCGGCATCACTCATTCCTCACTCTGAGTGCTTGTTGGTGCTCACTCCTCTCCCTCAACACTACTCATTGCTTCCTCTGGGTGCTTGTTGGTGCTCACTCCTCTCCCAGACACCACTCATTCCTCCCTCTAGGTGCTTGTTTGCCGCTCATTCCTTTTCCTGTACATTATTTATTCATCGCTATGGATGTTGGTTTGACTCTCACTCCTCTCCCCGGACACCACTCATGCCTCCCTCTGGGTGCTTGTTTGGTGCTCACTCCTCTCCCTGGACACCACTTATTCCTCCCTCTGGGTGCTTTCTGGCGCTCACTCCTCTCCCTCGTCACCACTCATTCCTCCCTCCTAGTGCTTGTTGGTGATTACTCCTCTCCCTCGACAACATTCACTCCTCCCTCTGGGTGCTTGTTGGTGCTCACTCCTCCCCCCAACACCACTCATTCCTCCCTCTGGCTACTTGTTTATCACTCACTCCTCTCCCTGGACACTACTCATTCCTCACTCTGGGTGTTTCTTTGGCGCTCTCTCCTCTCCCTGGACACCACTCATTCCTCACTCTAGGTGTTTGTTTGGTGCTCACTCCTCTCCATGGACACCACTCATTCCTCCCTCTGGGTGCTAGTTTGGCACTCACTCCTCTACCTGGACACCACTCATTTCTCCCTCTGGGTGCTTTCTGGCGCTCACACCTCTCCCTCGTCACCACTCATTCCTCCCTCCTATTGCTTGTTGGTGCTCACTCTTTACCCTCGACACCACTCATTCCTCCCTCTGGGTGCTTGTTGATGCTCACTCCTCTCCCCCAACACCACTCATTCCTCCATCTGGCTGCCTGTTTGTCACTCACTCCTCTCCCAGGACACCACTCATTCCTCCATCTGGGTGATTCGTGGCACTCAATACTCTCTCTGGACACCACTCATTCCTCCTTCTGGGTGCTTGTTTGTCGCTCACTCCTCTACCTGGGCACCACTCATTCTTCACTCTAGGTATTTAGCAGAGCACTCCTCTCCCTTAGCGCCAATAAACACTCTTTCCTCCCTCTTGGCCCTTGGTGGAGCTTACTCCTCTCCCCCAACACCACTCATTCCTCCTTCTGAGTGCTTGTTGATGCTCACTACTCTCCCTCAATATCACTCATTCCTCCCTCTGCATGCTTGTTGGTGCTCACTCCTCTCCCAGGACTACACTCATGATTCCCTCTGAGTGCTTGTTTGTGCTCACTACGATCCCAGGACACTACTCATTCTTTCCTCTGATTGCTTATTTGTGCTCACTCCTCTCCCAGGACACCACTCATTCCTTCCTCTGGGTACTTTGTGGCGCTCACTCCTCTCCATCGTCACCACTCATTCCTCCCTCTAAGTGCTTATTTGTGCTCACTCCTCTCCCAGGACACCACTCATTCCTTCCTCTGGGTGCTTCTTGGTGTTCACACCTCTCCCTCGACACACTCATTCCTCCCTCTGAGTGCTTCTTGGTGTTCACTACTCTCCCTCGACACCACTCATTCCTCCCTCTGAGTGCTTGTTGGTGTTCACACCTCTCCCTCGACACAGTCATTCCTCTCTCTGAGTGCTTGTTGGTTCTCACTCCACTCCCAGGACACCACTCATTCCTTCTCTGGGTGCTTTGTGGCGCTCACTTCTCTCCATCGTCACCACTCATTCCTCCCTCTGAGTGCTTGTTGGTGCTCACTCCTCTCCCTCGACACCACTCATTCCTCCCTCTGAGTGCTTCTTGGTGTTCACTACTCTCCCTCGACACCACTCATTCCTCCCTCTGAGTGCTTGTTGGTGTTCACACCTCTCCCTCGACACAGTCATTCCTCTCTCTGAGTGCTTGTTGGTTCTCACTCCACTCCCAGGACACCACTCATTCCTTCTCTGGGTGCTTTGTGGCGCTCACTTCTCTCCATCGTCACCACTCATTCCTCCCTCTGAGTGCTTGTTGGTGCTCACTCCTCTCCCTCGACACCACTCATTCCTCCCTCTGGGTGCTTCTTGGTGCTCACTCGTCTCCCTCAACACGACTCATTGCTCCCTCTAGGTGCTTGTTTGTATTCACATCTCTCCATTGATACCACTCATTCCTCCCTCTGAGTGCTTGCTGGTGCTCACTCCTCCCCCAGGACGCCACTCATTCCTCTCTCTGAGTGTTGGTTGGTCCTCACGCCTCTCCCTTGTCACTACTTTTTCCTCCCTCTGGGTGCTTGTTTGTGGTCACTCCTCTCCCAGGACACCACTCATACCTCCCTCCGAGTGCTTGTTGGTGCTCACTCCTCTCCCTCGACACCACTCATTCCTCCCTCTGGGTGCTTGTTTGTGGTCACTCCTCTCCCTTTACACCACTCATTCCTAGCTCTGGGTGATTATTGGTATTCACTCCTCTCCTTCGACACCACTCATTCCTCCGTCTGGGTGCTTCTTTGTGCTCACACCTCTCTCTTGACACCACTCATTCCTCCCTCTGGGTGCTTGTTGGTGATTACATTGTCCCGCGATACCACTCATTCTGTCCTCTGAGTGCTTGATGGTGCTCACTCCTCTCCCAGGACACCACTCATTCCACCCTCTGAGTGTTTGTTGGTGCTGACTCCTCTCCCAGGAAGCCACTCATTCCTCCCTCTGATTGCTTTTTGCTGCTAACCCCTCTCCATCGAATTCACTCATTCTTCCCTCTGAGTGCTTGTTGGTGCTCACTCCTCTCCCTCGACACCACTCATTCCTCCCTCCAAGTGCTTGTTTTTGCTAACTCCTCTCCCAGGATACCACTCATTCCTCTCTCTGAGGTCTTGTTGGTGCTCACTCTTCTCCCTTGACACCACTCATTCCTCCCTCTGGGTGCTGTTTGCTGCTCACGTCTCTCCCTCGAATCCACTCATTCCTCCCTCTGAGTGCTTGTTCGTGCTCACTCCTCTCCCTCGATACCACTCATTCCTCCCTCTGAGGTCTTGTTGGTGTTCATTTCTCTCTCTCGACACCACTCATTCCTCCCTCTGGGTGCTTTTTGCTGCTCACCTCTCTCCCTCGAATCCACTCATTCCTTCCGCTGAGTGCTTGTTGGTGGTCACTCCTCTCCCTCGTCACCACTCTTTCCTCCCTCTGGGTGCTTGTTTGTGGTCACACCTCTCCTAGGACACCACTCATTCCTCACTCTGAGTGCTTGTCGGTGCTCACTCCTCTCCCTCGACACCATTCATTCCTCACTCTGTGTGCTAGTTGGTGTTCTCACCTCTCCCTCAATACCACTCATTCCTCACTCTGGGTGCTTGTTGGTGTTCATTTCTCTCTCGACACTACTCATTCCTCCCTCTGGGTACTTGTTGGTGCTCACTCTTCTCCCTCTACACCACTCATTCCTCCCTATGGATGCTTTTGGTTTCTCACCTCTCTCCCTCAAATCCACTCATTCCTCCCTCTGGGTGCTTGTTTGTGGTCACTCCTCTCCCAGGGCACCACTCATTCCTCACTCTGGGTGCTTGTTGGTGCTCACTCCTCTCCCTCGACACCACTCTTTCCTCCCTCTGGGTGCTTGTTGGTGCTCACTCCTCTCCCTCGGCACCACTCATTCCTCCCTCTGGGTGCTTGTTGGTGTTCACTTCTCTCCCAGGATGCCACTCATTCCTCCCTCTGGGTGCTTGTTTGTGGTCACTCGTTTCCCAGGACACCACTCATTCCCTCCTCTGAGTGCTTGTGGGGCTCACTCCTCTCCCTCGACACCGCTCATTCTTCCCTCTGAGTGCTTGTTGGTGCTCACTCCTCTCCCTCGACACCACTCATTCCTCCCTCTGGGTTCATGTTGGTGTTCACATCTCAACACTACTCATTCCTCCCTCTGGTTGCTGGTTGGTGTTCACACTTCTCCCTCAACATGACTCATTCCTTCCTCTAGGTGCTTGTTTGTGTTCACATCTCTCCTTCGATACCACTCATTCCTCCCTCTGAGTGCTTGCTGGTGCTCAGTCCTCTCCCTCGTCACCACTCTTTCCTCCCTCTGGGTACTTGTTTGTGGTCACTCCTCTCCCAGGACACCTCTCATTCCTCCCTCTGGGTGGTTGTTTGTGGTCACTCCTCTCCCTTTACACCACTCATTCCAACTCTAGGTGTTTATTCGTATTCACTCCTCTCCTTCGACACCACTCATTCCTCACTCTGGAT
This sequence comes from Triturus cristatus, assembly GCF_964204655.1. Classification (NCBI taxonomy): domain Eukaryota; kingdom Metazoa; phylum Chordata; class Amphibia; order Caudata; family Salamandridae; genus Triturus; species Triturus cristatus. The sequence continues at coordinate 1,055,825,149 of NC_140588.1, forward strand.
GTTTCTTTGGCGCTCAGTTCTCTCCCTGGACACCACTCATTCCTCCCTCTGGGTGCTTGTTGGTGCTCACTCCTCTCCCTTGACACCACTCATTCTTTCCTCTGGGTGCTTGTTTGTGCTCACTCCTCTCCCTTGACACCACTCATTCCTCCCTCTGGGTGCTTGTTGGTGATTACATCTCTGCCGTGATACCACTCATTCCTCCCTCTGAGTGCTTGCTGGTGCTCACTCCTCCCCCAGGACGCCACTCATTCCTCTCTCTGAGTGTTGGTTGGTCCTCACTCCTCTCCCTTGTCACTACTTTTTCCTCCCTCTGGGTGCTTGTTTGTGGTCACTCCTCTCCCAGGACACCACTCATACCTCCCTCCGAGTGCTTGTTGGTGCTCACTCCTCTCCCTCGACACCACTCATTCCTCCCTCTGGGTGCTTGTTTGTGGTCACTCCTCTCCCTTTACACCACTCATTCCTAGCTCTGGGTGATTATTGGTATTCACTCCTCTCCTTCGACACCACTCATTCCTCCGTCTGGGTGCTTCTTTGTGCTCACACCTCTCTCTTGACACCACTCATTCCTCCCTCTGGGTGCTTGTTGGTGATTACATTGTCCCGCGATACCACTCATTCTGTCCTCTGAGTGCTTGATGGTGCTCACTCCTCTCCCAGGACACCACTCATTCCACCCTCTGAGTGTTTGTTGGTGCTGACTCCTCTCCCAGGAAGCCACTCATTCCTCCCTCTGATTGCTTTTTGCTGCTAACCCCTCTCCATCGAATTCACTCATTCTTCCCTCTGAGTGCTTGTTGGTGCTCACTCCTCTCCCTCGACACCACTCATTCCTCCCTCCAAGTGCTTGTTTTTGCTAACTCCTCTCCCAGGATACCACTCATTCCTCTCTCTGAGGTCTTGTTGGTGCTCACTCTTCTCCCTTGACACCACTCATTCCTCCCTCTGGGTGCTGTTTGCTGCTCACGTCTCTCCCTCGAATCCACTCATTCCTCCCTCTGAGTGCTTGTTCGTGCTCACTCCTCTCCCTCGATACCACTCATTCCTCCCTCTGAGGTCTTGTTGGTGTTCATTTCTCTCTCTCGACACCACTCATTCCTCCCTCTGGGTGCTTTTTGCTGCTCACCTCTCTCCCTCGAATCCACTCATTCCTTCCGCTGAGTGCTTGTTGGTGGTCACTCCTCTCCCTCGTCACCACTCTTTCCTCCCTCTGGGTGCTTGTTTGTGGTCACACCTCTCCTAGGACACCACTCATTCCTCACTCTGAGTGCTTGTCGGTGCTCACTCCTCTCCCTCGACACCATTCATTCCTCACTCTGTGTGCTAGTTGGTGTTCTCACCTCTCCCTCAATACCACTCATTCCTCACTCTGGGTGCTTGTTGGTGTTCATTTCTCTCTCGACACTACTCATTCCTCCCTCTGGGTACTTGTTGGTGCTCACTCTTCTCCCTCTACACCACTCATTCCTCCCTATGGATGCTTTTGGTTGCTCACCTCTCTCCCTCAAATCCACTCATTCCTCCCTCTGGGTGCTTGTTTGTGGTCACTCCTCTCCCAGGGCACCACTCATTCCTCACTCTGGGTGCTTGTTGGTGCTCACTCCTCTCCCTCGACACCACTCTTTCCTCCCTCTGGGTGCTTGTTGGTGCTCACTCCTCTCCCTCGGCACCACTCATTCCTCCCTCTGGGTGCTTGTTGGTGTTCACTTCTCTCCCAGGATGCCACTCATTCCTCCCTCTGGGTGCTTGTTTGTGGTCACTCGTTTCCCAGGACACCACTCATTCCCTCCTCTGAGTGCTTGTGGGGCTCACTCCTCTCCCTCGACACCGCTCATTCTTCCCTCTGAGTGCTTGTTGGTGCTCACTCCTCTCCCTCGACACCACTCATTCCTCCCTCTGGGTTCATGTTGGTGTTCACATCTCAACACTACTCATTCCTCCCTCTGGTTGCTGGTTGGTGTTCACACTTCTCCCTCAACATGACTCATTCCTTCCTCTAGGTGCTTGTTTGTGTTCACATCTCTCCTTCGATACCACTCATTCCTCCCTCTGAGTGCTTGCTGGTGCTCAGTCCTCTCCCTCGTCACCACTCTTTCCTCCCTCTGGGTACTTGTTTGTGGTCACTCCTCTCCCAGGACACCTCTCATTCCTCCCTCTGGGTGGTTGTTTGTGGTCACTCCTCTCCCTTTACACCACTCATTCCAACTCTAGGTGTTTATTCGTATTCACTCCTCTCCTTCGACACCACTCATTCCTCACTCTGGATGTTTCTTTGGCGCTCAGTTCTCTCCCTGGACACCACTCATTCCTCCCTCTGGGTGCTTGTTGGTGCTCACTCCTCTCCCTTGACACCACTCATTCTTTCCTCTGGGTGCTTGTTTGTGCTCACTCCTCTCCCTTGACACCACTCATTCCTCCCTCTGGGTGCTTGTTGGTGATTACATCTCTGCCGTGATACCACTCATTCCTCCCTCTGAGTGCTTGCTGGTGCTCACTCCTCTCCCAGGGCGCCACTCATTCCTCCCTCTGAGTGCTTTTTGCTGCTCACCCCTCTCCCTCGAATTCACTCATTCCTCGCTCTGGGTGCATGTTGGTGTTCATTTCTCTCTCTCGACACTACTCCTTCCTCCCTCTGAGTGCTTGTTCGTGCTCACTCCTCTCCCTCGATACCACTCATTCCTCACTCTGGGTTCTTGTTTGTGCTCACTCCTCTCCCTGAACACCCCTCATTCCTCCCTCTGAGTGCTTATCGGAGTACTTTTCTCCCTGAAGGCCAGTGAACACTCATTTCTCCTTCTTGACACTTGGTGGTGCTCACTCCCCTTCCCATGTGCCAAAACACCAGTCAATCTTCCCTCTGGGCACTCAGTGCGGCACTCACGCCTCCCCCTGTGTATAGACACTACTACTCGAATGAGCATCACGCGTGCACAGAAATTCGTGAAATTGCGTAGTTACATTTTGATAAATATTCCTATTTTCACACAACGCGCACTGTGTATGTTACACAACTTTCTCCACAGTAATTCAGATTGCACCCATGCCTCATATGGGTGCTGGACATTTACCCAGCACACGCTACAAAGAGGTTCAGTTTCCTGGTGAGCTGCTAACACCAGTCATCGCATCGTAAAACCAGTAGCACCCACTGGCATGAGGGCACCCTTGGCTACCAGTCCAACCACAGGGACATTCCTTTTTTCAATAGAGGGGGGGGGGGAGGTCACAGGACAACACAATGCCCACTGAAGGACAACAGGAGTTTATATCTTTCTCAATTCAACCACCCTTGAAATGCCACCTGTATCCCTCTCGGGGAGAATATGCTGTGCAGTGGGTGCGCGTCCACCACTGGATCTGGAGCAAAAGAACTACGCACAAGGACACATCCTAGAAGTAAAGTGTACTCCTGTAATATTCTTTTACGCACTCTTACATCCCTTGTGAGTTGGTCTGAAACATCTAAAATGGGGACATCGTGAGAACATTCAGCGACTTTTCACGTAAACTATGATAGAATAAAAAATAGAAAGGACTGGGCCCTATTTGCACTTTTGTAGTGAGATAAACATTTTTGGGCCGGGTACAGCTTATATGCGCCCTTTATCGCTTGTCCTAAAACTTATAGTCCGGTGGAGTCCAGTTACATCTTCACGTAACAAATATGCCAGGGCATTGGACGCCCCGTCACCTGATACACACGAAGGTCTTCAACCTCCTTGATTGCCCGTGTTTGAAAATATTATGTTTTTGTATATTATATGTTATTATTGTTTATATTATTAGCTCCTCTATTTAATTTCATCCGACTATAACTCATATAAACCAAGTACATCCCCCTCCCCTTCCTTTTTTCTCTTCCCTTTTTATTCTATATTTGTACTGCCTTTTTGCATTGTATTGTAATCCGTTCTTTAATTATTGAATATTCTATGGCTATATCTTATGAATATAATTTACTTTTACTGTTAAAACGTAACCATTTTTGGGCCGATTGAGACAGGCTCGTGAGAGTATGTAGGCGAGCCCTACAGGAGTACTACTTGCCGTGCCCATGAATGCTTTTGTGAACTGGCCCCCTATTCTCCAGGGCTTGTTGTTCCAAGCAGCACTGGGTCACAACCTTACATGCCATCAGAAGGGGGTGTCAGGTTGACCTCACCAACACCATATATGGAACTACTGCCAGGGGAGTTTGTGGCAAAAAGATCTCTTGTTTAAAGTTCAGAAGTGAGTCAATGTATGTAAATTACGGTAACCAAAGGGTACCTGACCTATCACTGTCACAAACAGGTGCCCCCGACTCTCTACACCGTAGCCAGGTTTGTGTAAAGTGGTCTTCTTCACTTGGCCCACACAAGCAACAGACCACACTGCTCGACGCACAGCTCCGCGTCTCTGAGATGTCCCTGGTCAAATGAAACGATCTTAATATTGCTCGACCACTCCTTGGAGGTGGGTCTTGGATCTGTCACTCATACCTATGAATTGCAGATTGTTACTCCGTGTTTACAAATGACACAACTGACAGGTGTGTAATTAACGAAACTATACAAATGGCGAGAGGTATGTGGCACGCTGCGTTATGTAGAAAGTAATCAGTGTTGCTTATTTTGACTGATCTCTCTTATTTGTTTGGGTGCTGGTGGGTGTCTCCCTTTGACCCTGGGGAGTGGAACTGAACAAATAGTGGTGGCACTGTTAAATTAATACCAGTGTTCCCATCCGGCACTCCTTTGGGACGGTGTCCCCGAAATTCTTCCTTCTTTCTCAGAAATTTCAGTGAATCCTATAACCTGTTTCAATTCAAATGTCTTGAAATGTCTTCTTTCAACATTGTTGCATCACAATGGTTCCATCAACATGAATTGTTGCGGTATTCTTCTTTTCAATTACTTTACATCCATAAGCTGGTGAATGTAGAAGCTGTATGCATTATTGCGTTACCATTCCCTATGCATTTCGGGACTGAGCCCTTCATCAGGGGCAGTATTTCATCTGCAAAATGAAATGTGTGTTGTTGAGAACCAAGGTGGTCTAAACCGCCACGAATAACTACTGGTAGTACATGCGAGGGTGTGTCTCACTGTGAAAACGGATTTAATCGAACTTCCGGGTGCTCTGTGATCGATAGATGTCTGAAATTAAGATTATCTATACATGCCTAAAATGGGCCTAAAAAAACTAACGGAAAAAGTGCTCCCGATTGTGAATTAAGTATGGGTGGACATCCCAATAACAAGTCGGTATGATAAAACTGTTATTAGTTCAATAACTGCACTTGTCTGTTACGACTTATGCTTACGGTGTTAAAATCTACCCGGCTACTCACCCAAACGCGTCGTAACAGACAAGTGCAGTTATTGAACTAATAACACAGTTTTATTATACCGACTTGTTATTGGGATGTCCACCCATACTTAATTCACAATCGGGAGCACTTTTTCCGTTCGTCTTTTCAGGCCCACACACATGGTTCATATATATGCGATCAGCACACTATTAACTTATTAATTCGTTGTATTAGTTTTCTTTCCTTGGCATGTATAGATAATCTTAATTTCAGACATCTATCGATCACAGAGCACCCGGAAGTTCGATTAAATCCGTTTTCACAGTGAGACACACCCTCGCATGTACTACCAGTAGTTATTCGTGGCGGTTTAGACCACCTTGGTTCTCAACAACACACATTTCATTTTGCAGATGAAATACTTCCCCTGATGAAGGGCTCAGTCCCGAAATGCATAGGGAATGGTAACCCAATAATGCATACAGCTTCTACATTCACCAGCTTATGGATGTAAAGTAATCGAAAAGAAGAACACCCTTACAATTCATGTTGATGGAACCATTGTGATGCAACAATGTTGAAAGAATAAATTTCAAGACATTTGAATTAAAAAAGGTTATAGGATTCACTGAAATACATTTCTGAGAAAGAAGGAGGAATTTCGGGGCAGAGTCCCAAAGGAGTGCCGGATGGGAACACAGTTATTAATTTAACAGTGCCACCACTATTAATTAAAGAAACTGACAGCCTGATTCTTTAACCCAGAAGATAGCTGGCTTTTATGAGGGAACATTTACCTATTTTGAGAATTCCGGAAAGACTTCCGTGTTACGATTGCAAACTCGCAACATCTCATAATATCAGGTGCACAGACCGTGCACTCCGGGGAAAATGTCTGACTTCCGTCTTCAAATACACACGTGTTCATTTTTGCATGAGAAAAACATCCGAACAAATTAAGCTTCTAACTTTTTCTTTTCCTTTCTCCATGGGGGAATCTATTTATCTCTGTGATGAAAGGCCTTTCTTCTGACTCCAAAAATGTTGGGGGTTTCTTCTCTTTCTCACCCTGGATAAGGATTTACGCATGTCCTTGACAGGAGTAAATGCCAGACCTTTTACAGGGTGGGAGGCGGCCGTAGAGTAGTTTGTGAGGGCCCGCAACGAGGAGGCGTGAGTGTCATAAACTCACAGGGGACCCCTGACTTTTTTTACCGGCCCCACCCCAACCAAATTAGGTATACGACGAAAATCCGTGTGTGAATAAACAAGGCCACTTGTATGTGTAAGTCTCTGTATTGTCCTGGCTAGGCTGCACTGCACAAATATCCCATCCATATATGCATACATACATACATACACACACATGCATACATACATATACATACACACATACATACATTAAAACATACATACATGCATACATACATGCCCACATACATAGATACATAGATGCATACATACACACACATGCATAGATACATATACACACACACATACATACATGCATACTTCTGGCTGGAATACGAAAATAGTTTGAGACCCCTGCCCTGTGACTTTTGGAGTCCAGCCACCATATTGAAACCCCACAGCTATAGGGTCACAGGGAATGCTAAAATGTTTTCCCTTTTCTTTCAGTTGCACATGGGCGTCACTTCCTGGTGTGGAGGGTCCTTTCCCCACAACGCTCTGCTTTGTGGATGGCCCCGTCGATGTAGTGACTACCAGACTGACACTCCCCCGGGGCACACGTTTCCACCCCTGGGTATCTGTGCAGTGAAACATCAATCCAGCTGGTAGCTTTAGTGCACTCTGTGCACACAAGCATTACAGAGAGATGGTCTGTCACGGCTCCGTGCACGGTACACTTTTACACACTCACGTTTTATTAAAGGTGTGCAGCAGACATAAAGATTAGACCCCGTGGAACAAAAGCTGAAAATTACAAGGCAGTCATCCTAAGGGAACACGTGACGTCATGTAATGGGCCTATTGCGTCACTGGACAGGTGGATGGGCTTGGGCCTGCCGTGCAGCGCCAGCTCTGATTGGTTCCATATAGAACCTCCTAACCTGAGCCCATTCATGTCGTGCTGGGCGGAACCCCACGTCTCGCGGTATTTTGGGAGACAAACAGACGTGTTTATTCAGCTTCATGTCCTCTTCTGTTTACACATGCTAATTTCAGAGACATCAAAGCAACATCTCATAAAATCCTTTATAAGAACACACGGTTCTTCTAACACTCAAAGGAGCCGATAAGGATTTTCAGTCTGCTAAACTGAGCTAAGTGTGAATTCTTTGCTAGCCACGAGTTGGAATGTGGAAGCCACAGAGGGAACGCTGAGGTCAGCTCATCCTTGGGGCGTAGGTTCTCTGCGGCCAGGAACATATTTATCAAGGGAACAGATCAATAGCCAGCCATCCTGGGGGAAGACGGACACGTGGTCGTGGGATAGAGGGTAACGCGGAATCACTGAAGAATCTGCTACCACCAGTGACCGCCTGGGCATGTTCCCTCTTGGGGTAAGTTGACAATATTTAAATTGTTTTCAGAAGAGCATTCGTTGTGGAATTAAGACCACAATGTGGGCTTGTGGGAAGCATTCACCCTTTGACTAGCACCGACACCCGTCTCAATGACACACATAAATAACCTTGTAGAGGAAATGTCCACAATTTAACTCTTTTATAGTACTTTGCACTTGAGTTCAGGGTGGCTCTCACAGATGCTACTGGTAAGGAATCGACAGATGGATTCTTTGAGAGATTCTGTATAGCCATTTAAGGACCTGGGCCCTGAGCACCTATTCTGAGACCTTACTGTGGTATTCTGGCACGGTACATCTGTACTTTGGTTCTGAGTCACTTGTGGCCTCCTTGACTCCCCAGGCATGTCCGCACCTCAGAACCGTCCAACCTGCCTCAAAGGCTCCAAGTACTGGTTGAACCAGAAACCTCGCTCCGGCTTCTCATGTTCGTCATTAATTAACGGAGATTCGATTCTTCACGACTTTACCCAGCGCGAGTGTGTCTCGCCAGGTACAACACTCAAATTCATGCCAGACAGTCATTTGGGGTGACTTTACTACAAGGTTTCTTAAAAACATTTTTTAAACAAGTTGACCTTTATCCTGTTTTAAAAATCCGTTGCTATACAGACCGTTTTTTTTGCATTTTTTGAGTTGATCCACCAGTATGTCTGTCTCAGTCTCCAGTGGACATAATGGGGTAGCCAAGACAGAAGGGTGGAAAGGACAGGCAGAGAGGAGGCGGGGCCACACATTCACCCCACAGGGAGCTCTGCAGCGTCTGCAGCGACAAGGCTCAACATGGGAAGCATGCGTTTCATCAGGGTACGGGTTGTATGATAGTGTCCGTGGCAGCATGGGTAGGGTGAGGATCAGCGGTGGGCCTGCAAGTAAAGCAGCAGCAGTAATGCATGGTAGTGGGGGTAGGGTGAGAATTATTGGGGGGCCTGTAAGTACAGCAGCAGCAGTAATGCATGCAGCATGGGTAGGGTGAGGATGAGCGGTGCCTGCAAGCACAGCAGCAGCAGTAATGCATGATAGTGGGGGTAGGGTGAGAATTATTGGGGGACCTGTAAGTACAGCAGCAGCAGTAATGCATGCAGCATGGATAGGGTGAGGATGAGCGGTGCCTGCAAGCACAGCAGCAGCAGTAATGCATGCAGCATGGGTAGGGTGAGGATGAGCGGTGCCTGCAAGCACAGCAGCAGCAGTAATGCATGGGTAGGGTGAGGGTCAGTGGGGTGGCCTGCAAGAAAAGCAGCAGCAGTATTGCATGCAGCATGGGTAGGATGAGGATCAGCGGGAGGCCTGCAAGCACAGCAGCAGCAGTAATGCAGGTCAGTATGGCTAGGGCGAGGATCAGTGGGGTGGCCTGCAAGCACAGCAGGCCTGTAGGTACAGCAGCAGTAATGCATGCAGCATAGGTAGGGTGAGGGCCAGTGGGGGTGGTGTGCAAGCACAGCAGCAGCAGTAATGCATGCAGGATGGGTAGGGTGAGGGTCAGTGGGAGTAGCCTGCAAGTACAGCAGCAGTAGTCATGCATGGCAGCATGAGTAGGGTGAGGATAAGTGGGGGTGGCCTGCAAACAAAGCAGCAGCAGTATTGCATGCAGCATGGGTAGGATGAGGATCAGCGGGAGGCCTGCAAGCACAGCAGCGGCAGTAATGCAGGTCAGTATGGCTAGGGTGAGGATCAGTGGGGTGGCCTGCAAGCACAGCAGGCCTGTAGGTACAGCAGCAGTAATGCATGCAGCATAGGTAGGGTGAGGGCCAGTGGGGGTGGTGTGCAAGCACAGCAGCAGCAGTAATGCATGCAGGATGGGTAGGGTGAGGGTCAGTGGGAGTAGCCTGCAAGTACAGCAGCAGTAGTCATGCATGGCAGCATGAGTAGGGTGAGGATAAGTGGGGGTGGCCTGCAAACAAAGCAGCAGCAGTATTGCATGCAGTATGGGTAGGATGAGGATCAGCGGGAGGCCTGCAAGCACAGCAGCGGCAGTAATGCAGGTCAGTATGGCTAGGGTGAGGATCAGTGGGGTGGCCTGCAAGCACAGCAGGCCTGTAGGTACAGCAGCAGTAATGCATGCAGCATAGGTAGGGTGAAGGTCAGGGGGGGTGGTGTGCAAGCACAGCAGCAGTAATGCATAGGTAGGGTGAGAGTCAGAGGGGGTGGCCTGCAGGCACAGCAGCAACAGTAATGCATGGCAGCGTGGGTAGGGTGAGAATTATTGGGGGCCTGCAAACACAGCAGCAGCATTAATGCATGCAGCATGTGTACGGTGAGGGTCAGTGTGGGTGGCCTGCAAGCACAGCAGCAGCACTAATGCATGGGTAGGGTGAGGGTCAGAGGGGGTGGCCTGCAGGCAGAGCAGCAGCAGTAATGTATGATAGCGTGGGTAGGGTGAGGATTAGTGGGGGGGCTGCTAATAAAGCAGCAGTAGTATGCATGCAGCATGGGTAGGATAAGGGTCAGTTGGGGCACCCTCCAAGCACAGCAGCAGCAGTAATGCATGCAGGATGGGTAGGGTGAGGGTCAGTGGGAGTAGCCTGCAAGTACAGCAGCAGTAGTCATGCATGGCAGCATGAGTAGGGTGAGGATCAGTGGGGGTGGCCTGCAAACAAAGCAGCAGCAGTAATTCATGCAGCATGGGTAGGGCGAGGATCAGTGGGGTTGGCCTGCAAGCAAAGCAGCAGCAGTGATGCATGCAGCATGGATAGGGTGAGGATCAGTGGGGGTGGCCGCTCTTCCGAATGAGTTAATTTCGTTTGAAGAAGCCAACTTGACCCACACTAAGGGAATAGAAGCGTCTGGATCTTAGACAGCACTTCACAAGTAAATAGATACAACCATTCTAGATACAACGGTGGAGCCCCGAATGCTACGGGCCCAGTGAATCAACATAGGCCCTTCAACAGATAGACCATTTGAGTGAACCCCATCCTGAGACTCATGCTGGATGACTACCGCCTTCATAGACTTTAGACTATTTTGAATCTGAAATTCTCTCCTACTGAGGCCGTCACGCTTAATTCAAGTCCTGATGAAGACCCGCACTGACCTATCAAAAGTGCAGTACTAGGGTTGAAACGTCGACTATCATGTGGACCTTCGCATAGAATCTGCGCCAAAAGGAACTCTCCCATTACGCAGTTTTACTATTGTACACCCCCTGGCCACTTTCGAATATCCTCGATTTTAAACTACTGTACATATCACGCACACTGTCACTGAGCACTTATTATTCACTGTGTCACTTGTGTTATCACACTATTGCTTGACGGCCCTTCACGAAATATTGATGCATACATATATGAATGACGTAATTTATATATAAAGAATTTGTTTTGCATTTGAATTGTCTGGTGTGTTGCTTACAGTTTAATTATTTAATTATTGTATATTATCTGAATAACGCCTGACTATGCCTAATGCGTAAAGCAATACTTTCACCCAACGGAACCACTGTTTACCTTATAAACTTACTGCCCAGGTTCTGAGGGATACTGGGTCACCCCATTATTTGTTTAACTGCAGTAATGCATGCAGCATGCGTAGGGTGAGGATCAGTGGGGTGGCCTGCAGGCACAGCATCAGCAGTAATGCATGGGTAGGGTTAGGGTCAGAGGGGGTGGCCTGCAGGCACAGAAGCAGCAGTAATACAGTATAGCATGGGTAGGGTGACGGTTAGTGGGGGCCTGCTAATACAGCAGCAGTAGTAATGCATGCTGCATAGGTAAGGTGAGGGTCAGTGGGGGTGGCCTGCAAGTACAGCAGCAGCAGTAATGCATGCAGCATGGGCAGGATAAGGATCAGCATGGGCGAGGAAGCACAGAGGGAGAAGTAGTGCATGGGTAGGGTGAGGGTCAGTGGGGATGGCCTGAATGCACAGCAGCAGTAATGCATGGCAGTGTGGGTAGGGTGAGGATTATTGGGGGGCCTCCTAGAACAGCAGCAGTGCCTGGCAGCATGAGTAGGGTGAGGATCATTGGGGCCTGCAAGTACAGCAGTAGCAGTAATGCATGCAGCATGGGTAGGGTAAGGACCAGTGGGGGGGTTTGCAAGCACAGCAGCAGCAGTAATGCATGCAGCATGGTAGGGTGAGGACCAGTGGGGTGGTTTGCATGCACAGCAGCCGCAGTAATGCATACAGCATGTGTAGGGTGAGGGTCAGTGGGGGTGGCCTGCAAGCACAGCATCAGCGGTAATGCATGCAGCATGGGTAGGGTGAGTGTCAGTGGGGGTGACCTGCAAGTGCAGCAGAAGTAGTAATGCATGCAGCATGGGTAGGGTGAACATCAGTGGGGGTGGCCTACAGGCAGAACAGCCGCAGTAATGTATGCAGCACGAGTAGGATGAAGACCAGTGGGGGTGGCCTGCAGGCAGAGCAGCTGCAGTAATGCATGCAGCATGGGTGGGTTGAGGATCAGTGGGGGTGGCACACAAGCACAGCAGCAGCAGTAATGCATGTCAGCATGGCTAGGGTGAGGATCACTGGTGGTGGCCTGTAAGCGCAGCAGCAGCAGTAATGCATGCCGCATGGGTAGGATGGGGACCAGTGGGGGAGGCCTGCAGGCAGAGCAGCCACAGTAATGCATGCAGCACGGGTAGGGTGAGGATCAGTGGGGGTGGTCCGCAAGCACAGCAGCAGCAGTAATGCATGTCAGCATGGGTAGTGTGAGGATTATTGGGGCTGTACTGCAAGCACAGCAGTAGCAGTAATGCATGCAACATGGGTAGGATGAGTATCAGAATGTGTGGCCTGTAAGTACAGCAGCAGGAGAAACAGCAGCAGTAATGCATCCAGCACGGGTAGTGTGAGGATTACTGGGGGTAACCTGCAAGCACAGCAGAAGCAACAGCAGTAATGTATGCAGCACGGGTAGGATGAGGATCATTGGGGCCTGAAAGTTGCAGCAGCAGCAGTAATGCATTTATCATGGATAGGGTGAGGATCACTGGGGTGGACTGCAGGCACAGCAGCAGCAGTAATGCACGCAGCATGGGTAGGGTGAGGGTCAGTGTGGGAGGCCTGCAAGCACAGCGGCAGCAGTAATGCATGCAGCATGTGTACGGTGAGGGTCAGTGGGGGTGACATGCAAGCACAGCAGCAGCAGTAATGCATGCATCATGGGTAGGGTGAACATCAGTGGGGTGGCCTGCAGGCAGAGCAGACGCAGCAATGCATGGCAGCATGAGTGGTGTGTGTGGCAGTGGGGGGCCTCTAAGCACAGTAGCAGCTTTGCTCCTGCATGCAGCATGGGTAGGGTAGGATCAGTGGGGTGGCCTGCAAGCACAGCAGCAGCAGTAATGCATGGGTAGGGTGAGGGTCAGAGGGGGTGGCCTGCAGGCACAGCAGCAGCAGAAATGCATGATAGCGTGGGTAGAGTGAGGATTAGCGGGGGCCTGCTTCTACAGCAGCAGTAGTAATGCATGCATCATGGGTAGGGTGAGGGTCAGTGGGGGTGGCCTGCAAGTACAGCAGCTACAATAATGCATGCAGCATGGGTAGGGTGAGGATCAGGGGGGTGGCCTGCAAGTACAGAAGCAGTTGTAATGCATGCAGCATAGGTATGGTGAGGATCAGTGGGGGTTCTGCAAGTACAGAAGCAGTTGCAACGCATGGGAGCATAGGTAGGGTGAGGATCAGTGGGGGTAGCCTGCAAGCAAAGCAGCAGCAGTAATGCATGCCGCATGGGTAGGGTAAGGATCAGTGGGGGCGAGCAAGCACAGTAGCAGCAATAATGCATGGGTAGGGTGAGGATCAGCGGGGTGGCCTGCAAGCACAGCAGCAGCAGTAATGCATGCAGCATGGGTAGGGTGAGGATCAACGGGGTGGCCTGCAAGCACAGCAGCAGCAGTACAGCATTCAACATGGGTAGGGTGAGGATTAGTGTGTTGGGGCAGCAAGTACAGCAGCAGCAGCTCCCTCACAGGGGGACTTCAGGAATAAACGCAATACCTGGCTCTTTGACTGTGTCAAATGCAAAAACAACAGTTGATGGACAGAATGCAGATCAATGTCATACATTCACCCCAGTACAGAGATCTGGGCCTAAATCCATCATTTTTTTGCTCACCATGCCATTCCAGTTTGAACCCAGTCATATGCAAATCAGTCTTGACCCTGTGACTCGTGGGAACAGTCCAGCCCGAACTGCCAAGCTAGGTCCTCCCTGGACTGGAAACAAGCATCCTAGGACCGGTTTCGGGGTTTCACCCCTCTTCAGCCAGGATAGCTTGATTCCAGTGGCATGGAGAGCACAGGACTCACGTCTGAGCATACCCTTCCCACTCGGGGTGACTAATGCAAAAACAACAGTTGATGGACAAAATGCAGAACAATGTCATACATTCACCCCAGTACAGAGATCTGGGGGTGAATGCTTTGCCAATGTGCAACATTCCGTCCATCATCTTGTGTGTTTTGCTCTTTGACTGTGTCAGCATCACAGCACCTGGATACCCTCACGGGTGATAAGCCGCACTCTTTAAGTAGCGATTGATTGATTGCCAGCATGGATAGGGTAAGGATCAGTGGGTGTTGCCTACAAGTACAGCAGCAGTATTAATGCTTGTCAGCGTGGAGAAAGTATGGTTCGTAGGGTTTGTCTACGGGTACAGCATACAGGCCAACCCTGAATGCATGTCAGCATGGAGAAAGCGTGGTTCAGCGGGGGCGTGGTCTTCAAGTACAGCACAGTAAATGCCATATTAGCAGTGGCAGGGTGAATTTGACCAGACTCGGTGGGGTTGAAGTTCTCAGGAGCACGGTTAGGGTGAGACAGAGCAGTGAGTTGGTTGCAGCAGCACTTAATTTGTAAAAATATAAGTGCCATGGCCAGATATGTTGACCAGGAGACCACTGTGGGTTTATTACTTTTTTTAAAGCATATTGAACGCTTTATTGATGAGCTCTCCTTAATAACTCACGGCCAGTACCACCATGTGTTGGATTGTCCTAAATAAGTGTAGGTGTTTAGAAATAAGTGGCAGTGTCCAGCACCGGCAAATACCAGTACAAATTAAGCACTGCTGTTGCAAGATCAGCAGAAAGGTGGTCACAAACTCAGGAGGCGGACTCAGTCAGGATGATGCCAGCTCAGCAGTTAAGATACTAACAAGTTCACCAAACCATGGCATTTTCAGTGTAGAACTCTCTATTGTCCCCCAAACCCATATAAAACGTATTTAATCCATGTGTTTCTATTTGAATACTGGGGTATATAAATGCGGAAGAGAAACCACAGACTCAATGACGTTTCACTCACGGAAGTAGGGAACATAAGAACTCTAACAGTGCTGTGGGTAGGGTAGTCATCCAGCACTATGTCGTCAAGGCACCATGCTTCAAGTCTAGAGCTGTTATCCTAAAATCTAATTGGCATCCTATGAGATAAATGGCACCAACTCATGACTAGCACCCCCTAGAGCACCGGCTGTGATCGTCGGGTTGAATGGGCAGCAGGTGCTCGGCTGAGAGTGACAGGTTCTCGTGAAGATGTGCTCGGTCTTATGCAGGATATGCCTGCCCAGAGGCAGTGACACAAAGGGGCATATTACCAAGTCCCTATTGCCACCACAACTTCACTTTTTAGGACATTGTGATGGCAATAGGGGCTTCGCCTCATTCACAAGGTGGCGTTAAGCCACTTAACGTGGCTTAACACAGGCTTTTGAATAAGAACCCTGATGGAGCGGGTAAAACAAAATTTTGTATACCTCCTCTAATTTGCATGAAATTAATTACGTAATCATACTAAAATTAAGTTACATAACCTGTTTGAAATGGAAGTGATACTAATCAATGTTTGCACCTTGATAAACGCTGATACACGTGGGACTAAATTGCGAATTGCATGGCAAAATTAAATAATTAATATTGGTACGCATACTAACCTTAGATTGTGGTGAAATATTAAAATTGCATGATTTATATTGCTTTGTGATTGTATTGTGGCTTAAAGTTATCATATGGTAAGTATTATCGCTTTAAATGTCGCTGCAGCTAGGAAAATACTAACATATATTGTGATTAGTGTGGGTTTGAACATTAGAATCTTCATTTCTACATATTAATTGCTGCTATGTCTATTTTCGCTTAGTTAATGTTCGGGCCTACTAGGCCGCAGTACCCAAGATGGCGTTCTCTGAAGCAGATTCCACCATGTGCGTGTGATGATTTCTGCGCATTCCCGAATGGCTCTTAAGATCAGGAGGTGATTTGAACTCCTGACATCGTGTTCCTTGCCAAGGCCGATTTTTTGGGAACTTGACCGCAAGCCCGAAGATGATCGAATGAGAAAGTAGGGAGAAGACAAAGGATGAACCTGTCAATAGGACCCTTTCGCCTTGAAGAGATACATTTGCCGTTCTCGCCTGAAAAACGGAAAAATAACTTTCAATTTGTGACCCTTTGTGCCAAGTTGCCACGAAGAACCATTTTTGTGCTGGGAAAAAGTGCAATGAATTATTGATAACCCCAAACTGTCCAATCAGAACATTTGGTCTGCCCCTAAAGTTGCCATATCTTGTATGAAGTAAGGGGAAAAAGGATATAAGAACCCTTAATCAGTCATTATAGAGTTGTTGTTGTTGTTGGTGAAGTTGCGGTTGCGTTTGTCTTTGGGTTCATTTTCTTTGAGAAGAAGTTCTTGTTGGGTGGTTTTTCTTTTTCAAAAATCTAACATTTATTCTATGCTGTCAGTCTGAATGTGGAATTGGTCCATGCTCCGGATTGATTTATGGACTTTGCTGAGTATCTGAACTTTATTACGCCGCATCCTGTAATTTGCACGATGGTTTGATCCTTTGATGAGGGTCAGGCTACCTGTTCAAGGGAGTATTCACCTGAGAATGCAGATAATTCCCTATTTGATATGAAGTTATCATCATCTGTCTATTGGTAAATGATTTACTGCATTTTTCATAATCTATGTCTAAGAGTAATTTCTAAATGTTTATTTTCTCTTTAATAAATATAAATTTAAATAATGAGCTGCAATCAGTAAATGCAAGATTTAAAAGTTCGATTAATGTTTAGATAAACAAAATTGAAATAATAAGAAATGAGTTTGTGGTTCTTAAATTAATTACTGAAATATCAAATGTTTTCTGGACTTCAATTGTGTTTTAGCTGGTTCTAATTCACCATCAACCAGTCCAACTAGTTGGTCCATCGAACAAACAGTGGAGTGCCTTGATGATAAAGTCAGGATTCAGAAGACTGTATATAGAATGTATATATAATTTAGTAGAAAATGTGTCCTGATACATAAAAAGGTACCCACTTGGTCCAGCAGCCTTTCGCCTGTGTACAGATTCGAGTGAGTTGTGTGGATGAGAAGCGTGTTGGTGTTATGGGCCCCACCAATGAATGAATGTATAAATGAACCGTTGTGAATAGGGATCTGTGACATAAGGAGATTATGAAAATGTTGTCCTCCGCGCTGGATCACCCCCTTTCAAGCTAGACTTAGCCTGAAAGTGGCAGGAAATGGGTGTTGCGGCGGGCGTTCCACCACAACACCCATTGATTTCGACGCTGCCCCATATTTACAAGGGTGACATAAATATGGGGCAGTGCCAAAAGTAAGACCAGGGAAATTCTGGTCTTAACATGGCGAAATTGGGAGAAATGTTTCATTTCTCCTCGTTTTTTTTTAATGTGTGCTGTGTTGTGCAGCACTCATGGAAAAAGCAAAAGGCAATTGATTGTTTATGTGCAGGAAGGTGACCCTTCCTGCACACAAACAATTAATTAAAAAAATGACGTTTCCCAACTTCTATGTGTGCCGCATTAAGCACACACATAGTAGTTACAAAACGCCATTTAAAGTTAGTTTGTGTGCAGGAAGGGGTACCTTTATGCACATGAACAATCTTCCCCTCAACGCAGACACCCTTGCACTATGGTGCAAGGGTGCCTGCGTTGGTGCTAGGCTGCTAAATTTAGCACCAGCAAACAGGGAAACGCAGGGCTGCACCATATTGTAAATATGGTGCAGTCCCACGTTTCAGAGGTGGCGTAGCGTGGCGTTAAGCCAAGGGGGCTAACGCCACGCTCCGTCACTTCATACTAAATATGCCCTCAAGTGCAGTCAGCAGCCATTTTGCGAATACGGTGCCCTCACCTCTCTGGTGTTTCTTATTTGTTAGAGTTCATGTTCTAGAGCAATAAAGCATTTTGTGCAGGGTTGCAGAGTGTTTTTCAGTAGTTTCACAACTAAACAGTGAGAAAAGCATGTGAGGAAAACTTTATACAGTGTGATTTAATACTTTTAAGATTTAATTAATGTGTCTAAACACTCGACAGTGGGCAATGTGCGTAATCCTGTATGAGTTCTCTAAGAGCATGAAGTTGAGGGCCTCTCTTCTGACTCAGAAGTGGGCAAGCCACTAAAGGTTCAAACGAGCCTCGAGTCAGATGCCAGACTTTGGCTCAGGGCGAGGTCCTCTTGGTCCCTCAAGCCCAAAACGAGTCAAGTTTACAAGTGGCTTCTTCCTGGCTCCCGCAATCTAACCGTATGTGCTGTGAATTAAACACAACCATTATTATTTGATGTAAAACAGGAGGGACAAAGAGATACCCATGCAGGGGCTGAATGCCACAGTGTGAAACTAGAAAACCTGGGACCAATCCAACCTACCCCGCCTGACCAAACTGTGTGATCTTCAGCAAACATTTTATTTCACCATTCCTCCTTTTTGTTTGTTGTTGCATATGAGAACACCTTGAAATACAGGAGTTCAGGATGTGCGCTGTACAAAAACCTCTCTTGTGTTTGATTTAATAGACTATAACGTTGCTCAACCTATAAGAAGAATCTCGGCTACATGTAGGGTGCACATGACAACTGACTTGCCTCAGTTCACTGATTGTACTCAGAACAAGAGGGGAGGAATAAATGTTTCCAAGTTTGTGTTTAAGAGCTCACACTTTTAATAAATGCCTGTCAATGCAGTGATAAAATCTGGTAAACTAAGGTGAAATGCTTCTGCTTGTTAAAGAAACACACATTTTTTAATCTGAAGAGACTTTATTGTATTTTTATTTGATGTTTTTTGCATTTTAGTGGCTGGTCTCCTAGAACCAAGGTAGACCCTTGGCTCGGAACTGTCTCGGCTGTCCCTGTTAAAGTGTTGGCTCATCCACCTCTATTCTAAGTACAGAGTGAGATAAGACAGATGGGTTGTGTGGAAGACCTGGCATCATTCCCGTCCCTCTGCAGCATCACATCCCCCACCCTTACCATCACTCCTTCTGACCATTCCTCCTCAGTCACCTTCCTGGTTGCACTCTCCACTGCACTAAACACCAAAGGGTCCAAGGAGTATTTATAGACCAGCGAGTACGTACTTCTAGTAATAATGGAAACCACAGAAAGGCACCCGGGTCTGCACTCTGTCGTGACATTTGTTGTCCTACAGTGAAGTATGCAGTGCTTGCATTGTAAAAAAATAAGTGGCACGGCCCCGGGCAGGAGGCCATGGCAGCATGCACCACACATTGCTCCTGCCACGGTTGCCAATGACAGCACCAACACACTACTAACCATCACACTCTGAAAGGGGTGACAATTCCATGGCTCCAAACTATAGAAAAAATGGCCTGGGTGGAAGGTATTAGTCATTTTTATTGTTTATTGAATTAATAAAATATTGTTGTGCTCATTTATAAATTCAGCTAATGGCACCATCATGTGGCAGACTGTCATAAGTGCCGATGTTGACAATTAGGTGCCGGTGCCGAGCACCGGAAACCACCGGCTGACATTAAGTACTGGGAGTATAGTAGCTCTCACTCACAGCTGGTGCAAGCAAGAGCTGGAGATGAGGCAGGGAAGGGGGGGGACGGGGAAAAACAAAATTAAAATAAAAACTCTTACCTTGTGCTTACCGCATCACTGACTCAGTAATGCGGTGAGTGCATGTGTGGTATTTGCCTTTGCATTACTCTGTGTTAACCAGGTGCACCAATGTGGAACACACCACCTTTGGGAATCTAGAATGTATGGTGTGCTGGCTTGGTTGCCAAGTACTGAGAGTCGGTTGCTGCTGGCTGCCCTGTGGCTAGGACGTTGCTGTACCTTGTACTGAAAATAAAGAACTGCTTAGCTGTTGTCCTGACTCTTGTACTTCTTCACACTGGCGACGAGCGAAGAAGATTGGATCGCTTGACTCCACATTCTACCACTGAGAAAGTCCCTTTTGAGTTGTTTAGAGGGCGCACTCCTAACTGTTTCAAACTTGGATGAGACGGAAAGGTGCTGATATTGACATCTGTGAGGATGCTCAGTGGCGTGCTCGTCAGAATCTCAAGTCAGGTAAGAGAAAGGTCAACTTCGATACCAGACATGCAGTTTCTCGCACCTTGGTTAGTGTGGGTGACTGTGTGAGGGTACGCATTCCCCAGAAGTGTGGTAGTGCAAATTTCTCTCCTCCTCGTACTGTGACCAAACTCTTTCTTAATGCTGTAAAACTTGATGATGGGCGTATTTGGAACTTGAGTAGAATTGCTCCTGTACGTTCTTGTTGGCAGGAATAATAAACTTGTTTCTTCTAGGATTGTTTCTCCTCTGCGTAGGAGCACTCGCACTTGTACTTGTAAATCCCCGCAGAAACTGCTTAGCTATGTTTTGGACTAAATATACCTTTTATTCTCTCAATGTAATATTTGTATTGGGGGGAAGGTGTGTGGTATTTGCCTTTGCATTACTGTGTGTTAGCCAGGTGCACCAATATGGAACGCATCAGCTTTAGGAATCTAGAATGTATGGTGTGCTGGCTTGGTTGCCAAGTACTGAGAGTCGGTTGCTGCTGGCTGCCCTGTGGCTAGGACGTTGCTGTACCTTGTACTGAAAATAAAGAAGAACTGCTTAGCTGTTATCCTGACTCTTGTACGTCTTCACAGGGAGGTAGGTGGTTTTCCTATTTAAATTTTTTTGTCATCTGTCGACTTCCCGTTCCACCACTTTTACCTGCACCAGCCACAACTGGTAGTTCTTTAACAATAGTGAAAATAACTATTCTTAGGATGAGAACCTCTGAACCATCAAGGGCCTAGTCATAAGCACAGTGACGAAGACCCACCACTGTAGTATACCTACTGTCGTCGGTGACACAGGAGCAGAACGAAGCCGCATCCCTGGTCCTCTTGCCAGGTATCCTTGAGTAGAGGCCTGTTACCCGACAACAGTGAGTATCCTACAATGGTGGATCTTAATCGCTGTGCTTGTGACACCGGTGGTAAACTTTATATTATTACTTACACTATTAACATTAGCAGAGTGACTTCCTGTTAGTCCTGACGAAAGCCCCCGCACTCTCCCTTGTCCACCTTCTCCTCCTCTTCGCCTTCTCCCTTAGCTGACAAATAACCTCTGTCTATTTCACCAGTAATTCCTGCCTATCGAGTCGCCCTTTACATTCTCTGGCTTGTAATTTTGAGTTTCTTGCTTCCCACTCTGCTATTCGTTGAAAATGCAGCATGGGCGGCAGGTGTCGCATGATTGGTCCCTTGGTAGCTGTGACATAGCAGTCCCGTCAGAGAACGTCTCCCTCTCCTGCTGTACTCCCTCCCCTCCCCCAGCTCCACTATGCTGCGAGATGACAGACCTGGGGACAAGAAGACCTGCTCCTCCTAAGATCCGGTGCTTACCAGAACATAGATTCAGAGGGGCAGGAACAGGAAGGAACAGAGGCAGCAGAAGAACTTCACAAGCATCGACCGGCAGAGTAACTATAATACCTACCCCAAGAATGACCTAACTGGCTTATCCGACTTTATAATGCCCTCAATTGAACAAATATCAGACCTTATTCTATCAATTAAATCATCAGGCTCTCCATATGATCCCTGCCCACCCAGTATAATACATCTGATCCCTACACAAATGGCAGTGTATCTGGGCTCTATCATTAACACAGTATTCACCAGTGGAATTTTTCCCACTGAATGGAAACGGACCTCAATTCTCCCTCTCTTGAAGAAAGTTGATCTTGATAGTTCAGAAGTCGGTAACTATCGCCCTATCGCAAGATTACCCTTTGCTGCCAAATGTATTGAGAAGTTAATGAATAAACAAATTGCTCAATACATTGATTTTTCTGGCTTACTGGATGAAACACAACATGGTTTCAGGAAATTTCACAGCACCGAATCAGCCTTAATCACCGCTACAGAGGATATTCGGTCAATTCTAGACGAAGGAGGCACGGCTGCCTTGGTGTTGCTTGACCTCTCGGCGGCCTTCGACACGGTCAGCCATGAGATCTTGGCTGCCCGTATGCAAGAAGCAGGAATAAAAGGCATGGCACTAGAACTCCTAAAATCCTTTTTAACCAATCGGCAACTTAACGTAGCAATGGGATCAGCAACCTCTAAACAATTCTCTTTACCTTGTGGAGTTCCACAGGGCTCTGCCCTGAGCCCCACACTTTTTAATGTATATGTTGCGCCACTTGCCTCAATAATAAAAGAAGCTGGTTTCGTCTTAGCTTCCTATGCTGACGATACACAGATCGTGGTGTCTTTAACAAATGAAGAAAAACACTAGGGCGAAGCCTTTAAGAACTGCATGAAGAATGTGAGCGATTGGATGGATGTCAACTGTCTAAAATTGAATGCAACTAAGACAGAGGTCATCATCTTTGGTAATAAACCCTCTCTCTGGACACCCAATTGGTGGCCACCTGTACTCGGAGTGCTTCCTGCACCCGTAGCTAAAACTAAAGACCTAGGTATTATCATAGACAAAGAACTTAAATTCAAGGCCCAAATTAACAAAATCACAGCCATTTCTTTCGGGGCCATTAGACTAATCAACAAAATAAAGCAGTTTATACCACAGGATCTCTTAAAAACTGTAACCCTGGCCCTTGTCCTTTCCCGTCTGGACTATTGCAATGGCCTCTACCTTACCACCAACTCAGGCCTGCTTAATAGGCTCCAGATTGTACAGAATGTGGCAGCACGCCTCAACTTGAACATTCCAAAGAATGTCTCTGCCAAAGAAGCCATAAGAAAATTACATTGGCTCCCAGTCAGACAGAGATGTCAGTTTAAAGTCTTATGCCTGGTTTTTACATCATTGCACGGTTTTGGACCTACACAGTTTAGAAATAAACTGAAGTGGTATGTTCCTAACAGAACCCTGCGGTCCGGAACAGCTAGGAACGTGATAATCACCCCTTTTAAAAAGGCTACCTGGGGAGGAAAGAGCATTTTTAGATCAGCAGCTAGGTTGTGGAATACGTTACCCATCACCTTAAAATCAGCTCCCTCCTTGATCCATTTCAGGAAAGACCTGAAAACTTGGCTATTTACACAAATCGCCTAAAACTTCTAAATCTGAGCGCGGCCTTCCTTATGTTCTCAAATTTCATGTATAGCGCCAAGACGCCTTCAGGTATATGCTGCGCTTTATACATTTAATTTCAATTCAATTCAGGAACTGCTCACCGAGCCCACAGGGCATGGATGCCTCCTCAGCCTTTTGTCTTCAGCTCTCATAGGCCACTGAAACAGTGTTTTCCTAAGAATTTTTGGGGCCCAGAGCAAGACATATTTTAGGGACCACTGTTAGTAACAACTTTGAATCCTATTACCCATTTCCTGCTAATTGAAGCCTGTGTAATGACAAACTTTCAGAACAGGGTTCATACAAAAACAGATCAAATATGTCTTTCCAAGACTCCCAAAAATTCTTAAGATGTCACTGTGGCAAAACAGACAGACTCAGAGGTTGAGGTTGGCAGAGACGAGAGAGTTTGAGATATGGAAGCAGACACAGGTGGGCTAGGAGAGAAAAAGTTTACTTTCCCAGGGGTCCCCTTGGAAGGTGAGGCCCTGGCCAAATGCACACTTTGCCCATGCCTCAAAGTGTTCCTGCACTGTAAGGGGTTTTGTGCAGAAGTAGAGATGGACCTTCCATTCTCTGCTCTGGGTACCACTGCAAGGGATGGGTCATCCCGAGTTCTCTTCCTGGTCTCTCACGCAGCAGGCGCTCCTACCTGCTGTCCTGCACACCTTCCTGTCATTCGGTCCAGGGGCAGCTCTGAAACCAATCAAATGAGGAGTGAGGGGCGCACTTTCAACATTTGGGGGGACTTTTGTAATCAGTGTGTGTTTTTTGTTTGCTTTGTTTTTCTACAAAATTCTGATTTCAAGATGTGTTGGTTCTTTGTAAAAATCAGTCTATCCTGGGGGTACAGCTGTATGTGCTCTTAATTTTCATTGGGGCAGATTTTGATGACTAATAATTGTTGATCTAAAGCTCCAGTTTGGATCAAGTTTGCTCCTGAAGCTTTGTCAAATCACGTTCCTCTTATCTAAGCATAGTTTGCATCTTAAAGCCCTTTATGACTTTTGATTGTAATGTTGTGACACATAAACAACGTACTTTTTCCTAGAATGTAGCATTGCTGCTCGCGCCACCTCTCCAAAAGTGATCCATAGATACTCTGACAGAAACCTGGGGGTATATGTATCAAAGGATTCTGTATTCGCAAACACTGCGAATCGCAAAAAAACAGCGTATGCGAATACAAAATCGCAAAAGGAGATGTGTGAGGTATTTCAGCCTCGCAATCTTAAGGAATCGCTAAATTTGCGATTTCTTAAGTTTGCGTAAGCATTTAAGAAATCGCAAATTGCGATTTCTTAAATGCAATGTAACACGCACCCAAGTTGTGCGATTTCTCCTTAAGAAATCGCAAATTACCACCAACTTCAAGTTGGTGGTAAGTTGCAATTTCTTTGAAATATGCACTTTTTTGCATATTTCAAAGTGCCATGTGGTGCATATACATGCCCTTAGGGCATGTATGTGCGCCATATGTGCACACATGCTGATTTCAGGGGTGCATCAGGGTATCATCATGACACCCTTGCACCTTTGAAAATATTCTCAATTTGCGATTAGCAAATAGCGATTCGCAAATTGAGAAGGACTTCCCATTCATTGCTATGGGCCTCCTGGCCCATAGGAATGAATGGGAAGGTATTCCTTAATTGCGATTTCGCAATTTGCTAATCGCAATTAAGGAATTTTAAGAAATTGCAAAATTTGTGCGATTTTTTACATACATCCCGTTTTGCAATTCTCAAATAGCGATTCTCAAAAAATCGCTATTTGAGAATCGCAAATGGAGATGATGATACATATGCCCCCTGGATTATTGTGTGATCCTGCCCCTATACCCGCCCTATCGGGAGAGATGCGTGTGAGAAATGAAAGGTTTTGGTCAGTTTTGAGCTACTGAAGACGGCAATGTATGGAATCACGGATGGAACGGAAATGCCTATATATGCCTCGTCTGAAAAGTAACCGCACTGTACACCATCTGCCGTCAGTAGTTCAATTCAGGTTCGGGCCCAATATGTATTTGGGGTTCTTTTTTGGTGCAAAATCTAGTGGTGAATTTAAGGTGGTATCTGGTATTTTTGGTGCTTTTGAATTGAATTATGGAACTGAACAAGTAATGTTAAGTGGAGTTTTAGAAAAATGTTGCACGTGATGAAAATGCGCTCAGTGTTTGGACATGTAGTTGTAGCAATTTCTTAAGTGCAACAGTTACCCGGAGGTGTCTAGGCGCTAAGAGCACATGGCACAAAGAGTACAGTCACGCAATTCAAACACTTATAAGCGAGTTGAAAGACCTGATTTCTTGTTGTTTGTGCGTTGTTTGGCCCATCTGTGGTTTTGTTTTTTCAGGTTCATTGAAAATCAGTGTAAGTTCTGCTGGACAGAGCCTCGTGGCCCCCCAGGATGTGACCTGCTAACCAGGCCAGTAAAGGGAGTCAGCAGCCCTCTGTACTGACAACACCCCATCTGTGACTCTGTCCTCAATGGCTTCTGCTTGGTATTTCTGCCTGTTCTGTGCTGGGTCCAGCATCCTGCTGTACAAGAAAACAGACTGTCTGGACTGAAATGAAAGTATAAAACTAGCCACACTATCTAGCACAACCAGCTTTGAACATGGCACTTTGAACATGCGGATGGAGAGCAAATGTCAAACTTGGCAACCAGTTTTGTAAAAGTCATTAGCAAAGGGCTCTGCAGAGTGTGACATGTGGTCGTCAGGCCTGTCGAGGCCAATGAAGAGAAAATCACACAGGGAAGGACACAAGGTCCCTGGACGTGGAGTGCAAATTCATCAGCTCTGGATCGTGTAAAGGAACAGAAGGAAGGCACTGTAACTGTGCAGGGATGGGGCGAGAGAGAGAGGTGGTGCTGGTCCATGGACTGACCAAACGCTCTGTATCTCCTGAGCTGTGGGCCCTCTGTTGAGGAACATCCTTCATCCTGCATCTCTCTCACCCATCACTCCAGGCACTCGGAGCCATTCTCTTGCCTTCCTTCAGGCTTGCCTATCTTCACACACCGTGTCCACATCTCTGGGACCTCTCCTCAGCGAGGGTGCACTGGTAGAGGAGCTCTCTCCGGATACTGGGCTTCTGCCTGACCTCAGCTGGACACTCCTGCTCTGCTCATGCTGCACTTTGTAGAACAAGCACTGCTGCTAATCCACACACATAGGGGCCGATTCCGATCTCGCTCGGAAGGGCTCCGAACGCGATCCGGCCAGAAAAGTACGAGCTGTACACATATTTCCCGACCGACTCGTACAGCTGTACAAGCGAGCAAGTACGATGCGAGAAACGCGAAATCGCCGACCGACTCGTTTCCGGGTCCGAACCGCTCCGTACGTCTCGTCCGTAAGCAAACCGTGCCACGCAATGGAAGCGATTTCCGACCGAGCCAGTACGATGCATGATTCGGACAGCCGGATCGAGTCGGAGCCTCCGACACGTAAACACACCGGGAAGCGGACTTCGGGGGTCCACGCCGGACCCCCTTTACCTGTAGCCTTACGAATCAGTCACAGGGGGAGACCCAAGGGTCCGCCCTACACATGCATGTATCGTGCAGTCGGCACCAACGCGTACACACTACAGGGGGCGCCCTTGTTGACAACGTACCCATTCAGTCAATGGCAGTCCGTGTACGCGTCGTACGACCGGCTCCCATTGACTTCTATGGGAGTCCGAGCGACCCGAGTCCGTCAGCATACGGCTGCATTGTACTCGCTCGGTCGGACTCCAGGGGCACGGCTCTGTCGGAAAACCCTCCGGATCCAACACAGACAGAGGGCTTTCCCAACGAGATCGGAATCGGCCCCATAGTGTAGAAGAAACCATGGTGCTCTCCAGTACCACCTAGTGGCAGCAGTGACTGAACAAGTATCACAGCATTCCCCAGACCCAACAGTACCACAAACAGGCAGGAGTGGATGTACAAGAGGTCACACCGCTCCCCAGACCCAACAGTACCACAAACAGGCAGCAGTGTGTGTACACGAAGCCACAGCACTCTTTAGACCCAACAGTACCACAAACAGGCAGCATTGTGTTTACAAGAGGCCACAGCACTCCCCAGACCCACCAGAACAACATAGAGGCAGCAGTGTGTGTACAAGAGGGCACAGCACTCTCCAGACCCAACAGTACCACATACAGACAGCAGTGTGTGTACAAGAGGGCACAGCACTACCCAGACCCAACAGTACCACATACAGGCAGCAGTGTGTGTACACGAAGCCACAGCGCTCTCCAGACCCAACTGTACCACACACAGGTAGAAGTGTGTGTACATGAAGCCACAGCACTCCCCAGACCCAACAGTACCACATACAGGCAGGAGTGTGTGTACAAGAAGCCACAGCGCTCTCCAAATCTAACAGTACCACATACGTTGGCACTCTTGGAGGAGCCCAGTCTTTAGATCAGGGGTGAGTAAAGTTAAAAAGTGAAAATGCGCAAACATTTTTGAATCTTCATCAGCTTCACAAACACTTAAGCTGGCAAAGCTTTAAAAAATGCACTAAATTGGTCTAAAAAGGGAGCGGGTGTTGCGGGGGGGAATGTTTTCGCTTCTGCACTGGGTCATGAGTGCGCCTCCAGAGCCCGGCAACTACTTGAGAGAGGCATTCCACCCTACTGGGAGCCACAGCATCACCAACCTCAGAAGAAGGGAAACAGGCAAGGAAAGGAGGCTGATTCACCAATCACATCAGACAGAAGAATGTGAATGGAGATGCAGCCCTAGAGTGGCGAGTTCCCTGAACATGTGAAGTTTGATTTTTTTAAACTACTATATGTAAGTTTGGGTATTTTCTCAAAGCAAACATATATGGGTTTTCTCTTCTGTGGGGCTGCATCCAGATTCCCACTTTTTAAACTGTACTTCACACTTTTCTCTTGACTTCCTTCTTTGTTCTAGCCGTACTTACCCCAGCTTTGTGGCATTGCCCTGTCTTGTGTGCCCCTGTGCTGTTTGTGCCCACCAGGTTTAAGCTAGCCTTAGGCATCTGTGTTTCTCTCTGTGGTTATCTCAAGCTCAACTTTCCTAGATTCACTGGTGATGTGATCTGGTGTGGCCAGTCCGTCCTGGTACTGGCGTCTGAGTTTTGATGGCTTTTTCTGACCATACAATGAATATAAACAGGAACTCAAAAATTATGATACATTTCAGTGCGTTTAAAAAAATATTTTCAAAGCAAATGCAAGGAGATGATGGACGGAGCGCCAAAACTTTTCAGACACTCACTCCCGGTCACAGTTCTGGGTTGAATCCATCATTGTTCTTTAACTCACTTCGCGACCCCAGTTCAGACACAGCTATATGCAAATCAGTCTTGACCCTGTGCATCATGAAAACAGTCCAGCGCAAACTGCAAAGCCAGGTCTTCCCTGGACCGGAAGCAAGGATCCTGTGACCGGTTTCAGGGTAACAGCCCTCATCAGCCAGGTTAGCTTGAATCAAGTGGCAAAGTGAGCAAGGGACCCACATCTGGGCATACCCTGCCAACTTAGGGTGAACAAAGCAAACACAAGGAGATGATGGATGGAGTGCTGAAACTTTTCAGACACTCACCCCCAGTCAAAGATCTGGGTTGAATCCATCATCGTTCTTTAGCTCACTTCACCACCCCAGTTTAGACCCAGCTATATGCAAATCAGTCTTGGCCCTGTGCCTCATGGATACAGTCCAATGAATTTTTGTTTTCAGCAAGTTCCTACTATCTTGCAGTGATTTGAGCAGAGTCAGAGAATTTTTTGTTTTCAACAAGTTCCTACTATCTTGCATTGATTTAAGCAAATACAGCTTATCGATGCAGTCAATATGTTCAAAAACTCAATTTTTACCTCAATTTACATTTAATTAATTAATGACTTTCAGGAATCATATATGTCTAGAGAGAAACAGCACAACACAATTATTTATTCAACACTCACTCCAGCCGAGGCGTGTGCTTTTTAATTTGCAACAATGTAAATGAAAGACAGACAATTATACAAAAACATTTACTTTTGCTGTGTATTGACACTGTTTATATATATTTATTCGAAAAAGATTGTGACTCATGTGACCCCAGTGGAGTGATCATCACCGACAGGTAAGTAAAGTAAAGTGACAGTTTTAAAACAAGGAATTGGTTATTGTAGTTAAAGGATGTCCGTTGTAATTTTGGAATAAATCATGTGTTCTAGAGAATATTCTGGTGTTATGGACTATCCTTTGTAAATAGTTGACGATGTTTCGACCCTCTGTCGTTAGCAGGGTCTCTTCAGGACAGAAATTCTGGGGACCAAGGCAATGGATGCATGCCATATGTATTGTCATCCAACTTCAAAGACCAATTACGGGTGCAGTCTATGGTGGTCATCTAAGACTGTTCTTTATAGGAATTAATAAGGACTCCAACAATAAGAGAACTATGCACTTGCTTCTGTAGTGGGTATAGAGGAGTTGCAAGGGTAGGGGTATTCAAATTGCCCTCTATGAATGAACTGTTCGTGGCCAGAATCCAAGGCAATGGATATATGCCATAGGTTCAGTTATGTATTGTCATCCAACTTCAAAGACCAATTATGGGTGCAGTCTATGGTGGTCATCTAAGACAAGAACAGTTCATTCATACAGGACAAGTGTAATAAATGTGAATTGAGGAAGCAATTGAGTTTTTGAACATATTGACTGCATCAATAAGCTGTATTTGCTTACATCAATGCAAGATAGTAGGAACTTGTTAAAAAAAAATCTTTGACTGTGCTTAAATCCTTTGACTTAAATGAGTTCCTTGTGAACAATTGTGACTAAGCTGATTAGCTATACCCAGTTCACAGGGACGGATGGGTTGCTCTTGTTTTTTGTTGAATTCATGGGAACAGTTCAGCCCGAACTGCAATGCCAGGTCTTCCCTGAACCGAAAGCAAGCACCCTGGGAGCGGTTTCGGAGTAACACTCCTCATCAGCCAGGCTAGCTACTGAATTCAAGCAAGCCTGGCTGATGAGGGGTGTTACCCCGAAACCGGTCCAGGATGCTTGTTTCCGGTCCAGGGAGGAACTTGGCCTAGCAGTTCGGGCTGGACTGTTCCCATGAGGCACAGGGTCAAGTCTGATTTGCATATAGCTGGGTCCAAACTGGGGTGGTGAAGTGAGCTAATGAACGATGATGGATTCAACCCGGATCTGTGACTGGGAGTGAATGTCTGAAAAGTTTCAGCACTCCATCCATCATTTCCTTGTGTTTGCTTTAAAAAACATTTTCAGCCATTGAGCCTGAGTATTAAACAACCGGTTGATGGACATTTCATACACTCCAACGTCTTGCAGGGTCCTTCACACCACTCGCTTGTGTTGGTCAGTGACTCTTTCTAGTCTGCCCGACTGCTCCCCTTCCAAAACAGAAGGACCCCTTACAGCCTCTTGCTACATATATCTGTCATTCAGTCGCTCTTAGAAGTTGTCTAAAATGCTGAGCTTTGGAGCTCAAGGTCTGAGTTGGGATTTTACTTACAATGTGTGTTCCTGAGCAAACCACTCTCTCGGCCCATGGCTCCAACTATGTTTGAAAAACAATGATTCATTATATTGTTCCAGAGCCTGCCCTACTCACTTAACCCTCCCCATTGAGGTTTCCGAACCCCACTCTTAACCAGACCCCCACACTTTAATGGTCCATGCACAGCACCCCATGTTCCAGTCTCATGCTGAGATTGAACTATTTTCCATGAAAGTATCTGCTCGTCGGAGCCAGATCTGTGAAACATCAAACATTTCCCAAAGAAAAATAACATCGCTTCCAAAATGTTTGGCCAGAAAGTAAAATGACTTCATGTCCCAAAAGAAAGTTGACCTAAGTTCTATTTATTTGTGAAAGTTGTACTCAATGTTTGTTTTCTGTGAGCTGAAGCCTGTCCCTGCTGCTTGCACCCGGGTCACTCAATACTTCCTGCTAGGGGGCGCTGTTCAAGCCCACCGCAGAATGGTTGTGAGAGAAGAACCATGATACTGGCTCTGTAAAGTGCCAAACCCTCTGCTGTGCTCTCTCTGTGAGCCAGTGGGTTTGTAAGTTTTCAATGGCACCGCAAGGGCTGATGGTGGGAGATCGCGACTTCTGCTTCCGCCAAACAAAAAATAGTGCGCGCAGGATGTGCAAAGTTTTTTTTTGTCCTGCAACGATTTCTCAAGTTCTCAGTTTAGTCCTTTGTAAATTTCTGAAGAGCATCGGTTTACTTTTGTCCATGTCCTTTGTAAGTTTTGAAAAGTTACGCAAGGGAACCTTTCACTGAGACTTTTCATGCACGGGAGAAGAACACTGGCTATTCTTATTTCAGATGGGAAATCATTCTAAATCAGCTCTGTCATCCATTCGAATTTCACCATTGAAGCCTTCATGACGTGTGCTCACACCGTGGGCGTTACTGCAGAAGCTAGCACTGCTCTTCGTATTATAGACACTGGCGGCATCTGTAACTCCAGCTTGCGGTATTGCTGGGATATCACACGTCCATCCTCTAGGCTACAGTTTGACATTGAGGTTTGTGCCAGGATTCAAAGCAGTATTTACCACATGTGGAATGACGTATTTTTGGATGGAAACCGATGTGTTCCGCCAAAATGGTATTAGGCCTCTCGTACTAAGGGTCGCTGTCTCCATTCATCACCCATTCAGGATTCAATTCCCCATCCATACATATAAGATTTTTTAATTCTTTACTTGCCTCTATGTAATGGCATATGGGGGGCTTGGGGGGGGAAGGCGACCGCAGGGAGTCCCCACCCCCGGGCAGTTTGGGAGGGGGCGTGTGGAGGGAGGGGTTTGCTGGCCCTGCGCGGCCGTTTTGAATTTGGGCTTGCCGGTAGGAAAAATGTAGCCCAAATGCAGCCCAATTAGAGCCCAAAAGTAACGAAATGTTGCGCAGGTATAAATACCTTGGGCGCCCGCCCCCGGCCACCATTTTAGGTTTGGTGACCTGGTGGCCGGGAGCTAGGCTAGTGGCGTGTTTTTTGTTGGTTTATAGAGTACTGTCAGTCAGTGTGTATTGTCAGCAGGTATTGTCAGGCTTCATTTTCGATGGCGTCGCAAGATTACCGGGTTCTTGAGGCCCTCCGGCTGCTGTCCGAAGCAGGCCGCATGGATTTGGTCGTGGGTGAGGTGGCGGGGCCGTCGCGCCCTACGCGTCAGGCCTCGGCCGGAGTGGCGGCTGCGGTGGCGGCGTGCTCATCGCCGAAGCGGGTGAAGCAAATGCCGGTGAGTGAGCGGGGCCGCCCGCGTCTACGAAAGGCGTCCCTCGCTCGTGTCGCTTCGCCATGTGGGTCGGGTGCGGCGGGGGGAGCGGGGGGTGTGTCGGCGGGTGGGGCAGGCCTATCTGTGGTGCCGGCGAGCGGATATCTCTCCCCCGTGGTGGGAGCTAAGCGCGGGGGCGGGCGCGGGATGAAAAGACGCGCGTCGTCTGTGCCGAAGGGTGATTTATTGAGCGCGAGGGAGGGGGGACGCGCGCGGAGTGCGGAGGGGGCGGCGGTTTTGTTCCCTGTCCCGGGTGAGGAGCGTGGGGATTTTCCTGAGGTGGAGCGAGTGGGGGGTGAAGGGGGAAAGGGCTATGATGTCGATAGGAGTGCTAGATGTTATGAGGCAGGGGCGAGGCCTTCAAGGGATTTAGCGTCAGGAGGGCTGGGGTTGGTGAAGTCGCCTGAGTTGTGCAGGTTGGGGATGGTGCAACAGGCGAGTGGGGGGTCAGAGCCTGATAGCCCCTTGTTGTTTTCCCCTGTTTCTTCTGCGGGGGGCGTGGGTTTTTCGGTGGGGGCGAGCTCGCTGGGAGAAGGGGAATGGGCGCAGGTGGAGGGGTGGTGTGCAGCGCAGGACTTGAGGTGGCAGGGGGAGCAGGGGTTTTTGGAGCGGGGGAGTTCAGAGCAGTTACAGGTCCAGGGAGGGGTGGGCTGGCAGGCCGTGGGTGAGGAGCTTGTGGGGGGGGCTGGGGAAGGGGAGTTTGGGGATGAAGGTTGGTTTGTAGGGGTCGGGGAGGCAATTGGGGGGGGTGTTGCGAGCGAGGGCCTGGACATTTTTCCCTCCTGGGCAGAAGGTGTACGGGGCCTTGGTGGGGAGGGAGCGGGGGGGTGGTCAGGTGCCCAGGGGCCGGTAACGGGAGGTGGCGGCAGGTTGAGGGCGGTGTATGGGGCGAGCGGTCGTGCCCGTTCGAGGCCGGTTAGGTCGCTGTCTATGGGGAGAGGTTATGGCGAGGTTGCGGCGTCGGCGTTGGGTCACGCTAGGTTGGAATGGAGCGAGGATGAAGAGGAGAGGGTGGCGCCGCAGCGTGTGGGAGTGGGACGAGTGAGTGCGTCGGTTGGTGGGGTGTCAAGTGCGGGTTTTTTGAGTGGTATTGGATCGCGGGCAGCTAGTGGTTTTATCGCTCCCGGCACACCAGTCCAAACTTTTTCTTTCCAGGCTAGGTCAAGTAGCAGAGCAGCAGACTCGGTAGGGCGAGGTGCGGCCCATTATCGCCGAGGAGAAGGGAGGATGAGGCCTTGCGCGGCACATTCCGTACCGGCGGGGGATCCCGTCGCGGCCAGCTCACGAAGGTCCGGCGCGGCCTCGCTGGCCCCAACGTCACGCCGGTCAAGGTGGACGGAATTTTCTGATAGGATGGATTGTTGTGTTAAGCGAAGTAGAGGGGAGGACCGGCGTGTACAGTCGGCTCCCCCGCAGGATGGTGTTAAGGCCGCGGAGGCCGGTGGTGCTCATTCAGGGTCCGGTAAGGCCCGTGTGGTGGATTTTGCTCCAGAGGAGTTGCTGGTGGACGAGCCAATACTCCTTGATTATGATGAGGACAGCCCCGAGGAAGGGGAGATTCGGGGCTCCGAGGGGGGGGGAATTTCTCATGTTGCTCATAGTCTGTTGCAGGTTCCGGGTGTGGCACCCATCGCACAGTCCTTGGTGGTGAAACCTACAGGAGAGCACGGCCCGTCAGCGAGGGCGCATCCTCCAAGGGATTTTTCTGCACGGGGAATGAGGCGGTCGGAGTCGGTCCGCACACCCTCTTTAGAGCCAGGTGAGAGCGCAAAAACACAGGCCAAACCTATTATGGTGTCTGTGGGGTCTGGGGAGGACGGGGGTGGGGGTCTGTCGGAGGGGAGATTATATAGAGGCAAGTATGTGAAGGACACGGGAGTTGGCACGGGGACGGAGGGAGCATTGTCGGGGGCCAAGGTGGAGAGTGGGTCTAAGGCGGAGGCAGGCGATGGTACGGAAAAGCCGCAGAGCAAGGAATTAAAGATCAAGAAGCTCCCTTATATGGGGATGACTAAGCCCCTGGGTGCGCATTTAATGCTGGCGACAAAAGAGCGTATTTGGAAGGGTGAATATGTTGAGATTCTGAAACTGTTACACAGGGAGGTGAGGTCTAAGGAGGGTTCTAAAGAGGAGGAATACGAGTTGGCCAAGCGCCCTAAGGTGCCGCTGACGATCGAGAATTGGACGGCGGCGTTCTTAATTTATGCTAGTGTTTACTGCGAAAAGTTTCCCGAGCGCTGCGTAGCCATATTTAAGTATATGGACGTTATTCGAAAGGCTCAAATCACTGGTACGGGTTATGCTTGGGCTCAGTATGACGAGGAATTTCGAGCCCGTATGGCTTGGGATGCTGAAGCTAAATGGGGCGAGTTGGATAATGACCTGTGGCAACATACCATGGGGGCCGCGCCAGGGGGTAAGACGATTTTTACGGCTAGTGGTCTGCCGTTAGTTTACCGGCCCTTTCAGGGAAAGCCCACCCGGGGTGGGGTGGGAGGCTCAGCCGCATCACAGTCTGGGGTCGGGGCTTGTTGGGATTTCAACAAGGGCCTGTGCACGCGGGAGTATTGTAAATACAAACACGAGTGTTCTAAGTGCGGCAAGCGGCACCCCCTCGTCAACTGCTGGGGAGTTAGGCCATCAGGAGGGCAGCAAGCAGGTGCAGGGATGTCTGGCGGCGCGCAGCAGTCACAGGGTGGGCGAGGGGGTAGGGGCGCACAAGGTTCTGGGCCAAAGGGCTCCTACACCAATTAAATTGGCTCGGCTACAGGATGCCTTGGATGGCTACGAGGACTTGGTGGCAAAGCAGACTCTTTTGGATGGTTTCAGGTGGGGTTTTCATTTGGGGTACCACGGGCCCCGGCAGAGAAGGTGGGCGGATAATTTGAAATCCGCAGCAGAACACAAGCTGGTGGTGAGGGAAAAATTGCGTAAAGAAGTGCATGAGGGGAGGATGGCAGGCCCGTTTGGAGAGTGGCCAGTTCCTAATTTGATCATTTCCCCTATTGGTGTGGTGCCCAAGAAAGAGGAGGGGCAGTTTCGGCTGATTCAGCATTTGTCATGGACTGAAGGGTCGTCAGTCAATGATTTTATCGATGAAGACGCTGCTTCGGTGTCATACTCCTCAGTTGACGTCGCCATGTCACTGGTTGTGGCCGCGGGCGCAGCTGCAGGGATGGCAAAGTGCGATATTAAGTCGGCTTTCCGGCTGCTCCCGGTTCATCCGGACGACTGGCCTTTGTTGGGCATACAATTTGAGGGTGAATGGTATGTGGATAAGGCGCTACCTATGGGTTGCTCGGTGTCGTGTGCTCTTTTTGAGCTTTTCAGCACTTTTTTGCAGTGGTTTTTCACGCATCGCACTGGTCACAGCTGGGTCACACATTATTTGGATGATTTCTTTTTTGTGGGCTCTCCGGGCTCTTCGGAGTGCCGGCATGCGCTGGAGTCGTTTCAGGAGCTTATGGAGGAGTTGGGGGTGCCGTTGGCTCCGGAGAAAACAATGGGGCCGGATACTGTCATTTCATTCCTGGGCATTGAACTTGACTCAGTTGCGATGCAGGCTCGGTTGCCCGCGGATAAGAAATCCAAAATGTTGGTTTTGCTGGACGAGATGTTGGCACGACCGAAGGTGACGGTGAAGGAAATACAGGTGTTGCTAGGCCATCTGAACTTTGCTTGTAGGGTGGTTCGGGCGGGGCGGACTTTCTGTCGGCGCCTGGGCCGGGCTTTAGCAGGCCGGCACCTGCCTCATCATCATGTGCGCCTGTCGGCAGGGGTGAAGGAGGATCTGCGGATGTGGTCCTTTTTCTTACACTCATTTAACGGGGTGCCTTTGGCCAGGGACGAGGATGTACAGTGGGATGTGCAGCTGTTTTCAGATGCAGCGGGCAGTGAGGGTTTTGGCATTTACTGGCAGGGGCATTGGTGTGCAGAGCAGTGGCCGCAGGAGTGGAAGAATGGTGGGCGGAGCATTGCCTTTTTGGAACTTTTCCCGCTTTTGGTGGCTTTGACCATTTGGGGCAAAGAGCTGGAACACAAGAGGGTGCTTTTCCGTGTGGACAAAATGGCGGTGGTGCAAATAGTCAATAGACAATCGGCCAGGGATGAGCAGATTTTGAAATTACTGAGGGTGTTTGTGCTGGGCTGTTTGCGCTATGACATTTCATTCAGGGCTTTGCATGTGCCGGGCGTGGACAATGACATTGCGGATGCTTTGTCTCGTTCACAGTGGGGGAGATTCCATGGGCTGGCCAAAGAGGCGGACAGGACACCGACCCCGATGCCGGAGCACCTCTAGTCGGTCGGCAACGCAGGGTGCTTCAACTGGTGGTAGGTTCCTTGTCGGTTTCCACGCGTACGGCGTATACATTGGCATGGAAGGAATTTTTGGCTTCAGGAGCTTGTAGGAGGGAAGAGCCGGGGCGCAGTTCAGAGGATGTGGTTCATTTTATCCTTGACCTCATTGAGAAGGGTCTGTCACGAGTCACTATTGCGGGGAAACTAGCAGGGGTTGCCTTCATGGGTAAACTTTTTTGGGGTTATGCCCCGTCTGCCGGGGAAATAGGACGCAGGATGCTTGAGGGTTGGGCGAGAGAACGGGGTGGTACTGGGGTGTCCCGTTTGCCGATTTCCTGGCAGACGCTGGCTCGTTTGCTGGCTGTGTTGCCTGCAGTTT
Organism: Triturus cristatus; assembly: GCF_964204655.1. Lineage (NCBI taxonomy): Eukaryota > Metazoa > Chordata > Amphibia > Caudata > Salamandridae > Triturus > Triturus cristatus. Next base: position 1,055,862,286 of record NC_140588.1, read on the forward strand.
GCACAGATGATTTTGAAGTCTCATTGTTTTCTACCCTTATGGTTTTCATGTTTTTTGGAGCTTTCCGGGTTTCGGAGCTTCTGGGGACCAAGGCGAAGCGGGGTATCTGTTGGCAGGATGTTTTCCTATCGGACACAGGTGTTCACGTTTGGTTGTCCAGTTCTAAAACAGATCAGAAGGGGGTTGGTAAAGGGGTTTGGTTGGAAGCAGGATCCCCTAGTTGCACATGTCCGCTGCGCTTGGCGAGGCAATGGAAGACGCTCTCAGGAGGGGATGGGGGCGACTTAGTTTTTCAACACATAGATGGGGCGCGCGTCTCTGACTATCAGCTGCGTATGGTCCTGCGTAAAGGGTTACAGCAGTTGGGATTGGATGGAACTCAGTTTGGGACACATTCTTTCAGGATTGGGGCAGCGACTGAGGCGCATAACCGGGGTTGGTCACAAGGCGATATAATGCGCTTGGGGAGTTGGTCATCTTCCTGCTTTCACAAATATGTGAGGGAAAATCCTCCTTCGGCGCCTGCGTCCACTGCTTTGGTGTGAGTCTCATATTTGTTTTTCATTTCAGGTTCGGTGGCCGGGCCACACACGAGGGAATTGACGGTGTGGATTGTGGGGCACTCCTTCGTCAAGTGGGCACACGTTCAGGCGGGCAAAAGTTATTTTGGGGGGAGTTTGGGTTTCAACAGCAGCCTTTTTCGATTGGTATGGAAGGGAAAGGGGGGGATGCTTTGGAGGGAGCTGATCCCCTGTCTGAATAAAGCCATGGTGAATGGGCAATGCCCGGATATTCTTTTAATTCACTTGGGGGAGAATGATCTTTGTAGTGTGAAAGGGGTGGTATTGTTGCGGGCCATGAAAAGAGACTTGGCGTTGTTGAAGGAGCATTGGTCTGGTTGTCATGTCCTCTGGACAGAATTGGTCCCGCGGAGGGTGTGGAGAGGGGCTTTGAAGCCCAGGGCGATCGATAGGTCACGGAGGAAAGTGAATTTGGAGATCTCCAGGTTTTGTCGAGATTTGGGCTTTGGGAGAGTTACCCACAAAGATATCCGCTTTGAGGCGGTAGAGTTTTTTCGGGGAGATGGGGTCCATTTGTCGAGGTTGGGCATGGATCTTTACTTGTTGGAGCTCAGGGAGGTCTTGTCTCGGTGCTTGAGTGGGCAGAATCAGGCTCGTTGTGTTTAAAGCCTTTTTTGTTGGGGGGCAGAAAGAGGGGAGGGTAGTTGCACCGCCCCCCTCTTTCTGGGTGGCGGGGGTTATGGTAATTTCTGGTCAGTTTTACCGGAGGTTGGTGGAGTTATTGTGGTTGAGTTGGGGTTATCGACAGGGAAAGGTTAGTTTGGTAAGTTTAGTTCGGTTACACAGTTTGGGGGCCGATAGCTGAAAAGGGGCAGGCAGGGGAGTTTTGGTTAACAGAAGGTTTGGATTTAGAGATGGTTGGGGGATTATACAGGAGTGTAATGTTTTATAATGTTTTATAATGTTTTATATTGTTGTAATGTTGTAATGTACGGGCGGGGGCGGGCTCGAAGGTATTTAGGGGAGGGGGCGGGGGGCGGGGCTAGGCATGTTATATTTAGTGAGGCCTAGTTTTGGAAGGCGTTTCGGCCAAGGAATTAAATTTGTAATGTGCACCTGTTTCCAATAAAGCGGCCTTTTACACACAATAATCTTGTCAGTGGCCTGCTTCCCCCTCCACCCCTCCCTCCCAAGGGGGGCTTGGGGGGGGGAAGGCGACCGCAGGGAGTCCCCACCCCCGGGCAGTTTGGGAGGGGGCGTGTGGAGGGAGGGGTTTGCTGGCCCTGCGCGGCCGTTTTGAATTTGGGCTTGCCGGTAGGAAAAATGTAGCCCAAATGCAGCCCAATTAGAGCCCAAAAGTAACGAAATGTTGCGCAGGTATAAATACCTTGGGCGCCCGCCCCCGGCCACCATTTTAGGTTTGGTGACCTGGTGGCCGGGAGCTAGGCTAGTGGCGTGTTTTTTGTTCCCACCCTTACCCCCCCTCAAAAAACACGTTTTGGGTTTTGCCCACCCACGTTTTTCGTTCGGGGGCTGGTTTTTGGTGTAAGTTTTTGCAGTTTTTTCCTTTTTGCGTATTTTTCAGGCGTTTTGTGGGGACAGGTGTGCAAGGGGTTTTTTGCTATGTTTGTACTTTGTCGCTTGGAGCAGGTGCTGTGCGGGGGTTATGGTGATTTCTGGTCAGTTTTACCGGAGGTTGGTGGAGTTATTGTGGTTGAGTTGGGGTTATCGACAGGGAAAGGTTAGTTTGGTAAGTTTAGTTCGGTTACACAGTTTGGGGGCCGATAGCTGAAAAGGGGCAGGCAGGGGAGTTTTGGTTAACAGAAGGTTTGGATTTAGAGATGGTTGGGGGGTTATACAGGAGTGTAATGTTTTATAATGTTTTATAATGTTTTATATTGTTGTAATGTTGTAATGTACGGGCGGGGGCGGGCTCGAAGGTATTTAGGGGAGGGGGCGGGGGGCGGGGCTAGGCATATTATATTTAGTGAGGCCTAGTTTTGGAAGGCGTTTCGGCCAAGGAATTACATTTGTAATGTGCACCTGTTTCCAATAAAGCGGCCTTTTACACACAATAATCTTGTCAGTGGCCTGCTTCCCCCCTCCACCCCTCCCTCCCAAGTGTTTATGGGTCTTTAGGGAGTGCAGAGCATCGCTGTTAGGCAACTGCCCGGTTTTACAAAATGGGAAAGACACGGAAGTGGCAAGTACAACTTCCTGCTGGGGGTTGGGGAGGGGAGTATCTTCAGAGGAGCTCCATCTGAGGGAGCAGTGGTTGCTCCCACACTCTGCATGTTCTGCAGAATCTTCAAATGGATCCCCATCGGCACCAGGAAAACAGTGACACAAGCTCGCATCACCAGCCATCTGGACCACGGCAATGCACTCTATGCAGGCATCACCAGCAAACTCATGAGAAGGCTCCAGACGATCCAGAACGTAGCAGCCAGATGGATCCTCAACCTGCCTGAAAAGGCTCACATCACCCATCAGCTGGGAGACTTCAATCGGCTCCCCATCCAGAAGAGATGCCAGTTCAAGCTCCTGACCCACGCCTACAAAGCCCCTATCAAGCTACTGACCCACGCCTACAAAGCGCTCCATCAAGCTACTGACCCACGCCTACAAAGCCCTTATCAAGCTTCTGACCTACACCTACAAAGCCCTCCATCAAGCTACAGACCCACGCCTACAAAGCCCTCCATCAAGCTACAGACCCACGCCTACAAAGCCCTCCATCAAGCTCCTGACCCATACCTACAAAGCCCTTATCAAGCTACTGACCCACACCTACAAAGCCCTTATCAAGCTACTGGCCCACGCCTACAACGCCCTTATCAAGTTACTGACCCACATCTACAAAGCCCTCCATCAAACTTCTGACCCACGCCTACAACGCCCTTATCAAGCTACTAACCCACGCCTATAAAGCCCTCCACGACCAAGGACCTGCATGCATGAATCACCGCCTGAACTTCCACCAACCATCCAGAAACCTCAGCTCACCCTCAAACAGACACCGGGCATCTGCCACTGCCGCACCGGAGGACGCTCTTTCTACCACCTCGCCGCCAAGTCCTGGAATGCCCTTCCCCTCCACCTCCGAACATCACCCTTGTTGGCAGATTTCAGGAAGGGACTCAAGCCCTGGATCTTCAACCAAACCCACAGCACTGAAACCCGTATTGACTGAACCCCACAGCACAGTGCTGGATACCCTCACGGGTGATAAACTGCGCTATACAAGTACCGCATGATTGATTGATTGTTGGGGAAACTCACTTCAGATGACATTCCAGTGGGGGGCAGTGGTTATTGGGGTACAGTGGTCAATGGGGGATAATCTCTCCAGAAGACATCCACATGGAGGAGCAGTGGTTGTTGGGGGACAGTGGTCAACGGGGGGGCTCTCTTCAGATGATGTCTATGTTGGGGTTTGTGACTGTTGGGGGACACTGGTTAGCTAGGAAGACCTTCTAAAGAAGACACCTATGTGGGAGAGCAGTCATTGTTGGGGGACATTGGTCACAGGGGGGCTCTCCAGATGACATCTACTTAGGGGAGCAGTGGTTGTTGGGGGCAGTGGTCTCCAGGGGAGACTGTCTTCATATGACATCTACATGGGGGGGGCAGTGGTTGTTGGGAGACAGTGGTCACTGGGGGAGACTTTCCTTAGATGATGTCCACGTGGGGGAGCAGTGGTTATTGGGGGGCAATGGTCACCAGGGAAGACTCTCTTCAGACGATGCCCATGTGGGGGAGCAGTGGCTGTTGGGAAGGGGAGCAGTGGTCACTGGGTTAGTCTCTCTTCAGATGATGGCCACATAGGAAGCAGTGGTTGTTGGGGGACAATGGTCACTGGGGAGACACTCTATAGATGACATCCACATCAGTGAGCAGAGATTATGATTGTGGACAAGGTGTTCCCTGATGAGTAAGAGATCAAGATGAATTCTGTCAGAACTTGAGAAGACTCAAACCCCAGAACTTCTAAACACAAAACCTCTGAGAGGCTGATAGGCCACAGACCAAAGGTTTAAGTGCAGGATCAATGGGTGTAGGCTCTTGGCTGTGATTGTGCTTTCAGCAGCAATTAGGATTCAGAGCAGGCAAGTGGTATCAGGAAAAGATGGATGATGGAAGTAACTCAGCAAAACCAGGGGGTCAGAAAGGGGCAGTGCAGATTCCAGTCACTACACCTGTAGATAGTTATAATGTGGAGGTTAATGTATGGATGGTTATACAGATAGGGCACTCACCATTGTCTCCAAGGCAGGACCTGTGGAGGAGAAGGAGCAAGAGGAACAACCACAGGTGAGACTGCCATGGTACCAACAACTCTAACTGAAGCCTTATAACGAGACCCCCAGGGGAAAAACAAAAGGTGTGGGATGTTGTACGAGTGCTGTACAAGTACAGAGACATAAACAGCCGATGAGCGGAGCAACAAACAAATATCACCAGGAGTTGTGTTTCTCCAGCATTTGCTTCTTTTAGCAGTCAGGGCATTCTTCGTTCTTCAATGGGACCCACCTCCACACTGTCCAGGTCTCCGGCGTCCCGGCCGCAATGCACAAGGCCTCCAAATATGCTAAAGAGCGCTTTGTGTGGAGTCATGGCCAACCATTCGTTATGAGCCCAGAATGAGGAAGTTCCGTTGTGTAAACTCCTATAGGTGCCAGCTGGCGATTCCTGTGTCTTATACAGTAAACACATTTTTTGGCTATTGTACTATGTGGGACAACATTTCTACAGTATCCCATCGACATCTCGACTTCGATGGCCGGGAGGCATCTCTTTAGGTGGTTGCTGTAACTGTGGGAGATCCTCAGATACACCTGTGTGGCATCAGCCGACTAGTGAATATTGATGTTTCTACCAGTCAGTTGTACACCATCTAGGGGCTGTAGATAACTGGTGTCAGTATGTAAACTTTAGGAATGCTAACTGATACTGGCATGCGCTGAAATGTTGATGTGGTCATTTTGCTTAGTTGGAATCTGTTTGGAAGTTAGTATGTGAATCATTGCAGCATGTTGCTTTCGAAGACCATTGTCATCTGTGCCCATAGCATACATGAACGCTGCCCGCGGATAGAGGAAAACACCATGCAGTCATATGACTTGTTGCTGGACACCGGTCCTAGAGCATAACTGGGACTCCTCGCAGCCTGGGCTGCGATAATTGTTCTATGTTCATGGTTACCTGCAGGGATGTTCTGCAGTCAGTTAGAGACATTAATCTGACCGGAGGTGGTAGAGCTACAGATTCAGGGATGGCAAATTCAGTCTTTGCATGTTCAGTCAAGCCATGAATCTGAGGGGAGATGCATGTACCCTTCCCAGGACGCTGGAATGATCAGAGACCTCTAACGGATGCTCCCAATGCCAGATGAAACTTGAGTCCTTCCTGTGATGTTAGTTCCTGTTTGATTCATTAAAAAGAGGCAATCATGAAAGCCAGATGTTTTACAACGTTTGTTCCATATTTTTCATTGTGTTCATCACTCACTTGTTCTCTATTTTGGGACCTGTTTTTTTATTTTTTCAATTGTATTCCATTTGGATTCTTCATGTTGATTCTTTTCCGTGACTCTTCTCTATTGCTGATGTCAGGGGCGTCTGATGCTTGGCTTATTTACAGCAACATAAGTCTCCATCCTCAATCAAGCACAATGCAATTGCCACCAATATTTTTGACCTCAGCGTTTCTCCTTCTAACTGGGACTGTCTTAAGGAGGCAACTAACACATTTCACGTGTACCACACTTTGCAGGGTAACACAGTTGAAACAGGAAGGAGGCATCCTGTCCTCGGGCAGTCAGAGTGAAGCTGAAGAGACCTTTGACACGTCCAGTCCATGACACTCATTTGTGCAATAGGATGTTTTGCATGGCTTAGGGTTGACTTTGAGGCAGCACCGGAGAGGTCATGGAAGCGGAGCAGGCAGCTGTTGAAGCCAGGCAAGGATCCTATGGCCCTAGCATCCTACTGACCTCTAGCGATCCTAAACACTGACTATAAAATCCTGGCGAAAGCTCTTGCCAACTGACTTGCTCCCAACGTATCCTCCTTGGTGCAAACGGACCAGAATGGCTTTGTCCCGGCCCGGAACAACGCACTCAATCTTCTTCGCTACTTCAGGTAGCCGAATACGCCCCCCTGACTGGCCCCACTCGGGATGCCTTGTGCTCGATCTTGAGATAACATTTGACTCCCTAGAGTGGAACTACCTCTTTGCAGTGCTGCCCAGGTTTGGCATAGGTCCATATTTCCTCACCATGGTGCGGCTATTATATAAGCGCCCAACGATTCGCGTAAAAAAGGGGCCCTTCATATCGGAAACCATTCGGGTGGGCCCCGGAACCCACCAGGGATGTCCACTTTTCCCACTCCTCTTCTCTTTGGTGGTGGAACCATTAGCGGCATATATTCACACATGGATATGAGCATCCTTTTGGGTGACAGCACGCATACAATTTCCCTATATGCAGATGACCTCTTGCTATACGCAAGAGATCTTCACGCTATCCCCCATACACTAGATTCAGCACAGTAGCAATTCGCCACAATATCAGGACTTAAGGTCAAGGCAACGAAGTCCACTCTCTTCCCATTTTTGTTATGCACTCCAGACCCGGGGTATTCATTTGGGAGGGTACCAGTATCCTGGTGCACAGGTGCATTCCGATTCATGGGTATCCACATATACAGTACTAAAACTGACTTCTTTGACAGAAACGTCACTAGAGCTACTTCCTCTATTTACTCGCAGATGACATTCTGGAAGATGCAAAACCAAAGGGGAGGATGGATGGAGTGTTGAACATTGCAGGCACTCACCCCCAGTCAACTGATCTGGGTTTAATCCATCATCATTCTTTAGCTCACTCCGCCACCCCAGTTCAGACATGGTCATATGCAAATCAGTCTGACCCTGTGCCTCATGGGAACAGTCCAGCCGAACTGCCAAGCCATGTCTTCCCTGGACCGGAAAAAAGCATCCTGGGACCGGTTTCGGGTTCATAACCCTCATCAGCCAGGCTATCTTGAATCCAGTGGCAAAGTGAGCAAGGGACCCACGTCTGGGCATACTCTGCCAAAGTTGGCGGCCACCTTGTTCCGTGGCACAAGGCATGTAGTTCCCTTCCAATGGGAGGTGTATATATTACAACTCTTCAAGATGAGCAAGAAACACAAGGCTGCTGCACGATTCTTAGATTTGGGTTTAATCACTGTAAAGCGCCTGATCGCCAAAAGATGGAAAACCCCGGCTGCACCTAAGGTGCTGGCCTGGCACCATTCCATTGGGTCAAGGCAGAAGGCATGGCGCTGCAGGGGGAGGACTTACTGGGACTTCACAAGTTCCCTCTTGCTGCAGATTGGGGAGCTATGGTGATTGAATTGCAGATGTCAGCCACACCCACAGCAGGAGGAGGCGGAGGTCGGTTCAGCACCAAGAGGGTGCTCCATTCCCACTAACACGATGCCATAAAGGGGGCTGCCTCACGCAATCCTTCCACGCCCTGTCGAAGCGCGATGTCTTCATGCGCTCCACATGCAGTTACTTAGCCGTTGCTACACTTCAGGGCCTTGGGTCACGGGCGGTTACCCCCTTAGCCAAGTTATTTTGTGCTCATTTTGTTGTACCCTCCACCCACCGTTCATTACTATGCAATATCACACATAGTATAACATCACAATATGCAGCGTTTGGGTTGTGCCCTTGCTCACACTTCCTCTCAAAGTGATCCGATGTGGTGGATTACCTCAGTATACCCTATCCGACACAGTGCACTCACAGTGCACTCATGCCATCGCTGCTAAGGACATGTCATATGTTTGCTGCTGTATCCTCACTTGGCAGTTGTGGTCTGTTGAATATTGTTGTACTGTACTGTTAAAAATACAAGCGGAGTAGGCAGCCGTCACCGTTATCGAGAGTTGTAGGGCATCACAACAACCTGGACGACTGCTGAGTCTATGCTTTGTGGGTGTTTGAGACATGAATGGTAGTCTTATTGTAAGAAACTGACCTTGGTATGTTCATGTATTTGGATCCGGACTGCCATCTCAATGATGTCACCTAGAAAAGGGCGGTGGGTGACCAGGCATTAGTTGATGAGGTCAGCTGATGTGAGGTAGTGGAAGGATATTTCAAGTGTCGATGGAGTCATATAAGATACCTTGTATGTAAGTGGTTTGCCTTGTGCAAAGGAGGAAGTGCTGATACTAAAGTGGTGGCTTGTGTGTGTTAGTGATTCACTATTGATGTTGGCAGCCTGTCTCCGTGACAGGGTGCGGTCTTGAGGAAGGTGAGTGTTTGTAACTTTACCAGTGGTGACTGTGGTGAAATGTGTCAGTTTAAGTTCTTTGTGGGGTAGTTTACAAGGGAAGACTGATTTTTCCTATTGAATGTGCATTGATAAAATATCCCACTACAACATATACATCTAAATTAAACATTAAAAAACATAAAATGAAACTCTAATTCCCCACATATCCCACCACTCAAAACGAGTTACTATCTATACCAGATCTCACATACATTCCCATACATGGAGACCAAATTCGTTTACATTTTCTGAAGCGCCTATTGTTTCTAAATACATCACCTTTTAGAGCAGCAACAGAAAGCTTGGGCATTTTTTTTCTTCAGTTTTTTAGAATATTTTAGCAGGTACTCTACCTGTTAGCACTAGGTTTCCAGCAATAGCCAGCCTATATGACACAGGAATCTGAGCTTACTCAGAAACTCAACCTATTAAAAACCCTTATCTGAGAATTGCATTATTTATCCATCTGTTTTCGATCTTCTGACTTTCTGTGATAGATCCAACAAAGGGTGTCCAGAATCCTAGATATCAACTTTTTTGGAAGCCCAGAACAAAGTGTTATGTTGCTTTGTAGTCAAATTCAGTGCCCCAAACAGAGATAATATAAGATGTACCATCATTTCCCACATTTCCTGTGTACCTTAAACCGCCAAAGAGGCTCTTATGTGAGTTAATTATCAACCAATATTCTTAAAATGTGGAGGTCAAGATTTTGTTTGCAATGTTTGCTACAAGATTAAGACATGCCATAAAGAGTGCTGTGCCAAAAAGATACACAAATTTTATCCAGGTAAGGCAAGGCAGTGAAATCTAAGAATGTTATAAGACTCATATCTGGATTCATGGTGAAATAGACTGGTAGGTCCTATTACGCTAGATGTTAAAAAGGCATTTGACAGGATGGACTGGTACTTTGTTTTGTGGTTCTCAGGAACGCTTGGTTCTTTAAGTACTGCACCCGAGTCAATCATATGCCCAGCTATAATACAGTCTTCTATTTTTATTAAATTCTTGATTTCACCCCCAGTTGAAACAATGAACGAAATCAGGCATGGCAGCCGATTATCTGCCCTCCTTTTTTACAGTTACATAACCTTTGGGTGCGGTAAAACAAAAAGCGGACATTAAAGGTAGCAAATATGATTATAGATATTGCAAATAATGATTAAATTCTGGTGATATTTTATTGCTTGCGTCAGAGCCAGACATTCCAGTCCCTGCTTTAGTAAAACTTGTTGAAGAATTTAACCACTTTTCAATTAACAAATTAACTGTAAATAAATGCCAGGTTTTAGGTCTAAATGATGATTATTAGGGTAGGTACTTTGGTAATTGTTAAAAAACATAGTGTGTAGGAGATTATAATTTCAAAGTGTATATGTGAAGTAATCTGAATTAATGTAGATATTGAAGAATGTAACTACTTCCAAGCAACAAAATAAAGGTAAATAAATGCCAGGTTTTAGGTCTAAATGATGATTATTAAGGTAGGTACTTTGGTAATTGTTAAAAAACATAGTGTGTGGGAGATTGTAATTTCAAAGTGTATATGTGAAGTAATCTGAATTAATGTAGATATTGAAGAATTTAACTACTTCCAAGCAACAAAATAAAGGTAAATAAATGCCAGGTTTTAGGGCTAAATCATGATTATTAAGGTCGGTACTTTGGTAATAGTTAAAAAAATTATATGTAGGAGAATATAATTTCAAAGTGTATATGCGAAATAATCTGATTTAATGTAGATACAGTTATAAAATGGCAAGAAATGAATACTAGTAGACTGACCCCTTATATTGTGTTGCAGTGATAATTATGATGATATGATCAACCTGTTTAAATACCTGCCATGACAGATTGTTCTGGGCAGATAACAATGAATGATTGGATTCAAAGAAGTAAATCGAATTGAGTTTAGGTAAACAATATCTCTACAATAGAGTACTTTTTCTCATGAGACAGCATTGAAAAAAAAGAAATGAGTAAAATTAGAGACCATATTAGCTGCTACATTTCCATTAATTTCTAGATGTGTCTACGTCTTAGGCACAATCGCTAAAGTGATTCAGAAACAGGGTTGGGGTAATCTGTTAAGTAAAGTGAGACCGATGAGTAATTTGGGCTAATATGGAATATTGAAAAGGGAATAAAGTTTACCCACAGGGAATGATTCAATTTGAAAAATTGCGGGATAAGTAATGGCTATCTTGGGATGAGAGGATGAATTTAATGTGTTTCCTGAACTTGTAAACTTTCTACTTACCGGACCAGTTAATGGTATTACCCTTGCCCAGCAGTGGAGCGTCTGGTTGGTGGGCCTGTGCTGGCAGTAATGAAGTGCTCTGTGGTTTGGAGGAGTGCTCCCTTCTGCTTGTGATTATTGTGTTTAAGAGGTATTTTGCTTTTCTTCACTGATGAGTCTCCAAAAACTGTGCCGAGGGTGTTTGACATTTTGAGGACTTCTACAAGCTATGATTTTTGACAGCTCTTCTATTGTTTTTGAATTATGCACTTGCTGTCTGAGACATCTTGGGAGCTGCACTGGGCTGAGGGTTTACAATAAGACTTGCAGGTTGTGATGAGTGTGTTGGGTTCAACCTTTTTTGCAGTGATGATATGTGTCACGTCAAGTTGAGATGACTGCCAAGTGGAGTTAGATAAGGAGTGCTTATCGAAAAGAGAGCTGACGATAAGGGAAATTAAGTTATAGGATATGGAAAAGAAAAAACAATTACTTTTCCAAACAACGATTTTTTTAAAACATAGAACCAATGAAGTATTTGTTTGCCAAATTAATCGTAAAGCAGTGCACCTACAGCAGGTCGGTGCGCTCAGGCCATTATGTTGGGTGTTAGTTGTTACATTCTAACACTTTGGAATGATTGTGTGGATTAAATATTACTTTCACATGTGGGGAGTAAAAACAAACAAATGACACCGCAAGAATACAAAAGAAAGTTGCAAATTGAACTGACTATTTGCAGTTTGTTTTTCTTTCTGAAAGTAGTTATTAATTCTCCTCAAATGGTGTGCCCAGATTGGCCGGAGTGAGCTGGTTCATTGTATTCCCCGCTATTTCTGATTACAGCCTCAGCGATTCCAAGAAGTACATCACCCCAGCCGAGCACCAAGAGTCATTTTTAGGTCTCGCCTGAGCCAGCGCATGCGCTTCTCTGCGAGACATTTAGTATTGGGGTTTTCAAAGTGCTACCAGACCTCGCTGGCCTCAAGCTTGCGGTAACATGCGCGTGCACGCGCACAGCCGTCATCTGCCTCCCTTCCAGCACGATCACTAATGCGCGCGCACCACTCACTGTCTGCTTCCTAGGTGCCCCAGCCTTTCTCTCATGGCTGCCCCTCCCTCATCTCTACTCCTACCACCCTCCATGGTACTTGCTTCTCCTTTTACCCACTTCGTTATTCTTGATACCCTGCCTTTCTCTTATGCTCCCTCTTTGCTGTCCTAGTTGCGACGATGCCCCGCCTCTCTCGTCATGCACCCTCTCTGGTACCTTTCGTGCCCAAAGCCTTATTGCCTTCTTCTCTCAATACTGCTTCCGACTGCACTGCATCGAACTGTACTATACTGTGATTTTTATGTCTCTGCCTTCCATGATCGTTCAGTCTCCCTACCACCCCTCCACGCTCCTGCCTACCGGAATCAGCCTCCCTCCCTCCTGATGTAGGGGCCATGGGTGGTGGGTGTTTCACAAGAATCAGGGATTTCCGCAGGTTCCCCGGCCCGTGGCGTGTTTTTGTTGTGGGCTTTTTTTTAGGGGGTGCTCTGCTGACTGCCAGGGCGGGCTGCTCCCAGCTGCCATTTGCACACAGCAGGGGCTGCCTCTCGCCATCAGGTCTGAAGTTATCACATACTCCGGACCCAAAGACCCCTCCCCCTTTGAGCCAAGCCATTTGCTTTTTAATTAGTCAGAAGGACCTTCCTTTTTTGCCCCGTTTCCTGGTTTACATTTCAATGGGATCACACAGAACCCTTTTACAGGGAGAACAGTAGGTGTGCTCCCACCACCAGCAGTCGGAGCGCGGATGGGGGCTCTGTTGTGCGCCATTCAAAATCTGCACATGGTGTTGGGTTTCAGATCCCAACAAAGATTTCTGCATGTAAACATTTCTTTGTTTAGCGACCTCTCAAACTTTGCTACACTTTATCATAGAACAGTTACGTTTGCTTGTTCCTAAAACGCCCGATCAAGGGCATTTGATAGGCTACAAAGTTTGGCATTGGTGGGGTGGAAGGAGGGAAGGGAAGTCGGTTAGAAACGAGATTTTTGACAACAGGTTTCCATGACAGTCTGACATCGTGCCGGAGGCTGAGCAGAGGCTGGGGCTCCTCCTACCATGACCCGCTACTTCAGAATTTCAACACAGCCTTACATTATTTTTCCCTTACATTTTCCCTTATTTTGTGATACGCTCAATTGCTTGGTTATTTAATTTATTACCTACCGGCAAACATTGTTCCATGCAGTATTTTTGGGGAAGGTGAAGGGGGTGCTTTCACTGAAAGTTAATTACTCGAGGTGGAGCCATTTAGGCCGCTTCTTTACCTTTCACGTCCTTGATTTACTCTTCCAGGTGATAAGTACTTGCGTCGGTCTCCCAAGGCTATACTTATTTTCCGAAACCGCAGGTTGCCCATCATTTTATCCCGATTGTGTTTAAAGGTAGCTCTGATGATGTCACCGCCAGTGACAACATGGCGCCTACAAGTGATTTCATCACCCTTGCCGACCTTTTGACACTGCCCTACTGCGTGCATTGCTTCTTGAATTTGATCTGATTGTGTGTTTTGCATCCTTGTAACTGTTGGTGGTTGTTTTTATGGACAAGGCCCAAACGTTTGATGTTAATACTTAACATGTAAACCCATTTTTAAATGCTTTGTATTTACCACTACTTATTTTTTGTATTGTACTGCCACCACACTGGAGCAACTGAGCGATGTTTATCTGCTGGCACAGGTGTAGTACCCCTTTTTCTCGTGGTTAACGTTATAATGCTCATGAGGCAGCAATATTTGTCGCACTATAAATCCCATCCCACTATTATTTTGTAAGCAGAAATGTTCACTTTTATTACGACAGGTAGGTAACATAACTTTCCATAAATGCAAAACATTGTAAATAACTCAACCTCACTAATACATCGATCACACCTGCTTCTTGACCTCTTTCTTCCCCATTTATCTCCCACTGAGATCCACTCATCCCTTTTCCCCCATCATACTAACAAACTCCACGCCCACTCAAACTTTCACCCATTCTGTGTCCTCCGTGTTGTACGTGTAGCACAGGTGATGTTGTTGCACAAAGGATATTGTGCTGCGAAACTAAATACTTGTAAGGTCCCAAAAGCAAGACCTATTGGCTGTGCCAATGCTTTTTAACTTAGAGACATTGTTGTGTGTACTTATTTCGAGATGGTGGTTGCCTGTGAGTGCCACCGGCACTTATTGCTGGGGACCAGTACTTATTTATTTGCATCAGATATTCACAGAATGCAAAAGAGAGAAAAACACACAAAGGGGAAAGAAATGGAAAAACCGTCTCAAAGGAAGAACTCAGAAACCTACGATAAAGGGACAGCGAGTCTCTGGTGGAGGATTAAAGAGGCATGCGGTGGATTCAAAAACTAACAGCCTTCATATTCGCAACAGCAACTTTTAATTGCACCAGCCATGGGCTTCTCAGCAGAGCTTTGGGCACCATCACTCCTCCTTGTACAAATTAAACACTGGCTCAGTGTTGTTCCCTGATCCCGTGCTTGAAAAGCCCCCCCAGTCTTGCGTTTTACTTTGCATTCGGGTATTGTAGTCTTGTTTTATTCCTTTATATGTTCAGGGCTACACGTACCAGAATGTACACAGAAAACTATGGCAGGATGAGATGCTCACACATGGAACTCAGAAGCTAGAGATCTCTGTAAAATCGAATATCTCGCCCGAATGGCTTGTAATTTCTAAATGACATAATATGTCTGATATTACACAACATGGTCATGCAATAAAAGTGGGATTGGAAAACAGATGTCGCCCACTAGACTACATCTCTATTCACTGTCACCCTAAAATAAACTACTGAGATGTCTAGACCTCTAGAATGTACCTATCAGTGATGGTAGAGATTCCCACACCTAGAAGTAGTCCACTCTGGATCCATATCCTATGTAGACGACGCTCTCTGTAAATTTGCTTTGACAACCGAGCACGGCATAACTTGGCGATTGTGACATAAACACTGAAATATACACGCTTCACCTCACAGACTTAGGCGAGTCTCTCTGTTGCGGGTTCCCAGGATATCCATGGAAAATTCTCCACTTAGCCACATCAGAGTCGTGGTGGCCCATGGGTGGACTCACAGCGCGCTGCTCTTACCCGGCAGCGAGAATTCTTAGAAGAGCAGCATGAGGGCTGTTCTTGGCCTCCACGCCTCCTGAGTCTGGTGTTTTCCTAAACCTGCTCCGCCTTCCAAGGTACACACTCATCGCTTATTTGCATGTAGTCGCCCAATTTGATTTGACCAGAGACCAAAAATAAGAGTGCACTGCAGAAAGCGGCTTCAGGGGGTTCTGCGCACCCTGACTGTGAATGTAGATTTTACAAAGCAAAGACAGATTGGTTACCGAAAACAAGCAAAAGCTGCTCCCAGGGAGCTCAGCAATAAAGGGGAGGAAAAGTAAGTCTTGTAGAGACAGGATGTGTCTGTTAACGCCATGGAAGATGTCCTGCAGAGAGGGATATCTTCTCCATGGTGCACGCAGATGTCAACTCAGCTTACATGAAACAAGACAGAGTTCTAAGTTCTTATGTGCTAAAACAGGGCTGCGTGGGTGGCAGTGTGCCAATCGCTGAGGTTCCCTCTGGCACAACGTGCTGTGAACAGATGATACTGTTGTGCTCGTGTGAGGGATACTTCAATTAGCAATAAAGGATGCATCTTGGCCGGATTTATGAGCCCTTTGCACTGCGCTTGTGTCGTGCAAGGCGACGCAAGGACAATGCAAAGGCTTCAGTAATATAAGGCCAGGCTATGGTTGATTTGTGCCGTCTTGGGTGGCTTTGTAAAGAAATGTAACACAGTGCAGCAGCGTGTCCGCAGTTCCATTACATTTCGAGCCGGGAGGCGTTCCATGGGTGGAGCATGAGCTCTCCTGTGCATCCACCCATGGAGCTGACATAATTTCAGATTTACAAAGGTTAGTAAACCTGCGATTGCGTCAGTTCAGTAGGTCTCACAGAGGACGGCTTAACGAGGAGAAAAAACTTTTTTTCTCCTGGTCATTTCCTCTTTCTACTTATGATAAATTCTGCATCACACACAGAAAAATGCCTCTTTTGATTGTTTTTGTATCCCTTCCTGCACAAAAACATTCCTGCCCATAATACAGCAACACTGGCACTCTGGTACAAGGGTGTCTACTTTGGCACTAGGCAGCACACAGTGCGCCATAACAAGCAGAGGACAGAAATGCTCCATATTTTTGTAAATATGGAACATTTCCTCTCTCTTACTTTCACACAATGCAGTGCAGCAAGTCCGCTCGCTGCACTACGTAGTGTGAAGAAGTAATAATAAATGAGCCCCCTCATATTTGCCTAGAAGAGTCTTAATCAACACCTCACTAGCAAGGCCGAAACACACCTGTGGTTGCCGATGGTCTTGCACAAAGGGGATGTGGTCGGACATTTTGGGATGGTTGATTCTTTTGGGATGCCGTTGGACAGGTTTACACATGGTGGGTCCCCATCTGCTAAGGGCCAAAAGTGCAAGAATGTTACATCAACCATCAATTTCCCCAAAGATTAGGAAACACTGGGTCTGGTATTTAAGTGGCACAAAGGCAGGCATGAAAGTGTATAGTTGCTTTTGGTATAGATTAGTCCTAGAGATTATAAAAATCCAATAATAAATTCCAATTAGCGTGAATACAGAAGTCCACAAGTCATCATATCCCGAAGTAATAGTTTATTAACCTTGTGGGCATTAATAATCTCAAAGTTGTGGTTACGGTGCTTTAGAAATAATGACCAGCCAACACATGTTTCGCCCCATGAGGGGTCTCGGCCTGGGGCTTTATCAAGGCTGTTTATTCATTTCCATAGAATCTACAAGTAAAAACTAAGATAAAATAATGTGACATAAAATGCATAACAGCCTTGAAAAAGCCACAGGCACACACAATCAATCAATCAATCAATAAACGTTTATTTGATTTCTAGAGAAAATTGCAGTACAGAATAACATTTTGCATCATAACCAAACAAGCCCAGATAAATAATCAGACACATCGACTCATAGAGTAAATTAAAAAGCCTTCACATTAAAAGTCAGGTTCCTAAAAACAATAAAATTTAACAAAACATTCCTAAGGCAAGCAAATACATAACTATCAAGCGGTGCTTAAACCCCAGATAGAAAACGAGAAACAAGAAAGCACAGTTTGGTGGAAGCCAGAATCTGTAGATACATGTAAGCGGGTCTAATCTGGTTGAATCCACACACCGACAACATAGAGGGCAGGGAACTTTGGATATAGACGTACTATGTGCATGGAACTGTAGATGGAAGGTGTGTCACAAGTGCATGAAGGCAACGTAGATTGAGAGACCCCCTTTGGAAATAACAATTGATGAAAGGTATTCAGTCTCAAGAGGGTTAAGTGATGCTGATGGTGATTAGATGTGGCCAATAGGAGGCACGTCTCCATGCCTGGGACTGATTTAACCACAACTATTTTGTTAAGGCGTAGTAGTTCTCCCTTTCTGCAGCCCTCTCTAAACAAAGGCCTGTGTAATCCAGATCAGATCTGTTCTTTTTACGCATAGGATCATGAAAAAGATCAGGGCAGCCCAGTTCTATAAAAGATGTATTTATATGAGATCCATGGCGTGTGGCCGGCTTCATCTGATGACAAACAGTCCTGTAGGATTAACCTATTTAGGTGTAGATCCTCCTTGACACAGACAGAACACCACAAGAGGAGTGGGCAGATACGGATGAGGTCAAAAACGAAGGCCGGCTCCTCGTGAATGATCTCAGTGGGGTATCCTGACCTACAGCCAAAAGATTCCTCAAGAATGAATTTTCAACCACTTGGATATGATCAATGTTGGCATGCCCACAGATTTCGCAGCCAAAGGTTGCCACTGGGAAACTCTTGGCCTTATATTTCTCTTACACGAGTTTGGGTGGCTTATGGACGATTCATCTGGCAAAGGCGTACTCTCCGGAGAAGGCTCTTTGCAGGATTTTCTCATTTTTCTTTATTAGCGGTGTCCAACTAAGGTCCTAGTTCAGAAGAAGTCCAAAGTAGGAGAGATCCTCCATCCTAGATAAGGCCTGGCACTGTGCAAAGAGACTGCAGGATTTAGTATTTTTTGGGCCTACTATCATAAAACTGATTTTTTAAAATTGTCAGAGAGGTCCAGATTATTAATAAAAACAATAAAATAATCTAAAAGCCGTTGCAGACTCCTGCAGTATGGGTAATTAAAATGGCATCGCCGGCATAGAGAAGAATCGGAATTGGTCTCCCGCCGCCCCTGGAAGCGTCTGCCTCTATATTAGTTAACAGACCTTCCAGCCGATTGTTAAACATAATAAATAACAAGCATTGGCATAGCCAATAGGTCTCGCCTTTGGGACCTTATAAGTATCTAATTATGCAGCACAATATCCTTGGTGCAACATCATATGTTGCATGGCTAAACACTTATAATGTCCCAAAGGCGAGACCTATTGGCTATGCCAATGCTTGTTATTTATTTGCTGCACACAAGAGCACTGGGTCTTGCATGGTGGTAAGGGGGAGGAGAAATAACTATCAAAGGGCGCGCCCTAAACAGACTCATCGGAAATCAGAGGTATCTGATGCATTCAGTGCTTGAAACGGAAAAATGAGAGTGCAGGTACCCTGTATCAGAGTGCCTGCTTGTGTCTGAAAAGTGCCGATACTCGCCAATTAAAAGTATTGCATCACTCTTGAGAAGTGCCGGTACTCTCCCATTAAAATTAATACGTCACTCTAGAGAAGTGCCGGTACTCTCCAATTGAAATTATTACATCACTCTTGAGAAGTGCCGGTACTCTCCAATTAACAGTATTACGTCTCTCTTGAGAAGTGCAGATACTCTCCCTCTCAAAATATAAAGTGCCGGTTCTCAGTACCGGCCAGTACCCGTCCATTTAAAGCCCTGCTGATGGTATTAAATAATGCGGGTAAGCAGAGTGCGGCTCATAGGTAATCCGTGGAGTGTAGGCAGATTCCATATTTCCAGCAAGCAGTTAAGGAGGCTTTTGGTCATTTAACAGCGATAGTTAATGACCAACTAAGATATCATCTGTGAAAAGGTTACATTAATTCTTCAATAAGGGAGGTGACCTGTTCCTAATTCAGGATTAGAAAATACAGCTTCAGGAAGGAAACAGAATTCACAAAACTTTCACAGTGCGAGGGGCGCATCTTTCACCAGCTAATAAAATGCACGTCGCTGTCTGCACTGTACGTACTAGATGTGCCTGCCGTACGTCCGGGCCATAGAACGGCTTGAAGAAACTTGCAATAATTTAAAGCAACCCTGTTGCGTTTCCTCACTGTCAGAGACATGTCATGAGCAAGGGCCTGGATGACAGGTTTAAGGGTAAGGTCTGTACTGGCACACAGTACTCTGCTCCTCACTGTGACTGGGTATGTCGCTTCATCTTCATGTGCCCTGGCAGGTTACTTAAAAATGATGGTTATCAGAAAGAAAAAAAAACTTTACACATATTCTAAAAATATCAACAGTGCAAGTGGTCTGAACCTTATCTGCAGATCCTTTGATACAATGTAAACAACTGCATGCAAGATAAAACAAGTTTAATCAAAAGCTTTCGATGTTTAACTTTATAGAATGAGTTCGTTGGCTGGATTCTAAAATAGCCCATCAACAGCGAAGATTTATGGAGAACGCGCAAAATTGGGAAGTTAAATAGCACAACAGACATGCTACGCCCTCACCAGGAAGGCCTATGGGTGATAGCTTGTAACAGGGAACTAAATACTGAGCCATTTGTAATGTGAACAACAAACTGCTTGCAAGTTCATTCAAAAATCGGCGCAAACTTCTTTAAAGCGTCCTCTGAGAATTTTCGCAAATGAGGAGTGGCTTTTAAACAGCCTACTGCGGATTAAACAATTTGGAATCCTACACTGCAGGCATTCATCGGAGAAACGGAAACCAATGCCTGAACCGTGCTGCTAACGAGTTGAAATATCGCGTTGAGATTATGTGGGCAGTGCAAACTGCTTTTAGCCCCATCATACACGCAGAGTGCATTGTTTACTCATTGCTCCCCGTGCCTAAATATTACTCAAGCTCCCCGTGCCTAAAAATAAATGAATGTGTCTGCCTGTAATGCAACTGAGGTAGGGAGCAGGAGGTGAGCCCGTGAGAGGTGCGTGCGAGCGCGCGCAGTCTTCTCTTTTTCGAAGCACATACTCGTGCTTATGGCACGGCCCTGAGCGCTCCCGCAAGCTGCATGTCGCCACGAGTATGTGCTTCGAAAAAAGAGCTGCTCGACGGCTAAAGGTCCTCCTATGCAGTGCATGCACGCTGCGTAGGCGAGACCTAAAAAAGGGGTAAGGATGCAGTCCTGTTGAACACCCCTTTTCAGTTCTAATGGGCTGGTGCACTCGCCACTACACACTACAGCCCTGTCTTTGTCTGTTTAAGACTGGGGACTTGAGGCCAGTACACCTGACCTTTTGGGGTAAGCAGCATTTTTTATTCAGACCTCATAGTTGGGTGTCAGTTTATAGTTTATACATTATTATATTTCACCTAATAGGGGCGTGTGCTTGCACTTTGAGGTTGGTTGCGCAGTTGCAATGTGTAAGAGATATGGATACAGCTGTGCACTATGATTAGTATGTCTTGCTCCTATACTAATCGTTTTCTTTGCATTTGTTTGGTGTCTTGATTTTTTTTACAGATGCTGATAATGATGGTCAAAGCCACATTGATTGTGGACCAGCGTTTGTACAATTGAATTTATGTTCACTGTTTGCTTTTTGTTTTTTCACATGCACTTTACCTGCAGAGTGATAAGATTAAGAGATTACGTCCTGAAGAATGACAGACCCCTCTTTGTAGGGTTTGTAGGATTGCCAGACACATGTTGACCTCCTTGTCATGCATGGGGTAAGCTCACATTCCCTTTTCTGTATTTAATATGCTCCTCTGGGACATTCATTAAAACTGGGATTATGTCCACCATGAGGCATTTTTAACTATTTTGCCACATAGTTCTGATTTACACTGTCCACCCCCACCAATATTGTATAGCTTTTATTGGCGTAATCTCTTATATACTGCATATATTTCCACATCATACAAATTGTAGGGTGCACTTAAGAATGAAGTTAAACACATCAGTGCCCACTTCCCACACCAACCAAACAGCATCTATCACAAATCTGTTGAAGGGGTGAGATGATAGTTCAGACTCCAAGGCCCAGACTTATGAAGCCTTTGAGTTTCTTTGTGTCGTGCAAGGCAACACAAGGACAATGCAAAGGCTCCAGTAATATTTACAAAGCCACACAAGGGGTAATTTGCACCGTCTTGCGTGTATTTGTAAAGAAATGTTAAAAAAACCAGCAGCTGCCTGTGCTGCGTTGCATTACATTTCAAGCTGGGAGGTATTCCATAGGTGGAACATGGGCATACCCATACATCCACCTATTATTTTGGGTGCATTCCCAGATTTCCTATAGCTAGTAACCCTTGGAATACATCAAAGTGCTGAGCCTTCCTCAGTGAGGAGTAAGGAGGATACATGTCTTTCTTTCTGCTCATTATTTCCTTTTTCCATGGTTGCTGCACACATAGAATGAGGTTAATGCATCTAAGTCTCTACCACAACAAGAGGGCCTAATGAATTATCCTGCCATGTGTCCTGCAGAGCCAAATTTGTATACACAAAGATGTGGTATTGGAAGTCGCTCTACGTCAAATATAGCAGGGCCATTATCCTAACGAGATGAGCTCAGAAAAGTAGGTGGAGAAGCCTCACCCACATAATTGTGGCATGCTTCATCACAGGTGATTCCGTCTCATCTTGGTTGGATATTGATTGATTGATTGGAGTACTTATAGAGCGCAACTATCACCCTACGGGCATCTTGGCGCTTGCATTGGGAACCCGTCCTGGTTTTTCCCTGTAAGATAACCCGTACTGGGCATCCCCAAGGTGAAAGCCAGGCATCCTGCCGCGGGGGGCCGTTGTGGAGATTAAGCAAGCTTGTTGCCCAGAGCTGCATAGTGTGAACTCGTGCTTAGAGTGGGCACCGAAACGAGAATTATCGAGTCCGTGGACAATTGGGTTCTGGACCCTGCCGCGTCGGGAATCGAACCCAGGTCCCGGGCCTGATCTCTGCTTCAGGGTATGCCTCCTCTAACCAGTGAGCTACACTTCTCCACTGCCACCATGATGATCCCAAACTTAGGGTGAGGGAGATCAAAGACATCCATACTGGCTAGACCTGAGATCCGCATCAAGTATTAAAACTTTGGTGTAAACCAGAAATATATTTGTGGATGAGACCAGAGATATCCTGTCTCAGCTGACACTGCAACCAGTTTTGTAGAGTCAGACAAAATGGAGAAGACACTGCACAAAGAAACGGATGCGAGTCAGTACAACCTCAGAGTGCGCTCATTGGCAGGGGTTCATTGAGGCACTTTTTTATGAGATAGAAACGGTAAAGTGCACAGAGTTTCAAAAGCCAACAAAAATACATGGTCCATGAAATATCTAGGGTGACTACGTAGAAAAGGTGGATTTCCCACAGCGGTGGTTTGTAACTATGGTGAGCAGTATGTCCACAAGGACAGTGGAGTACGTCCATCTGCGGCCCTGGCAGAATGGACAGCAGCCATCAGGGTCTAGATAACCCCCCCCCCCCAGGTCTCTGCCACAGTTTCTTGCAGAATGGAGTCTTGAATAGTTGACGAGACGGCGCAATGAAGTAGAATCTAATACAATAACATCCTCAAAGTAACATAACAGCACAATTAACATATAGCAGGGCGACACAACAGTGAAAACAGAATGCAACACAACAACCACGTAAAGATAAATGCAGGACAAATGACCACCACAACAAAATGCCAACAACAAATGCGCACAGTAGTTTTTATTGCACATTACCATCTCCAGAAACCTGGGCCTAGACTTACCAAGGCTTTGGTCTGGTGTTAGCAGGACGCAAATCGACACAAAGCTGCACAAAGTGGCAGTAGTGATTGGCTTTCAAGTGCAAAGGTGCCGTTTTCACGGTGCCAAATCTCCTGTGCACCAAGCAAGAGTTACTGGGGGTTGGGAGATCAGTGCAAACACCCATAGGTTTTGATACAAAACCCAATCAACTAAGACACCCTGACCGGACTTTGTATCAAAAACTTGAAGCGGGAACAAACAAGCAGGAATTTCCCCCATAAACCAACGCACTGCAATGCACAGTCACTCCCAAAGCATCTAAGCCTTCTGCAGAGGCCTACGCATAAGAACTTGTATAGGAAAGGCATGTCTCCAGTACACATCCTATGCAGGGCAGTGCACGCGGCCCTCTGCACCATGGTGCAAGGGTACCCATCATGCAAACAGCCAGTTTGAGGGCCAGTGCAAACGAAAAAAACAGCCTTAGGACCATCTTCTAGAGGGCTAAGCTGTGCTTTCCCCTTCTGCCAAAGCCGTGCAGGATATTTGTAGAGTGCGCTGCTTTGCACGACATCGTGATAGATCTGGAGACCGGCTTCATTATATTGTGCTAAAAAGAGTTTGCCAACAAGCATTGCCTGAACTGACCACCAAGGACATACAAAAAAGCAGTCCAAAATATTTTGCAATCGGGCCCATGGCCGAGGGGCTGCCCAAGCAGCTTTGAACCTGTGGAGCGTGGACACCAGTTTACAGGAACACATGGCATTGGAGCTCTGACAACACACCCTGTGCACCACTATACAAAAACGGCCCACAGGTGCACAAAACCGGCCCCCAACCGCGCGGCCCACCGGGGGATTGCCGGGTGCCCGCTACGGCCAGTCCGGCCCTGGTTTGCATCATAGGAAAAGGACTAACCGAATTTTCTCCACTCTGAAAAGTAACGGACACAGCTAAGTTTAATGCAATTACGGTTTATTCCATATGTATTTTCAAATTGTTTCCACATTAGTGTTTATCTGCGACAGGGGGGTCCCTCATGGCTGATCCCTCGGATAGGACCCTCTTGTACTAGGGCAAAGACACCGACTTCACGGTGGCCCCCAGTAGGTGCACGGGGATGGCTGACTTTACGCCGTAAGGACAATGGCCCTAACTTCACTGTACCCCCGCCTGGCACATGCGAACTGTCGACTTTACACAGCAAGCACTGCAGCCCTACCTTCATGGTGGCGCCCACCTGGCATACGGGGCTGCAAACTTCCACGAGACTGGGAGGACAGCCTGCACTCTACAAATGGACCCTCTGGACCCGATTTCGGACACTTTGTGCACCAGGATCCACTCCACAGGATCCCCGCTGGTCGCGCTCCCTCCAGGGACTCTCTTCCTCCTCCTCAGAGGGTCTGCTGGTCTTGGCAGGTAAGCAGAAGCCTGGTGCTCCAGGCTCGTGGCAAGTGGCTTCGACTTCCTGAGTGACGGCCCCTCACCCGGCAGGCTGGTGACAGCAGCTGGAAGTCTTGGTGATCTTTTTTCCACACCGGTGCACATCGCTGTTTGACCTCTCGTGAGACCCAGGCTCCCACCTTTATAGTCCATATCCAGACACGGATGTGATTTCTGGTCATTTGAAATTCATATTGTTGGTGTAGACTCCCTTGAAGTGCCCTCCTTGCCCACTCCTTTGTGAAAGGGACTGTGAGCAAAAATCAAAAGTGTCGGCAGTCCCAAGTGACTGACCACAGAGTCCGTGAAGGTCATCGGGGATCAGACCCGGCTGTCAGCCGCTACTGAAAGATGCCTCCCAGAGGTTCAAAGTCCTGAGCTCTCCCTTGCTTTATCATTCCCCAGTCCTACATTTCCAACTCTATTAGATCCGCCATCTTGCCTGACAATAAGCCCAGGCCCCAGTAACTCTTCCTTCAATCAAAGAAGATATATGTGGGCACAGTAGACTCTATGATCCCTTTTTCCAGTGTGCGGGTTCCCCTCCCAGCCATCAGGAATGACAGCAATCCACATCTCCTCTTGTGGGGGAGGGGGGGGTTTGGGGTTGCAGTCCTCACCTCCATCTCGCTTTCTCAGGCCCAGGGCTTCCAAAAAGCCTCCATGTCTAGTACCATGCACAGACAGACGTACATACAAGCATGCACACGCAAGTATCACATGCTGCATGGACATTCAGACATCATGAAGTCATGGAAGCCACATGTGAGATAATTACACAGCCAAGGAACTTTACATGAATGGGACAGTAGACACCACTCCCATGACTCGGGTAACAAGGCATGTTCTCACTACTGATTCTTATAAAACACAATACGGTTATGGTGCCACCACCACGCATGTGCACTTAACTCTTCTCAAACACGGTAGCCCCCTACCACTATGAGGGTAGTTCTTGGGGAGCCCCTCCCAGTCTAGCGAGACCACATTACCATGAGACAGGCCTAGGTCATGGCCTACACACATTATCCATGTTTGCCAATGACCACAATGAGTATCAGGGGTTCAGACACCCATGAAGATGGGGCGTTGAGGACAGGGTTGTCTTTTTCACCCAACAATTTGCATTCTATACAAGCCCAAGTAAAGGTGCTCAATGTACATAAAAAGGAACCTCAAGAACAGCACTACGTAAGCCTCAGTGCCTGCCCCACTAGCTCTAAGATGAAATGGTGCGGTGGGAACCGCGCACCTGGTGAACTGCGCAGCCTCGCCTGCGCACGCGCCCAGGAACAGGCCTGCGGTTTCAGCTAAGTTGGCTCAAGCGGGTTTGCATTAAATGGTTTTCTTTGTGGAGCCCGCTCTCTCAGCTCTGTTATTTCTGGGCATGTGGTTCACATTTCATCCTGGTAGCCCATGTGTAATATTCATTTATTATTGTGTAATTACATCACTTGATTGAGTCAAATTAATAACAGTCCCAAGAAACCAGCCCTTTGGTTTTTAGATTGATGTATAAATATAAGAAGGAAACGCATTTTTTGTGCTCTTCAAAGTCGGGATTCGGAAGTATTCCCGGGTGGTTCTTCATGGCTGTAGCATTTGGAAAGAATTGGAATTAAATTGCCAGTATAATTTTGGGTTTAGGTAGAAGGAAGGGATAAAAAATAAAATGCGCTTGCAAATGACAGGCGATAACATGTAATTTAATAATGAGCGTGTTACTGGGGTGTGTTTTAAGGTTGTGCAGTATTTTTATGCAAGCCAAGTTTTTCAAAGTTCTTGAAATTAGCTTTTTCTGAATTTGGCTCACGTGTGTAGTTTTCCTTCACCTTCGCCCGCAAAAAGTGCTTTCTACGTACCTGTCATTTTAGCAAATTAATTTTGGCATAATTACATACTGGGAAATGTCTGCAGACTGTTTCCTGCCCGAGTTTACATTTCGCGGAGTTTATGTATGTACACGGCACCGCGGACGAGAAGAACACCCGGGGCCATTTAAGAATAAATCCTGATTCTGCGAATAACAGGAGTTAATGATCGAATCTGGATTACATGTATAATTTAGAAGTAATCAATAACAGATGTTACCGATCGAATCTGGATTACATGTAGAATTTAGAAGTAATCAATAACAGGAGTTACCAATAGAATCTGGATTACATATAGAATTTAGAAGTAATCAATAACAGGAGTTAACGACTGAATCTGCATTACATGCACCATTTATGAGTAAATCCTAATTCCGCTATTAACAGGAGTTACCGATTGAATCTGGATTACATGTATAATTTAGAAGTAATCAATAACAGGAGTTAATGACTGAATCTGCATTACGTGCAGCATTTATGAGTAAATCCTGATTCCGCTAATAACAGGAGTTACCGATGGAATCTGAATTACATGTATAATTTAGAAGTAATCAATAACAGGAGTTACCGATTGAATCTGGATTACATGTATAATTTAGAAGTAATCAATAACAGGAGTTACTGATTGAATCTGGATTACATGTATAATTTAGAAGCAATCAGTAACAGGAGTTACCGATTGAATCTGGATTACATGTATAATTTAGAAGTTATCAATAACAGGAGTTACCGATTGAATCTGGATTACATGTATAATTTAGAAGTAATCAATAACAGGAGTTAACGACTGAATCTGCATTACGTGCTGAATCACTATAAGTACTCCCGTGATGGACCAGTCAGCAATAAATATCTATTGCTAACTCAGATGATGGTATGCCCTATCTGAAGTATATAGCACCACCTAAGTGTGGGGAACGAAGCAAGTCCTTTTGATATTATATTCCCTCACACACCCTAGTGGTGTCATGCTTCATCATCGGGACATCCCGACACCTAGAGGTCAGGGTGGGCTCGACGAATGTTTCAGGGAGCACTTAACAAGATGATTTTGGCCAGGGGGTATAAAGATTAAAAATCGGCGTCAGACCCCAGTTTCCCTTTATTCTTGGGTTTGGCACTGATATTAAAAACAAAAGAAGAGGGTGTCCAGGGATATTATGGTCCTAGGACCCTATTGCCAACATGTTTCTGTCCTTAATGCCCCATGAAGGGTGCACGGACATTCATCAGGGCATGTACCCCCTGTAAGATTTAGAAAAGTAGAAGGGAAGTTCCCTATACTAATGTGCAGTAAGGGCAGGTAGCTGCTCCTTATTAAATTCTATCGTTCCGTAAATAAATTCACTCCATCTGTGAAAAACATAAAAGAAGACGAACAACATATATCGCGCGTCAATTCCCTTTAGCAAAGAAACATATAATCAAAAATAATGTGATTGTCTCTATACTCTCCACCTCATCATACGTGAAACCATGAAATAGAATGTGCGCGTGATTAGGGCATAGCCACTCGTATAAGTGACACACAGCATTGTGGCGTATATATATTTTTAGGTGGCGGAAATTTTCCGCATCCTATTTTCACTCATACTTGTGGCGTGTGATAATTAAGGTGGCGGTATTATACCGCATCCTATCTACACACATCCATTTGCGTGTAATTATAAGACATCAGTCGAACTTTCTGTGCATCAACACGAGTTTAAAACAAATCCACTCCTAATTCATTCCTATGTGGTGAATACGCATTAACACTCTCGCATATGTCACACAATGTCGCTTACCCCAATCTAGGAGAGGATAAACATCATGTGGGACCTCTATACGTAGGGTAGCCCTGTAGTCACACACTGTGAATTCGCAACATAAAAATTGTATGCAAACCGGTGCATCCCCGACCATACGACCAAGGTTTTTGACATGACCGTTCATAGCGAGGAAGTCCAGTCCCACACATCGTGGCCGAAATATGAAAGAAAAAGAGAGAGAAGGAAACGAGGCATAGTGGGCAACTACTCACTCGTAATCATTCTGTGTCTCAAATCGCTGCCTCGTCTACTTAAATCACACATTCATATTACTCATGCCACCAAATGTCCTGCCCCGTGTAGACACCTAGGTACCGATTCCGATCCTGGAGAAACCGGGTACGAATCGTCGGATGGAGTGTTTTCTCCGTCCGACTCGTACCCGGGAAACAAACAAACATGCAAGTACGATTCGTACGGAAACATCATTTCAGTACGAATCGTACAAAACACCGACCGACACAAAAATACATCCGAATGTGATCCGGGACAGCGCATACGCGACATGCGGACGGAGTTAGGCAGCTTTTTATGTACCAGCAAGTACGATTCGTACCGACAGCACTCCGGACGGCAATATTTTTACGGCACCCAAAAAGTGCCGGAATAGCTAAGTACGCCGCAAAGCGTGAGGAAAAGGGGGCCCCATATGTGCCTAACACCTCCCCAGCCCCCGCGGACGGACGCGCCGGACCCCCAGACCCCCCGTGGATGGACCCGCCGGACCCCCACCCGTGTATGTACGGTGTGTACCCCCACCCGTCTATGTACGGAGCCTACCCCCACCCCTGTATGTTCGGTGCGGACCCCCACCCGTGTATGTACGGAGCGTACCCCACCCGGGTGGGGGTCCGCACCATACATACACGGGTGGGGGTCCGGCGCGTCCATCCGCGGGGGGGCTGGGGGTCCGGAGCGTACATCTGCGGGGGGGCTGGGGGTACGGCGCGTACATCTGCGGGGGGCTGGGGGTACGGCGCGTCCGTCCGCGGGGGGGCTAGAGGAGGTGTTCGGCGCGTATGCGGGCACATGTTTGGACGTCTCCATGGTTGCTATAGAGGTTCGCTCCGTACGGTGTTTTTACCATACGGTTGTGCATTCGGACGGACGGGACTGATCGTACTTGCGCGTTCGGACTTTGGTTTCCCGATCCGTACGTAAAACTGTCCGGGGACGTGTCGGACACTTTTTCTGACCCGAGGACGTGTGGGGGAATTTTCCCAATGCGATTTGTATGGAGTTTTTCACATACGAATCGTACTTGCCAGTTTGTACGGGACTTGTACGATTCGTACGTAAAAAAATCCGGATACGATTGGGACGGGTAATATTTTTAACGGATCGGAATCGGCACCCTATTCGGTATTGGTTCCCACAGCTTGGAATCACTCCCGTTCTCGTGGCCATGGTTTTAAGCTTCGATTCGGGCCTCGATGGATGATCCCGTCTGTTTCCAGAGCTCCGAGGCCACGCCCCTTAGCGGAAGTGTGTATTGCGCATGTATCGCTACGGGGATTATGGGACATGAAGTTTTTGTGAAACGAGTAGTTCTCATGGTGCGGACTCATTTCCCTTTAGTTATTCGTTTATCTGCCAATGTTCAAGTATAGTAATAAAACGGTGTTTTGGTGTCGTGAAGAAAATCATATGTTTGTGTCACTCTCTGTATCCTCCCAGTTAGGGGCTTGTGTATGTCGTGATTATTTACATAGTCAAAATGCATACTTTTTCAATTCTGATGTCGTGGCCATCTCGAACTAGGGAATATACACATCCCTGAATCACAGTATTTGGTGTGATGGCGTTTTTTTAATATGAAAATTACTTCCATAAATTAAACCAATGCATGCTTATTCAACTATGATGTCGTGGCCATCCCAAACTAGGGTATATACACATCCCAGAGTCGCAATATTGGGCGTGAATGGGGTTTCTTTATATTTAAAATTATTTCCATAAGTTAAGCCCCAGTTAGATACACCATAGATCCAGGTATTTTTTATCAATAGTGTAAGGTCTATATACATACACTGTATCGTAGTTTGTTTATATACCTCTCAGATATGGGTTGCTATAGGGACTATTTATTCTTGTTTAATTGATTCCACGGGATGTGGTCGTTCAGACCAACCATGTGGGTTTTCAATCTGTAAACCCATCTTTGTTCTCGTTCTAAGAGGATTTTCGACACGTTACCATCCCCTTTGACCTTCTCAATCACAGACCACCATAGGTCGCTGTCTGAGTGTTTTTTCTCTAGATAATGGGCAGTGAGTCTGGTTGCTGATATGGACCTTCTGATCGTACTTCTATGTTCGTTAATGCGTACTTTTATTTTCCTCCCTGTCATCCCTATGTACATCAACTGGCATGGGAATTTAATTACATATATAACTTTGTCCGAGTTGCAATTGGTATGGGACCTCTGTTTCCATTTGTGATGCATACCCAGATCAATTTCTTTGGTGTGTTCCGTAAATGCACATGCCACACAGGAACCACACGGATAGTGACCCATGACCTGCGGCTGATTCCAAAGGGTACTCTGATATGTGGTTTTCATTCTCTGTAAATCTGTGTGAATTAATGCATTACGTGCACCATTTATGAGTAAATCCTGATTCTGCCAATAGCAGGAGTTAACAACTGAATCTGGATTACACGTACCATGTAGGATTAAATCCTGATTTAACCAATAAAGGGTGTTACTGACTGAGTCTGGGTTCTATGTACTATTTAGGAGTAAACTTTGATTCAGCCAATAACAAGAGTTAACGACCTAATCTGGATTACATGCACTATTTAGGAGTAAATCCTGACTCTGCAATAACAGGAGTTAACGACTGGATCTGAATTACATGTACCACTTGGAAGTAAATCCTGATTCTAACAATAACAGGAGTTGCAGACTGAATCTGGATTACATGTATAATTTAGAAGTAATCAATAACAGGAGTTAACGACTGAATCTGCATTACGTGCACCATGTATGACTAAATCCTGACTCTACCATTGACAGGAGTTACAGACTAAATCTGGATTACATGTACCACTTAGAAGTAATCAATACAGGAGTTAACAACTGAATCTGGATTACATGTACAATTTGGGAGTAAATCCTGATTCAGTCAATCACAGGAGTTAATGACTGAATATGGAATACATACACCACTTGGGAGTAAATCCTGGCTTTGCCAATAGCAGGAGTTAACAACTGAATCTGGATTACACGTACCATGTAGGATTAAATCCTGAATTAACCAATAAAGGGTGTCACTGACTGAGTCTGGGTTATATGTACTATTTAGGAGTACACCTTGATTCAGCCAATACCAAGAGTTAACGACCTAATCTGGATTACATGCACAATTTAGGGGCTGATTCCGATCCGGGTCTGAAGGGCAACGAATGCAATCCGGCCAGAGAAACTACGCGCCGTACGCGTGTTTTCCGCCCGACTCATACAGCTGTACGAGCGAGCAAGTACGATGCGAGCTACATGAAATTCACCGACCGATTCGTTTCCGGGTCCGAACCGCTCCGTACGTCTTGGTCGGAAGCTAACCGTGGCGTGCAATGGATGCGATTCACGACTGAGCCAGTACGATGCACGCGTCGGACAGCCTGTGTGAGCCAAAGTGTCCGGCTCGCAAATTGTCCGGGTGGTTGCCTTTGGGGGTCTGCGTCGGACCCCCTGTCACCCGCAGCCCTATGACTCGGACACAGGGGGAGACCCATGGGTCTCCCCAACACAGGCATTTACGGTGCGGATGGCACGGACGCGTTCTCACTGTAGGGGGCGCACTTGTCCGCGACGTACCCCTTTAGTTAATGGGAGCCCATGTACGCATCGTACGACCGGCTCCCATTGACTTCTATGGGAGTCCGACCGAACCGAGTCCGACAGCATACGGCCGCATCGTACTCGCTCGGTCGGACTGCAGGACTCCGGCTCGGTCGGAAAACACTCTGGATCCGGCTTGGTCGGAGTGCTTTCCGACCCGGATCGGAATCGGCCCCTTAGAAGTAAATCCTGACTCTGCCAATAACGGGAGTTAATGACTGGATCTGGATTACATGTACCACTTGGAAGTAAATCCTGATTCTAACAATAAAAGTAGTTGCCGACTGAATCTGAATTACATGTCTCATTTAGGAGTAAATCCTGATTTTGCCAAAAGCAGAAGTTGCCGACTGAATCTGGATTACAAGTACCATTTAGGTGTAAATCCTGACTCTGCCAATAACAGGAGTTAACTACTGTATCTGGATTACATGTGTCATTTAGGAGTAATCCTCATTTTGCCAATAACAGGAGTTACCAACTGAATCTGGATTACCTGTACCACTTAGAAGTAAATCCTGACTTTACCAATTGCCGGAGTAACCAAAGGATTCTGGATTACATGTACTATTTAGGAGAAAATCCTGATTCTGCCAATAACAGGAGTTAATGACTGAATCTGGATCACATATACATTTAGGAGTAAATCTTTATTGCCAACTACAGGACTTAACAACTATGGGGCTTTTGCACCACCGGTGCGTCGCTTTTTGTGACGTTTCGTGTTGCAGGAGCCTGCTCCATATTTACCAGGCAACACTAAGCCACTTTTTTGGCTTAGTGCTGCCTTGTAAATATTGTTCCCTTTAACACAATTTTGTACGTTAAAGGGGGATGCAATAAGTGTTGCTGGGGGCGTTGTAAGCAACATCCATGGCTTTTTGACACTGCCCCAGATTTACGCGAAATAGTAAGTCTGAGGCAGTGCCAAAAACATCCGCCTCCCCAGGGGAGGCGGAAGGGAGGCACAACGAGGAGAAATAACTTTATGTGCATTCTGCAGCACACATAGAAAGAGGAAAAACCCTCTTGTGATTGTTTTTGCACAGGCACTTGTGCACCATGGTGCAAAGATGCCTGCGATGGCGCATGGCAGCCCATTGTGCACCAGTTCAGGGGAAAAGGCCAGGAATGCGCCGTATCTATCAGATTCCTGCCCTTTTCTTTTGCCGTAGGGCAGCGCAGCAGGAAGGCCTACGGCAAAAACTCATAAATGAGGCCCGAATCTGTATTACGGGGACCATCGCAGTACGGCACTCCTGATATTTTTGTCCCCAGACCTTTCACCAACAAAAGCGAGGGGAAACTGTAATTCTGCATCCCAGAATTACCTTTCCCTTTGGAATCAGTCATCCCCTGGGCTGGACAAACCATGGAGTTCCACCGCTGTTTGCTGAAGGAAGGTCCAAGCATTTTCTTTGAGGTAGACCTTTTGCAGAAGCATTTTTTTGTAATGTGTTGTATTGTAGATGCATTGATGGCGAGGTCATGAAATAGGGTTATGTGGGACATTAACTGTTACCAACGTCACAGTTTTCACATGGATGTTCGATCTGCTCCCTGGTGTTGGAAATGATGCTCAGAAATACAGATTCACAGATACCTTCCCACGCTCCCAAAACCTAACTTCCAGGCGCTTGACACAGGGAGTAAAACTTTGCAAATGGTTTACTGAGAGAAAGTTTCACTAAATATAAATATGCGAGACAAACAATCCGTAAAAAGCACTTTTAGTGGAAGATGTTTAACCGTTTCTGTAAGGAAATTATTTTTCAAATATTTTTTAATTGCATGAGAACTATTTCACTGGGAAAGTTGGGTAGAGTTGAAAAATGCAAGACTAGCCGTCCATGTTGAGGGCCTGCCGCAGCAAGTCATCGCATTGCAACAGAAGGCCACAGATGTTGACAGTGGTTGAGAAGACAGTCAGAGCAACATTTGAATTTACCTTCAGGAAGAAAGAACGTCGCTGTACTAGCAAGACGAAGGCATGGGGGAGGTAAGAGATGCTGGTGTGCTGCTGGTGACACGAGGGATTTCAGGACACTGCACACATAAGCATCTCCCCTGCAAGCTGAAAAGGTTAGAAAGACATGTCCAGGGGAACGCAAGTGGGGTGGGGCGAGTATTACTTGAATAATGTGACATATTTGCTGAAAGAGACCAACATGTAGCAGAACACAAGGATACATGAGCACCGGGGACCTGAAGGATCTGAGCTCTCCACTGCCCACTGGCTCCTTTGGCCATTCTGCTTTCATGCAATGAACTCAGGAGGTGGTGGATAACTATATCGTATGCAATTTATTAAATGCAGAGAACATGATAGTGTGGCGTGGATTGCAGTGTGGTGGTATTTCTTCACTACAGTTAGTTGTCCCACAGTGTCCACATTCTCTACAGCTCCTTGTCGAGGCACCTCAGCATCTTGATCTGAGGTCAGTTCACACAGGTGCCACCAGACATTATCTAATAGACTTATGTCACTGCTGGATCGACAACCAAAATGTCAGCATCTTTGATAAAATTGACTCCCAGGTATCGTCTGAATTTCCACTCAATGATCTATTCCTGATCAAGGGAACACTTTCAATTGTCTGTGCTGGCAAAGTTCTTCATCTAACTTGAAGTGGGCTGCAATTCATTTCAAGGTGGTAAGTTTCTGCGATCCGAGCCTTCGAACAACCGATGAACCCCGGAGACTCAACCAGGGATATCCATGGCATCATCTTCCAATGGAGTGGACATTTCAATGCACTATATGAAGTCAAGGGACGCATGCTTTTCACATGACTCTTCTAGACACTTTAGCCGCCAATTTCCTGCCTTTGGACGTCATTTCTCCACAGCAAGGCAACATCATGGGTTGTTAAATGTGGGAGAAAGGGAGAACGGGCGCATGGAACTCCACCTTCTTTGTTGTCATGTTGCAATGTTACAACACAGTCACCGGAGAGTGCAATACTGAGAGATCGTCTAGGAGGGAGACAGATCCCTTTGTAGGGTTTACCGGAATGCCCTTGACTCTGATCATTCTCATCATGGCCGTCCCTGTTTTACGTACATTCAAGTGCGTATTCCGATAAGTTGATGTCAGATACCTATAAAATCCGGGATGGACAAGCCTCACCACGGCATTGATCTGCAAAGCTTCTTCCATGATATTCTTTGAAATTTGGTCTACCATATCAACGAGAACAGTCAGTCCTGAGTTAGACAGACCACCATTTGAGGAATCGTCACTAGCCAGGGCTGAACTGCCTTAAAGAATCCTGGTCCAAAGTTCATCTCCACACAGGTTGAACCTTCTAGATATGTCCAGTTTTCATATCCTTGTCAATAAAACATCTAATACATTGGTATATTTGATTTCCAGAGTGTGGACTGAGCTCTAGTACTGTGGTCACCTAAATATGGAATTTGGCTTTCGGCCCCCGCAGATTTGTAGTTGTTCTGCAGAACCGAGGAGTGCATGATGTTGATAGATTACAATTTGCTAAAATTAATAATAAACACAGCCACTTCCATATATGTCTCATTTCTATAATCCATTAATAGATTTCATGGTAATTTTCATAAGACATAGTACATCCTGAACAAATAGTTATAGCTTAAATCGGTTGTGAAGGGGATGTTTTCGATGCAATGCTTAAGATGAACTCTATGGTCCATCGGTGCCTTTCTTTTTTTTTTTGTTAAATAATTTTTATTGAAGATAGCAATGCACAGAATTACAGAATATGAACTGAGCCAAGTAATAACAATATTGCAAAGAAAAAAGAATTTAAAAAAAACAAATCAGTAGAACAGGAGTCAAAAACAAGGGTGGTATACATCAACGCATTGTATATAATCTAGGTGAATAAAGAAGATAAAAAAAAATATATTTAAATAGGCAAATAATTTTCATATAAAAGAGAAGAGGAAAAAGAGACAAGAAGAGGTAGGTAAAAGAAAGAAATGAAAAGGAAAGGAAAGGAAGAAAGACAGAAAAGTAAAGAAAAATAAAGAAATAATAGGAGAAGATAAAAATTATGATGTTGATGACAGAAAAGAAGTAAAAGGTAGCCAGAGAAGATTTAATTTGTAAATGAATGGAGGATTGAGGAATAGAGGCAATTCTATGTTCATCACATATGTAATTCCACCAATGAAAAAAGGACAATTTTGAGTTGTCCTTCCAACAAGAGAGTATAACTTTAAAAGCAGCAGCAAGAAACAAATTCAGTAATGGTGAAACAGGAGGAATTAGATCAAAGTCCGGTGACACAGTGCCTAAAAATACATTTTGAATATTAAGGTGTACATTATAAGAAAAAATCAAAGAACATTTTGACCATATATCTTTCCAAAAAGTAAAAACCTTAGGACAGTAGAATAATAAATGTGCTAAAGAACCTTCAGCATTAGAACAAGACCAACAAGTTGATGTAACAGAGTGGTTGAATTTATGTAACACAAGGGGAGTGATAACGACTCTATTATAAATAAAAAATAAGGACTGTGTGATATGAGCAGCTTTGGAGGTCTTAAATAATTTCTGCCAAAACTTATCCCAGTGTGATACCGATAGGGACACAGAGAGGTCATGTTCCCACTCCAGTTCCACCTTAGATTTAATCCGTGTACAGATAGGAGTAGATAAAGATTTGTAGATAAAGGAAGCACTAGGAGTAACATCAGGAGAGATTTGAAACAATGAGGGGACAGGAAGAGGGGAAGAAGGAAGTGGAAGAGCGAGGAATTTCTGGAGGCACCCCTGAAGTATTGGAGCTAAAGTATCATATTGCTGGATACAGGAGTCAGGAAGGTGAAAAGATTCTTGCAATTGAGGGAAAGAGAGAAGCACATTATTAACAATCAATTGATGTACATAAATAAGGCCCTTTTCTTTCCATTGTTTGTAGTAGAAAGATTTGTGGCGAAATTTGATGAACTTGTTAAACCAAATTGATGACGCTAGAAAGGATTGGTAGGGATTCAATTCCTTACAAAACAATGAGTTTAACAAAACTTGAGAATTTTTCAAGATAGGATATTTGGAAATAAAAGTACAGTTAGACATGTGAACAACATCTCGTATTGAAAAATCATTTAACAATGAGCATTCAACTTTAACCCACGGAGGTTGAGGAAAGTCCCCATAGTCTTTGGACAAGGCAAAAAATTGACGAATCAAAAATGCATTATGGTATAAAATAAAATCAGGAAAACGCACCCCCCCTTCATTCTTAGGTCGAATCAATTTAGGCAAAGAGATACGTGCATGTTTGTTATTCCATATAAATTTGGAGCATAACGAATTAATCTGAGAGAAATAATATTTAGGGATTTTAAAAGGTAACATAGATAGAATAAACAGTATCTGAGGGACAATCATCATTTTAATTGTATCAAGTCTACCCCACCAAGAAAGGAACAAGGGGAACCAGAGATTTAACAAATTAGTGATTTTAAGTTTTAAGGCAGAGAAATTATGAGATAATGTATCACGAATATTAAAGGAAAACCAAATGCCGAGATACTTAATTTTTTGAGGACACCATGTGAAACTAGATGATTCAAACATATATTGATAACATGAGGGATTTAAGGGTAAAATCTCCGTTTTAGAGAAGTTTAATTTGTAGCCTGAAACCTTAGCATATGAAGCGATTTCCTGCAGAAAGGGGGGTAGGGAAGAAACTGGGTTAGACATATAAATAAGAACATCATCAGCATATGCAGACAACTTAATTTGGTGAGATTTAAGATGAAAACCATTAATGAGAGGGTTATTTATGATACGTTCCAGAAATGGTTCCAAACAAAACAGGAAAAGTAATGGTGAGAGAGGGCAGCCCTGACGTGTACCTCTTTGAAGGGAGAAATAAGGGGAAAAAAGGCCATTGACAAAAATACATGCTTTAGGGTTGGTGTATAACAATTTAACATATGAAATAAACTTCGGCCCAAAACCAAACCATCTCAAAGTATGAATTAAAAATTCCCAATTAACACGGTCAAAGGCCTTTTCAGCGTCCAGGGATACAGCAGCTAGAGGGGAAGGATAGTTTTTGCTAAGAGCAAGGACATTGGAAAACATTCTGGCATGATCCGAGGCCAGGCGGCCTTTAACAAAACCAACTTGGTCTGGATTTATGAGCAAAGGGACAATTTTTTCTAAGCGAGAGGCCAATATTTTTGCAAAAATTTTACAATCGTAATTAATGAGTGAAATGGGACGGAAATTTTTACAATAGGAGGGATCTTTATCAGGTTTGGGAATCACAATAATAAGGGCTTCCAAAAAAGAACCTTCAGCATGGGAACTAGATATAAAAGAGTTCTAATAATTTAGGCGCAAAAATTGAAGAGAAAGCAGAAAACAATTCAATTGAAAAGCCATCAGGGCCAGGTGCTTTTGCTTTCTTCAAAGCTTTGAGAGCATCAATTAATTCTGCTAAGGAAATATCTTCTTCAAGGGATTGGAAATTATCTTGGGAAAGTCTGGGTTTAGGTATATCTCGGAAAAAAGAGGCGAAATCTTCTTCAGAGGGCTTGGTAGTGTCCGTGTATAAGAGATTGTAATATGATTGAAATGTGGCAGCAATATCAGCGTCGGACGAGAGGAGAGAATCATCCATTTCTGAGTGAATGGGGCCAATGGCTTTACGTTCCGACTTGATTTTTAGATAATTTGCTAGCAATTTCCCAGCTTTGTTTTGGCCCCCGTGATATTTTGACTTAATCTTGAGGAGAACATTGCAAGCATCGTTTGTTACTATTTTATTCAGGGTGGATTTAGCATTGATTAAGTCTTGAAGTGATGAGGGAGATTTGGAGGAATAATACGTGTGTTCTAATGATTTTATATGGGCTAAAGTGTCTTTATATTTAATGTGTAGCAACTTCTTCTTCTTGGAGGAATAGGCAATGGTGAAGGCTCTAAAAGACGCTTTAAAAGCATCCCAATTGTTATGCAGGGAGGTATCTGAAGAATTATTGAAAGAAAAGAATTCCTTAATAAAAGAGGTCGCTTCTGAAATAAAGGTAGGGTCTGATAAAAGGAAATTATTGAACCGCCATCTGCCCTGTTTGCAAGTAGTAAGAGATAAGTCAATATGAGTGGAGACAGGGGCATGATCAGAGATAAAGATAGACCCAATGTCAGAGGATTGTAGACATGGTAACAGTGGTTTGGATACAAGAATATAATCAATACGGGACCTAGAATGATGTACAGGTGAGAAGAAAGTAAATTCGGAGGAATCAGGGTTACATGTTTTCCAGGTATCAAAAAGTGGGCGAGAAGAAATGGCTGTTTGAAATGATTTGTGGGTTTTGTCAGGTTTGAATTTGCACTTGGATTGCCTATCAGTGAACGGGTCCAACCAATTGTTAAAATCACCCCCAACCACAATGTCAGAAGTGGAAATTGACAGTAGTTTCAATTTTATAGATTGCCAAAATTCAGTGTCTGGCTTGACAGGCCCGTAAATATTGAAGAAAGTCACTTGTCTTTTATTAATGAGAACCTCAACAAGTACCCAACGACCATTTGGGTCACACTCAGATGATATAATCTGTGCATTAATAGACCTGTGAAATAAAATAGCGACACCACCATGACGATCAATAGCAGGAGAGAAGACAATCTGATTTACCCATTGGCGTTTAAGCTTAAGTGATTCTTTATCATTGCAGTGGGTTTCCTGTAAAAAAGCAATTTGGGCGTTAAGTTTAGCAAGGTGAGACAGTACCTTCTGATGCTTGACGGGGTGACCCAGACCACGAACATTCCACGAGACGACATTAACCATACTTCTGGATGCAGGGGAACGAACAGTAATAGGGCCACAAAACTGCAGAATGGACAAAATAAAAATAGGAAGGACATTTTACATTGAGTAAGAGAAATGACCAAATCTTAAGAGACAAATCTGTACATGAAAACAAGGGTGAAACTGAGAGGAAATGGAGAGAAGGAAAAGAAAGGAAAGAGAGAAGGAGAGGAGGAGGAAAGAAAAGTAAAAGGAAGAAATAGAGAAAAGTAAACAGATCAAGGAAAGACATCCAGACCTGTAAAGAGAAGGAAAAACTGAGAGCGGAGAACGAAGTGACACCGAAGGACGCGGATACATAGAAAACAGATGCAGAAAATAATAAATGGGCTATGAGCCCAACAGGCAAACAGAGAGACAGAAACTCAATGGGGTGAAACAAATAAGTCAACCAGAACAATTAAAAAAGAAACAACTCCAACATTATGACCAAAATTTAAGAACCAGTAGCCATGCCATGTGAGGAGAAATTGTGAAGAAAAAGTTTGAGCTTATCCGGATCCTCAAAGGAACGTGTGCGACCCTCATGAGTTATCTTGCAAAGGCAGGGATGAAGAATTCCATATTGAATATTAAGCTGACGTAGCTGAGGTCGAAGAGCGAGGAATTCCTTGCGTCTGGCGTTAGTAGCAGTAGAAACATCTTGGGATATGTAAATGTTATGGCCAGACCAAATAAGACGACGCTTGATTCTCACAGCCTTCAAAACCTGCATAAGCTCGGTGAATTCCAGGAACAACATTATGATACCTCGAGGTTTGTTGGATGATGGTTGAAGGCGACCCAACCGGTGCGCTCTTTGAATGTTGAGGGGATTGGATGTGGACTGAAGATCAAGAAGCTCAGGCAGAAATTTTTGTAGGAATGAGACAAGGTCAACCCCTTCAACATTTTCCGGCAGGCCAAAAAGGCGTAGGTTATTTCTACGATTTCGATTTTCAAGATCCTCTGTGTGGAGTTTTAGTTTAAGAATTTCTTGCTCAAGGGAAGGAATCTTGAATGTTACTAACCCGTTGCTCAAGGTCTAATACCTTACTTTCCATGACCATCCATCGTTCCTCAATTTGTTTGAGCCTGTCGTTGGTAGCAGACATGAAAGGCTGAAGGCCACGGACCTCATCCAGAATGGAGTCCAGAACAGGGTTCTGTGATGAAAGGATTGGTGACGGTGGATCGTTTTTGTGCCTTTTCGGTTTCGTACCAGAGACCGATGGCCTGGACACATGGGGATCACTAGCCATCTTTTAGAAACAGAAAGGCGGACACCCAGTAATCGCCAAGGGTACAAAAATCACCAAAGAGATGAAAAACTTGACGGCACAGTACTGTAGCAAAGGAGTCACACCACACCAACAGGGATATTGCGTCAAATCAATAAGAGCTAGTTGAATATGGATGTAGTCCGCAATTCCTGCAAGGTGAAATCTATCCCAGGATGGACACAGTCATAGAAACCAATAGAGCCACATCATAGCTGAAAGTAGCCCAGCAGCGGTATGCAGAAATCACCTCACAGAAGTAGAGGAAATTAGGGATAGTAGAGGCAGGTCAAGCTGTCCAGAGCAGGAGAGGAGAAGCACATGATCCGCAACAGATGGCAAGGCAATGCATTACTGTAACAGGGAACGCTGACGGTTCAGTAATAATGCCCCATATTTGGAGTTCAAAAAATGGAGAAACTCATATTAGGGGCAAAGAATAGTCTCATAGCAGAAGTCAGCCCAAGTTGATAGCAATTTGTGAGGGAGATGCGAGCGCCGCGAGGAGACGCATCAAAATGGCGGCCGCTCGCATCTCTGAGGAGAGAGAGACGCCGCTACGGTGAAAATCGTTGAAACAATGGATTGCGGCAAACAAAAGCAGCCAGCGGACTCACCGCAGCATCCTAACAACGGACAGTCCCCACGGAGAGAAAATCTGCTCAAATACAGGTGGAAATAAGGCTCCGAGTCCCGCGACGGAGCGGAGCTCAAACAGGATCCGCCATGACACTTCGGCGGTCAAGCCACGCCCCCCATCGGTGCCTTTCTAAGGACAGATTTTGTTTTAAGCGGGATATGGTAGAGCTCTGACGGGTTCCCTTTTCTTGGTGTATTTTTTAGATATATTCCTGTTAGCTTTCATTTTTGTAGATGGAAACAAAAAGATAACCAGGAATCATTTGCTGGAGTTCGGACCAAATGTATAAAAATTGACTATTTAGTATTTACCAAACCAAATGCCTTGTTGGTAAAGAGTAAATTTCGAATATTGTCTTCGATTTATCTGTGAGGCAAATTTAGCTTTGAAGCTTTTTAACAAATCACCCTTTCACAGCCATGAAGCTGTAGAACTTTCTAATTAATCTAGCAAGATCTTGATCAATTAGAATTGTCAGCAGTCTTCCAAGGTGAGTTGGTGGTATTTTTGCATAAAACCTACCTTTCTGTTTAAGTACAGTTATTGGTCTATGAGAAGAGCTAAGTGTAGGCCTCCCAAAGTTTTATCCTTTAAACCAAGATAGTTTCAGTGACTGCAATAGAATTATAAAAATATTTTTACTTTTGCTCCAGGGATCGGCATATATCAGGAGGATTCACCTGCATAAAGAATTTGTTAAAAGAAAATTCTACCCTAGAAATATTTTTTCGCAGGAACCTTTGTTCACGTGTGAAGTTGTGTGAAGGTCACCAACCTCGCCGCCTTATGAAGATGAAACGTTGAGGCTACAGTGTGACTTGACTCAACTTAGTCTACAGAATTGTACTTCACACACTGCAACATTCTATAGGGTCGAAGACCTCCTTCTCAATAGTGGGTAAGATACCAGAACTCAGGACCTAAATATTGTTTCACAAATCTATAGAGTCACGAAAGCATTTATGAGTACGGGAAGTAGTAATACCGGAGTATTCTTTCACCTACGCTTACATGGTATCGTGAATAGGCCCTGAAACGTGCAACTGCCAGTGCAAGGAGTGTACATTCCTTCCTGTGTTCACTAATGTATAAGAATATTCTCTGAATAGTCCCACATTATTGCCATTTTAGATGTTCTGGGGACAATTCACAAAGGCTTGTAAGAGAACGTAAAACAATGTTAGAGGAGTACTACTTTACGTACCCCAAAACGCCCTATAGCATCCTATATATCCTTTACAAAAGTATTGCCTCACTGGAGTTAATAACTGAAACACTACACAAAATGGAGCAATATTATTCTAAAGTATATTTGAGTCCATAGTACTTATGTCAGGCAATACTTTAGTTATTCGTTATTCTGACATACAACTCCATAAAGTTCTTAATGAGACACTTTCAGGCATGAGTTTGGCTAATTCTGGCTCTTTCGAGTACCTTTGTTGAGCGGTTTGGATCGGGCTGATATTTGGCTGAGTCCATGAGTCCAGGGATGTTTCCTTTGGTACAGGGATGAACAATGTGCTCTTCGTGTCAGGTTGGACCACACCTTGCCTTACAGAAGTCTTCTAATCTGCAGACAACAAATGATCAATGGGGAGCTTGAACCAGTGCCGTTTTGCAAACATGTTAAAGTTATTCCCCTTGTAGAAGGCAAAAATTGTCCATAATGCGCCTAACATTTTTTTGCCACGCAACCTAATGCCTAAAGTCGAGGGCCTTTGTGTTAACAGAACACTGGAGGTAGTGAACTGTTGGAAGGCGGCTGAGGCAACAAAAAGCTGCAAAGTTTACAAGAACTTGCCATCTGTGCCTACAGACGCACCAGCGAAGGTAACATTGAGCCCAGGAGGATTGTATCTGAGCAGGACCTGAAGAGTGAAACAGGGACAGGAAACACACCGCAAAGAGTGACATTGCAATTAGTGGTCTTGGAAGAAGACAGAGAGGTAACTGGATCTCAAGTAGCAGGTTAGAAGTTGTCGGAAGGTGTGAGGGATACCAGCTTCATACCTCAGTGCAGCAGGTTAGAAGTTGTTGCAAGGTGTGAGGGATACCAGCTTCATATCTCAGTGCAGCAGGTTAGAAGTTGTTGCAAGGTGTGAGGGATACCAGCTTCATACCTCAGTGCAGCAGGTTAGAAGTTGTCGGATGGTGTGAGGGATACCAGCTTCATACCTCAGTGCAGCAGGTTAGAAGTTGTTGCAAGGTGTGAGGGATACCAGCTTCATACCTCAGTGCAGCAGGTTAGAAGTTGTCGGAAGGCGTGAGGGATACCAGCTTCATATCTTACTGCAGCAGGTTAGAAGTTGTCGGAAGGAGTGAGGGATATCAGCTTCATACCTCAGTGCAGGCAGGTTAGAAGTTGTCGGAAGGCATGAGGGATACCAACTTCATATCTCAGTGCAGCAGGTTAGAAGTTGACGGAAGTTGTGAGTGATACCAGCTTCAATCCTCAGTGCAGGCAGGTTAGCAGTTGTCGGAAGGCGTGAGTGATACCAGCTTCATATCTCAGTGCAGCCAGGTTAGAAGTTGTCGGAAGGCGTGAGGGATACCAGCTTCATATCTCAGTGCAGCAGGTTAGAAGTTGTCGGAAGGCGTGAAGGATACCAGCTTCATACCTCAGTGCAGCAGGTTAGAAGTTGTCGGTAGGCGTGAGTGATACCAGCTTCATATCTCAGTGCAGCAGGTTAGAAGTTGTCGGAAGGCGTGAGGGATACCAGCTTCATACCTCAGTGCAGTGGGTTGGAAGTTGTTGGAAGGTGTGAGTGATACCAGCTTCATATCTCATTACAGGCAGGTTAGAAGTTGTCGGAAGGCGTGAGGGATACCAGCTTCATATCTCAGTGCAGCAGGTTAGAAGTTGTCGGAAGGCGTGAAGGATACCAGCTTCATACCTCAGTGCAGCAGGTTAGAAGTTGTCGGTAGGCGTGAGTGATACCAGCTTCATATCTCAGTGCAGCAGGTTAGAAGTTGTCGGAAGGCGTGAGGGATACCAGCTTCATACCTCAGTGCAGTGGGTTGGAAGTTGTCGGAAGGCGTGAGGGATACCAGCTTCATACCTCAGTGTAGGCAGGTTAAAAGTT
Source organism: Triturus cristatus (assembly GCF_964204655.1). Classification (NCBI taxonomy): domain Eukaryota; kingdom Metazoa; phylum Chordata; class Amphibia; order Caudata; family Salamandridae; genus Triturus; species Triturus cristatus. The sequence goes on from NC_140588.1 coordinate 1,055,907,147, forward strand.
GTCGGAAGGTGTGAGGGATATCAGCTTCATACCTCAGTGTAGGCAGGTTAAAAGTTGTCGGAAGGTGTGAGGGATATCAGCTTCATACCTCAGTGCAGGCAGGTTAGAAGTTGTCGGAAAGTGTGAGGGATATCAGCTTCATACCTCAGTGCAGCAGGTTAGAAGTTGTCGGAAGGTGTGAGTGATACCAGCTTCATATCTCAGTGCAGGCAGGTTAGAAGTTGTCGGAAGGTGTGAGGGATATCAGCTTCATACCTCAGAGCAGCAGGTTAGAAGTTGCCGGAAAGCGTGAGGGATACCAGCTTCATACCTCACAGCAGCAGGTGCCTGGACCTGCCTCCATCCCCCAGTCCAGAAGGAACCATGAACTGCCTGGCGCACAAGGGTCAGGCAGGGGACAGTGACAATGCAGATGTTAACGGGTGGAGTCCGCACTTCTGAAAATGGTTAGACGCAAGAGTCAAGCCCTCTATAAACGGCCTATGAAGGGGGCTCATAAAAAGATGTGGCCGCTCTTATTAATTAGAGACATTCTTATAGGCTGACATCAAAGAGCGGAGCGTTGGCATTGTTACAATTTGGAGGAAGGAGGGACCCATTACCAGCATGGGAAGAATGCAACAAGCATTGTAAAAGTGTTTGTCGAACCGTCTGGAAGACAGAAGGATGGGCCGGCTGGAAATTGATGACCCATGGGGTTTTCGGAGGGTTCAAGCAACAGTCAAATGGCAAAGTCGGGCGAGCTTGGCATCAATTGGATATGAAAGGGACTTGTAAATCCACATTGTAGAGAAATAGTGCATTGTGTTTAAAGTTGTGAAGTAAACGCCCAGAGGCAAGCAAGGACTTGCGTCCAACCCAGCCAGTGGAAACTGAGAGCGAAAAACTCAGAGGAAAAAACCCACAGACAGTGAGTGGCACTGATCGATAAATAGAAGATAGGCTGATACAAAGATAAAAACGACAATTATATCATTAATTCATTGAAATATCTTAATTCAATCTTTAATAATAAATTTTCCAAAAAAAAGGTGAAATATCCCACCCTTACTTCTAAGTTTATTTATATTTAATAGTTACTAAATGTTGTTACAAGTCATGTATGTAATTAACGTAAATTATATTGCATTTGTAAATAATAGCTAAAATGTTTAGTTTTTAATAGGACACAAATACAGAAGAATCTTGGAGGAATTGTACAAATATCTGTAGGGAATGCTTGTTTATCAAATGATAACAAAGGCATCACTCACCCTGGACCTGTGGTTATTCAATAGAGGATGAGCTCTGGGATGAATGTATGACGTTACAACGCATACATTTACAACGCACATTTTGCATCGCAACATCCATTACATCGCATGATTTTACATCGCATGCCATTACAACGCATTTTTAGAAACTACATTTACAACGCATTCCATTACATCGCATTATACCATTACAACGCATACCATTACAACGCATGCCATTACATTGCATATAAGGTAAGTGTTGGATAGTGTAGGGGTAAAGATTACTATTCCCACTCCAGTGAGTGCAACAGTAGGGTAAGTGTTGGATAGTGTAGGGGTAAAAACTACTATTCCCACTCCAGAGAGTGCAACAGTAGGGTAAGTGTTGGATAGTGTAGGGGTAAAAACTATGCGTTGTAATGGTATGCTTTATAATGGTATGCGTTGTAGTGACATGCGATGTAATGGCTGTGCTGTAATGGCATGTGATGTAAGGGATGTTGCGTTGGAATGACTGCGTTGTAAAGGTAGTGCGATGTAATGACTGCGTTGTAAAGGATGTTTCCCTCTGGGATGGCCTCCGGGATGTCTACACTAACACAGCCACAGGACAGGGAAGACAAAGGAAAGGAAATGTGAAAGGAAACAGACATTCCAGGAAAAAGTGGGTGCCAACTGCTAATTTCTTTTGAAGACTGCTTCACCTGCGTGTCCTATGAGAATTCCTTAGTCCCCTCCAATAATTCAGATTTTGATTCCTTTTATTGGTCTATCTGAAAATAAGACGCCAAGGTGGTACCATGCATTAGCATGGCTCGTTGGATTCATGCACTAGGGTGGCCATCAGATGCTTTATGAAGCAGGGGTGGTTTTCTGTAGGTCCTATGGGAGCAGAGAGGAGACACAAATATATACTCGGCCATGTGACATCAACCTGACTTCTATAGGCTCAATCGTGCTGCGAAGGAAGGACCCAATGAACGCAAGTCTGAGGTTCACCGAACACGCCAGGTGACGTGGTAGGTGTTACCAAGACCCTTAAGCATGCTCATGTCCAAGTCCTCGGGAGCTAGACCATGGCAGTGGTTCACTGACAGAGACTGTAAAATACAATAATGCCTTTCTCTCATGATTTGCATGGCCTTCATTCTATATCTCAATTTGCAACTTGGCACTGTGTGGCCGCCTGTCTGTGCGCGTCACGTGGCCCCTAAAAACGCTATTAATTACTTTTATTCTTCAGAGTGCCAAACCAGTGGCTAAAAATCCGTAGCACTTTTACTTCAAACTCGTGCAAGATTTGGAAGGGACATTTTCTTCAATTTCGTTATGTGTTTTTTAGAAGTTCAACAACGTCACAACGTTGCAAACGTTTCACAATAAAATATCTGGTGAAAAATCTCTTGAAAGGAGATTGCGAGAAAAAAAAATAATCAAGCATTTTGTTTTTACTTTGCAGGAGAAATATTTGCAATAAAATCTCCCAAAAATACTTTTTTGTGGTTCATTTCAACCTCTGGTGAAACGTCTGCAAAGGGGACAAACTTTGCAGCTCCATCAAAATCTAATTTCTCACACCCATCTGGACCCCACCTTTTTCTCTTTCCTCGCTTCAAGAATAACCTTGAAATTTTCAAGACAGCAGCTGATGTGACTGGCAAATTAGTTTTGATAATTTTGGTAAGATTCGGCAAATGACGTCAAAGTTTCTGGCAAATGATAAAACGCTCTCCCTATGGAAACTACATCTTAACTAACACTATCTACTGGCGACCACTAGTATGTAATACACACACACACACACATATATATATATAAATAAAGGCATGCATGTTAATGGTATGCATGGTTCTGTCATATAACCTGTTCCCAGGTAAGGTGCACAAGTACTCCTAGGTCTTATATGGGGCAGGCCTGGGTGTAATTTCAATTACTCCAGTGTAATTTTGGTAATTTTACATAACACAATTTACATGAGATTACAGAGATTACACCACATTGCGTAATTTTGCAGGAATTTTTCGTCATCCCGCTACTGTAAATTATGCGGATTTCGCACACCCCTAATATAATGCTCTGCCACCAATGATCCAGAACTGCCCTGTGACCCTGGAAGAGATTAGTGGTGGGCATAAATTTAGCAGTCTAGTGTTCTGAATGTTCTACGTTTCTTCTCCATCTTCAATCTCCTCCAGCGACCCAGAAGAGGCCGAGTATCATGTCTGTCCGAAGCCTTAGCACTCCCTCCCCTGACTAATGCTGCTCTTGTTTGCACCAAGAATCCACTTTCTGGCATACATTGCTCTTTACAAGTGTAGAAATTAAACCAAATTATGGGCCCCTTTACTCGCCCTGCTACCCTGTGCCCTGCTTACATCGCAGATTCTACTCTCTTCCCATCTCTCATCTTGGTGCCCTCTCCCTGGCCTCCGTTCTGCTGCCCACCATCACCCATGAACTGCCCCTTCTCTTACACTACTATCTCCTTCACCATGACCTGTACCTTCTCTTATGCCACCCTCCCCGTCACCATGCCTTGTAAATTCTCTTACCGAGACCTGCCCCTTCTCTTACACTACTATCTCCTTCACCATGACCTGTCCCTTCTCTTAAACTACTCTCTTCTTCACCATGACCTGTCCCTTCTCTTACACTACTCTCTCCTCCATCATGATCTGCCTCTTCTCTTTTCTCTTACACCACTCTATCCTTCACCATGACATGCCCCTTCTCTTACACTACTCTCTCCTTCACCATGAGCTGCCTCTTCTCTTACACTACTATCTCCTTCACCATGGCCTGTCTCTTCTCTTACACCACTCTATTCTTCACCATGACATGCCCCTTCTCTTACACTACTCTCTCCTTCACCATGAGCTGCCTCTTCTCTTACACTACTATCTCCTTCACCATGGCCTGTCTCTTCTCTTACACTACTCTATCCTTCACCAAGACATGCCCCTTCTCTTACACTACTCTCTCCTTCACCATGAGCTGTCCCTTCTCTTACGTGACCCTTTACATCTCCATGACCTGTCTTTTCTAATGTGTGACATTCTCCATCACTATAACCAGTACCTTCACTTACACCACTATCTCCATCAGCATGACCCGTCCCTTCTCTTACACTACTCTCTCCTTCACCATGACCTGCCCCTTCTCTTACACTACTCTCTCCTTCACCATGACCTGTCCCTTCTCTAACACTACTCTCTCCTTCACCATGACCTGCCCCTTCTCTTACACTACTCTCTCCTTCACCATGACCTGTCCCTTCTCTTACACTACTCTCTCCTTCACCATGACCTGCCCCTTCTCTTACACTACTCTCTCCTTCCCCATGACACGTCCCTTCTCTTGCACTACTCTCTCCTTTACCATGACCTGCCCCTTCTATTACACTACTCTCTTCTTCACCATGACCTGCCCCTTCTATTACACTACTCTCTCCTTCACCATGACCTGCTCCTTCTCTTACACTACTCTCTCCTTCCCTGTGACCTATCATTTCCTTTACGTGAACCTCCACATCTTCATGACTTGTCTCTTCCCTTATGTGACTTTCTAAATCATATATATATTTTTTTTTTAGAGTTTTATATAGCGCGAACTTGACCCTAATCAGGTATCAGAGCGGTTTACATAGCACCAGTTGCATTACATGAGGACACATTTATTTTTGTCAGGCACGGGGAGATTAAGTGATTTGCCCAGAATCACAGGATGTTCAGCGTCATATCCGAGACTCGAACCCAGTTCCCCAGATTTGAGGTCGACCCCCCTATTGATCGGTATGCAGTCATAATATCGAGTTTTAAATATCGATATATCAAAATATCGATGTTTAAATCTCGATATGACAGAATATCGATCTGCAAGAACATCGTCAACAAGAATATCGACATGCAGGTAAGAAATATCGTTTTATTGAATATCAAAGTTAGTAATATTGTTAGTAAAAATATCGTTGTTTATAATATCGAAAACAAATTGTGTGTTCTGTATGTTAGTATATATGTCAAAAGTATAGCTTATTTTTTAATGCATGTTAGAATTTTTTAGAAATAATTTATTTTATGTTAATTAATTTTTGCGTATTTTCGTTCCGTAGCGGGTTGTGGGTTTATAGGGGAATAGAGTGGAAAGTAATTTAATTAAAATATATATATATATTTTTTTTAGAAGTTATTACATTATTTTTTTTAATTAAATATTGTGTTTTAGTTCCGTAGCGGGTTGTGGGTTTATAGGGGACTAGGGTGGGAAGTATTTTAATTGAAATTAATTAAATACTAATTTTTTTTAGGACTATTTTTGTATTTAATCATTTATATTGTTAATTGTGTTAATTAATTTTGTATTAATTAATTATTAATTGGTTATTAATAATTAATATTTAATTGGTAAATATGTTAATTGTGTAATTGTTCTAGGAGTGGATTGTGGGTTGATAGGGGAGTAGGGTGGGAAGTAATTTAATTATAATTAATTAATTAATTTTGTTATTAATGAATATTTATGTAATTAATATTTAATATGGTTAATTGTGTTAAACAATTGTATTAATTAGTTATTAATTGGATATTAGTTATTGATAATTAATTGGTAAATATGCTAATTGTGTAATTGTTTTAGGGGCAGGTTGTGAGTTGATAGGGGAGTAGGGTGGGAAGTAATTTAGTTATAATACATTTTTTATAAATTTGTATATATCATATTTATTTAAAGTTATTTATAGTGTTAATTGCGTGAACTAATTTATTTTTGATGGTTTTTAAATTGCTTGTTAATTGTTATTAGTTAATTAATTAATTGTTAATTAATTATGTTAATTGTGTAATATTTACCAATATTGGTTGGTGTCGTTTATAGGGGAATATCGTGGAACGTAAATAATTTTTGAACATTTAATTATTTGATCATTTATATTAATTATTTTGCAGGAGTGGGAATAATAAATTATACCACTCCGCTATCCAACACTTTCACTACTGTTGCATTTGCTGGAGTGGGAATATTAATTTTTACCCACCCGCTATCCAACACTTTCCCTATTGTTGCACTTACTGGAGTGGGAATAGTAATTTTAACCCCCCTGCTATCCAACACTTTCCCTACTGTTGCATTCACTGGAGTGGGAATAGTAATTTTTAGCCCCCGCTATCCAACGCTTTCCCTACTGGTGCACTCGCTGGAGTGGAAATAGTAATTTTTACCCACCCGCTATCCAACACTTTCCTTACTGTTGCACTTGCTGGAGTAGGAATAGTAATTTTTACCCACCCACTATCCAACACTTTCCCTACTGTTACACTTGTTGGAGTGGGAATATAAATTTTTACCTCCCCGCTATCCAACACTTTCCCTACTGTTGCACTCACTGGAGTGGGAATAGTAATTTTAACCCCTCTGCTATTCAACACTTTCCCTACTGTTATACTCCATAGAGTGGGAATAGTATATTATTCCCCTCCGCTATCCAACACTTTCTCTACTGTTGCAATTGCTGGAGTGGGAATAGTAAATTATTCCCCTTCGCTATCCATCAATTTCCCTACTGTTGCACTCTATGGAGTGGAAATAGTAATTTTATCCCCTACGCTATCCAACATTTTATTTACTGTTATAATTAATGTATTGTAAAATATGTTTTTACAAATAATTATTAATTTAAATATTTTTATTTATTGTAAACATATTTTGAGTTTATATTTATTTGACAGGTTTATGTATGTATATATATATATATATGTATATATATATATGTATTTATAATTTTTATTATGTTTCTAACATGTTATAATAAAATAAAATAATTATTAATTAATATTATTAAGTTAATATATATATATAATTTTTTTAATATGGATGTTTAATTGTTTTTTAATATCACATTTAATATTTATCATTTTTAGATGATTCTAACTATGTTTTTATTAATTATATTTAGTATTTCGTTAATTTTATATTATTTTAAGACATTTTAAAAAAACAATATTTTATACAACGATATTTTAAACAACGATATTTTGGTTTCGATATTTTTGTACTTACCTTATTAAAGATAGGATGTCGATATTCTGTCCATCGATATTCTTGACACAATATTCTGGTAGGTCGATATTGTCGTCGATATTATGTCAGGGATCCCTATTGATCATTGTAACCAGTACCTTCATTAATGCAGCTATCTCCATCGGCATGACCTGTCTCTTCCCTGATGTGACTTTCTACATCATTGTAACCAGTTCCTTCATTTACGCAGCTATCTCAATCGGCATGACCCGTCTTTTCACTGATGTGACTCTCGCCATAAGCAGCACTTGTCCCTTCTCTTGCACAAGTCTCTGCATCACCATGCCAGCCATCCTCCTCACCAATGATAACCATCCCCGTCCACTATACTCACCAAGCCTCTAATTCCTCCCGTTACCACGTTCCCGCTTACCATTCGTTCAGTCTTCACCTCTTTACTGCTCTGTTCACAATCATCGTTCTGTGGCCAATGATGTGCAGGGTAGCCCGTAGTATAGGTGAAACAGGATCAAGATTTATTCATAAGGCAGGCGTTTCAGGTTCCAGGAGACGTCGGTATGAAAGAAGCCCCACCGGGAGCAGCATCCTTGCTGGTCAGCCCACTCCTTCAACTGACTCTCTCAAACCCTGCACACACCAGCATTCTAATTACATCACAGCCACCCTGGCTGAGCAGCAGGGGACATAATAGTAAGGGGCCGATTCCGATCTTGGTCGGAAAGCACTCCGACCGACCCGGATCCGGGGTCGTTCCTGACCGATCCGGACTCCTGCAGTCCGACTGAGCGAGTATGATGCGGCCGTATGCTGTCGGACTCGGTTCGGTCGGTCTCCCATAGAAGTCAATGGGAGCCGGTCGTACGACGTGTACATGGACACCCTTTAAATGAATGGGTACGTCTCGCACAAGTGCGCCCCCTACAGTGGGTACGCGTCGGTGCCATCCGCACCATACATGCCTGTGTTGGGGAGACCCATGGGTCTCCCCCTGTGTCCGAGTCGCAAGGCTGCATGTGACAGGTGGTCCGACGCGGACCCCCGATGTCCAACTCCGGGAGCAATTGCGAGCCGGACGCTCCGACTCGATCCAGCTGTCCGAATCGAGCATCATACTAGCTCGGTCGTGAAACGTCTCCACATTGTGCGCCACGGTTTGCTTGTGACCGAGTTGTATGGAGCGTTTCGGACCCGGAAACGATTCGGACGGAGATTTCGCGCTTGTTCGCATCCTACTTCGACGTCCGGACCCGTGTACGACTCAGACGGAAAATCAGCCTCCGAATCGGATCCAGTAAGGCCGAACCTGATTCGGTGCCCTTCCGACTGAGATCGGAATCTGCCCCTTTGAGGAGAATGCATAGTAAAGACGAAGATACCACAGGTTCCTTGTGCCTGCCCTGCTCCCAGTCATGGTGCCCCGGCCCTCCTCATAGCCGGCACCATTTCCACTAAGAGAGTCGACGCCGAAGGTGCACTCGCTCATCCATGAATGCCTGATTAAGACAAGATCAGCCCACAGCATCAGCATCAGTATGCCATGGTGGCATAGAGCAGAAACCACAGGAACTCTGGTACAGCAGCTATTCTCCAGGGGATGGCGGAGTTGGAGTAGTGCCTCTATGCGTAGCTCCACTGATTTTTAAAAAAAACTGAGTGGAGCTACATGCAGCACCGCTCCCCCCCCCTCACAAATGCTATAAAAGGATTTTTTTTAAAGCACTTACCTGTGTTTCTGCCGTCTCCCCTGCCTGGCCGCGTTCTCCTCCCTGCTCCTCGCCGCCTTGTGTCCTCCTGACTCCATCTCCATTGAAAAAAACAGTACGTTGGACTCGCAAGACGTCCAACGTGGGCAAATCTCCGCAAACTCCGCTGGGGGAGCGGAGTTACCCGCCCAGGGTTACTATCCTTATGCCTGTGCTGGATTCCGGACTGGCTCCAGTGAATCGCCCTGTCCGGACAGGACCCGTGCAGAGCGGTGCAGCAAACACTTATGCCTGGTAGTGGGCTGCATGCAGTTGTTTGAAGTGGGCATGCAACCCACTGAGTTATTTTACAAGGATTACTGAAAAATCTTTGCAACAACCACAATCAACGACTGAGCTACTATGCTTACAAATATTACAAATAATGCTCCACAGCAGGTACATTAACCCTCTAAATTGTTTTTTTGTGATTGGAACCTATCACCACAGATTATACACACAGATTACTCCAGTAAGTGCAGTAACACCTGAGCTACGTTACCAGTATCATACCCACAAACCTGAATCTTTCTAGTAGGTTCTCTGACCCTCTAACCCATCTAAAAAGTCAATCAATCTGTGATCATTTTAGAAAGCCAGAACAGATACGCCATCACCTTTTGATTTGTAATTTATTTGCAAAAAGAATGTTTGTTTTCCACCTGGGCTTCCCTTGGCCCTCATAATGAACCCCTAAGGTGGTGATCTATGACCTGAAGTAAGAATTGCAGTGACTTTTTGTGAAAGGAATAGTATTTTTAGAACCAATCCAAATCGCAATCCTACTTGTCTCATCAATATTCAAGAAGTCGTTTGTAAAGGGTGCCTCATTACACGTGGATGCCATCACAGGGATGGTGGCCTGCTGGGGTCATCAGACCACAATGTTGTGTCCACATTTTAATAAAGAAAACTTTTTTTCAATGCAGCCCATTTTCCTTAAAGGAAATGGGACTACATTTAAAAGTAAACATTTATTATGGGTTTCATTTCATTCACAAAGGGAAAGGGGTCCAAAGGGTACCACCGCTAATTCTCAAATAAACTTACAAAAATTAATAAACTTTTATTTTTAAATTCAGTCATCCATCGTCCCTGTTGTTCTTGCTAGGATCGATAAACAGAAGAATATACTAGCGATGGGTGGGTGGGTGGGTGGGTGGATGGGTGGATGGATGGATGGATGGATAGATGGATGGATGGATGGATAGATGGGCGGACAGACGGGTAGGTGGATGACTGGATGGATGGACGGGGCGGATAGACGAATGGACGGACTGACAAACATGTGGGTAAGTGGATGTATCGATGGATGGATGGATGGATGGATGGATGGATGGATGGATGGATGGATGGATGGATGGATGGATGGATGGATGGATGGACGGACAGACGGATGGATGGACAGACGGATGGATGGACAGACGGATGGACGGACCAGCATACGGGTAGGTGGGTGGGTGGGTGGGTGAATGGATGGATGGATGGATGGATGGATGGATGGATGGATGGATGGATGGATGGATGGATGGATGGACGGACAGACGGATGGACGGACAAGCATACGGGTAGGTGGGTGGATGGATGGATGGGTGGATGGATACAGAGATCACCACATGCAGGTAGGTATATAGGTAAGAGGCAGACAGGCAAATAAACTGCCATGCAGAGAGACAGACAGCAATCCCATCCCTGGAGGGGGGACCAAAGAGGTCCTGCAGGGACGTGTCTGGTCATGGGAACGCACAACTCAACGCTGAGTTGGGTGAGGGGCGCGCATCGCGGGGTGACACGGGAGGGGGCTGAGACCTGTCCTGAACAGACCGCTCCTTTGAAAAGGATGAAAAGACACAGAGCTAATAAAGGGCACACACAGTAATTGAGAGAAATGGGAAAGTGGCAGAGCCCCGGGTCTGGCAGAGATCCCATAACGAGAACCGTATGTCTTCGACCCCCAGCATGTGACCCCAGGGTCCCTGCGGGCCGAGGTTGCGAGCACACCGAGTCCCAGGGATGAAAGAGCCTGTATCCCGGCCTTCCTCCCTGCCCCTGGACAGCTCTGGCGAACGCAAACAGGTGTGGGCTAAACGAATGACAAATGACGAGGCCGAGGCTGGCCTGCAGCACAGAGGCGTTTCTATCAGCGGCAGGCTGGTGGCGGAGGGAGGGGTGCTGCGGGGACCGTGGCACCGCACGGAGGGGTGTCAGAGACGGGTCTCAGACATACGGGTGAAATCAGGCACAGGGAAATGCAATGATCTGAGGAGAATGTGGCCTAACAACCAGAGCTGCCGACTTTAGAACTGGGGAACTGGTTTCGAGTCTCGGCGTCCCCTCAACATCCTGTGATTCTGGGCAAATCACTTAATCTCCCAGAGCCTACAAACAGGAATGTTCCGTTGTATAATGTAATTGGTGCTCATGCAAAGCGCTCTAACACCTTTTGGTCGAGTTAGCGCTAAAAATCTGCAAAAAATAAAAAAAGATTACACCGTTGTTAGGACCTGGGAATGCTGGTGTGAGAGCAGCCATTTACTGTTCCAGCCAGGAAGGAAGCCATCGGAGGGCCACAGCTGCAGATAACAGCCCCCGAAACACATCTGTCCACCAGAGCCACGGCGCGAGGGTGGGTTTCACTGGCACGCTTTAGGCAGCAGTGCACCAACTGCGATGTTTAGCCCGGTGCATGCAATAGAAAGAAAAACTAAGGGGCATATTATCAACAATTTGCAATATTTATTGCAAAGCGCGCTTAGCGCTGTTTTTTTTATCGCTGGCTATCGCTGGATTTAATCGCCGAGATAGCGCATTATTATCAACGCTTATCTCAGAGGCGATGCAAAATCCAGCGATAGCGGCGAGAACCAGTAATCGCGTGAGAAAACAAGCGCTATTTCCACTGCGCTATTGCAAAGCTTGCTAATAGGCAAGTGTGGACCCATCCTGACAATCCACCTCCCATTGACAAGTTGGGTAAGTCAGGTTTTAAACAGGCGTAAGTAACCAGCGATAATCTCGGTTAGCGTGACTTTTGTTATCGCTACGCGGGTCCGGGGCCAGATTGATAATAGAGGGAAGTTATGTTATCGACAATATTCATGTCATTTTAAGGAGGAACGCCCACTTGCCATGTCATTAGCGATAAATATCGCTAACATGCAAAGTGGAGAAAAGACGGCTGCTACCTCAAGGAAACGCGCGTTAGTGTGTCCTTGATAATAGAGCGATATATAAATCAACGCTTTTCGGCCGAAAACGGCCACTAAAGCGGCGTAATTGGGCTTGATAATATGCCCCTAAAAGTCCTGACATGTCCCTGCGTGGTTAGTGCTGGAGGCTGACAAACGAGGTCTACTCAGGATTGCCCTCATGACAGGGGTATCTTGTTAGCTATGGCCAGGGCACAAGTATTAAAAAAAAAGTGGGGGGAATAACCTAATTAGGCAGTATGCAAGTGACATCACGGTGCGTGACATCATGGTGCGTGGCATCACTGCGCCCGACATCACAGTGCATGACATCATGGCGCATGACATCACACATGGTATCGCAGGAATTTAAATCATAGAAAGGGGTATCACAAGCCATGACTTTACAGGAAGCGGCATCACAAGAAGTGACATCAGATCTAAAGTCCTCACACAGGTCTATCGTGTGTACGTTTGAGCGCACTGCGAGGATAATAGCACAGTGAGCTATGGAAGATGATATGTGACTTCTACACCATACTATCCCCCAGTTTTATGTAACATACAGTATATTAATTTACAAACTTATATAATTAATTGTACATGTAATATGCACGTGTTGATGTAAAGCGCTCTGACACCCTGCATTGGGATAAGTAGGGCTATACAAGAAAAAACAGCGGTACTTAAATTATTTCAACGCCTCCTCAGGTGTAGTAAGATCTATATAAATGCAATTTGCTTTGTGTAAATACTGGGAAAGACCAACACATCTGACATTCTTAAAGTACATGCATGTCTCCTAAACAGGGACTGAACAAAGTGAAAAGCTGCTTCTCTGAAATATGTGTGAAGTGCTAACAAGGTGTGAGCCTTTGTTTCCCCTCCGCTTCATTTGCATCATGTGTGAGGCTCCTGAGAGCTCCCAGCCAAGAGACTCCGAACAAAAGTAGGCCTGATGACCCCTCAGATGCGGCCTTTGTTATGGGCCCAGCAGGGATCTTAAATAAAAAAGCCCTGTCCTCGCCTGCACATTTTTGGTTGTTGCAAATGGAAAGCAGACAACGTGCAGGCGCTGCTGAAAGTGTCCCGGTGTTTGGAAACGACACCAGGACGAGTTCAGGACATTATTCAGTGGGGCCCAAATTCTTGGCAGGGTGGACGGCGTTCACCCTGTGAAAATAGTGGGTGGACGCCATTAACCCGCGTGTACCCCAATTCGCTCCCTGCCCACGGCGGAAGAAGTAGCTTAATGGGCCGATAACATCTATACTAATAACAGGCTAATGTGTACCGGTGGTCTACCACAAAATGAAGCCCCCCGCAGATTGTGATGAGGGGTCCCTGAGTCTCCCATATCTCCCAGATACACACTGGACTTTGGCTAAATGGAAGCCCCTTTGTATGTTATGGTGCCTTGTCCTATCAGCCACCATCGATGCGATGGCAGGCAGGCGGGCCAGCATAAAGACAACTACAATTGTCGAGCCTAGAATTAATCAGCACTTCTTCCACTAACGCCTTGTGCTTCGGGGAGGGAGAAGGGAGAGTAGGGTTTAACCCTACAACTGATAGAAACATCTTCCCACCACCTTCCTCTCTGTACTCCTGGGGGTACCCCAGTCTCAAATGTAAAACCTCCATTCTTCACTGTTGATGCAAAAGTAGGTGTATGATTCAATAGATCAGAAATGTAGGGGTTCACCTAGCCTTCTGCTACTAGGAATGAGGGGGTGCAGCTGCTCTCCCTGAATAACCTAGCAAGAGTTCAAAAGGAGAATGATCAATAAAGAGGCCTTTCGATTTGCTTCTGTCCTGTTGCATTTGCTGTGCACTCAAAGACAGAGGCCAAAAGTCAGGCAATGTCTTGTGACAAGTTGCTGCTTCTTCTGGGTTTTTTAAACATGGAGATTGGTGTTTATTTCCCCTTCACTAACTACAAAGTAGTGAATGTCACAACTTCGTGACAAGCCTCCGGGGTACAGAGAGTGTGAAGAAGACTGCTGAATGCAAAATGTTTTCTAACACTCAAGACAATGGAAACACCCTTTGAACTGAGGGGGAATTTCAAAATATCAGAAGTAACTTCAGGGGTGGATCCTTCGTTATGGGGGAGGAGCAGTGTCCCCCTGCTGAAAGTCAAGAGAGGCAAACAAGAAACATAAAATGATAATAAAACAATTTTGTTATCATTTTATTTTTCATTCTGCAGGCTGCCAGCCGAGCCAAGGGAGGGGCGGGGTCAATCATACTGACGCTGCAGCACCAGGGAGTAGTGTGGGCACTGTTAAGTGCGCATGGCGGTTTAGCCGGCCATCTGGGGTCTGCCACCGTCATGCGCACTTAGGGGCCTATTAGGATGGCGGGTGGACTTTTGTTCGCCCGCCACCCTAGAGGTGATGGGACCGGCCGCCAGTGGTGCGGCGGTCCTGCACCGGCAATTAGGATGCCACGGTGGCAGTGGCATCCGCTATTCTCATCATTGTGGCGGGAGGTGCTCACAGCACAATGCTGGGAATGCACGCTGTACCCCCCGTGTGCACCCCTCACCCCCAATACCCTGGGGGCCCGCAACGGGCCCCAAAAAGCAAACTCCGCCTGGCTTTCCATGGCGGGGTCTCCGTCATGGAAAGCCCTGCACCGCTAATATGGATGGTGGTGTCAAGCAGACACCGCCACCATATGCAGCCCCTTTTCTGCCCGGTCGACTGGTTGACTGGCGGAAAACCGGTGGACGGTCTTTCCGTCCGCCGACGTCCCCCCGCCATACTAATATGGCGGGGAAAATGGGTGGCAGGCAGGGTATGATGTAGGGCGGATCGCTACTGCCATGCGGGCGGTGACGATCCGCCCTACATCATAATAGACCCCCTAGCCTTTCTCCAAACCGAGCTGTGTTGTACGGCCAGTGGAGAAAAGCCACAGGCTCCCAGTCCCTGTCTGAGCGCCGAACCAGGGCGCTCAGACCAATCCCAGCGCTGCTCTCATGCTGGGAACAGTATTCCCAGAATGAGAGCAGCGCTGGGTCGGCATCTGGGAGCCCGCGCAGCGTGCAGCACGTCCCGACGTCTGGGAGGTGAGGAGCGGGAGCAAGGCGGCGGGCGGCGGAGCAGCAGATAAGTGAATTTTATATATGTTTAATTGCCTTCTGTGATGTTTTTGGTTCACAGAAGGCAATTTTGGTACCACTTCGCAATGAGAATGGCCTCTACTGGTAGCAGGTAAAGAGCAAATGAGGCAAAGAGATATTTTTTTAATTTGAAGTGTGATGGAAAGAAAGATTTTATTCAATCAAAACAAACCAAGACACTTTACTTGTGTGATAAATAGACGCTGAAAGCAAATTTACAAACTGTCATTGTCGAGCAGTAGAACTGCAAGTCTGATGTAAATGGAATGAGCATTTCCAGATGACAATACAGTAGAAACTGTGATCTCTGTAAATGGAACCACCACGCCCGCCATCACTAAAGGCGATCTTCATCCATTTGGGACAATGTTCTTCAAAATGCACCACTGGACACATGCTGCAACCCCACCGTTCTCATGCTGAATGGACGCGGCTCGTTTGCTCCATGTGTCCTTTATGTAGGGAGTTGACTTTTCTCAAACCCTGTTATGTCATTGACGTAACATTGATGGCAGCCGCCCATCACCAATGCTTCCACCCCCAAAAAGGATAAACTCTGTTTTAGTGCTGTTCACTTCAAGCTGATCCTGAACCCCCCATATCCACCCCCCTCACCTCTCCCCATTCTTGGATTTTTGAAGGCCCCGCAGATGATGGAGAGCTTGGCTTAGCCTGGGGCGTCTTTGAGTATCGCCTACATAGGACTGAACTCTAAAGCCAGAGTCCTTGAAAAAGCGACTCATGGGCACTTTACAGATGTTAAGCAAGGCAGGAGATAAGGAGGAGGGAGCCCTGTGGGTACCACACTCGATTGAAACTTGGATTGACAGAAAACAACATGCCCACACTCCATGACCAATGATGGAAAAGGACCGAAGCCAGCTATTTATCAGCAGCTCGGCTTGCGCGACGTCTGTGATCCTATTGACTAACTTTATCAAAAGTTGCTGAGGGGTCCTTCACGACCAAGAGGCAGCCCTCTCCTTCATCTGCCCATCCCACTGTGCCATCGAAGACTCCTGCCATTGCAACCTTTGGCCTTGCAACGGGCAAAATCCAGATTGGAAACTTGAAAGGCATTTGGCACCGTCTAGGTTTCTTGTTATTATTTGACTAAAATATTCTCTATTATTTTGCCCATTACATGTAGATTTGTAATGAGCTGGAAATGTACAGGTGAAGTACAGCCAAGGAGATATTAACACAATCTTTGAGCTCAGCTGGTATGAGGCCTTCCTGGCTACTACTGAGTGGAGATATACATATTGGTGTAGACTTACATATCTCCATCCCCTTTCATGAGGGGGTGGAGCCTCGTACAACAGAATTTACAAGTGTAAATTACTACTACGAACTTCTCGCTGTGCATACTACAAAAGAAAATAATTTAAATATATGAATTTTATTTAAAAATATTATTTTTATACAGTCGTTTTAAAAAGATCTTTGCTAAAAAAATTATTTTTATTTCATACTTTGTTAAAAATTATATATTTAAATTATATAAAAACTTTTTAAATTTTTTTAAATGTAAAAGTTTATTTTATTTATTTCCCATCATGCCAAAAAAAAAAAAAGAACCTATGATTATATATGATATATTTTCTTTTTCAACACTTAAAATATATTTGTGGTTTTAAATAGCAAACTCGTTTAAGTAATCTAAGATTAATTCCTAGGAGGCAATATTTTAATTTCCCGCCTTCATTGTTTTCTATGGAAGTGTGCTGCAAAACTAGTGCTTGGTCGTGCTTGCTGCGTAACTTACTCCAAGGCTGCGACTGCGTATACGTGAGCCTGTTTTACACCTTTGTAACGGTAGAAGTGCATTTTATGAATTGCAAATGTCTTACTCTTTGTGGGTGTGTGTTTTTTATTAGCTAAGTCTCTGCCAAGCCCCTCCTTAAATTTCCCTAAACCCCTCCCAGTTTGAAGTAATTATTCCCCATTTTCCCAGCATTCCCTCTAGTCCCTCCACCATTCACTTCTGAAACGTACACCTACAGAAGCAGAGATCTCATCAGAGGAACAACATCAGGCAGCGGTCTCCAGCTGCAGGCCTGTCAGTTGAATGCCTCAACTTTTTGGTGCACAAAAGTTGATTAATGTTGCAATCTGCTCTATTTTTCCCCACATGGTGCAACATAATAGTGAAATAGTAAATCTAGGCATCGGCGTCTTCAGTCTGTACAAAGTCAGTTCATATTAAGCTTCTTTCCATTTCCCTTATGCTAAATCAGTACTTTTTACCCACAATTCCCTCGGGAGACTCAATGAAACTAGGGTATCTGTAGTACCCAAAGCAATGATAGCGCCTTGAATCCTGGGCCTGTGGGGAGCATGAGCACAGGCTGCTGCTTCCCGTGATCACAGGGTCTGGACAGGAAGCCTCATTTGTCATATGTCAGTTCCTTGCAGAGGTCACACAACAGGAGACCGTGGTGCCGATCACGATCCGGCAAAAACCGGGTACGAACCGTTGGACGGAGCATATTCTCCGTCCGACGCGTACCCGGTCGTCAAAATATACAAACATGGAATTACGATTCGCACGGGTACACCATTACCGTACGAATCGTAAAAAAGACCGACCGAACAAAAAACACCTACCAATGCGATCCGGGAAAGCGCCGACCTGACGTCGGGACGCACGCAGCCAGCCATTCACGACCCAGGAATCACGATTCGCACCGACGTCACCCCGCACGGTGAATATTTTGCGGCAGCCAAAAACTGCCGGGAAATCAGGACGACGCGAACAAGGACCACCAGTACGCGACGGACAGACGGCGACGCGAACAAGGAGGACCAGTACGTGACGGACACACAGGACGACGCCACCAAGGAGGACCCGTACGCGACAGGACGACGCGATCAAGGAGGACCCGTACGCGACAGGACGACGCGAGCAAGGAGTACCAGTACGCGACGGACAGACATGGACCCGAACCTACGAGTCATCCCTGCCCTCATAGCAGTACACCTCCTCTACAGGTTACGACGCAGACGCCGCAGAAGGTCAGAATAACTAAGGGAGGGGGGAAAGTGGGGTGGGGTGGGGGTGGCACGACCAGGGCAGGCCACAAAACAACCACATGAGTGACACACTACACATGGCCTGGACATACCTGACTCCCATGCCCTGGTCACCACGAGGGGGTGGGGGCGTGTCCTGATAAGCCAGCGACCGCCACAACGGAAGTCCGTCACCACGCGAACCGGCAACACAACCAGACAGGTACGTCCCGTACCCACGCCTGAAGAGCGTGGGTACGAGTCGGACCACGCCCACACACGTCACCCCAACAATGGCGGGACGGATCGCACCCACGTGGCAAAGGCCTGGGTACGGGCCGCACAAACATCACATAGCATGGGGACGGATATGTACGGACCCTACCCCCACCCCGTATGCAAGGAGCGTACCCCCCAGCCCAACAGTGCAAGTACGACCCGTACCCCCACCCGCGGACGTACGGAGCGTACCCCCAGCCCAACAGTGTAAGTACGACCCGTACCCCCACCCGCGGACGCACGGAGCGTACCCCCAGCCCAACAGTGTAAGTACGACCCGTACCCCCACCCGCGGACGCACGGAGCGTACCCCCAGCCCAACAGTGTAAGTACGACCCGTACCCCCACCCGCGGACGCACGGAGCGTACCCCCAGCCCAACAGTGTAAGTACGACCCGTACCCCCACCCGCGGACGTACGGAGCGTACCCCCAGCCCAACAGTGTAAGTACGACCCGTACCCCCACCCGCGGACGTACGGAGCGTACCCCCAGCCCAACAGTGTAAGTACGACCCGTACCCCCACCCGCGGACGCACGGAGCGTACCCCCAGCCCAACAGTGTAAGTACGACCCGTACCCCCACCCGCGGACGTACGGAGCGTACCCCCAGCCCAACAGTGTAAGTACGACCCGTACCCCCACCCGCGGACGCACGGAGCGTACCCCCAGCCCAACAGTGTAAGTACGACCCGTACCCCCACCCGCGGACGTACGGAGCGTACCCCCAGCCCAACAGTGTAAGTACGACTCGTACCCCCACCCGCGGACGCACGGAGCGTACCCCCAGCCCAACAGTGTAAGTACGACCCGTACCCCCACCCGCGGACGCACGGAGCGTACCCCCAGCCCAACAGTGTAAGTACGACCCGTACCCCCACCCGCGGACGCACGGAGCGTACCCCCAGCCCAACAGTGTAAGTACGACCCGTACCCCCACCCGCGGACGTACGGAGCGTACCCCCAGCCCAACAGTGTAAGTACGACCCGTACCCCCACCCGCGGACGCACGGAGCGTACCCCCAGCCCAACAGTGTAAGTACGACCCGTACCCCCACCCGCGGACGTACGGAGCGTACCCCCAGCCCAACAGTGTAAGTACGACCCGTACCCCCACCCGCGGACGCACGGAGCATACCCCCAGCCCAACAGTGTAAGTACGACCCGTACCCCCACCCGCGGACGCACGGAGCGTACCCCCAGCCCAACAGTGTAAGTACGACCCGTACCCCCACCCGCGGACGTACGGAGCGTACCCCCAGCCCAACAGTGTAAGTACGACCCGTACCCCCACCCGCGGACGTACGGAGCGTACCCCCACCACACCAGTGTCAGTAGACTCGTACCCTCACCTCTAATGCAGTGTGCGTAACCCCACCGTGTATGTGCCAAGCGCACATATCCAGAAATCGGAGGTGTGTGTGCAGACTCCACCCAGCAGTGCCCTGAGACAGGAGGGGTGGGTGCCCATCACTCCCAGCAGTGCCCAGAGACAGGAGGGGTGGGTGCCCATCACTCCCAGCAGTGCCCAGAGACAGGAGGGGTGTGTGCAGAGTCCTCCCAGCAGTGCCCTGAGACAGGAGGGGTGGGTGTGGAGTCCTCCCAGCAGTGCCCTGAGACAGGAGGGGTGGGTGCAGAGTCCTCCCAGCAGTGCCCTGAGACAGGAGGGGTGGGTGCAGAGACCTCCCAGCAGTGCCCTGAGACAGGAGGGGTGGGTGCAGAGTCCTCCCAGCAGTGCCCAGAGACAGGAGGGGTGGGTGCAGAGTCCTCCCAGCAGTGCCCTGACACAGGAGGGGTGGGTGCCTAACACTCCCAGCAGTGCCCTGAGACAGGAGGGGTGTGTGCCTAACACTCCCAGCAGTGCCCTGAGACAGGAGGGGTGGGTGCAGAGTCCTCCCAGCAGTGCCCTGAGACAGGAGGGGTGTGTGCAGAGTCCTCCCAGCAGTGCCCTGAGACAGGAGGGGTGTGTGCAGAGTCCTCCCAGCAGTGGCCAGACACAGGAGGGGTGTGTGCAGAGTCCTCCCAGCAGTGTCCACACCCAGGAGGGGTGTAACACATGTGTGTGATGCCACAATTACCCACATCCATACTGCCTACAAGGGAACATGTCCCCATGAACTCATGTCAACTGACTCCACACACAAGTACAGTGATCACCAAGGATGCCACGATTGTTGCAGGTGGAGACATGGCCATGCATGCATGGCCAAAGTAGAAGGGCTCCGTCACACACACAGCTCATGTAGACACAGCTCTGCGCTAAACATTGGGAACACCCTGCAGGGAAGAAACTGGGTACACAGAGGAAGGAATACACCCTGGGACAATTGAACCATGCAGTAACTGCTGACATGACCTAAGGAAGTTAGCCAACACCTTGTGATGGCACACAGATCCTAGGGTGGCCCCAAAGAGCAGAACACTACTACAAATCCCACACACCCAAAGCCTTAAACACCACCCAAAACAATGTAGCAGCCCCACCAACACCAATACCACCATAGCAGGAGTGTGATAATGAAAAAAAAAATTAAGCTTTAATCAGCATGAGCACAATGTCCGTGGATCAACGGCAGTTCAAAGTCAACAAAGGCCATAGGGCAGTCAATTATTCCCAGCTGCATGGGGGACACAGTGGGATGTGTGTCCCCTACCTTGCCTGCACAGTCAAATGCCATCGTCTTCCATACTGGTGAGGGCATCAGGGGGGGGGGAAGCAACAGGCACCGCAGGGACATCAGGGCAAAGGGGCGGCGTTGTGGGTGCAGGGATGGAGGACTCAACCACAGGGGGTGTGTCATGGCCAAAGGCGGAGGCCAGGATGGCACTACACACCTTAGCAAGGTCCTCCAGGGAGTCCCCTGCACCCGAAGTGACCTCAGGCCCCAAGGAGGGGGGGGGTTCAGAGGGATGGGTTGCAGCGCCACCGGGGGAGGGTGGAGACAGGGGGGGAGACTCAACCACCCTGACCGAGGACTTCCTTGACCGCTTGCGTGGTGGCGTAACTGTGGGGCTCAGGGACAGAGCGGCCATGAAGGAGTCCTTGGGGGAGATGTGGCCAGGAGAGCTGAGGGGAGGGGATTTGGAGGGAGTGGATTGTGTGGAATGCGGACTCCCACTCTGGCTGCGTGTCACACGTTTGCCCCCCGACCCAGTGGGTGTGCCTATCTCACCCTGTGTGTGCGTGTCAGGAGGAGTGCGGTGGACCTTCCCTGCTGGTGTGGTGCCTGTGTCTGTTGTGGTGGGTGCATGCCGACGTCTGGGTGTACGTGGGACAGGCATGGAAGTGGGAAGTGTGGATGGGGCAGGGGTAGGTGGGGGGAGGTCGCGCTGCAGGAGACCCACTGCTGCAGTCAGTGTGGAGTCTAGGGACCTCAGCAAGTTGCGTTGGTCAGCCTGCAAAGAATGAATGCCCTCCAAGAATGCCTCGATGTTGCTGAGGGTTTTCCCGTGGGAATGGAGGACATTCAGGATCGCAGCCTGACCAACCTGCATTTGCCGCTGGATGTCCATAGACTCAGCATTGGCGGCAGCAGTGGAGACAGGGGCAGGGGGTGCGGTGCCTGGCAGGAAGGAGACATGCGGTGACCGGGCACGCTGGGAAGGGACACGAGCAAGTGGGAGGCGGTTGGTGGGAACTGAGGGGGCGGTGGCAGGTGTTGTTCCACTGTCAGCTGCTAGTGCAGCCTCCGCCAACCCTGAGACATCCTCCTCGGACCTGTCAGCTTCGTAGTCTGATGTGCCAGTCGACAGGTCCTCGGCCACACTATCCTCCGCCTCTGTCCCACTCGATGTGCCAGCCCCGATGTCACGGCTGCCACTGGTGCTCGGTCCCTCCGCCTGGTCCGTGTCCATGTCTCCCTCTGTGTCCCCCGACGATGCTGTGGGCAGGGTGGAGAGACAGAAATTAATCAGACACCTGTACACATCTGTCACATGAGTCCAATCTACATAGTCAACATTGCATAGCCTGAAGAGGCAGATCCCTAACATCTGCAAAACAAGGTACCGATGTAGGGCATGATACACACTTGTTTGAGCCACCATGCCACTGAAATACCATGGAGAGCATGAGACAATAGCTGATGACAGGAAACGGAGTCTGACATAGCACCCAGGCCCTGGGGACAATCCTGCACTGCCTCTGCACCACACAGCGTTTGTGAAAATACCTATGACCAGGGACAATATCCATGAACCTGAGACACATGCTGCATAGGTAATGCTGCTAACATGCCCAACATAACTCGGTCACTGCACCTTGCGTGTGTGTCCAGTAACATCACACACTGTCCAGACCCAGCAATTAGGAATCAGGATTTGACACATAGGCATTGCCCGCCCCAAGTAACCCCCACACGATGCTAATTGCTGAGACACAGGTGGCACCAACATCTCATAGTCTGGGTGATAAACACAGTGGCAGGCAAAAGGCAAGATTGGACGCAAATTAGCAAAGGTGCGCCTGTACAAATAATGAGGTACCAGTGCCCATCCTCAGATGAGTATAACAAGACACACAGGCACTGGCAACTGTGAGTATGAAGAGGGACAATCAGGTCAGGCTGCACAGTGGACACCTGTACATAATAGCACGTCTATATACATGGTGACAGGGGACAATGGCACAGAGCACAACCTACGCTGTAGACAGTGAGAGTGTCCACGTTGATGATGACACAAACAACACTGAGGATAAGGTGCCCCAGGGGACAGTATTGGGCACGCAACTACATGCTACTGAATGGCTGAATGGGAATGACTGCTACACACGTCACCATCCCTGCACTATGCGTAGCGCACACTCATGCACATCATGTCACAGGCCACTACATAGGACATGCGCGCTGTAAGGCATGACACATGAGAGACCAACTCCCATGTCTGGAGCCAGCATCAGTGCCAACTGACATGGAACCCACATGCAGTGAACTTGACAGTTCACAGGCAAGGTCCCACAACCTGTTACCCACCACTACCACCCATGATGCTACAGTCATTGTTCTCGTGGACAAAGCGCCAGCCTACATTACCTTGTGAAGGAGTGACTACACACAGACCAGGGAACACATTGCAAGGAGGGGAAGGGTGGCAGGGGCGCAGCGCCACACTTGGGCAAACTGGATGGGCACAGCACCTTTAAACCCTGCCAGTGAATTAATGCCACTGTGCCCTTACAAATGCCGGTGACACACAACAAACGCACATGTACCTACCCCCTTCCGCCTGCTGCATCGCCTGTAAGCGCCTCTCCAGGTCTGGAAAGACCACCGGCAGCACACGCCTGTGGAGGTGGGTCAGACGGCGGCGGCCGCGGTTCTTGTGGCTCTCAGGTGAGTCCCCCAGCAGGAGCCGTGCAATCCTCCGCGTCCAGCACCGGATATCCTGCCAGCGTTTCCTCACCTGGGACAGGCTCCGCCTCCGACCATCCACACGCCTCACGGCACTGACGGCGGTCAGCCAGATCTGCTCCTTGGCAGAGGCGCCTACCTGTGAGGAAGTACAAGTGACACCACATCAATACACCAGCCACATGTCACAGAGAGACATATGTGAACATAATAGCTGGTTACTACATGGCATGTAATGCAGCCAACGCATTGCACCTCTGTCATAGGGACATCATCCTCTGGTGAGGGAAAAGGCAGTACGTGCCATAGTGGGTACTCAGGTGGAATGATGGCAATGTCACAATCAATGATCAAGGCTCACACTGTGCATCACACCCACCCCTCCTGTCTCAGGGCACTGCTGGGAGGACTCCACACCCACCCCTCCTGTCTCAGGGCACTGCTGTTAGTGATAGGTCCCCACCCCTCCTGTCTCAGGGCACTGCTGGGAGGACTCCACAGCCACCCCTCCTGTCTCAGGGCACTGCTGTTAGTGATAGGTCCCCACCCCTCCTGTCTCAGGGCACTGCTGGGTGGACTCTGCACACACACCTCCTGTCTCAGGGCACTGCTGGGAGGACTCTGCACACACCCCTCCTGTCTCAGGGCACTGCTGGGAGACATCAGGCACCCCCCCCCTGGTACCCCCCCGACAGTACATGGCATGTGTGTCACACCGGGTCACAATGCCTGAAGACACAGTCACAACATAGGGACAGTCTGTGGCAGTGGCCTATGCACTCACCTGATACCCTGGTCGCCCATACAGCATGGGGTACTGTGGGAGGATCACATCCAGCAGAGCCATGTTCTCCTCCAGGGTGAATGGCTGTGTCCTCTCCACAGCCCTTGACATGTTTTCAGGGAATCAGTAGCAGCAGCTTGGTCGACAAATGCAAAGATGTGCAGGCAAGTAATCCCTCATGGGACCTGGCTGCCTTATATGTGGCCTTCTGCCCAGTCTCATGCACAGGAGTACAGAGTGATTGGTCACTCACATTTGCATCCTATGTTTCCACCAATCCCTTCAAACCTAGCAGTCTGTGGGTTCTCTATCGGTTTCATTCTCCTGCATGATGTCAGCCCCACAAACACATTGCAACAAAGTAGAAGAATTCCAACTGACTTCTGCTGTGCACCTTCCAGAACAAAATCGAAATTTGAACCTGGTCGCCATGACAACCAGCATGCATGTAGGCCTTAATACTTGTCCCCTATGTAATTAGGAGAATCACACACAGGTACGGTGCGTTTCCGGGCCCTAGGGCACCCCAAAAGCATGGCAACGGCCCGTACATGCATGCCTACGTTCAAAATTACTATGGGTCTGCACGCGTATGCGTACACGTAGTGGTACGGACCGTACACACGCATGTACGCTCACTATCACTATGGGTCTGCACGCGTATGCGTACACGTAGTGGTACGGACCGTACACACGCATGTACGCTCACTATCACTATGGGTCTGCACGCGTATGCGTACACGCAGTGGTACGGACCGTACAAATGCCTGTACGCTCACTATCACTATGGGTCTGTGTACCCGTAGTGATAGTGAGCGTACATGCGAGTGTACGGTCCGTACCACAACGAGTACGCATACGCGTGCAGAACCATAGTGATAGTGAGCGTACAGGCATTTGTACGGTCCGTACCACAACGAGTACTCATACGCGTGCAGAACCATAGTGTTAGTGAGCGTACAGGCATTTGTACGGTCCGTACCACAACGAGTACGCATACGCGTGCAGAACCATAGTGATAGTGAGCGTACAGGCATTTGTACGGTCCGTACCACTACGTGTACGCATACGCGTGCAGAACCATAGTGTTAGTGAGCGTACATGCGTGTGTACGGTCCGTACCACTACGTGTACGCATACGCGTGCAGACCCATAGTGAGAGGGCCGTACAATCGCATGTACGCTCACTATCACTATGGGTCTGCACGCGTATGCGTACTCGTTGTGGTACGGACCGTACAAATGCCTGTACACTCGCCATCACGATGGGTACACATACGGCAGCACTCCCACAGTGATTGGGGAACATACACAGGCCCTCTTAGCAGCAGTACGCCGGTTTGTACACATCACTGTGGTGATAGTCGACACACAGGTAGGAATAGGGCGGACATACTTGTCCATGGATGGACATACTTGTCCAGGAATGGACATCTAGGCATCGTCTGTGCATTACTACATGTGTGGGGCACAGGTGTGACAGGCTGTGATGTGGAACATGCCTCCTGAGTGGAGAAGGCACCAGATGTATGATGAGATGTGTACAGGTGTACTGTGTGAGGGTGCAATGTGTGCCAGGCATGCCCTTGACTCCTTTGACATGTGTGCATGTCGTACTGCGCACTTGGGGTGAGCGTCACTGGCATGGCACGGACACCAACACACGGAAGTGTCCCATGATGGCCGGTACAGGGGTCATGAAACCTGACTTGTCACTACCCACAGTGCACAATGTGACTATGTCATTTATGTGTCCGGGATTTACATCAGGTTGATGTTGTAGCACCCTCAAAAGCTGCAGCCGTTGCAGCAACCAACATGTGTCTGTGTGTAGATTATCATTGCACACTGTTCCGCACACCATGCCACATGTGGTATCTGATGTGAGGTGCACATGTATGCATGGGACACGGAGTAGCGTGACAAGGCCATGTCAGCAAACTCACAAGGAATGTGTGGTGAGTCATGACATGTGCACCTTCATGGCAAGGTGTGTGGGCTGGACTAGTGTAATGTCATGTGACCTGTGGCTCCAGTGTTCCGCTACCAGTCTCTGCAATCGGCATCCTACTTCTGCTGATGTGTGGGTGTATGTCACTTCTGTCTTGCGTCGGGCTGTTCACTTGCACTGGGACACAGCTATTCCCATGGCGTGGCATGGGGAGGTTCTCAATCACCGTGTGTGGCTGGGTCTTGGAAGGAGTGTCACCTTGCATCCATACGTGTCCTGGGCATGTAGCACATGCCTGACTCCCTATGTGGCATGTGTGTATTGGCAGATTTACATGTGCTCAGTAGACATGAGTTGTTCTCGTAGTGCACTCACTCTTCCTTGTCACTTCCAAATTACTGCAGAGCGCCTCCTGTTGCCCGAAGAATTCCAGACTTGGCCACCATGCAGGAGAATGACAGCATCCGGCTCTACCGCTTCACCCAACCGTTGATTCTGGAGCTGACGGCGAGACTGGCACCACACCTGCAACCGCAGCACAGGTATCCTACGGCACTGACACCCCAGCTGAAGGTAATGGCTGCCCTACATTTCCTTGCCACGGGTACCTTCCAATATACCATAGCTCATGTTGGTGGCATGTCCCAGAGCATGTTCAGCGGTGTGCTGCATGATTTCTTGGAGGCCATGTTGATTCACCTGGATGACTTCATCAAGTTCCCAACCCCTGACCAGATGACTGAGGTCAAGCGTGGATTCTATGCCCTGGGAGGGATGCCCCATGTCATTGGGTCCATAGATGGGACACATGTAGGTTTGGTACCACCACACGCACGGGAGGTGGCGTACCGCAATCGGAAGCACTACCACTCCATCAATGCCCTTGTGGTGTGTCTGTCCAACATGGTGATTTCACATGTCTGTGCTCGTTTTCCAGGATCAGCACACGATGCCTACATCATGAGGCGTAGCGGGATGCCTGATATGATGATGCAGCTGCGCAACGAACGTGCATGTGTTGTTGGTGGGTACAGTCTGTCTGTCCTGTATTCTGTTTGGCCGAGCAGCACTACCGCTTCGCCTGTTCTAACGATATCCATGTGCTTTCCATTTAGGGGACGCTGGCTATCCCAACATGCCTTGGCTGCTGACACCTCTCCGCAACCCCATCACGCCGGCCCAGCTCCGCTACAACACCGCCCATGGCCGGACAAGGCGAGTGATAGAGAGGACGTTTGGCATGCTGAAGAGCCGATTCCGGTGCCTCCACAAGACCGGCGGCGCACTCCCATATGCCCCGGCGAAGGTCTGCAAGATCTTCATGGTCTGCTGCATGCTGCACAACATGGCAGTTGAAAGAGCTGTGCCCCTCATCCTGGATCAAGATGACGAGGACCATCCACCCGTGGAGGACGAAGGGCTTGGCAATGGGGCTAGTGATGTGGAGGATGTGGAGCCGCAAGAGGACATCCGGACTCGGCTCATACGCGACTTCTTTGCTTAGTGGTGAGTACCAGGGTCTGAGTGTGCACGCATTGGTCCCCGTGTGGCATGCGTTGTGATGTGTGTCTCCACCTGCATGTATGGCACGTGGGTCAGAGGTGTGTGTGGGTGTGTCACTGGAGTGATGGTGGCAGTGATGGTAGTATTTCCCCAGACATAATTGTGACATAGCATGTTGTCATACATACATGTGTCGAGTACATGCACATGCAAGTGGCTGTGCTTCTTGTGGCTGAGTTCTTGTGTGTCTCTCTTCCCCAGGTACCTGCGCATGCCGTTTGCTGGTTGCATTGTTGTGGCACTGCTATTCCTCATGGACATGGCATCGTGGGCTGACTCAGCGTTACAGGCACGGACACGTTTGGAAGTCTCCATGGGGTAAGGGATGCATCTGGGGTGTATTGGGTGTGGCAGTTGTTCACGATGTGTGCACACTGCCCCGGTCGGGGTTTGGGTCCTCTGCAGACATGTGGCATCCCCATGGGACACGACATGCAGCTGGGTACACCTGAATAGATGGGCTGCCTGGTTGTCAGTCATCAGTGATGGGATGGTGGATTGTGATGAAGGCATCAATGTGTGTGACACTGCCCTCGGACACATCCGGTTAACATTGTCTTGACATGGCGTGGGACTTCCACATCAGCGGATGTATGGTGTATGGCAGGCTCTCCGTGAGCAGCTGTGGGTATTTAGCTATTATCCGACACTTGTGTGCCAGTTCCATGGCTATCACGCATTTGTGCTGCAGAAGGGGGGTGCCAGTGTTGGAGCCACATGGTACTCCACATGATGTGTTCATGTGTACTTCAAGTTGCCTCTGCAATCCCAAACACATGACTATTAAAGGTGTCCCTATGCCTCCAAGGTGCCTCTTCTCAGTCAATGCTGGTGTGTTGGCACGGTGCATCCTGCATGTCTGGCATGGTATTCCCTGATTGTGGCTATGTGTCAATGTGTCGAGTGGCAAGATGCAAGCTGTGTGTGTGTGCTGAGACTGTGTAATGGGCATGATGTCCATGACTGTGTGGGTATTGTGACATGTGCCATCCCCATGCATCCAACGTTATCCATGACCCCAATCTCTGCATCCACCGGACTGAAGCTTGCAGGACATGGTTCTGCCACCTGTCTACACGTACCTGGGTGCCCCCCAGGACACGGGCCAGGATCCCTGACCTCTGCGCATGACTGTTGCTGTACTCAATGTGTCTGTCAGCACGGTTGTTCGGCCACCCCCTCAGCTGGTTCTGACCATCACGGGTGTGTATGGTGCTCCATGTCTGTCTTGCCTAGAAAACTGTGACCCATGTGTCCTGTGCCAGACTCAGGCCCCAGGGTGTGGATGGTTGAAGTGAACAGATGAATCAGGCATGTTTAGACTGTACAAGACACATGTTAGGTAATAATGCTACCAGCAGGCATCTACTCTTAATAGTGTGATTTATTATTGGGGGGGGGGGGCCAAGTGAGGGCCTTTCCGGGATTAGGGAATCCAAAGTTCAGTAGGGGAGTTGGTGTCCTTGCCATTGGAAATCCTCAGAGTCCATGCCACAGTCTTTGTCAACATTGGTCAGCCAGTGACCAGCAGGGCCATGTGGCAGAGAATGTCTCTTGATGCTGTGATGCTGTTGCTCCAGTGGGCCAGGTGCCAGGCCAGGTGTCCTGGGAGATGGT
The DNA here is from genome assembly GCF_964204655.1 of Triturus cristatus. Classification (NCBI taxonomy): domain Eukaryota; kingdom Metazoa; phylum Chordata; class Amphibia; order Caudata; family Salamandridae; genus Triturus; species Triturus cristatus. The sequence goes on from NC_140588.1 coordinate 1,055,937,036, forward strand.
GATGTAGCAGCCACCCTCACGGTCCTTTCCGTGGACGACCCGGCTTCCTGCGGGGAACCTCAGCAGCAGGCCGTGACGACGTCTGGGATGCTCCGTCGGATGTTTCCTCCTCCTCCTCATGATCCCTCCCTGTGGGTGGTGATGTTCTCCGCCTTCTGGCACAGGGAGGGTCGGCCATGGTGTCGGCCATCCGACGGAGTTCAGCGTGAATCCCCTGGGACGCCGTCACTTGCTCAGCCTGTCTGTCCTCCATCCTCCGTTGGTGTAGCTGTAGACAGGCTATTAGCTCCGCATGTTGCTGGGCCTGCTGGACCTTGATCCCCTCGAGGACGGACACAACCTGGGCCATGCCCGTGGTGTCCTGCCGGTATGAGTCCAGGATGTTACGGACATGGGAAAATACCGGATCCCCAGCCAACTGGTCAGGCTCGCGCCTCCGCCGCTCTCCACTCCCACCACCCCTGCCCACTTGCGCCTGGCCTGCACTTGTGGGCACATGGGGTCTCCGGGACCCCTGAGGGGTGGCATTGGCGTTGTCGCCTGCCTCCTCCTGGGTGCCCGGGACACCGTGTCCCTCCTGGCGAGCCTGGCTGCATTGTGGTGTTGGGGCAGGGATCCTGGGTGTCTCCTGGGATGTGGCAGGAGTGGGGGTGGTGGTTGGCACGGTTGTACCTGACGCAGGTGCTGCAGGTGGTTGGACACCAGAGGGGCCAGGTCGGTCGGGGTCGTCCGCAGAGTGGTGAGAGTGGTCGCTGCCGGTGGGATCGGTCTCCTGCAGATCCGGGTCCTGTGAGTGTTCCCCCCCAGTGTTGGGGGGTGCAGCACGACGTTGACCTGTGTGTGAGAGAGACAATGTTACTTTTGATCCATGCAACATCCATGTTGCATCCGTTACAAAGTTGGCACATTTCCTCTTGGAATTAGGATCTGTCTTGCATTCCACTCACAGTGCACTTGTGCATGTGTGTGTCCCTTGGGCACCAATTTGGCCCCTTTAACTATGTGTGGCACAGTCTTACTTGCTGCGTCAAGTGTGACTGCAGTCAGCAGTGGAGTGTGCATGTGTGCCGAGCTATGCGTTTGCGCCTTCCTTGTAGCACTGTACATGTGCACATGGAGTGGATCCACACACTCATATGATGCAGGTGGCTGTCCTTGTGCTCGTGTACAGGTTGTAACATGGCCCTGCGTTTTGCCATGATGAAGAGGGGGGGTTCTGGCACTGGGCACCCTTGTCTACATGCACGCAGTCCACCTGCTGACGAGCAGACATTCCCACACACCAAAGGACTGATTTGCTCTCCCTGTGTCTCCCTCCTTCTCTGTCCCCCTCTCCCTCCCTCTGTGTCCCCCTCTCCCTCCCTCTGTGTCCCCCTCTCCCTCCCTCTGTGTGTCAGCCTCCTCCCTCTGTCCATCTTCCTGTGTCTCCCTCCCTCTCTGTCCCCCTCTCCCTCCCTCTGTGTGTCAGCCTCCTCCCTCTGTCCATCTTCCTGTGTCTCCCTCCCTCTGTGTCCCCCTCTCCCTCCCTCTGTGTGTCAGCCTCCTCCCTCTGTCCATCTTCCTGTGTCTCCCTCCCTCTGTGTCCCCCTCTCCCTCCCTCTGTGTGTCAGCCTCCTCCCTCTGTCCATCTTCCTGTGTCTCCCTCCCTCTCAGTCCCCCTCTCCCTCCCTCTGTGTCCCCCTCTCCCTCCCTCCGTGTGTCACCCTCTGTCACCTTGGCCCAGCTTCCTGGGCACACACTGTTAGCAGATCTTTGAGTGGCCCTTGGCCTGTTGATGTGAGTTTGTTTCTGATCTCCAGGCACCCATTTTGTCTGCTGTGTGTCTGTGCGCTGCTGCTGTGGTGGTGTGTGCTGCCACTCTTTCACACTGTTGGCTGTTCATTAGCTGCTGGCATGTGCAAAACAGTGCCTTCACCCCCATGTGTTGATGCAAGGCATCCGCCATTTGCTGGCAAGTCATTCCTGTGTTGGGACACAGTGTTTGTCTGGCTGTGACCTAGGCCATATGGGCAGAGGCCATTGTTGTCTGCTTTGGAGTCGCACTATGTGATTCTTGGTGCCCACACTCCCGCCATCCGGGTTACCGTGTCATGTGTTGTTGTCTTCTGTGGCCTGTGACTTGACATTGTCAAGCTGGGTGCTTGGGGCATGGTGGCAGCAGTGGCATGTGCCTGCTCATGGAGTGTGGTTGAGTAATGCGATGGCTTGTGGTGGTTGCGTGCCTGTTAGTAATTTTGTTTGTGGTTGCAGTTCCCCCCATGTGAGGTGCGTTGTTTGTGTACTCACCCGGGTCTCGGAGTCCTTCTACTCCTTCAACTGCCTCCACCGGCAGTATGGCCATCACCCTCTCCTCCCAGGGATGGTACTGTACGGGTCTGCGGGAGGGCCCTCCTCCGGTGGCGTTGGCCTGGTCGTGTTCCTCCTGTCTCTTGGCTCTGACCCTCCTCCGCAGATCGTACCACCTGTTCTGGCAATCCTGCTTGGTCCTCCTGGTGTCCGCAACAGCATTCACAGCATCGACGATGGTCTGCCACATGGCTGTTTTGGCTGCCTGGCTGGTGCTTCTGACCAATGTTCCAAAGATCTGTGGCTCGACTCTGAGGATTTGATCAACAAGGACCTCCAACTCTCGGTGACTGAACTTTGGATTCTTGGTAGTGGGCATGGTGAGGGGTGTGGGTGGGGATGGTGTGGGTGTGGGGGTGTGTGGATGTTGGGGGGGGGTGTGGATGGTTGTGTGTGTGTGTGAATGTGATGAGAGGGTGTTTGTGAGGGTGGTCGTGTGAAGGTGTGCAAGTGTAAGATGTGGTGTCGCTTGTAGTCTGGTTCTGTGGTGTCTGGCAGCAGTGGGTCTGTTGCAAAGGCTCATGGTTTGTGTGTGTGGGCCCTTTTTATTGGTCCATGGGTGGGTGTGGCAGTGTTTGAATTTTGGGTGGGTGTGTTATAAGGAGTGGTGGTGTATTGGGCCTCTGTTTGTTTTTGACAGTTGCAGGTCAGTGATTGTGTTATTTTAGTGGTTGTTGGCCATGTTTAGTGGCTGTGTGCCTTTCGAATGGTGTATTGTTGAGTTTGTTTGTTTTGTCCATGTTGTGTACGTGCGTTTTGAGCGTGTGTACGGTGTGTACATGGGCCATTTGGTTGTACGATTTGGTCCTTGTGTGTGGCTTTGCACGACTCGTACATGCGGTTGTGATGTTGGGGCATGGGGTGCGCTCCGTACTTAGGAGGTTGTGTTGGGGGTGCGCCAGGAACGTACTGGGGTGGGGGTAGGACTGGAACGTACTGGGGTGTACATGGACGGTGGTACGACACGTACAGGGGTGGGGGGGTGTACATTGACGGTGGTACGACACGTACTGGGGTGGGGGTACGACTGGAACGTACTGGGGTGTACATGGACGGTGGTACGACACGTACAGGGGTGGGGGGGTGTACATAGACGGTGGTACGACACGTACAGGGGTGGGGGGGTGTACATTGACGGTGGTACGACACGTACAGGGGTGGGGGGGTGTACATTGACGGTGGTACGACACGTACTGGGGTGGGGGTACGACTGGAACGTACTGGGGTGTACATGGACGGTGGTACGACACGTACAGGGGTGGGGGGGTGTACATAGACGGTGGTACGACACGTACAGGGGTGGGGGGGTGTACATTGACGGTGGTACGACACGTACAGGGGTGGGGGGGTGTACATAGACGGTGGTACGACACGTACAGGGGTGGGGGGGTGTACATTGACGGTGGTACGACACGTACAGGGGTGGGGGGGTGTACATTGACGGTGGTACGACACGTACTGGGGTGGGGGTAGGACTGGAACGTACTGGGGTGTAGGTAGACGGGGCTGTGACACGTACTGGGGTGGGGGTGTGGCTCGAACGTACTGGGGTGTAGGTACACGGGGGGTACGACACGTACTGGGGTGGGGGTGCAACTGGAACGTACTGGGGTGTACATAGACGGTGGTACGACACGTACAGGGGTGGGGGGGTGTACATTGACGGTGGTACGACACGTACTGGGGTGGGGGTAGGACTGGAACGTACTGGGGTGTACATGGACGGTGGTACGACACGTACAGGGGTGGGGGGGTGTACATTGACGGTGGTACGACACGTACTGGGGTGGGGGTACGACTGGAACGTACTGGGGTGTACATGGACGGTGGTACGACACGTACAGGGGTGGGGGGGTGTACATTGACGGTGGTACGACACGTACAGGGGTGGGGGGGTGTACATTGACGGTGGTACGACACGTACTGGGGTGGGGGTAGGACTGGAACGTACTGGGGTGTACATGGACGGTGGTACGACACGTACAGGGGTGGGGGGGTAAACATTGACGGTGGTACGACACGTACTGGGGTGGGGGTACGACTGGAACGTACTGGGGTGTACATGGACGGTGGTACGACACGTACAGGGGTGGGGGGGTGTACATTGACGGTGGTACGACACGTACAGGGGTGGGGGGGTGTACATAGACGGTGGTACGACACGTACAGGGGTGGGGGGGTGTACATTGACGGTGGTACGACACGTACAGGGGTGGGGGGGTGTACATTGACGGTGGTACGACACGTACTGGGGTGGGGGTAGGACTGGAACGTACTGGGGTGTAGGTAGACGGGGCTGTGACACGTACTGGGGTGGGGGTGTGGCTCGAACGTACTGGGGTGTAGGTACACGGGGGGTACGACACGTACTGGGGTGGGGGTGCAACTGGAACGTACTGGGGTGTACATAGACGGTGGTACGACACGTACAGGGGTGGGGGGGTGTACATTGACGGTGGTACGACACGTACTGGGGTGGGGGTACGACTGGAACGTACTGGGGTGTACATGGACCGTGGTACGACACGTACAGGGGTGGGGGGGTGTACATTGACGGTGGTACGACACGTACTGGGGTGGGGGTACGACTGGAACGTACTGGGGTGTACATGGACGGTGGTACGACACGTACAGGGGTGGGGGGGTGTACATTGACGGTGGTACGACACGTACAGGGGTGGGGGGGTGTACATAGACGGTGGTACGACACGTACAGGGGTGGGGGGGTGTACATTGACGGTGGTACGACACGTACAGGGGTGGGGGGGTGTACATTGACGGTGGTACGACACGTACTGGGGTGGGGGTAGGACTGGAACGTACTGGGGTGTAGGTAGACGGGGCTGTGACACGTACTGGGGTGGGGGTGTGGCTCGAACGTACTGGGGTGTAGGTACACGGGGGGTACGACACGTACTGGGGTGGGGGTGCAACTGGAACGTACTGGGGTGTACATAGACGGTGGTACGACACGTACAGGGGTGGGGGGGTGTACATTGACGGTGGTACGACACGTACTGGGGTGGGGGTACGACTGGAACGTACTGGGGTGTACATGGACCGTGGTACGACACGTACAGGGGTGGGGGGGTGTACATTGACGGTGGTACGACACGTACTGGGGTGGGGGGGTGTACATTGACGGTGGTACGACACGTACTGGGGTGGGGGTACGACTGGAACGTACTGGGGTGTACATGTACGGTGGTACGACACGTACAGGGGTGGGGGGGTGTACATTGACGGTGGTACGACACGTACAGGGGTGGGGGGGTGTACATAGACGGTGGTACGACACGTACAGGGGTGGGGGGGTGTACATTGACGGTGGTACGACACGTACAGGGGTGGGGGGGTGTACATTGACGGTGGTACGACACGTACTGGGGTGGGGGTAGGACTGGAACGTACTGGGGTGTAGGTAGACGGGGCTGTGACACGTACTGGGGTGGGGGTGTGGCTCGAACGTACTGGGGTGTAGGTACACGGGGGGTACGACACGTACTGGGGTGGGGGTGCAACTGGAACGTACTGGGGTGTACATAGACGGTGGTACGACACGTACTGGGGTGGGGGTACGACTGGAACGTACTGGGGTGTACATAGACGGGTGGGGGTATACATATACGGGGGGTACGTGTCGGACGTACGGGGGCTGGGGGGAGTGTTGGGCGCGTATGCGGGCACATGTCTCCATGGTTGCTATTGTTGTTCGGTGCGGACAGTGTTTTTTCCATACGGTTGTACGCTCGGACGCACGGGATGGATCGTGATTCCTCGGTCGGACTTGGATTTTTACGTTTGTAAGGTAAATCGTCCGAGGACGTGTCGGACACGTTTTCCGACCCGAGGACGTGTGGGGAATGATTCCCGGTGCGGGTCGTATGGACTTTTTACCATGCGAATCGTGATTGCCAGTTCGTACGGCATTTGTACGATTCGTACGGTAAAAAGACCCGATACGAGTCGCACGGGGGAATTTTTTGCCGGATCGTGATCGGCACCCAAGTATTGCTTTTGTTGCAGGGAGTGAGTTTGTGCCCGCTGAGGAGATCTGCGTTTAACATCACCGGGTGGAGTCCTTGTAAGATGGGCTCACTCGTTCATCCTTCTGGGGAAGATTAAATGATGAACACAATTGGAACGGTGGATAATGACTGTATATGCAAATCACGCTTGTAAAGAGCATTCCTTAAGAGTGCTACATACAATGCAATCAACCTTCTGCACTATGGGGGGGGAGATAGGGGGCATCCAGCTCACTAGTGGAGGCACCGCCTTCTCTCAAGACCTTTTGAAATGCTGCTTTGAAGAGGCAGCACCCTGTGTCAGAGGGTGGTTGGTATATTCCAAATACGTTGGTGGTCTCTGATATTTTTCATCTGTGCGGCTTACATCCAACCTACATACTGATGCCACGCCCTCACCCCTACTCCAGCGGGTCAGGCAGTGACTCTTAAACGCTAAGTCAAGGATACGGCAGAGGCACTCTATCACATGCCTGTGGTAGACACTGTAAACCCTGCCCATCTACTGCCCATGTTGAGCTGTGATTTGACAGTAGCCCCTTCGGCCCCAGGCTAGGACCCGCCCGTAGGTCACATCTGAAAGGTCGTGTAAGCAGAAGGTCCAACGAGCATCAAGAGGGAACTTGTACCGCTGCTGAGGAAAGACTGGGAGGTCTCTTAGGGTGCCCTTGCTGGAGTGAGGGTTTCCTTAAAATGTGTATATCTCCTCCATTTTATCGTGTTATAATTAAAACGAGTAACTGATTAATATTAATAGTATTAATGGTTTGCTGTGTTTGAATAATCAACATTACTAATTAGAAAATACACGTGGGAATCGCATTTGCATGGCCTGATTGATATGTAAACTAATTTTGTACGCATACTAATGTGAGATATTTAGAATTTGCATGTTATATGTTACCTTTGTGATTTGATTTGTGAATCGTGCTTTGAATTGTGAGTATAAACCGCAATGCGTGTTGCTTTTGCTAGATAAATACACACACATAAAGAGTTTAGTAAGGGAATAACATTTTAATAGTCATTTCCATGTATTAATTACGTTTTGTGTCTCTTTGCTTAAGTTGACCTTTCTGGAGTGGCCACAAAATGGCTGCAATCCCTATTTTGACGGACAGCCGAGATACAGAAGTCACTGAGTGAATTGCGCCTGAGCAAAAAGATGAGCAACAATTACCTCGTCCTGACCCCAGGCAGACTGTACTCGTGAAGGTCGCACCGGGATGAGTGCCAATCCTCAGACAATGGACTTCCTTAAACTAAGAACTGTTATAATTGATGACAACATGGACACAAACCCGTATGGGAATCAACATGCCCTGAATGGACTAAGAAACTGTTGCAAATTATTAATAAATTGAGAACTACATCTAATGAAACATTGAACGCATGAGAATCAGGAAGAATTTGTTCACGTATTGTAACATTTTGTTGTTGATTTTACTATGAAAGAAGTAGACTAGAGAGAGTCAATAAGCTTGGTTTTTCCTGACGTTATGCTGACGGAGAGGACGGTGACACTGCTGGACAGCTGCTTGCCAGAGACTCTGATGGACTGATCAGATGCCTAATTCATTTACGAACTGATTGATCGATTTATGGGCATAGAGACGAAAGATCTGATTTTGACATAGAGGACGTCATTTAGCCAGATTAGGTAAATATGCGAATCAAAATATTGAATGCTTTAAGATTTCCTTATGCTTTATTTAGATAAACATTTCAATTCATTTAAACTGTGTCGGGTTATTATTGGAAGTGTATTGATGTATATTGTGTAGAAGAATTAGGTGTCGCTCTACCCAGCAACTAAGCTGATCCATGGCCTATCCATGGGAGGAACTGCTAGGTTATAAGTTTAGATCCTGTTGAGATAGGGAAGAATAGGTGAATTTGTCGTTGCTCATCAGGTGATTGGTGCAATTAATTCTTTCCCCCCTCCCATTTCCAGCGCATGGAATAGAGAAAGGAATTCCCCTCTCTCTCTCTCTCGAGGACCATTGATCTAGAACGAGAAAGAATGATTGGTGTTATGGGCCCCACCAGTGAATGAATGTGGTTGTTGAAGAAGATCTGTGGTCTGTAGAGAGGGGATTTTTGGTATTCAGCGCTGGAGCAGTTTTTCTGGTAGCAGAATGATGGTTAGCTATTGTTTTGGGTTTAGTGACGATTGCTTGTAAATAGCTTATTGATTATTGATTGGTATTGGTTTATGTACTAACACTCTATGTTGAGTCGTGTCGAGTTATATGTTGTTTGCACGGCTTATGGGATGTAGGAAGTCGGAAGTTTGTAACAGTTCCATAGTAGAGCAGAGGTAGGTGCTGCTCTCGGGAAAGACGGAATTGTTGTAGCCCTGTAGGTACACAGGGGAAACGTGTGACAAAGTGAAGTTGCACGGCGCATTGTCTGGGTTCGATTCGGCGGCATCGTCGTGTGTTGCTATTAGAAATATTTTCGGTGTGAGAGAAGTGTGTATGACAGCAAAGGTTACCTGTGAAATTTTGGTCTTTAAGTACCAGGAAACCAATTGGCATACCGATAACGCTTATCACTGAAAAGGTAGCAGGTGTTCTCTGAGCTTGTTAGAAGGACAAAGTAGAGGAAAGCGCTGCTTTGTTAACGAGTGTCATAATTCTGTAGTAGGACAGACTGTTCGCTGTTCTCAGGAAAGACAGGATTCTGTGCGTATGTACTACCTTTTCTTGTATGAACGAGTGTGAATGTAAAGGCATTTGGGTTGATTGCGAAATTCTAGGTTATTTCTAAAATACCAGAGAAACAATTAGCTAATGCTTGCTAGAAGGGTGAAGTAGAGGGATGTGCTACATTATCAACGGAGGTAACGATTCCGTAGTAGGGCAGAGGTAAGCGCTGCTCTCGGGAAAGACGGAATTCTTGTGAGAAAGTTTTTTTTTTATTCTTTGGTTAGCGGAGCAGACAATGGAGATGTTTTAGTGTTGTAACTAACAGAATTGTAAAAGTTGCAGTAAGAGTTCACGAAGCGGTCTTGTAAAGGAGGGGTAGACGAGAGCAGAGCTGCCGCAGCGGCTGCTAACGTCAGAACGACCACGCAGGGATTGGACAGTAGGTTGGAGGCGTAAAATGCTCCGGATTGGTGCGTTAGTGTAAAGCCGCGCTAAGAGTGGAGGAATACAGAGTGACGTAAACGCTCCCTGATTGGTGCGTTAGTGTGAGTCGCGCTGAGATTGGAGAATTGTGATAGTGACGTAGACGCTCCTGATTGGTGCGTTAGTAAGAGTCTCGCTGTGAGTGGACAGAATAGCGGTACCATTGTAAGAAGACTAAACGGTACACGGAAACCAAAAAAATGTATTACCAACCACCAGAAAAGAAGAAATTGTGGTTTGGGAAAATTAAAAGGTGGTTTAAGAAAGATAAAGTAGTTGAGACTAGGGATGGACAGTTACTTCCTCCACCGAAAACACCTGCATCTACAATGATTGCGAAATATGGGTATCATACTTGTATTTGGTTGGATAATTGGGTAAAATACACCAAGGACAATGGAGTCCTGGCGTTTCCAGAACATGGTTCCTTTAATTTGGCTCTTTTGAGAAATCTCCGAGACAAAATGATGGACTTAGAACCAAGACCTAGACAGACGCAGTTTGAGGCATTGACGGAATGGGAAGACGAAATGCATGAACGAGAAAAGCAGAGAAGTGGCAGGGGTTACCGATACATGTTCGGTAGATCATACGGACATGAGACACATGAAGACAGGATGAAACGGTGGCGGAATGCAAGTATGACTGAGGGTATGTATCCTGTGAGAATGGTAGGAGAGAATGAAGGGAGAAAATGCACTGAGAAAAGGCGTAATGTGAATTTGAGTGGGTATGAAGTGAATGAATCAGAAGATGATGTTTTTGATGAGGTGTTTTACAAAAACCCACCACCGTATCGACCAGAACCAGAAGCATTGTCACCAAGTGCCCCAATGAGAGAAACATTACGAATAATTAAAACAGAGACTATGTCACCAGAATTAGGGAAAAGTAACTCTGCAAGAGAGATAGAAAAACAGACAGGGTAAATGGGGAGAATTCAGTAGAACTGGCAAAAACTACCCTAGAATTAACTGAGAAAATAAGAGAATTAACCAAAAATCTAGAAGCTGTAACAGTTCCAGTAATGCCCATTTTTGAGAAACAAAAAGATACTGAACATTGTTTAGCAGTGCCGTACAGAAGCCAAAATCTAATTGAAAATGCTGAACGGAGTCAAATTGACAATCCGTGGGGACCGGCAATAAGTATGTTTGAACCGAATGTTTCAAATAATCCATTTGTAAATCAAATTTATGCTGAAAAGAGTAGAATGACAGGGGAAACATTATAAGAACCACAGAAGGCTCCAGAACAAAATAATGTAGACAACCCAGTAGGGCCTTCTGTAGAAGAATTAAGCGAATGGCTCAGAGAGCTACAGAAAAAGGATCAAGAATCCTATTCAATAGATGTGGCCAAATTACGAATGGTATTAGAAGAATAAATAGTGGGAACTATCCCTGCTGAAAAATTGAAAAACTATCAGGATGAGGAATTGTTGTTTCTCTGCAAGAGTGCAACGTGGAGAGCGAAAAATTTGCATGAAAGATTAGAGGAAATTGCAAACGAAATGGGAATAGATTTTGACAAAGTAAAAGCACTGCAAAAATCTTATCGAGTTGATTTCACTGAGAAGGATATAGAGAACATGAATACTACAGGAAGGATAGGTCAAATTAAGGACATAATCGGTCAATTGAGAAAATGGGGAGATGTGGACAGTTGGAGAAGTAAGTGGTGTAGAAGACGTGATAATATCACAGAAAAGACAGTTTCAGCATTTCCCGTTAGAGAGAAAGAAAAGGTAACAACAGAATACCCCATGAGAGAGATTCCAGGAGGAGGGTATGTCCATGTTCCATGGACAAGACAGGACATTTTGTCTTTCACAAATGATTTCCCTCGACTACGCGAAAAGCCCGTCGAGTGTTACCGGCAGGTAGACAGATTTGTAAAATTGGCAAAGGTATTATGGATAGATTTGAATAGTCTATTCGATATAATAGTACCAGCAGATTTGTGGACAGAGTGCAAGCTGATGATAAATTGGCCCAATCAGGAGTATCCTAGGGACCCTAAGACGGGAGCTCCCGACCCAGAAGTAATGAAGAAATATGAGCTGGTTATGGCATTTCTGAAAAATAAGGTACCCCCTAAAGAGACTGATTGGGTAAAAATTGACAGAACCCAACAGGAAAGCAAGGAGTCAGTACATGCATATTATGAGAGGCTAATTCAGGCTTTTAAACAGTTCAGTGGAGATGAGAACCTGAGTGATAAAGATTTGAGTCATTTCTTATACAGGTTTGTATATGGTTTACGTCCAGAAATTGGTGATATGATAAAGCAGCATACAGTTGATTGGCAAAATAAGAAAATAGATGAAGTTTTGAGACATGCAAAATATTTCAGCGATGAGATTGAGGCAAAACAGCGAAAACTGAAAGAAAAGGCATTGTGGGCACAGGTAAAGGTAGCCAAACGACAGGAAGCTCAGTTGGTAGAACAAGCAAACAATCTAGGAGTAAGACCAAGATTTGGTACAGGGAAAGGGAAAGGTAATATATAAGAAGCCAAAAAGAAATTCCCATGTCACAATTGCGGTGAGTTAGGGCATTGGAAATCCGAGTGTAAGAACCCTCCAAATACTAATAATGAAAATCGATCGTTGAATCCACATGTGCAGAAAGAGGCGGGTGGTCAACTGCAGCAACAGCAGCAGGTGGTTACCTCCCAGAACCAGGTGCCAAAACCACCTTTTCCACAGAACAGAAACTCACAGAAGTATAGTAAGGAATCGGGATTCTACAATGAAGAACAGGTAAATAAACCATCACACGCTCGCACTGTTTCGCAGTATTGGCTGCAACATGATGAGAGTGATTCAGAAATGGATTATTGACGGTGCCGAAGGGAGGAAGAAGAGTGCGTACTTGGCGCAACTCTAGAAGTAGACCAGACAGGACCATTTGTAGATGGGAAGATTAATGATGATAACATTATTTTCCAAGTGGACACTGGGGCTACTCGATCTACTGTTAGATCAGCTGATGTTAAGAATCTTCCTCTTTCGGATGAAACAATCCAAGTAGTTGGTGTATCTAACCAACAGTTAAAGACATACCTTACAGAACCCGTAAAGGTTAGTATAGGGAAATTTTCTGAAATGCACCGATTTGTGGTGTGTGACACTAGTCCTGTGAACTTGCTAGGTAGGGACCTGTTGTGCAAGATGAACTGCACTATATTTTGTACTCCAGATGGAATAGCTTTTGAAACACCAGATGAGGATGTATTGTATAAAATGACCATAGCTAACAGAGAATGTGAGAATATTGGAACATATGCAGTATTTAATCCAGATGATCTGCCTAAAGAATTGAAACTGTCTGTAAAAGCAGAGGTTTGGGATTTCACCGGAGAAGATGTAGGGCTAATGAAAAATGCAGACTCAGTAAAAATTACTGTGAAAGATGGAGTAAGTTATCCGAACATTCCTCAATATAGATTGACACCTGAAATAATTGAAGGAGTAACTCCAATAATTGAGAAAATTATCAAGCAGGGAATTCTGAGAGAGATAACGAGCAGTCCATGTAACTCACCCATAATGGGCCTGAAAAAGCAAATGGGAAATTCAGAATAGTGCAAGACCTGAGAAAGGTAAACAAAATCATTGTACCATGCTGTCCCATTATACCAAATCCATCAGTGATTTTGTATCAGATTCCCCATGATGCAGAATGGTATACAGTAATTGATTTGTGCCATGCGTTCTTTTCCATTCCATTGCATCACGACAGTCAGCAAATTTTGCATTTCTGTTTGGAGACCGTATTTTGGCATGGTGCCGAATCCCACAGGGGTATACAGAAAGCCCCTCAATATTTAATCAACTGTTGAAAAAGTCATTGGAAAGTCTGCAAATGCCCGAGAGTTCAGTATTAGTACAGTATATCGATGTGCACGGTTTCAGCAGTAATGGAAGCATCCTATCTAAAAGGAGTAAAATCTGCGCAAGTAGCAGAATTAGTGGCTCTGACTCGAGCATGCAAAATTGGGAAAGGTGTGAGAGTGACTGTGATAACTGACAGCCAGTATGGCTTCGGAGTTGTCCATGATTTTGGCCAGTTGTGGCTACAAAGAGGTTTCCTAACCTCAAGTGGAACTCCTATAAAGAATGCTGAAGTGGTTGGAAAGTTGATTGAGGCGATACAGCTGCCTAAACAATTGGCTGTGGTGAAATGTGCTGCCCATAACCAAGGGGAGGATTACGTTACTGTCGGCAACAGATATGCCAATGACATGGCACAGTACTGTACCAGAAATCAGTATTCAGTCAATCGGGCAAAGGAGAAAGAAATGACTTCCTATTCCTTAATGTTTACTAACGTTGTAGGGATATGGGAAGAAGTGAGACAATTGCAGGAGGAAGCAGGAGATGAGGAAACAAGGCAGTGGGTGAAAGCAGGATGTGCACCAAGGGAAAAGGATCATGTGTGGGTCTATCGAGATGGAAGACCAGTCATGCCTGATAGCATGTTGTCTACCATGGCACGGATGTATCATGGCCAGGGACACATAGGGAGAGATGCTATGATCAGGTTGTTTAAACAGACCTGGTACAACCCAAAATTCAGAATTATATCAGAGAGTCTGTGTCAGAGATGTCTAATTTGTCAGCAATACAATCCTGGGAGAAAGACAGTGGTGAGCCTAGGAACTATAGGCCGAGAAGGGGGGCCTTTTACCAGAATGCAAATAGATTTCATTGAGATGCCAACATGTAACAGATTGAGGTACGTTCTGGTCATAGTCTGCCTATTCTCCAAGTGGGTAGAAGCATACCCAATAAGGAGAAATGATGGATTGACAGTAGCAAAGCTGCTTTTGAGAGAATTCATCCCCAGGTTCGGGTTCCCAGTGACCCTTGAATCAGACAGAGGAGGGCATTTCTTTAATGAGATTGTAAAATTGGTCAGTGAAGCATTGAATGTACAACAGAAACTGCACTGTGCCTACCGACCAGAAGCTTCTGGTGTGGTTGAGCAAAGGAATGGTACAATCAAAAACAGAATTGGGAAAATGTGTTTGGCCACAGGAATGAAATGGCCTGATGTCTTGCCTCTAGTATTGATGACCTTACGTGCAACCCCAGATAGAACTACAGGGTTAAGTCCTCATGAAATAATCATGGGACGTGCCATGAGGCATGCATATATACCAGTCAACAAACTGATGACGATTTCTGATGACATGGTGTTGGAGTACTGTAAAGGCCTGGCTGACGCTGTTCATTCTGTGTTTCATCAGGTTGGAGCGGATGCCACCACCCTTGAAAAGAAGCCAACCCATGATCTAAGCCCAGGAGATTGGGTGAGGATAAAGGTCCACAGAAGAAGAAACTGTTTGGTTCCCAGGTGGGGAAAACCAAGACAAGTCATTTTGACCACGACAACAGCTGTGAAGTGTGCTGGATTGAAAAATTGGATCCATGCCAGCCATACCCTGAGAATACCAAATCCAGTGGATTGCAAGGAGAAATAATACTATGACGAATCAGAGTCAAGTACTGAATCAGATCACGAAGAACCAAAAACACTAGAAAATCCTGAAAGGGGGGAAAACGAAGCAAAACAGATTCTAGTCCCCAGAAGTGTCTCTCTGAGAAGAAGATTGCAGATTTCTGACAGCTCAGATTCTGAAGACGAGCAGAGAAAGAAAGGTCCTAGAAAAGAACCTAAAAAGAAGGAAGGAAAAGACAAAGAAGAAGCAGTAAAAGAAAGTCAAAGAAAACAAATCCCAGATGAAAAATTGAGAGAAATTCCACCTGAATTAATAGATTTGAATGAAGAAGGGATAGATACAGAGAGAGAGGGACAGATTGCGGAAGACCCCCGAGGAGGTGTAGGGAATTGCAACATCCAGCTAGGTGAAGGGACAAGTAGTCAGCAGGAAGATTGCGTGTCGGAGACCCGAGGAGGGAAAGAAGTAGGGAAACCAGAACAAGTGGTGGATAAAGAGACTGGTGAAAAGGAAAAACAAGTTGGGACAGAATCAGAAGAGAGTGAGAACGAAATACCTGAAGGTCGAGTTCTGAGAAAGAGAGCTTGGAGAGAAGAAAAGAATGAAAAGTGTGTCAAAGAAAGTAAATTGAAAAGAACTGTAAAACCAGAAGTTTGGCTGAACAAAATAAAGAGACTAAGATATCGATTGTCTCGAGTGAAATCACCAAGAGCTGAACAGGTGAATTAAGTCACGAGTCAGGAAAAATTAAAGGAGGAAGAAACAGTTGTAACCAAAGAGTCTGGAAGAACAAGAAAACCTAACCAGAAGTATAAGTCGCCGGAATGGACGTATGTGGCCCTGCCTGAAGAACCCCAAGAGGCAGACAGTCAAGGAAATCCAGAGGAGGCTTTACTGAAAGTGGTTAAAGAAGAAGAAGAATCAGATATCCTGAGAGTTCTCTTGTCCGACATTGGAGAAGAACAAGCGGAGATTCAGGAAATTCTGTATCGTGATTGGGAGAAGGAGGCAAAGGACGATGAGATGCCAAACTGAATAAACAAAGAAGCTGTTGATGTGGAAAACAAAAATAAAAGAGAAGAAGTAGAAAACTAGTGGAACCAAGTAGAAGCTTAGTAACCTTGAGTTAGAAACTGGTCATAAAGTAGAAGAGGCTAAGTCAAAAGACACGGTCTATTTTAGTAAAAATGGCTAACACAGATGGTAGTAAAAGTAGATGTACATTCATGAAAAGATGGTGTAAAACATGTTGCTGTTGTACAGGATTATTAATGCTTTTATGGAGCATCCTAGCTCTTGTAATATCATTTAAATTCACAATAGATACAATAGAAGGACATGGTCAAAATAAAACTAACATAGGGAAAAATTTCGAAGGTAGTACCGGCTGTAGAAACAAACATTCATTTGCATAAATATAGGTCTATTAACGATTTTTCTAATAATGTATTTTCAAAATTATTGTATGAATATGTAAAGACTATGGACGTAAGGGACTGCTACGTCTGCATGCAGTTACCTGCTTCTGTGACAGAGGGAGTGACTTATCATCACCTTCCGGCTACTTATGGAATAACATGTAGTGTAATAGCTAGCTTATTTTATGAGTTAGGGAAATTAGAGTATTATTTTTCAGATGTAGATAACATTTTTGCATTAGTACCTGCTAATAACAAGTTAAATAAGGTAAGACCTGCTAAAGTTTTAGGTGAATTTTTCCTAGAGACCAGTGAACTAACATTAGAAGCTGTGTTTAAATATAATTTGACATGCAGTTTGTAGAAAGAAGAAAAGACATTTTTGAATATGGTTGAGGAAAGAAGGCATAAGATGCACAAAAAGGCATCAGAAGGAAAGGTTGAGAAAACGGCTTGGGATTTAGAAATGGAAAAACATCTGACAAAAGGAGAGTCTACACCAACAATAGCTTTGGATAGGCCTCTGAAAGGAAAATTTTGTATAAGAAGGAATCAAACTGCATATGATAATCTTTTTGTAGGTAATAGTGAGTGCCATGATACATACCGAATCATGGGTGGATGGGGATTCAAAGGTGGAAGAGATCCAGTATTTCCTGGAATATATTTTATCTGTGGGAACAGGGCATAATATCGTTTGCCAGACCATTGGTATGGCACATGTTATGTAGGCCTGGTATTTCCAAAAATCTTTCACATGGACAGAGAAGAGGATGTAAATAGTTTAAATAGTCATTTAGTGCGCAGAAAGAGAGAATCTTGGGCAGAAATTGTGGGTGACATCTTTTGTGCATTAATACCAGCAGTGGGAATAACTCTGAATGCAAATAAAATTAGAAGATTATCTACAGTAGTGGATCGCTTGTCAACAAGCACTGCTAATGGATTCTTATTGGTTAATACTGAAATGGTTGCCATGCGTATTATGGTAATGCAAAATCGACTTGCCCATGACATTCTATTGGCAAAAGAGGGTTGAGTCTGTGGAATGCTGAAAGTTCAACATTGTTGCACTTACATTCCAGACGAGAGTAAAGATCTAAAGGTTTACATTAAAAATATTACTGAATTGCATGATGAACTTGTACCACTGGAGGTAGAAGATGTATGGACAAGAATGGGAAAGAAAATAGCTGCTATTAAAAATTTCTTAGCTAAAATAGGTAGTACTGTTATAGGTAAAATTCTGTTTCCATTAACATGTGTGATAGTTGCAGTATTAGTGATAAGATTAGGGTGTATGTGTTGCAGGAAAAAGAAAACAAATAATAAAATAAAAAGAGATAAACTTAAGAGAAAAGGAAAAGATCCAGAAAAGGATTTTGAAGAGAAATCCTTAGATGATTGGAAAGACAGTATGTATAAAAAAAGAAAAAAGAGATGAATATGAAGAAACTGAATTTTGAGTTATGAGTAAGAAGTCATTTCAAATTTCCATAAAAGGGTACTAAATTTGGGTGTTTGTGGGGATTGCTGGAGTGAGGTTTTCCTTAAAATGTGTATATCTCCTCCATTTTATCGTGTTATAATTAAAACGAATAACTGATTAATATTAACAGTATTAATGGTTTGCTGTGTTTGAATAATCAACATTACTAATTAGAAAATACACGTGGTAATCGCATTTGCATGGCCTGATTGATATGTAAACTAATTTTGTATGCATACTAATGTGAGATATTTAGAATTTGCATGTTATATGTTACCTTTGTGATTTGATTTGTGAATCGTGCTTTAAATTGTGAGTATAAACCGCAATGCGTGTGGCTTGTGCTAGATAAATACACACACATAAAGGGTTTAGTAAGGGAATAACATTTTAATAGTCATTTCCATGTATTAATTAAGTTTTGTGTCTCTTTGCTTAAGTTGACCTTTCTGGAGTGGCCACAAAATGGCTGCCATCCCTATTTTGACGGACAGACGAGATGCAGAAGTCACTGAGTGAAGTGCGCCTGCGCAAAAAGATGAGCAACAATAACCTCGTCCTGACCCCAGGCAGACTGTACTCGTGAAGGTCGCACCGGGAGGAGTGCCAATCCTCAGACAATGGACTTCCTTAAACTAAGAACTGTTATAATTGATGACAACATGGACACAAACCTGTATGGGGATCAACATGCCCTGAATGGAAGAAACTGTTGCAAATTATTAATAAATTGAGAACTACATCTAATGAAACATTGAGCGCATGAGAATCAGGAAGAATGATCCTGGTTCAACCAATCAAATTTGTTTTAAAACACGTATTGTAACATTTTGTTGTTGATTTTACTATAAAAGAAGTAGACTAGAGAGAGTCAATAAGCTTTGTTTTTCCTGATGTTATGCTGACGGAGAGGACGGTGACACTGCTGGACAGCTGCTTGCCAGAGACTCTGACGGACTGATCAGATGCCTAATTAATTTACGAACTGATTGATCGATTTATGAGCATAGAGACGAAAGATCTGATTTTGACATAGAGGACGTCAGATTAGGTAAATATGCGAATCAAAATATTGAATGCTTTAAGATTTCCTTATGCTTTATTTAGATAAACATTTCAATTCATTTAAACTGTGTTGGGTTATTATTGAAGTATATTGATGTATATTGTGTAGAAGTATTAGGTGTCGCTCTACCCAGCAACTAAGCTGATCCATGGCCTATCCATGGGAGGAACTGCTAGGTTATAAGTTTAGATCCTGTTGAGATAGGGAAGAATAGGTGAATTTGTCGTTGCTCATCAGGTGATTGGTGCAATTAATTCTTCCCCCCTCCCATTTCCAGTGCATGGAATAGAGAAAGGAATTCCCCTCTCTCTCTCTCTCGAGGACCATTGATCTAGAACGAGAAAGAATGATTGGTGTTATGGGCCTCACCAGTGAATGAATGAATGAATGTGGTTGTTGAAGAAGATCTGTGGTCTGTAGAGAGGGGATTTTTTGGTATTCAGCGCTGGAGCACCCTCACACCCAATCTCACCTCACAACATGAGGGGTTATTTAGAGTTCTATGGGTAGGAAGGCAGTCAGAAACATGCTGTTTGTCCAGTCCAGTTTTTCCAGTCTGAGATTAATCAGGGCCACTAGAATTATGCAGCAGGAGAGGGCCAAATGATGTGCCAGGGTTCAGTAAATTATGTAGCAAGAAAAGGCAAATTATGTGGCATAATGTGTTATATTTTGTAACAGTATTGCATCCTTATTTGTAAAATTATTAACAGGGCCTAGGCATTGGCTACACCTTCTTAGTACCAGTTTAACACCCAAATATAGCAATAAGCAACAGAAAGGTGACCAGTCAAGCTTTGCAAAGATCCTTCCACTAAGCAGCAACACACGTTGTAACATTTTTTGTGACTTTTCAGCCTTTTGAGCTACAAACAATTTTTGGTGTTAAAATCTGCAGATTATGAGGCAGATGATCGATTATGTGGTAAATGCAGCAAATCAATAATTATGCGAAAATCACCGCACAATCACATAATTCCAGTGGCCCTGATAATAATCCACTTGTAATACAGTGTCCAGAATGTCCACCATGTTCGTGAGAGAGTACCCGGCCCTGCAACATCTGGAAAAGGCTTGTATACACTTCATGCTCTCCCACGCCCGTACCACACACTACTGGCACCATCGCAATAAGATACACATGCCACACAGTTCCTTCTAAGTTACGAACCGTACACACCATCAACGACAGGACACGGCACATAGCACCCAAACACGGGGCAGTTCAGTGCCCCTAGCACCACTCCACGCCACAAATCCGTACTTAACGCTTTTCTTTAATTGCGCCAACATCTTACTGTCATCCTGCATTGTTTAACATGCGCTGTTATCTATCGTATATGATGGCTGTTATTTGAATTGGAAAAACCCAATAAAAAGAATTGTAATAAAAGGCTTGTATCTTTAGATTGGCTGTAGAAGGCCGCCCTACTCTTCACTTATACACCTCTATGATGAGTGGCATTGTCAAGTGTGGCCTGTCACATGCTGTGGTCGATCATCGATAATCTCAATATGTTTGCTCTATTCTTGCTATATATGCCTCATTTTACTCCTGTAGATATGTGTTCTCATATGGATTCTCTCCTTTGTAACAATTATTTGGCAGCTTGGCACCTTGTAAAGTGGTCTGTCAGCTATTGGGTGTAGTCTACACTATAAAGAACTGCTAATAAGTAAGTTCAACTTCTATAATAAAGTAGAGAGAAGAAGAGACAGCAGATACAAGAGAGGCACTTTGAATACGTAGAGGTGCATACATAGCATAAGAGTAGGGTGAGGTATGAGATAGAAAAGGAGTGCGATACAAACACACACACATCACAGGGGTATAGCTGCAGTAGAGGAGACAGACAGCAGACACGAGAGAGATTTAAACACCCCAGTGGTATGCACAGAGTAGAAGGGGGGATATGAGGTACAACTTTAAAAGCAGCAGCATAATACATTAGAAGATGGAGGAAAGAGATGACAGACAAATATACGAGTCTCTCAGCAATATAAATACAGTAGAGGATGGGCACCAGTGGCGTCATTGGGGTCCTGGGGATGAGGATGAGTGGGGTAAGCAGGTGGTCCCAGTGACCCAACGGCAATTATCTTGGCCCACCTAATGCCCCTTCACTTTTCACTGGCCATTTCTAATTATGTGAAACATCGTGCCATAACTGGTCATCAGGTGAATAGGGCATCGGTGTGCCCAGGCATGAATCCGAATAGATATGTGTGTATGAATTCTTTGTGTGTGGGGTACCACCGCCTGTATCCGAGTGAGCCAATCGGGCGGAGGATTCATTGGCATTTGAGCCCATATGCTGCCTTATGTGATGGCCATGTGGTTGCGATACTGAAACAGCATGGCTGCCGTGCAATCGTGGAAGCAGGGACGTTTTAAGGCATGGGCAAAGTGGGCTCTGGCCCAGGGCCCCATCCTTTCAGGGGGGCCCTGATGGAGCCAGCTCTGTTCTGCACAGAGTCTTGCCAGATGACCTTCTATAATTCTTAAACAGACTGTTTGATATACCGTTTTCCTTTAATTTATTTGTAATGTGGGTGATGTGTGAGAGTCCATTACAGACATTTTGCAGAGAAATGTTGTGTTTATGTTTCATGGAACATCCATAAAAAAGTTTATTTTAAATCGAAACAGAACCTCACATATTAGAAATGAGAGATGGTCACAGAGATTATGTGCAGTAATATTAGCGAGCTGCTGCATTACACCCTGAATATTAGAAGTAAACACATTTAGAATGTGGATGGGGGTGTCTGTGCACTGCCAGTGACCTGGCCAAAGAGGGCATGAAAGAGAGGAGATGGGATCATACATTCAAAGCTGTTCTGAACCGGGGGCCCCAAAATACGTTTTGCCCCGGGCCCCAAAAATCCTTAAGATGTCCCTGTGTGGAAGCAGTACAGACCTGTGATTGGCCATGAACTTACCAATGAAAATGGTGGACATAACATTTGAGCCAAACAGAGACCGTGCACCGAGGTAACAGCATTTGAAAGCATGAGGGCAGCACGCCGAGTCTGCGAGAGGATTTTCTGTTAATAAATATTGTAAACCTTTGGAGTGCCCTGAATCCTTGTAAAAGGAGTTGTTGTGCAACACGCGAGTCCCCACCTCGTGAAACGGATGCACACGCCTTACTTCAGCGGCTGTGTAGTGGAACCAATGAGGGAGGCGAACGACTGGTACGTTACATCACGTACAACAGGCTGTTGTGGGACTTTTGGAAACCGATACATGTATATGTATACATATATATAGATGTATACACTAATATATATATATCTGTGTGTGTGAGAATGAACATGTGCGCACAATTTTACCGACTGCCGGTTGTAAGTGTCCCCACCAGGGCTTGAAATGGAAAAATAGAAGTGCGGGTACTCTGTATCAGAGCACCTGCTTGTTTCCGAGAATTGCGGGTACTCTCCAATTAAAAGTATTACGTCACTCTTGAGAAGTGCCGGTACTCTCCCTCTCAAAATTAAAAAGTGCCGGTACTCCCTACTGGACAGTGCTTTAATTGGGCCGGTACTGTGGGTCCTGAGCTCATATATGGGGTTCCATCTGGATGCAGTAACACAATGATGATGTCAAAGATGAAGATGATATGATTCTTCTGCCCTCTGTGTTCTTTGCTCTGTGTCTTTTATTCTTCCCACACTGCTCCATTGCTGTCGCTTTTTATTCTCCACTGGTGTGTTTCATTCTTCCCCTCCTTGTATGTCTCTTCTTATTATTCACCCTCTCTTCTTCACTCTGTAATCAGGAGCTGTCCCTGGATTTCACAGGCAGGTGTGGTTGTGCAGCTTATCACAGAAGGGACCCCATCTTTTAGTGTCCATCGCTTCAACACTACAACTGCTTGAATCGTTCCCCCCCTGCGGGTGAACTCCCGGCCCCTCAGGCCCTAAGTGAGGCCCCAAGGAGATCTCAAGGCCTAGAGTCCACAGGAGTGAGATTTGGGGGATTGCCTCAAAATACCTGTTGCATGACTTTGTTAAAATTAATGAGACTCTGGAGATTAGCCAAGACCTAGTCTTGCTTCATATAGTGAGACTCACACTTATGAGTGAGACTGTACACCAAGATGTGGGAATCATACAAAACAAGCATTGGCAAAGCCAATAGGTTTCGCCTATGCGAGAGCTCATGGCTTTGCCATTGTCTTTTAGCCATGTTGTTTACCAGTGTGGAGTGGAGCAGAGCGGAGTAAAGTAGAGTGGCATGGCGTAGAGTGGAGTAGAGTGGCATAGAGTGAAGCGGCGTAGAGAGGAGTGAACTGGCATAGAGTAGAGTAGAGTGCAGTGGCATAGAGTGGAGTGGCGTAGAGTGGAGCGGCGTAGAGTGGAGTGGCATAGAGTGAAGTGGTGCAGAGTGGAATGGACTGGTGTAGAGTAAAGTAGAGTAGAGTAGAGTAGAGTAGAGTAGAGTAGAGTAGAGTACAGTGGCATAGAGTGGAGTGGCGTAGAGTGGAGTGGTGCAGAGTGGAATGGACTGACATAGAGTAAAGTAGAGTAGAGTAGAGTAGAGTAGAGTAGAGTAGAGTAGAGTAGAGTAGAGTAGAGTGCAGTGGCGTAGAGTGGAGTGGCGTAGAGTGGAGTGGTGCAGAGTGGAATGGACTGGTGTAGAGTAAAGTAGAGTAAAGTAGAGTAGAGTGCAGTGGCATAGAATGGAGTGGCATAGAGTGGAGTGGTGCAGAGTGGAATGGACTGGCGTAGAGTAAAGTAGAGTAGAGTAGAGTAGCGTAGAGTAGAGTAGAGTAGAGTAGAGTAGAGTGCAGTGGCGTAGAGTGGAGTGGCGTAAAGTAGAGTTGAGTAGGGAAGAGTGGCGTATAGTGGAGTGGGGTAGACTAGAGTGGCGTAGAGTGGAGTGGTGTGGAGTGGCATACAGTGGAGTCAAGCAGAGTGAAGTAGAGTAGAGTGGAGTCATATTGTGTAGGGTGGTGTGGAGTGGCGTAGTGAGGTGAAGAATAATGTGGCATAAAGGTGAGTGAAGTAGAGTGGTTTGAAATGGCGTAGAGTGAAATAGGGTATTGTGAAGTGGCATAGAAGTAAGTGGCGTAGAGTAGAATGGCATTGAGTAGAGTGGCATTGAGTAGAGTGGGGTATAGAGGCATACAGTGGCAGTGTGTGGAGTGGCATGACAAAGAGTAGAGTGGAGTAAAGTTGCGTGCATTGACGTACAATGAAGTGGAGTGGCATTGAGGGGAGTGGTGTAGAGTGGCATAAAGTGGAGTGGAGTGGCATGGAGTGCAGGCGCATAGGGTAGAGTGGAGTAAAGTAGAGTGGACTGGCGTAGAGTGCAGTGTTGTAGAGTGCAGTGGCATAGAGTAGAGTGGTGCAGATAAGAATAGAGAGGTGTTGAGTGCAGTTGTGTAGAGTGCAGTGCATAGAGGAGAATGGCACAGAGTAGATTGTTGCAAAGTGTAATGGTGTAGTGTAAAGTGGTGCAGAGTAGAGTAGTGTTGAGTGCAGTGATGTAGAGGAGAGTGGTGCAGAGTAGAGTAGAGTGGCAAAGTGTACAGTGGCATAGAGTGCAGTGCCCTAGCACAGAGTGGGGAAGAGTAGAGTGCAGTGTCATAGAATAGAATGGTGCAGAGTAGATGTCTTAGAGTGCAGAGGCATAAAGTGCAGTGGTGTAGAGTGCAGTTGTGTACAGTGCAATAGTGTAGAGTGCAGTGGCATAGAGTGCAGCGGTGCAGAATAGAGTGGAGTGTCGTAAAGTGCCGTGGTGTAAAGTGGTGCAGAGTAGAGTGGTGTAAAATGCAGTGGTGCAGAGAATAGTAGAGTGGCGTAAAGTGCAGTAGCATACAGTAGAGTGGTACAGAGTAGAGTGCAGTGATGCAGAGTGCAGTGGGGTACAGTGTAGTAGTGTGGAATGCAGAAGCATAGAGTGCAGTGGTACAGAATAAAGTAGAGGGTTGTAAAGTGCAGTGGTGTAGAATGCAGTGGCACAAAGTAAAATGCTGTAAAGTAGAGTAGAGTGGCATAGAGCAGAGTGGTGAAGAGTAGAGTGGTACAGAGTAAAATACAGTGGCATAGAATAGAGTGGTGCAGAGTAGGGTGCAGTGGCTTAGAGTGTAGTGGTGTGGAATACAGTAGCATAGAGCAGGGTGGTACAAAGTAGAGTGTAGTAGTGTAGAGTGCAGTGGCATAGAGTGCAGTGGTGCAGAGTGATGCAGAGAAGAGTAGAGTGGCGTAGAGTAGAGTGGTGCAGAGTAGAATGCAGTGGTGAAGAATGCAGTGGAGTGCAGTCGTGCAGAAGAGAGTGGTGCAGAGTCAAGTGGCTTAGAGTGCAGTGGCCCAGAGTAGAGTGGTTCAGAGTGTAGTGGCGTAGAGTGCAGTGGCACAGAGTAAAGTGGTGTAGAGTACAGTGGTGTAGATTACAATGGTTTAGAATAGATTGCAGTGGTATAGAGTACAGAGAAGAGTGCAGTAGGGTAGAGTGCAGTGGGGTAGAGTGGAGTAGTGCAGAGTAGAGTGGCGTAGAGAGCAGTGAAGCAGAGCAGAATAGTGCAGAGTAGAGTGGAGTGGTGTAGAGTGCAGTGACGTAAAGTGCACTGGCATAGCATAAAGTGGTGCACAGTAGAGTAGAGTGGTGTAGAGAGCAGTGAAGTAGAGTAGAATAGTGCAGAGTGGAGTGGTGTAAAGTGCACTGGCATAGCATAAAGGGGTCCATAGAAGAGTAAATTGGCATACAGAGCAGTGAAGTAGAGTAGAATAGTGCAGAGTGGTGAGGAGTGCAGTGACTTAAAGTGCACTGGCATAGCATAAAGTGGTCCATAGAAGAGTAGATTGGCATAGAGAGCAGTAAGGTAGAGTAGAATAGTGCAGAGTGGAGTGGTGTAAAGTGCACTGGCATAGCATAAAGTGGTACAGAGTAGAGTAGAGTAGCGTAGAGAGGCATGAAGTAGAGTAGAATAGTGCAGAGTAGAGTGGAGCGGTGTAGAGTGCAGTGGTGTAAAGTGCACTGGCATAGCATAAAGTGGTACAGAGTAGAGTAGAGTGGCGTAGAGAGGCATGAAGTAGAGTAGAATAGTGCAGAGTAGAGTGGAGCGGTGTAGAGTGCAGTGGTGTAAAGTGCACTGGCATAGCATAAAGTGGTAAAGAGTAGAGTAGAGTGGCGTAGAGAGGCATGAAGTAGAGTAGAATAGTGCAGAGTAGAGTGGAGCGGTGTAGAGTGCAGTGGTGTAAAGTGCACTGGCATAGCATAAAGTGGTAGAGTAGAGTAGAGTGGTGTAGAGAGGCATGAAGTAGAGTAGAATAGTGCAGAGTAGAGTGGAGCGGTGTAGAGTGCAGTGGTGTAAAGTGCACTGGCATAGCATAAAGTGGTACAGAGTAGAGTAGAGTGGCGTAGAGAGCCATGAAGTAGAGTAGAAGAGTGCAGAGTATAGTGGAGCGGTGTAGAGTGCAGTGGTGTAATGTGCACTGGCATAGCATAAAGTGGTGCAGAAGACAGCAGAGTCGCGTAGAGTGCAGTGGCACAGTCTGGTTGCCAGTTTTGGTGAGAAGGT
This sequence comes from Triturus cristatus, assembly GCF_964204655.1. Lineage (NCBI taxonomy): Eukaryota > Metazoa > Chordata > Amphibia > Caudata > Salamandridae > Triturus > Triturus cristatus. Next base: position 1,055,963,515 of record NC_140588.1, read on the forward strand.
CAGACTTTGCTCTCTAGTCTCTGCGCTCGCTAAAGGACAGTGTGTCTTTGGCATCCCCAGTCTCCAAGTCCTCGGGGTTAATGACAGTGGACGTCTGGCCTGCTGTCAGAGTCTGGACGCTAGGTATTGATGATAATGGACTTTGTGCTGTCGGTGTAGGCGGGGCTCAGTTTTATTGATACTTGAGTTCTGCCTTGGTCTCAGGCCTTGGTGATGACAGGGTGGTTCTGGCCTGCTACCAGTGCCTGGCATTAAGGCCCATATTTACTATCAAGAGGAACACCGCATGGAAGCATGAAACGTTGCTGTGCTGCATGGCGTCACCCGGAGAGAGCAGCTTAAATAACTGCGAGGTCCTGGCCACCTACCCGTGCAGGGGCGTCGTGAATGGGTGGGTGGATGAAAGGATGTGTGGGTGGGTGAAAGGATGCGTGGGTGGGAGAAAGCATTGGTGAAAGGATGCATGTGTGGGTGAAAGGGTGGATGCATGGATTGGTGAAAGGGTAGATGGGTGAAATGATGCATGAATGAGTGAAAGGATGGGTGAAAGAGTGCATGGGTGTAAAGGATGAGTGATTGAAAGAGTGAGTGAGTAAAAGGGTGCATGGGTAGGTGGAAAGAAGGGTGAAAGGGTGGGTGGGTGAAAGGGTGGGTGGGTGGATGAAAGGAGGCATGAGTGGATAAAAGGGTGACTAAAGGGATGGATTAGTGAAAGGATTTGTGAGTGGGAGAAAGGATGGGTGAAAAAATATGTGAGTGGGTGAAAAGAGGAGTTAAAGGGTGGATGGGTCAACGGATGCATGTGTGAGTGAAAGGATGGGTGAAAAAGATGCATGGGTGAGTAAAAGGATGGGTGAAAGTGTGTTTGTGTGAAAGGATGGGTGAAAGGACAGATGGGTGAAAGAATGTATGGGTGAGTGAAAGGATGCATTAGTCATTGGAAGGATGCATGGGTGGGTGCAATGCATGAGTTAAAGGGTGGGTGGGTGAAAGAATGCATGGGTGAGTGAAAGGAAGGGTGAAAAGGTGGATGGGTGAAAGGATGGGTGAAAGGGGGATGGGTGAAAGGATGCATGGGTAGATGAAAGGATACATGGGTGTGTAAATAGGTAAAAGGATGCATGGGGGGTGAATGGGTGAAAGGGTAGACAAGTGAAAGGATGGGTGAAAGACTGGATTAGTGAAATGGTGGATGGATAGATGGATGGAATTGTGAAAGACTGAATGGATGATGAATGTAAAGTTGAAATGGTGGATATCAGCGGGTGGGTGGAAGGATGAAAGGATTGATGGATAGGTGTTTGGATTGAAGAGACATGGGAGTTCTTTTAGGGAGGGTCGCGCTCACTTGCTGCGCTTTCTTGGTTTCATCAGAGCTATGGATGAAACTAGCTGGTATTTTAATATTTTGGCTACTCCCTTGTCACCAAGTCCGTAGCCCTGGAGAGGGCGGGACTGCTGACCCGGGGCCAACGTGAAGCTAGCCCTGGAGAGGACTGGACTGCTGACCAGGGGCCCAAGTGAAGCTAGCCCTGTAGAGTACTGGACTGCTGACCTGGGGCCCACGTGAAGCTAGCCGTGGAGGGGACTGAACTGCTGACCCAGGGCTCATATGAAGCAAGCCCAGGAGAGGACTGGACTGCTGGCCAGAGGCCTACATAAAGCTAGCCCTGGAGAGGACTGGACTGCTGATCTGGAGCCCACATGAAGCCAGCCCTGGAGAGGACTCGACTGCTGATCCGAGGCCCACATGAAGCTAGACCTGGAGATGACTGGACTGCTGACCCGGGGCCCACATGAAGCTAGCCCTGGAGATGACTGGACTTCATGACAGGGGCCCACATAAAGCTAGCCCTGGAGTGGACTGGACTGCTGACCCGGGGCCCACATAAAGCTAGCCCTGGAGAGAACTGGAATGCTGTTCAGGAGCCCACATAAAGCTGGCCCTGGAGAGGAGTGGACTGCTGAACCGGGGCCCACATTAAGCTAGCCCTGGAGAGGACTGGACTGATGACCTTGGGCCCACATGAAGCTAGCCCTGGAGAGGACTGGACTGCTGACCCGGGGCCCACATGAAGCTAGCCCTGGATAGGACTGGACTGCTGACCCGGACTGGACTGCTGACCCGGGGCCCACATGAAGCTAGCCCTGGAGAGGACTGGACTGCTGACCCGGGGCCCACATGAAGCTAGCCTTGGAGAGGACTGGACTGCTGGCCAGGGGCCCATATAAAGCTAGCCCTGGAGAGGACTGGACAGCTGACCGGGGACCCACATGAAGCTAGCCCTGGAGAGGACTGGACTGTTGACCCGAGGCCCACATGAAGCTAGCCCTGGAGATGACTGGACTGCTGACCCGGGGTCCACATGAAGCTAGCCCTGGAGATGACTGGATGGCTGACCCAGGACCCACATGAAGCTAGCCCTGGAGAAGACTGGACTTCTGGCCAGGGGCCCACAGAAAGGTAGCCCTGAAGAGGACTGGACTGCTGACCCGGGGCCCACATGAAGCTAGCCCTGGAAAGGACTGGACTGCTGACCCAGAGCCCACACAAAGCTAGCCCTAGAGAGGACTGTACTGCTAGCCAGGGGCCCACATAAAGCTAGCCCTGGAGAGGACTGGACTGCTGACCCAGGGCCCACATGAAGCTAGCCATGGAGAGGACTGGACTGCTGATCCAAAGCCCACATGAAGCTAGCCCTGGAGATGACTGGACTGCTGAGCCAGGGCCCACATGAAGCTAGCCCTGGAGATGACTGGATGGCTGACCCAGGGCCCACATGAAGCTAGCCCTTTAGTAGACTGGACTTCTGGCCAGGGGCCCACAGAAAGCTAGCCCTGGAGAGGACTGGACTGCTGACCCGGGGCCCACATAAGGCTAGCCCTAGAGAGGACTGTACTGCTGGCCAGGGGCCCACATAAAGCTAGCCCTGGAGAGGACTGGACTGCTGACCCAGGGCCCACATGAAACAAGTCCTGGAGAGGACTGGACTGCTGACCCGGGGCCCACCTGAAGCTAGCCCTGGCGAGGACTGGACTGCTGACCCATTGCCCATATTAAGCTAGCCATGGAGAGGACTGTACTGCTGCCCGGGGCAGGGACATCTTAAGGATTTTGGGGGCCCTGGGCCAAACATATTTTGGGGGCCCCTTTTCAGAACAGCTTTGAATTTATGATCCAATTTGAGTTCCATTTTCCCACGCAGTTTTCACTTGCTCAGCTGCGTTAGCGGTCCAGTTTGCATCATAGGCATTAGCCTATATATTCCCGCTGCAAACGGACGCACACAGATGACAGTGGTAGGATTTAGTGTATCCTGCCCTGCTACTAGGTTTTTAATACTTTTTAAATTGTATATGTGTGGCTGAATTACTCTGTGCTTTTTAACAATTTCTCCTACCTACGCGCACTTGCACTTTACTTAATTCTGCTTGCCTACACCTCCTTAGCTGCTCCGATTCGCAACTCGATTTTCCTCCAGTCCTGGTCCGCCACGGCTTATACGCAGATTGTGCAGAGGGCTAGGGCTACTATCGGGCTCCTCACTTCCGCCCACGCAGTTTCCGTTTCCTCAGCTGCGTTAGTGATCCAGTTTGCATCACATAATTTACAATAAAAAAACTAGACTGCTCTCCCATCCCAATGGAAAACATCGAGGGTGCAGAGGCCTTAGGCTTCCGCTGTACCTTATCCCCCATTATAGCATAGCTGGTTTTCTGATTTACAGACCTCTCAGTGCAATTGGAAATTTTGTTACTACGCTTAACACAGCCACCACCTCCCTGGACTTAAAATACAACAACTGCCTTATTCTGGGAGATTTCAATATACATATGGACAATGGAAAAGACCCTCAAACGACCTAGAGATAGCCTACTGGTTAAATCTCTTAGATTTAAACATAGAGAGGTACTTCTAGCAAGGAAAAAAAAAGAATTGCAGGAAATAGCCTGGTCAAAACTGACTCAAGCGGCGGAGATAAGGGATAGTAAGTTATTTTTGGGACACTGTTAACTCGTCTTTTTTAAAGGATGATTCCCTTCCTGACTTCCTGGCATGTCACCTGCGAGTCCTGGGTGGCGCACTTCACTAGTATCTTTAATCCCCCTGTAGCCGGATCGGTGCCCACTCTAAAAAGGGGCCAGTTGATAAATCCATTGTTACCTCTGGATATTAAAGGTGAAGGTACCAGCACAATAGACATGATACTCAAGAAACTGGAAATGGTCCACGACCTAGCGAAATCTACCAAGCTTAACACGGATCTTCCTTGTGGGACTCTTCAGCTCACTGACTCACTCCCTTTGTCCTCCCTGACCCTTGCCTTTAGTGGATCCTGTCTTTTTCTGGATCGCTAATTTATCCGGGTATTGTAGGTGTTTTCTTTCTGTAATTAATGCGATTTTCTTTTGCCGTTTGTTCCCCCTCTGTTGACCTGCCAGTTCCGACCCTCCTCCTAGCCCCCTGTCCCTCGTTGCCCTTTGACTAAGCGCTCCTTCTCCCCTTGTTGGGGAAAGATCTAATATTCTTACTCTGGAGTCTCAGTGAACCCTCTGAGAGAGTCCACAGCGTCAAGGGAACCACGCACAGCTGAGGCATGGTATGGCACCCCTTACCAAAGCACTCCCTCTCCCCTTGTTGGGGAAGGGTCCAGTAGGTAGACCTTGGAGTCTTAGAGACCCCTCTGAGAGAGTCAACCGTGTAAAACACCCTCCCCCCCTCTTTTCATGCTCTCTATCACCCTCCCCTACCGCTTTCCCTCTTTCATTCTTTGTCTACTTCCTCTGCTCCTATCCCCTCCCACCTTAATCTCTCCTCTTGCCTGCTACGCCCCCTAGCCCCCTGCCCCTTGTGCCCTTTAACTAAGCACTCCTTCTCCCCTTGTTGGGAAATATCCAACTACTTATACTCTGTAGTATCAGTGATCCATCTGAGAGAGCCCACAGCGCTAAGGGAGCCACTCACAGTTGAGGCATGGTATGGCGCCTCTTGCCAAAGCACTCCCTCTCCCCTTTTTGGGGAAGGATCCAGTAGGTAGGCCTTGGAGTCTCAGAGACCCCTCTAAGAGAGTCCACTGTGCAAAGGGAGCCTCTCGCATCTGAGTTAGGGGAAGGATACCACTTCCCCTGGGTTCATAGCTTACTGGATTTTGGACACAGCTTTTACTCGTCTATCGGTTTGTGCCCCCGTCACCCTCCCCCCTCTTCTTTTATGCTGTGTCTCTCACCCTCCCCCTCCTCTTTCTCTCCTTCATTCGCTGTCTACTTCCCCATCTCCTACCCCCTCCTCCTTGAATCGCTCCCCTTGCCTGCTTTTCCCCTTACGCATATGCCCTTATTGTTTGTCTCGACTGAACATGTAACTATGTAGCTATGCTCTAATAACTGTGTAACCTTTGGAACGATTTAACCTGCAACTATGGTCTGATACTCATGTAAAGCGCTCTGATACTTCCCGGTCCAGCCAACGCTATAAAAAACCTTTCAAATAAATACATAAATACCTTACAGGAAGTGGTTTGGGCACTGATTGAAAGCAAAGGTGGGAAAGCACCGAGCCTGGATGGGGTACCAGTGGATGTTTTTAAGCAAAATGTTAGTTTATGGGCACCAATTTAAACTAGAGTTTTTAATATGGCTGCAGAATGAACTCCTCCTCTTACTTGGGGTGCATCTATCATAGCTCATATTAATAAGTAGGGCAATAAATCTGACCCCAAAAATTACAGACCAATTTCATTGTCAGACTCGTCTGTTAAAGTGATGAGCAAGGTATTACTGAAAAGATTAGAAGAATGGCCTTGGGACTGTTCAATTCTCTCACCTGCGCGGTTTGGTTTTCCGGAAAGCCCTAGGGTCTATCGAGCAATGCGTGAATCTTGACCTGCTTATAGGCAAGTATACTCGTGCCAAAGGTGGAAGATTATATCTTTGTTTCGCTGACTTGAGCAGCGTTTTTGATCTAATAGATCACCTCACTCTTTGGACTACCTTGCTTGGTATGGGTGCCCCTAGACCACATGTCTTCAGACTGTGGGGCGCGCCCCACTGGGGGTTCGTGACTGCATTCCAAGGGGGGTGCAACTGCGTCTGCAAGGAAGGAATTGTAAACGAAGATGGCCTGGAAGCAGCAACGTTTAGCCGTCGCGTTCTCAGGCTGTCTTCTTTTATATGCAGAGGTTAAACTGCATCAAAAGTTTGCAACTGTAATCTTGATGTTTCCCGGGGCACAGTCAGTGAGTTGGGCTCATGGCTAAACACAGTATGCTAATAACTATGTAATTTTTTCAGATTCAGATAATTGCATATAAAAAAAAACATGCACACACAATAAATGAAAAAACAAAGCAAATGAAACAAATGTTTCGAAAATATACTGTCTTACGTTATAAACCTCAGTTAGCTAAAGCAATAACTGCAGATTTCTGTCTTACCAGAGAGTCGCCGATTTGAATCCTGGTTTTCACAATGGGAAATAGTAACAAGTGTATTTATAGAGCTACAACTTCCATGCCTGTGGTAAAAATCACTCTGACTCCAACAGTTAGAGCATATATTAGCTCCTCAGCAGCTTTTGTGTGTGTTGCTTAACCAGTTGCATAGGGTCCAGCGTCATGAGGCCAATTAAAGCCACCGGAATTATGCGGCAGGGGAGGACCAAATTATGTGGCAGGGTTGACTAAATTATGTGTCAAGAAAAGGAAAATTATGTGATGTTATACAGCACATTTTGTCATACATTTATGTTGTTATTTTGTCATTTTTACATTTGGTAAAAACTATCTGGCATAGGTTTCACCTCATTAATACCGGTTTAATACCCAAATATAGCAAAAAACATACTAGTCAATCTTTGAAAAGGACCTTTCATATAGAGATGAGAGCACCTTTGCTGCAAAAAGGTGGGGGCAACACGCTGGAGCTCTTTTTTTCTGAAAGGGAGGAGTTGTAGCCTAATGGCGAGAGCTGCCTACTTTGGAACCTAGTTCAGGTCCTCATGTCAGCGCAACTCAAATCACTTAATCGTCCAATGCCTAAAATAAAAAAAATATATGATGAATGAATATGAACTAGTGTTTGTGTAATGTATATGGTGCTTTTGTAAAGTTTTCCAATGCCCTTGGGCCAGGTCCTCCCTCCAAAAACCAAAAAAGGGATGGATAACCTGATTCAAGATTGGAGTGATGGCCATGGTCGGTAAGTTGTTAAAGAGGCAGACAAGGGTAGACTTCTACTTAGGGCCTCAGCTATCATTAGTGCAGTAAGTGCAGTAGCATTGGAGCCCAGGAGTGCGAGGGGCTCACAATAACCAAATTATGGAGAGAACAGTTTTTAGTCAATTTCTGTTATTGTTTGATGATTTTCCCTATTATATGTTTCACATTTATTGTGGATTATGAGCCACAAAAAAAAAGTATCCATGATATGATCTAAAAAGCTCTGCCTCTGCGCTCAGCCCTGCATCTCCTGGTTTCCGATCCTTGCCATAAAGTTTTGCAGGGGCGCCCTGACTCCAAAACATTTTGCTTTGGGGGGCTCGAGCAAAAAAGTTTGAAGACCACTGCTCTAGACAAATTGTGAGCTTCCTGGCCAGACTGTATGAGAATTTGGTAAGCAATTATGGTTCTCAATTGGAGAACTGTGGGCCATCATGTGCAGACATCCATACTTTGAGAAGCAGAACGCACGAGTCGTGTAACAACTCCGAAACTCTAACAGATATGAGTGGGGGAAGAAAAAAATCGATTGAGGAATACAAATTGATGAAAGAAAACTTAGAAGGTCTTCTATGGTCTTGCCTATCAACAACTTTTGGAAAAAGCTTGGCTTCCTCGCGCATTGGGCCCCAGGACTAATACATATTGAAACTATGCATTTGCTAAGGAACTTGCCTTGGAAATATAGGCAGATCTTGCCGAGAATAAGGGAGGATTCTTTCGCTTATAATGAGACTATATTAATAGCTACCATTTGTCAATTTTCCATAAATCCTTTGACCCTGTTCCCTGGTTGCTGTGATATTGATGTGGGTATCTGGAAAGGTCCTGATGAAGGTGGTCTAACTACTCTTCATATACCGCCGAAACGCGTGTTGACCTTATGCTGAGCCTTGTGCTCTGGACATAAAAATCTATTTGGTCGTGGAGGTTTTCTGCGTCACACATAACCTCTACCTTGTTCAGATGCTGGTTGTATGAAGTTTGTGAGAGTATATATGTGTTCGAATGGCTGTGATATGGATGTATTTATTCAAGTTAGTCCAGGGGTTGTTTCTCTATTAAATGGGTTTGTGCCTGTGAAATTTTATGTAATTATTGTGATGATTTTGTTTTTTGTATGAATTTTCATAATCAGTTTTTTCTATTTGAATAAAAGAAAGATATACATAAAAAGAAAAAGAAAAGTGAAATGTTATAAAATATATAAAGCAATGAAATAATAAAAGTAATGAAAATTTAAATGTCAAGTGTCACTGTTGTGATTATATGCATGAGATAGCTCAAGAGAGAGCAAGTCCTTGATGTAAGGAATAGATAGGCTATGAGGGAGCATATTTAGTGGTCTTTGGTTCTGTCCCCTCTTCTCCCTAACCTGAAAGTATAACCTTTAAAGGGGGTCCCCTATAGTGCAACAGTTCTGTGGGAGAATGCACTAATAATTTTGCAGTTAAACATGGCATTCAACAAGGTTGTGTTTTAGCCCCTATTTCATTTTCTTTATTTATTAATGGGGTGGATCAGACTTGGCAAACTGCCCATGCTGATGTCCCACAAGTGGATGGGCGCCCCATTCTGGTACTACAGTACGCAGATGATGCGGTCCTGCCGGCCAGGACCCCTCTGGGGTTTCAATGTCTAATGGATGCTTTTGGGGATTTTATTGGTGCACGGAAACTGGTCATTAACAAAAGTAAAACTTACACAATGGTATGTGGGTCCACGGTCGATCATTCCTTTTGGATAAATTACCAGTGGCTTCTGTTGATTCATTTTGTTACTTGGGCATTACCTTCTCTGGTAATGGCTCCTGGACTCGTGAACTCATTAATGTTAAGAGTAAAATGGACAGAAGTACACATGCCGTTTTTAGATTTTCTGCCAAGCTGGGCTCCAGACCAGTTAAGGAGATGACTGAAATTTATAAGGCAAGGGTTTTATCCATTGCAACATATGGGGCTGGTGTATGGGGTTATTTTAACAGTAAAGTTTTGCAGACTAAGGAAAATGGTTTCCTAAAACGCTTACTTTGTCTGCCTACCTCGGCTTCATCTGAGATTATTCACAGAGAAGTCGAACTACAGTACCTCACAGATGTAGTCGCATCACGCCACCTATTGCTTTGGCATTCTCTGTGGTCCAAAGACGAAACCAGCTGTACCAAAGCAATTATCCGAGACAGTCTTAAATTGGACAACACCATCCGATCCCTTGGCTAAGCTATATTAATTCTGTGTATAGCAAAATGTTTAATATGTCAATCCAGACTAACTCCCTTCAAGTTTTATCACTTAGTAAATTGTCCATCAGAGAAACTTATATATGAATATTAGGAGGGAAACCTGGCTAGTTAGTGAGAATAAGAAACCATCAGTTATGTTTTATCTAACGCTTAACCAAGTAGAGGGCTTCCAGGATTAGCTGACCTATATACACAATCCCATGCATCGTTTTGTCCTAGTTAGACTAAGATTGGGTATTGTCCATCATTTGGTTGCTTTTCCCATAATGAAAACCTGTCCCTCAAACACGTTTCCGTGCCCATGCGATGGACAAAGTAAACAGAGCACAGTGCACTTTATGTTGTTTTGCAAATTTTATACTGGTTTCAGAATTTACTACCTTCAACCACTTTTGCTCGTATTTGGTGGTGGATCACATCTTGCCGCAGCAAACATTTTGTCCGAGCTCAGCGATGCTAGGGTCTGTTTTAACATGGCGCTTTTTATTATAAATGCACTTAATATACGTAAAAGCATAATTATTCCCATGGAGCGCTGAATTCTTGATTATTTGATGTAATTGTACTATCTTTTTAATGACATTTTATGAGTTTCTAGGTTATGAACTACTCGCGATGTGCTATATTTTATGTATACCTTTATGGTTGTTTCTACACACCGAATAAAGTTTAATGAAATGAAATGACCCTCAAACAATTTCCTTATTGGAGATGCTGCAGGCCTGCAACATGTTTCCATCTCATTCTTCGCCCACCCATGAAAGCGGGCCATACCCTAGACCAAATCTTTCACAACTTTGGCATATCAGTAAGCCTACCTCTTCCCATTACCTGGTCTGATCACCTCTTATTAAAATTCGTCATTCTCAACTCTGCCATAGCCCCTCGGCAGGGCAGAGGGTCCCTAATTACAGGACGTTCCATAAAATATCCATCCCGATGTTAGCAGACTCCCTCGGTCGTTCCTCACCAGAGCTGTCTGGCTGCCCCGACTCGGACGCCCTCTCAATATATTCATGGCTCCGAACCAACATTGGTGCAGCGGTACTGGTAGTTTCCCACTCCTCAAATAGGTTGGTCCCACCAGCTCCATGGTTTAACGATTCCCTCAGATCTAGCAAAAGAAATTGTAGAAAAATGGAACAGAAATGGCGTAAATCCTATCTACCTGAGGCCAGGAAGGTGTATAAAGACACCTCAAAAGCTCATTAAATTCTTTTGAAGGCAGCCAAGAAAAACTTCTTTAAAACCAAGATAGAAAATGCCCAAAATAAGAGTAAGGAAATCTTTAGCATAGTTAAATCCTTTACCGCACCAAAAGCCGGTACAAAGGAAGGGCCATGCACGGAAGTAGGGTCTGAGCAAATAGCTCAATTCTTCCACAAAAAGATCTCCGTGATCCAACAAGCCTTCACTAACATCTCAGAGGAAGAACTGACCTTCTACCTCTTGGATCCTCCATCTTACTAGCTTTCCCTGAGTTTCAGCTTTAAGAGTCACTGACCCTTCTCCAAAGCATTAAGTCTGACTCTCCTACCGACCTATCTCCAGTGAATATCCTGAACCTATTGGCTCCCACCATAAACCCCATGGTAAACCAGCTCTTTAATGCTTCCCTCTCCTCAGGTAACATGCCAAATTTATGGAAGAATGCTAAGATTATCCCACTGATAAAAAAAGCTAACACCAGACCGACGGATCCTGCCAACTACAGGCCAATCTCCCTTCTTCCAGCCCTCTCCAAAGTATTAGAGAAGCATGTAAACAAGGCCCTCCAAAAACACATTGAAGATGGTAAGCTCCTTCCTGAGTCCCAATCCGGTTTTAGGGCAAACTACAGTACGGAGTCCGCTCTGATGGAAGTGATTGAATTTGTCAAAGGTAAGCTGGACCAGGGAGGCAAGGCTGTTCTGATACTGCTCGATCTGTTGGCAGCCTTCGATACGGTCCCACATGAGAAGCTCCTGGAGAGACTTGCTAACATCGGCCTGGGGAGGACCGCCTTAACATGGATGTCATCCTTTTTGGCAAACCGATCTCAGGACATCTGGCTCCCCCCTTTCCCAGCCCCGGTTCCGGCCATGAATGTCGGTGTCCCTCAGGGCTCCATCTTCAGTCCTATCCTTTTTAATATATATCTATCCCTCTTGCATTTCTGGTAGAGGAAGAGGGTGCCAAAATTGTTTCCTATGCTGATTTTTACATGTGAAAAAGGAACTGACTTTGATATCAATGATTAGGTCTTGCCTCACAAAGGTTTTTAACTGGCTTAAGATCAATCAGCTGTGCAATCCTGACAAAACTGAAGTTGTTTTCTTTGGTAATATCATATTAACTCCCTCCTCACGGACCACCTGAATTCCAACAACAGGCTTGACCCTTCCCAAAATGGCTTTCGCCCTGGCCACAGCACAGAGTCGGCGCTCTTGGCGGTGACAGAACATCTTTGGACAGCTTTGGATGCTGGGCAGAAGTCGGCACTGATCCTTCTGGATCTCAGTGCCGCGTTTGATTCAGTGTCCCACGCCATTCTGTTGCGACGCCTGAGAAGGTTGGAATGGTTGGTTCAGCCCTGAAGTGGCTGGCCTCATTCCTTGCTGATAGGATGTTTCACATGATAGCTCCCCTGTATACCTCTGGCATCTTTCTCATCAAGCAAGGGGTGCCACAGGGCTCTTCCCTGAGCCCTCTGCTTTTCAATCTATATGTACAACCTCTGGCCGCAGTAACCAAGAGCAGAGGGCTGACCATGGTCTCTTATGCCGACGACACATAGTTGGTGGTGGCTCTCTCGAGCGACTCTAAGCAGGATGCTTTTAAATTTCAAGGCTATCTTAGGGTAGTCGCCGAGTGGATGACCGCCAACGGTCTCCAATTTAATGCCAACAAGTCAGAGGTGTTGTTGATAGGAAAAGACCATGGTCTATGGAATGAGCTCTGGTGGCCCAAGAGCCTAGGCACTGCCCCCTCCCCCAAGCAGGCAGTGAAGAACTTAGGGGTTTGGATGGATGCTTCCCTCAACTTCCAGACTCAAACGAAAAAGGTGGTGGGAACCTGCTTTAGGTTGTTGCAAGGACTCAAACCCATTCTGGGCTTCTTTGATGCCACAACAGGCAAATTATAATCCGGGCCTTGTTTATGTCAAGACTTGATTACGCTAGCTCACTGTATCTGGGAGCAAACAAGACAGAAATACATAGGCTACAGAGAGTTCAGAATGCGGCCGCAAAATCTCTCCTCGGTCTGCACAGAGCCTGATCAGTGACAAACGCTATTTGCCGTCTCCACTGGCTGCCTGTGGCTAGGCGGATTGAGTTCAAGGCTCTCTCTATAGCCATTAAAGGTCTGAAATTTGCCTCTCCTAATATTTTGACCGACTTCCTTCTACCTTATGTTCCCTCCTGCCAGCTCCGCGCCATGGGACAACACCTGGTGGTGGTCCCCCGGGTTAGGAGGCTTTGTGCCGGAGGTCGTTCTTTTTTCGGAACAGAGTGGCCATCCTTTGGAACAAGCTGCCAGCCCACATGTGGGGGCTCCATAATTACCTCGAATTTAGGAAAGCCATCAAAACCTTTCTCTTTCCCACTTCGTAGGCCTCCTTGGGCCCTCCCTAATCTTGGTCACCTCATTGCTGTCACTGCCGGGATGCCTCTTTGCTGGGGCAGCTGTCACGCTTTATAAACCCACTAACATAACATAAAATAATCCAGAAACGCCTGACTGGAGCTCTTGGTGGCCAAAAGATCTGCCTGTACCACATTATACCTGTACCAGGTACAATGTATGCAGGGTGGGTATTGCCCCGCAAAAAGCCTTATAGAAATGGCACATTGAAATCTTTGAGAACTCAGTGCAACACTTCTAGTTCACCATTGTGTCAATATCTTACACCTGCCTCACAGCAGGCGTAAGACTGATGCAGGCCCTGTCACATGGGGCTTGCCACATATGAAAGGACACATTGCTGCACTTGCGTCTATTTTCAGACACACCCCAGCAATGCATCACTTTTGCGCCTACAGATATGTCAGAAATACTGACGTATCTGTAACTCCTTGCGACATGATGCATCATACAGTAAATATGACGCATCCATCATGTCGCAAGGAGGGCGCACTAAGAAGTGACGCATCCCTGTTTTCACACAGCGATGCATCACTTCTCATAAATAAGGCCCTAAATGTGTTTACATCTAATATTCAGGGATAGTTATGTGTGTTTTCAATATTGTAACACAGCAGCAGCTCACCAATATTACTGCAAATAATCTCTGTGACGCCCTCCCATTTCTTATATGTTAGGCCTTGTTCTGATTTAAAATAAACTTTTTTTATGTATATTTCATGAAACAAACACAACATTTCTCTGCAAAATGGCTGTACTAGACTCACACATCAGGTACATAAAAAATAAATTAAAGGAAAACAGTATTTAAAATAATCTGTTTAAGAAATATTCAAGGTCATTAGGGCAAAACTCTGGAGAACGGAGCTGACTCTGTCAGGTGGCCCCTTGAAAGGCTGGGGCCCTGGGCCAGAGCCCACTTTGCCCCTGCATTAAAACGTCTCTGGCCCGGGGCACTCATGAAGCAAGCCCCGGAAAGGATGGACTGATGATCCGGGGCCCATATGAAGTTAGCCCTGAAAAGGACTGAACTGCTGCCCGGGGCCCACATGCAGGGCCAGACAGGGAACGGAAACCGGCCCTGGCAAACTGCTCGGCAGGGTCCCCAGGGGGTGGGTGCGGCTGAGTTGTTTGTTAGGGCTGGTTTTGGCCGATTTTGTTCCAGGGGGCCGATATTGCCAGCCCCCCGGTAACAAAAACGGCCACCTAGGGGCCCAAAACCGTCCCGCACCATGGTGGCCCACTGGGGAAACGCCTGGTGCCCGCTATGACCAGAACAGACCAGCCCTGCCCACATGAAGCTAGCTTTGGAGAGGACTGGACTGCTGATCCGGGGCCCACATGCAGCGAGATTCCATTCCATCAGTGGTGGCTGCTGGGGTGTATATTACACCCCTAAATGTTTCCACGTGGGAGTGGATGGAACGACAGCCCTCTCCTCTCGGTGCACTGCACTGTCTGGAAGAGCAAACGTACTGAATGCAAAAGAGAATCAATTTTTGGCCAACAAATTAAAGAAGCCTATTAAAAAAAAAAAGTGGTCGCAGCGGGATTACATTTTACAGTTTTATAGAAGGTATAAAGCCACTTAAATATTTATATGAAGCTTAGGGAGGGAGGAATAGGCGCGGGAAAGTGGTGGACAGGCATGGATAGCAGAGGGAAAGTTCAGAAGGGGAGAGGGGCTACTCCCAGCCTTTGGCACCGACTCCCACAAACTCACGCGACAAAATGGTAGAGACATGGCACAGGGGCAGACAATAAAGGCCCGGTGGGCATGATCTGAAGTCAATATCTATATATTGTCAGGGGCTTTAACTCAGTGCTGCCTTGAAGTGCCGGCAGCTGGAATCCCCCTCTCTGCCAGAATGGCCCCAGCCCCCTCTCAGAATAGCCCTTCCCTGCCGAGCATGGACGTCCCGTGGAGAGGAAGGTGCAGTTGGTGCATAGTGCCAATATCGGCAACCGTTATCATATCATACATCAGTACATAATCATAATAAAACACACGACACTGAATGAAGTGGAGAAATATTGCTGCAGGTTTATTAGCATAATAAATATGCAAACACGGTGGGTTATCTTACGGGCGATCCCAGGGCAGGCCAGCCCCATGGCGCCTGCCCGTCTGATAAGCCTAGGGTCACCATGGCAGCGCCAATTGGTGACCACCAAATGTTGGGAGGGTCCACCCCTCCCATCCGTGAACCTCCAGTCCACATGCTTCACCACGCCCCCCCGTGATGGGTGGGCGGAGCATACATGGCAGCCCCCGGTTGCTCAGACCCACAACCGCCTGTCGGTAGCGGGGCGCCGTAGGTCTTCCAGTGGACACGCTAAAAGATCCCTGGGTATCCTGGCTTAGCACCACACGGTGCTGCTGCATGCTATACCCCTTGGTATGTGCAGACCCTGGATCGCCCTGTAACTCCTCCTGCAACACAAAAGTGAAAGTCGTTAGAAAAACCTTCCCCCCCCTTCTTGTCCCTCCTGTTGCCGGGTAAGCGGATGGGCGGGTAAGGCAAAACGAGCGGACAAGAGGGCGAGGAGGGGGCGGGGACCGAATATGTACCCCCCTCATGGCTCCTCCCCGCCGGAAACAGCTACCTGACTGGGGTCTCCCTAGGTCAAGCCCAGGGACGAGACCTCCCACCCCTGTGCCTTCCTGTGGCACTAAGGCGGCCGCCCTCAAGGGGGCGGGCCGCTGCGCAACCCCCACCCCGGGCAGCCTTACATAGTGCCAATATCGGCAACCGTTATCATATCATACATCAGTACATAATCATAATAAAACACACGACACTGAATGAAGTGGAGAAATATTGCTGCAGGTTTATTAGCATAATAAATATGCAAACACGGTGGGTTATCTTACGGGCGATCCCAGGGCAGGCCAGCCCCATGGCGCCTGCCCGTCTGATAAGCCTAGGGTCACCATGGCAGCGCCAATTGGTGACCACCAAATGTTGGGAGGGTCCACCCCTCCCATCCGTGAACCTCCAGTCCACATGCTTCACCACGCCCCCCCGTGATGGGTGGGCGGAGCATACATGGCAGCCCCCGGTTGCTCAGACCCACAACCGCCTGTCGGTAGCGGGGCGCCGTAGGTCTTCCAGTGGACACGCTAAAAGATCCCTGGGTATCCTGGCTTAGCACCACACGGTGCTGCTGCATGCTATACCCCTTGGTATGTGCAGACCCTGGATCGCCCTGTAACTCCTCCACAGCCTTGGGAGTGGCCACCGTCACTACCAGGGCCCCCCACCAAGGTAGACCTATTTCCTTACAACCTGCTGCAGCCAAAGCTTCCCCTAGGACGAGTAGGAAAAGAACCGTGCCTAAACTAGAGAGGTGCACCCCATCTCCCTCCCGGCACCCTGTGGACTTGGCGTGTGTAAGGCCATGCCTGATGAAGCCCAAAACCTCTTTGCTCTGCGCAACTGCGCATGGCTTCAGGTAGACCTTTTTACCTACAGCAACTGATGCCGGGCTTCTCCCAGGTCCAGCCAAGACAGTCTCCGCCCAGCTGGACCGGCGGGCGGCCTGCCCCACAGGACAGGTGCCCTCATCCTTCCTAACTCCCCCGTGGATTTTGACTGAAATGACCGTAAACCTAAAGCTAGGCGTTGGTCCCATGTAGCCTTTGAATGGTTGAAGAACAATCCCCTTGACAAGACACTCCTGCCTGACAGTGCCAATGCGGGAGGGGTAAGGGTTGACAAGCCCGCCTTACCTCCTCCTACACTCAGACGGAGTATGAACATCGCATTCCCTCAGTCACCACCAAATGAGAAGCCTTGCCCTCCCAAACTTTTGCTAGTATGCAGGGAGAGACAGGACTGAGTGACCACAGAGGAGGACCAACGTGTAAAATTCTTCACTATCTTGGATACTGGGTACGCCAATTGTTCTCCTGCTAATTAGTAGCCCAAAAGCAATACCCCGGGGTTTCCCTCAATCATGTGGACATATGCCCCCGGGGAAGGCCACCTCCACAACCTGCATGGCTGCTAGCCAGCGCTGGAGGGCAGGATACGTTACCCGGTACCGATACTCGCATCCATGGTACCTGTTTCGTCGAACTCAAGGACGGGCTACTAAGTGAGCAACCAGGCTCCGCCCACTCCTGCCTGGCGGAGCCCTTGCGGGAGGAGGTAAGGGTTGACGAGCCTACCTTCCTTCCTCTTTCACTCCGATGGAGTGCGCCCATCGTATTCCATCAGTCACCACCCAATGTGAAGCCTGGCCCTCCCAAAATTCTGCTATTATACCAGGGAGAGACAGTGAGGAGAACAACGTGTAAAAAGCTTCTCTATTTGAATACTGGGAAAGCCAAAATGTTCTCCTGCAGATTGTAGCCCAAAGTGTTACCCTGGTGCTTCCCTCAATCATATGGACCATGGCCCTGTTGGAGGCCACCTGCATAGCTGCCAGCCAGTGCTGGAGGGGGGAGAAATTGCCCGGTACTGATGCTCGCATCACGGTACCTGTGTCGTCTAAAACAAGGGCGTGCTACTAAGTGAGCAACCAGGCTCCGCCCTAGAGCCCCGAGGCCAAACCCAAGCCCCTCCAAGTTCTGCTGCCTCACCTGCCTGTTAACACGAATCCCAGGGCAGACCACCGGCCTATAATCCATGCAGGCCATGCCTGAGCTAAAATACCTCTGAACAGGCTGACAACAAGCTAACCACCAGCATTGAGTTATGAATGTTTCTGACGCTACCAAGAAACATGCGCATAACTAAAGCAACTGGCATCATGCCATAAAAGTAACAATTCAACCTTCTATGAAACAAACGTGCCCTTGTGGCTATCCGAGTAGAGCTCCCTCCAAGCCAGCAGCCCTACTCAGGCAACACGCACCCTCTAGGCACTGACACACCCCCGCCCCAGCTGCCCTCGAGTGCCTGGTCGTGTGTGGCCACAACCTAGGTTTCATCACTGCGTCATACCGGGGTATGATGATCCATCTAACTCGACTGCTGAGTGCCTATTGCACCATCGCAAGTATGCCTTTGCCTGCTCAGAGTCTGGCTGTAAAGTTGGAAGGCATTGACCCCCCAGCCCAGGGTGAAGATGATGTCAGCATTACAGAACCTGGTGCTAAAGACGGTCCCTGACCCTGATGGGACAGAAAGCAAATCCCTTGCTCCTGTTGAGCACGAACCCAAAACCAATTGCTCACCATGGTTTAATACCTTCCTGCTGCTGATCATTCCTAGCTGAATGTTGACAAATCCATGTTCTGTAATGGCACTACTTCGCAGCCTGCACCATTCTGCCAGTGCCGAAAAGACCTTTGTCATGCTGCCTGGCCTCATCAATCTTGCCCTGTTCTAGCAGCGCCCGCTTCGGCCGTGGGGCAAACAACTCGCCGGTACCCCCAAAACTGGCCCTGATGCGAGACAAACCGGGCCAAGGCACAACAGAGAGTGTACTAACTAATAGCAGGTCTAACAGCGTCAACAGGCATCCTCAGCTTACAATAGGCGTGATGGAGTTCACCTGTCACTGCCTGGTCGACGTGACCTAGGTACGTGGTCCCCTTGCATGGCGGCATGCCATTGAGGCCATCATCCAATCCCCAATAAGTTCCACTATCTGCCTACGCTACAATCCTGCCTGGCGTTCCTTCATGCCCAGATATACTATGTGATGGCTGCTCTCCTCCGTCCTTTGACCCAACCACACCTAGAAGAACAAACACAGCGAGAAGAAGCGGCCTGTGACCTGCCTCAAGACTCTACGAAATCCTCCTACCGCATGATGTGAGAGCTCGCCACCAACCTCTGTCCAGGCCTGCCAAACCCACAAGTATTTGGACCCCTAGAGCTCCAAGAATTTGAGGAGGGGGGGGAGGGGAAGTCCTGTCTGGAGATGTGTGTAATGGAGGACATGTGTCCTATAGTACCTATTGTTTGGGTGCAATAACAGTACCACGCGTACCTGATGTGTTTAATACTAAATAACAGTACTAACAACTCAATCAGCACAGGGCTATTTGCCCCCCGTCTTACAACCGTGTGTGGCAAACAAGGGAGATTAAAGGAAGGCTAACACCACACCCGTCAAACACAGAAAGACCACCACGTGGCTGTGCCCAAAGACCACCCTCCCAGATCAAACAGACCCGATGGAAAGACAACCAGAGCCTAACGCTCTACACCCGCGGATGACCCCGGAAAAACCAATCGTTTAGCAATCGAGTATATAACAACGGACATCCTTACAGCATCTGAAGGCCTAGCCATTTCAGAAGTAACCTGGGACCCCAATGCCAGGCTTCAGTGCAGGCCTCGGCATCTGTGGTGTGTGTGATATTTGCCCACTTCAATGCAAGCCAGGGCCCGCGATGCATACTTTCTTCATGATCGCAAAAGCACACGTCAACCACCCTAGCTGTTCCAGTGTAAAATTACTGTAACAATAAAATTCATAAAGAATGTTTCTTGCTGCTACTGATTGCGGTAGTATGCAAGTCTGTCACATGTAGTATGGAGGTCCATGACTATCTGCTACTTTCCCAACTGTGACCTTACCTTTAGTTAATTTCCCTGATGTAGGAATTTAAGTCAGGTGGACCCTTGTTATCACACACAAAAGGACCCAACCCACCAAGCATTTGCTGTAGATTTCAGACAAAATCAGCTTACAGGTGTGTGTCAAACACCCAACTTACTGGTACTAATTTATCGACCACAGTAGGAGAATAACTGCATGTGCCTGCTGAGCTCTGACCCTGTGACTGTGAGGTCAAACACTAACTCCTGCCCGTGCATACCAATGAATTACCCCGGAGCTGTGGCCAGCCAGGACTGTAAGCTACGTCGCTGACACCGTTATGCCGTTGTTGTAACACAGCCCCCGTTGTAAAAATTAACTGATCTGTAAGATAACTGCAATGGAAAGCAGCAGCCATAATGGAGCCGGACTGGCGATGTGCATCCAGCGCTGGCGAAGAGGCCGACCACCTTCTAGCCGGCTGCCGCTAAGAGACCCTTCCCAGCCTGGGCGACCCTGAAGCACCGGCTTTCTTACACCCAAGGATCCGGGCTAGCTGTGCGTTGCTGCGCTCATATATATATTGCGCGAACTCAAACCGAAGCGCTATACAGCGCTAATAAAGTTACACCTCATGCCCGGGGAAAATTAGTGCTGTGCCCAGCCTGACGGGATGTGTTATGCAAGCTCGTAGCTCAAACCCTGGTTTCCCCCCCCAGAAGTGGCAGCGCCGCCCACGAACAACATCCTCTCCCAAATTTTGCCGCCTAATATTAGTCAAAACGGAGGAACACTCGAAGGCCTACATAAAGTTCCCAATGAGCAGCATTACCTCCCCGTGGCGTAATTACCAAAGGCACAAGTCCAGTGCCGACCCACAGGAAAGGGAACAGAAGTAGTGTGTTCTTGAGCTGGCGGGCTACCCTGGAGAAGGAGGACAACTGCGCGAGCCTGCGCTCGGGACGCCAATTAATCAAATATATAGAGCCTACCGGGCTTACCACCGCCGAACGCCGCGCGTACATAGGCAAACTGCAACGGGCAGTCAAAGTGCCTCACACCGTTGCCGAGTGCCTATGCCTCGGGCACTGCCACACCCAGCCACCGCAGCAGATCAATGTTGCCCGCGCATAGCGTCAGGCGCGTGTGAGAGCTCTAACCTGCCCTCTGCCAATGAGGGCTGGACACCTGGAGGACCCCGTTCTCTCCCCCCAGCTGCCCGAAACACCTGGCCAATACGTTGGCAAGCTCCAAAATTACGCCCATGCACTTTCGCTAACAAAGCTACCCGATGGGATGCCCCCGTCCCAGGGCCGGTGCCACTTCCAACTTCAGTTTTCGACCACAAACCAAGCTCCGTTAGGCTAACCACTTTGGAAAGTGAGAAATGCTTCCCTGCCCTGGAGAAAGTTTGGATCCCCATACCCGTCTGACAATCGACAAGGTGACATTTGTTTCCCGAAAGCAATTCACTACTGGCGACGACGTACACAACTCAAGTTCCAAAGCAGGGAGACAATCTTAGACATTACTGGCATACAAGCAAACAGGAAAGTGCAAGTTTGAAACCTATATGAGCAGCCCGGCCACCGCGGGAGGTAAAGCTGTGCACGCTCCTGCCCCCCATCCCCCGCGATCCAATCCCCCCTCCAACCAGGAGGACCGACACAGACAGCCTCTGCACATCATGCTGTGCAGCGACGGAGGCACTCTACCCCGCCCGCTTCCGGGATTTAGGGCCACCCTGTGAACAGCAAGGCCCAATCGGTGGAGCGGATACACCCAACCCTGGAGGTTCGCGAAGGGCGCGACCAGTATTGATGTCAAAACACCCTACTCATGTTGCATCTTGAAATATCGCGAATAAGCCCCGAATGTGAAAGAGCGCTGTACTTGGTATGTTTCCACATTTCTTTAACTTAAATGCGCACTTCTATGTGGATGCAGGACACGTTTTAGCCAATGCCGAGCCTGATACCAGGTTATGCCTGGGAAATTAAATACGTTATATGAGCAGGTGCTCACCTCCCTGCTTACGGAAACATAGCAGAGGGGCCTAGCAGCCAGTTCACCGGCCCCTCGCACAAGCCTGGCTACCCCGTGTAGCACTTTCCAGCAGTAACCATTCCGAAAAATTACAGTAGCGCGCCGACCCCCAATATACAATCCTTACAACTGTTCCCTTCCTCCCTGGTACCAATCACAAAAGGGGGGGGGGGGGGGTCCGTCCAGGCCCCACGTCGCCGCGCTGCTGTCCCCACTGACCGTCGCGCCAAGGCACAAAAGGATGAAGCGCAGGACCTGCGCACTGCAAAACAGGAGCAGGACCCGGAGGGGTAGGTGAGACGCGTTGTCCCTGAGACAAGGAGGACGCGACCGCAATGATCGAAACCTGGATAGCAGCGCTGGTAAGTCCGGATCCACCATGGCGCGCTGGTGAACCGAGGGAATGGCACGCCTGGCAGGGCACTCATTTTCGTACATTCCGTCCCTTCAAGCACGGGATACCATAGGCAAAAGCATATGCCGTTAATAGGTGCATATAATATGTAGCGCGAGCGTGACCCGGAGGTATGGAACGTTTCATAGCAATAGCCGAAAACATGACGTCGGCGTGCCAAATACCAAATGGGAGCCGCTCACCCCGGCACACACCCCTTCTGATCCCGTCTCACCACACAATCCGAAACTAGCTCCGAGCCAGTCCCCCAGGCACACCCCCTGCCCCTTCCAAGGCGCGAGAACCCCAAATCCGCCTCAACACTCCTGCCACAACCAACACCGGTTAACCCGACCGCACCATGCCCGCAAACCCATGGGATCCATCCCCCCGACGTGGGCACGACAGTCCTCGCCGCCAGACCCTGGGCCCCCCAATGCGTGAGGCAGGGGCCCGACTCACCGCAATACAGAAGAGGCCGGCCATCGACCACGAGACAGGCCAGCAACCTGCACGGCGCCGACGCATGACCACACAAGGCGAGACATAGAAGTAGTGGCCATAATTTAGTAAGCATCTTTGAAAATTAAATTGTATTGCCAGAAACACAGGATGTGGCCTTGTTTACATCCGACGCACTCTGAGCAAGGAGGACAGTTTGCGATGAGGGACAATGATCCTCTTAACCCAGTTAGCTATTGTGACAAACCTATTTAGCACTACAACAGTGAACATAGCTCTCAATTTAACTTGCCATTCTTCTGCCAGTACAGCAGCATCGCTGAATAAACTTTGGACGCTGGTTCCCCCCTCCTGTTAAGATGCAGGGGGAGCATACCGCAACAGCACATGTGAACCGGAAACCGCAGTCTCAAATTGCGCCCCACAGGGCCTAAGCCACCCGGCCTCAACACAACTTATCCCCTGAAATACTGACGCATGGCCGCAATCTCAAAGAGCGCCCCTCGGGGCCTAGGCCAACCGGCCTTGACTCAACATGTCCCCTGAACTACAGAGGCATGACCCTGGTGCCCCAGCTCGGAAGTCGGCAGCTCTGGCCGCACGGCTACCCCCTCTCACCTGATTAAACCCCTCCCAGCACCGCCAGCCCAGGTTCGGCAACTGACTAGGGCCAGGCCGCCCAACACAACTACCCGCCCCGGGAGCGGGAGCAACAATGCCATAAGGTACTTCCTCCCCGGGGCTGCGGCAATGGAGAGGTGATACAGGCCCGACCCCGTGCCGCGACGGGCGGGGCACACCGGAGTTGCTTATTATCTTATAAACCGGCATACCCCCGGCCCCAACCATAAACGCGTGCCGTGAATTGCCCACATCGTCAAGATTTGAAGCTAGCGCCCCATCCCTGAAGGAGCAGCACTGTCCCATGCATGCAGTACAAGCCCAACGAAGGTGGGAATCGAACCCACGACCAGAGTACAATGCATATGGCGATTCTCCACATAACCAATCTACTACCTCGTCCCGCTGAAAGAACTGCCTTGACTCACCGCACTGAATCGGACTCGACCAGCGGCACAACGCGATCCAGCCCCGGAGCGGACCTAGACACTGGCGCTACCCGGGAACTGCGCGACCAGAAGAATACAGGCGAGACGAGCAGCGAAGAGTCGCACGACCGCAGACGATCAGGCTGCGACCTGCCAAGGCAAAACGAGCGGACAAGAGGGCGAGGAGGGGGCGGGGACCGAATATGTACCCCCCTCATGGCTCCTCCCCGCCGGAAACAGCTACCTGACTGGGGTCTCCCTAGGTCAAGCCCAGGGACGAGACCTCCCACCCCTGTGCCTTCCTGTGGCACTAAGGCGGCCGCCCTCAAGGGGGCGGGCCGCTGCGCAACCCCCACCCCGGGCAGCCTTACAAAAGCAGAACAGGAGCTGCAATAAATCAGATGTAAGTGCTGCCGCGAGCAGCTCGACGGCTTCACGGTTTATGCAAAGCAATTCCTAGCGTAACCGGGGGACGCATGTAAGGTCACCTGGCCACGCCCCCTCTCGCCCTCTCAGCACTTCCGCCTTACATCAAAGAATCATCGAGCCTATTGGCCTGATGGACAATCCACATTTTCAACCTGAATGTATAAAACAGGCATGTGAATTTTTTTTTTTTTACATTTTGGCTGTTTTATAGAGCACAAACTCGACCCAAAGGGATTGCGGCGCCACATACCCTTAGAGAGTTTAACAAAAAAGCCTGATCTATTAAGATACCGAGGGGCATATTTACAAGCCCTCATTACCAAGACAACGTCACTTTCAGGGTGTGAAAGGGGAGGGCAATGGGTGTTGTGGTGGGCGTGCCACCACAACACCCATTGATTATGACGCTGCCCCCTATTTGCAAGGGCAGTGTAAATAGGAGGCAGAGCCAGAATTAAGACCAGGGGAAACCTGCTCTTAAACAGAGAGAGGAGTTGGCCTAACGGCTAGGGCGGTCGACCTTGAATCCAGGGAACTGGTTTCTAGTCTCAGCAATGACGCTGAACATCCTGTGATTCTGGGCAAGTCATTTAATCTCCCCGTGCCTTCCAAAAATAAATGGTGCTATGTAAAGCGGTCTGATACCCTATTCGGGACAAGTTTGTGCTATATAAAACTCCGTAAAAAAACTGACAAAACAAGGAGAAATGCTTTATTTCTCCTCGTTTTTGCTGTTTCCATGTGTGCTGCCTTGTGCAGCACACATGGAAACAGCAAATTGCCTATGATTGTTTATGTGCAGGAAGGTCCTTCTTCCTGCACATAAACAATAGTTTTAAACAAATGCCATTTTTCAACTTCTATGTGTATTACATTGGCTTAACGACACGCTTCGCCACTTTATTGAAAATATGCCCCGGAGTCTGCGCTTTGAGAAAAAATAACACTTACTGTAAGCAATAGCCAACATGAAAAAATGTTTTTATTTAAAAAACAAAAACAAATATTCCATGTGTGCTGAAGTGCACAGCACACATACGGAGAGAGGGATCCTTCAATGTTTGTTTAGACATAGGAATTTGTACCGGAAAGATATGCTTCCAGGACACATCTTATGTCAGACAGTGCAGGCTTGCGTCTGCGAAGCTGTTTAGCTTGCATGGAAGCCTTATTACAGCGCCAGCGCAGAGGGTGACAACAACAGCTGACAAAGCCCTCGCAGATAATCCCACTTGTGCGACAAATTTGGGGGTATAGTCACCAGGAAATGGCGTAGCGCTGCAGCAAATTTTGCAGCACTGCGCTGTGTCATTTAAAAAATGCAGGGATGTGCCGTATTCACAAGTATATGGCGCACCCCTGTGTTTTCCCTTGCGCTGGCACTAACAATAGATGCTCAGCGCCAACACAGACAGCGTTGCGCCACAGTGTAAGGGTGCCTGCATTGCAGGGATGATTGTTTATGTGCAGGAAGGGACACCTTCCTGCACATAACAATCTTTAAAGGAATTTGATCTTTCTATGTGTGCTGCAAAAACGTAGCACACAGAAAGAGTAAAAACGAGGAGAAATAAAAGTTTTTCTCCTTGTTGCGCCTATCTATTGCCTGCTTTTGCATGGCGTTCGTTTTTGGCGCTGCCTCAGATTTACACATACTTGTAAATCTGGGGCAACGTCAAAAGCAATGGGTGATGCGGTGGAATGCCCACAGCAACACCAAGTGCATGCCACTTTCACACAGAGACCTGAGTGAAAGAGTCCCATATTTACAAAGTGGCGTTAGGCCATGCAAAGTGACTTAGCGTGCTTTGTAAGTATGATGCAGGGCATTGCGCCACTGGAGCATCGGAAAAAGTAATGTTCCAGTGGCGCAATCCCCTTGTAAATATGCCCTTTGTCGCTACACTGCTTTTCATGAAAATTAATAAATCTGCCCCTAAATGTGCACAACAGGAATTATGTAGAGGTACGGCAGTCAAACACCGGTGAGTCTTAAGCCTCACAACTGTCCCATAGTGTATTAGAGCCTTAGGCCCGAAACGCAAAGATGGAGTTTGAAATGGAGTAGATGTGGGCTAATGGCCAGAGCTGCTGAGTTTAGAACTAAGGAACCAGGTTCAAGTCCCCGCCTCCGCTCAACATCCTATGAATCTGAGCTAATCGCTTAACCTCCCGGTGGCTATAGCAAAATCTAAGATTTGACCTTGCGTAATGTAATCTTGTGCTCAGCTAAAGTGCTCTGATGTTTTTGTTTGTGCTATATATACAAAAGTAGGGTCTTTATGCCAATAAAGCACCCTCCCACCAATAAATATAGTTTGCAGCTCCATGCTGTAGAAAGCTGGCTCTGTATATACGATACCAAAGGAAGGTATAATGTGCACAGAGTCCAGGGGATTCCCGGGGGCTTACAGAGGCTCAAGTAGATAATACTAAAAGCTCTATTTGTGGTAGCGTGGTGGAGCAGTTAGGCTTATCAGAGGGGAGTGCTAAGCATTTATTGTACACACTCAGGCAAGAAATAATTTTACACACTCAAAGACTGAATCCAGACCAAATGTTTTGTATAAAAAGTTATTAATTTGTTATTTTATTCTTAGAACTAAGAGGAAGTCAGTTGCAGGTAAGTAATAGTTTAAAAGTAGCAATACACAAATGCAGAAAGAACAGATCTATCTTCCCACAACCGCAGAGGGTTTGGGCATCCCGAACCTCCAACTTTATTTCCAAGCCTCCCAGATACGCTGCCTGGCAGAATGGAACAAGGAAGAGTCGGATTGACACTGGTTTTTCCATGACAGAGCAGTAGTGGGAACTTTGTTATGGAAGATCCCCTTCCTAAAGAAAACGCGTAGGCCTCAGAACCACTACCTCTTGCCCATCACCAAGAAAACCATGGAAGCCTGGGACAGATGCAGCATCCACAGCGGGCTCACATCCTTCACCTCGCCAATAACACCACTGTTCGACAATCCTGACTTTACGTCCGGGATACACCCGAAGCATTTCCCAAGTGGCGTCAGTCTAAATGTCACTCTATGGGACATATGATCGATGATCCCTTTTACACAATTGCGAGCAGACTTTGGGCTCCCTGAGGTACAATGCCTACAGTATTTACAACTCCAACACTGGCTCCTAAATCCAGACAACAAAGCAAACAGGCAGAGATATCTTTCCGACTACGAGAAGAGGCTGACCACGAAAACCGCTGATAAAGGCCTGATTTCAACAATATATGCCCTATTACTTCAGTCCACGAAACATACATACAAAACCAACCAAACTCGATGGGATAAAGAGATAGGGAGACAACTAACACACAAATAGTGGGAGAACATATATTACAGGGACCGTCATACTGCCCGTCACACAGATCTCACACTTACTAAAACTGCAACATACTGGTATCTCACCCCAGAGCGGCTGCACAAATTTAATCCAACCAAAAGCCTGGGTTGCTGGAGGGGCTGCGGGGAGGTGGGGATCCTGGTACATTTGCTCTGGGAATGTCCATAGATTCAAGAATATTGGCCACAAAGTTTTGATGACATTGATCCTCACTTAGATGCTCAGCTCCCCAGATTACCTTCCCACATCTTATTGGGATTACCCAACCCTCTCACCTATCCCCTTAAATCCATGAGTGGATGGCAAATCGGGATTGCCTTAGGGGCCGCCTTATAAAATATAGTTTCACACTGGGGAACAACGCATATCCCAACTCAACTTCGGTGGTTCCATCGCCTGTGGTACATCGTCAGGATGGAGAAAATGACACTCACTTCTAACAGTAGTGGGGAATAGGCCACGTTACACCGCATGCGTTTAGAACGGATGCCATTACAACACGGTCATTACAACGACCGCGTTGTTACATCGCAGACCATTACGATGCAAGTCATTACAATGATCAGTGGTGGGCGGGGCTGGATGTTGGAATAGTATAATTTACTATTCCAACTCCAGTCTGTGCAACAGTAGGCAAGGTGTTGGATTTAGAATTCAACACTTTCTGTCCCCTGCAGCAAGTCGTTGCAACGGCTTGCGTTGTAATGGCATGAAATGTAACAACGCGGTCGTTGTAATGACTGCATTGTAATGGCATGCGATATGTAAACATTGTTGTTAACGATCTTTACCGCAGTGGGGCATCATACCGGGATTTATGGAAACCCTGCATCTCTCTTTTATCTCAAGAGTTCCGGAAATTGACATGACCTAAATACCTACGGGTTTTGCTCTTTGATCCACTTGACAACAATGGTTCTGGGACAGAGTCATAAGGTGATGAAGAATTGTGATGAATAACGTAACAGATTGAAATGTTATGGGAGAGGGAGGGCACAGTGAAGGTAAGGGTTTTGTTTGTCTTGTTGTCTTTCCCTTTTTGTTGTGTCCTCATTACGACACTGCCTTTTGCTGAGTAGCTGCACTCTGTATAGGATGTGTCATTTATCTCGCAAGTTGATATAAACAAATAAAAAAATGTAAAACATAAAAATAGCAATACTTTTCAAATGCAGATAGCAATTGTTTTTCAAGGCAGTAAACAATGCTTCACAGTAATAGAAATACTTGAGTGATATTGGTTTAAAACAGTAAAACTTTGCAATAGCAACAGATAGACTTTTGTATGCAAGAGGATGGGAATGCAGTGCAATCCTCTGGGAGCATAACACTGTTATACTTTAGCAGGTAAGTACTCGACTTACAATTTCAGTCTTCAGGAGTTTGGACAAACACTGGGCAAAGGTCAGTTCAAGGTAGGTGCTGCACCACCAGCGGCACTGGGGCGGCCAGGTGCAGAGGTCACTGAGCCCAATGTTAGTCAATGGAGACTGGGGCAGTGGCGAGTCCTCCGCTAAGGTGGAGGAGGGTTGCCCCACTGCTTTGCAGCAGTGAAAGAAAGGGAAAATAAAATGATAATAACTTGAGGTTATTATCACTTTATTTTTTCCTGCTGCCAGCAGCTTTGTGGGCCAGGTGGAGCTGCTCCGATGACAGAGGAACAGGGAAGAGTGGGTTGCCCACCCTAAGTGCGCATGACTGCTTGGCAGGCCCTCTCGGGCTGGCCAAACCGTCATGCGCACTTTGTATGTTCTACACCCAGGCTGCATTACAGCCTGTGTGGAGAACATACCCAGGCCCCCAGCTCCTGTCTGAGTGCTGAACCATGGTGATCAGACCAATCACAACACTGTGCGCAGCCTTGTGATCGGCTGGGGATAGTCAATCACAACGCTGCATTGCAGCGTTGTGATTGGTTTAGGGGAGCCTCAGCTTGGGTGCTTCCTGTTTTGAACACCGGCCAGGAGAGAAGACTGCATTACGACGGTGGAGAGGTGTGGCAAGGAAGTAAGTTTTTCTTTGGTGATTTTTTACACCAACTTACTCCCCACACCCTGCCCTCCACTCCTGATCGGTGCTAGCCGCTCCTGGACTGGGGGTACTTAGAGGAGTCACAGTTTGCAGGTAAGTACCTGTGATTTCTGGGCTCAGGTACTGGCGTTTAAGATCAGCATGGGGGGGACACAAGGCAGCACCAAAGCTACACTACCAGCGGCACAGGGGCGGGCAGGTGCAGGGTACAAAATCAGCATGGGGCGCACAGTGCGTTTCAATGGGGGATCTTGGTCTCATAAAGAGGTTGCAGGCTCGGGCCAGGAGGCTGGATGAAGCTGACCAGCGGATAGGCAGGTAAGTTGGAGAGATGAGGGACACCTGGGCACCATCGGCTGGACTCCCCAAAGTCAGGGGCGGAGGATGCAGGGGTCCCTTTAGTTGTCAGAGTTACTTTACCGGAGCCGGTCGCTGTCGGTAGGACCCTTTGTGTTGAGGCTGTGGGCGACTTTGTGTCGTCCAGGAGAGGTCAGCCACTGATGGAGATGAAATGAGGATCACTAAGGAGACTTTACAGGAAAGGTGAGCCACTTGAACTCGGACCGCGGGCATGGGGTGAAGAGTGGGGAGGGGTCGTGGATCCGCCTAGATTCGGAATCCTTGATGATGGATTTTTACTGGACAGGGCTGCTGTCCTCGAGAGATCCGGTCCTTGCTGAAGAGTGGCAGTCTTCCTGGGTTTCTTGGACTTTGCTGGCCATGGGACAGGCATCGTCTTCTTTTCAGGGTCTTTGAGCAGGAGACCGGCCAGTAGGGCTGGGGCCAAATCAGTAGTAGTCTTCCAGGTTCAGCTGCATGGCATCTTCTTGGGTCACAGGAATCTGGGGATCAAGGTTGAGGGGTGCCCCTAAATACTGAATTTAGGGACGTTACAGGTACTGGCATATGGTAGCCAGTGGGCTACTTGCCTTTGGGGTGACTACACACTTTGAATGTCCCATCCCTTTAGGGAAGGGGCATCCTCCTAATCTGATGGAGTTGAATCCTTCCATCTAAGATGGAGGATTTTTCAAGGAGGGGGTCACCTCGGCCTAGGGCACCATAGAGGTGGTCCTGGAAGAGAGGGGACACACCTCTCCTGACTTGCCGCCAAAGGTGGGGCTTGGTCAAGGGGCGGGCATCTCACCCAGCTGGAGAGGCCCTGGCTAGCATATCAAAGGACAGGACGCCTTTGAGGCTCACCACCCTGAATGTTGTTCCTGCTTGGGGGTAGGTGTGAAACATATCCACTCCAAGCAGCCTTTGTCCCTGACCCACGAGAGCATAAGGGCTCCAACCACAGGGCGTCGGAAACATGTCTGTGTGTGGCAGGCTGGTGCAGACCAGCCAACAGGACACGAGGGAGTTGGTCATTTTTCAGGGGGAATCTCTAAGATGCCCTCTGATTGGATTTTCAGTGAAGCCATCATGGTGCTTTGAAGTTCATAATGACAAACTCCCAGCCCCTGTACCTAATATGGCTCCACAATACTTACAATGCTTGTGAATGGCAGAGACACTGTAGGGGCACATTGCTCATACAGCTGTGGTATAGTTCACCCAGCCTTAGGGCTGTGAGGTCTGCTAAAGGGGTGACTTACCTATGCCACAGTGGTTGGTGGGCATGGCACACGGGGATGTGTGCCATATTGACTCTTAAGCTTTGTCTGCACTGGAACACACAGTCTGCAATGGCAGGATGTATGTATGTGTTTGGTGAGGGGTCACTGAGGGTGGCCCAATACATGCTGCAGCCCTGAGGGACCCTCTCTGTCACAAGGTCCCTGGTACCACTGGTACCATTTGTAAGGAATTACATGTGAGCCAGAGACGTGCCAATTATGGAAACAAAGGTACCGTTTTTGGGATAGAACACAGGCACTGGGAACCTGATTGGCAGGGACCCAGTGCACACTCAGTCAAAGTGCATCAGATATCAGGCAAAACGTGGGGGCTACCCATGCAAAAAGGGGCACTTTCCTACATATGTCGAGTGATTGAAGCACAAAGTTTGCAGGAGAAATAAGAAGCAATTATCATCTAAAAACAAAAAAGCTTTGAATGTCATATCTCATTAAATGGATAGCCATGAAAATGTATACTACACTGCAAATGTCCCCAAAACTACTGTAATTGCATTTTTCCATCCCTGAGTTGAAATATGAATTCATAAAATGTTTCCTTCAACTTCCTGAATACCATCTTGTCAATACGCGTTAGTTAACCTCTTCAAACCTATTTATAATCCTGCGAGAGAGTTTGGTTTCATGAGGGATCTGCTTTTTTTTAACAGTTCTAAAGATTAATATTTTCACAAATAGAAATCATTCATTTCTACTCATTGCCTATCACTGCTTCTTTTGATCAACCTTCAATATACTATGGCTGTTCTGTACCTAAACTGTTGTTTTCAGCGAAAATAGTATCTTAACAATATTCTATTTTCGCTAAACGAGAGCCCGTCTATCCACAACTCCCTCATTCTCTCTCATTTCGCAGAATTGACTCTGAGCTTTATTTAGATCTTGGCAGATGAAATACTCCGTCACAAACATGATGGATATCCCATCTGCCGTATTATGATTCCCCTGCATCACGATCAAAATCGGGCCCTCTGAGAATCGTTCTGGTCGCTTGTGTGACAGTCCCATGCCGAGGAACCGCGCATTCGGAAAACCATGCGGCCATTGTGAGTGCTGTTGCATTAGACTGGTTTTGTCATTGTTGTGTAGAAATTCTAGTTCAAGTCCGGGCAGTAAACTACTGATTTTGGTTACTGTCCCAAAACAAAAACTGTTTACTAATGAAAGGTGCCCCTTCCTGCACAAAAAACAATCCTGCCGACAACACAGGCTCCCTTGCATCGTGGTGCATGGGTCTCTGTGTGGTGCATGGGTCTCTGCGTGGTGCATGGGTCTCTGCGTGGTGCATGGGTCTCTGCGTGGTGCATGGGTCCCTGCGTTGACACCAGGCTGCCAAAATGGCACCAGCACTGGGAAAAAGGACAGGAATACATCTTATTAAGTAAATACGTTGCATTCCTGCCTTTTCCCTGTGACGTAGGGCAGCTCAGCAAGGTGCCTTACTGTGCCCTACGCCTAAATCCCATAAATGAGGCCAATAGTTAATTGAAGCAATATTAATCACATTGTGTGTTTCGGCCCATCACTGCTCGTGTTCCACTTTTGGTCACTACATTCCCACAAGCACATTATGGACCCTCTTTATGTAGCGGCCATGTGTGGGGGGCATCCACCCTTGTCCATCACATATGGATAATTTGCATCTTCTGAGGGTGAGGGAGCATTTTGCAGCCCTGTCTGCAAAATTGTTAATTGAGAAGACCTTTTAGCATGAATGCAATCTAACTCCAATGCATATGGTAGTGAAAACGAATAAACAACTTTTTTTATGTAGACTAGAGTTTAGTGAAACGCATTCGGTCTGGAGCAGAGAGAGTGTATTCACGTTTCTCGGTTCCTGTGGTGTTAGTCTTTCAAAGACTATGGCCAATTAATGAATATGCTGGGCCTTATTTACAAGGAATTAACTTAATTAATCCATGTTGCTGTGCCACGCTGCATTAACTCCGAAGCAAATGGATGCGTCATATCTACAACGATATGTCGGATCCCTTTGCTGCCATGCGCGGACACACCATGGTGCAAGGGTGCCTGCATCATGGGGATGATTGTTTTTGTGCAGGAAGGGACACCTTCCTGCACAAAACAATTACAAGAGGTTATTTCCTGTTCCTATGTGCGCTGCAGAATGCAGCACGCATAGAAAGAGGAAGCAAACAAGGAGAAACGAATACATTTCTCCTCCTTGCGCCTCCTTGCGCCTCCCCTGGGAGGCGTAGCATTCTGACACATTTCGAGGTTTATGACTTTGCGTAGATCTGGAAATGTGTCTGAAGTCATGGCTGTTGCATGGGAACACCCACAGCAACATCAATGGCACGCCCCTTTCACGCAGAGTGTTGCATGTGAAGGAGCTATATTTACAAGGACAGGAAAAGCCACGCAGGGTGGCTTTACGTGTCCTTGTAAATATGGGGCAGCAGGTTGCGCCGCCGGTGCGACACCAAAAGTGACGCAGCAAAGACACAAGGGGCTTGTAAATAAGCCACCTACATTTTATGAAATACCAAGCCCCTGGGCCTGTATCTACCCCTTTCCCAAAAAACACAGTCAATGAGCACTTTTGGTAATGATAATACAATTGACAAAGTAGAAAAATAGAAGACACTAGATAAATGTATTTATTCTTGAAACATACGTTATTGGTGCTATTATTGCTCGAGATTACTCATGAATTTATCAGGACTTAAACCAGACAACTGTCACTTGCACACAGATCGACGCGGAACCCTAGGAACTATCTTTTTAGCTACCAACTTGGTGTGTGTTAGTCAGTTCTCACAAAGATCTTCGGTTCCTGGTCCTTTACAAGGTATTGTTCCACACTCTTTCCTACACAATAACAAGTGAAAGTCCTGTCTGCACAAGGCTTGTGGTTACATCCATCATTATAGTTTATTTAACTGGTGCATGCTCCATTTCCACATCCAAGGCATACACGCATCGAAATGTGTTTTAGTCTTTTATTGTTGCAGGTGCCTTGACTGGGCCTATTGGCGCAGCTGGCTTGAAACCACAACGTCACCACAAAAAGTGGAGTTAATGAACAGAAGGCTTCTGAGTCCCATAAAGGAAGCAAACCATTGACTTGGCTTGTGAGGTGAGCAGAAAGACAGATCAGAAAGCTATACAGAAAGGAGCAGGAAGAGACGGTTCCATTTACAACAAGCTTGCATGCACGCGCTCAAAATCCACTAGGGAAGAGGGGATGTACAGTTCTGAACTGGCAAATGTGCAATAACGTGAATAACGCGGAGTAATAACGTTTTTCACTTATGCACAACTTCGTCTGCGGGATACTTCTTTTTCCAAACAATAGAGAATGGAGAATTTTTACAAGAAAACCTTTTTCTCTGTTGTTAAAAGTCTTTCTGTGAAAAGTGGGACGTGCATTTTATTTTCTCTTGCAAAACCAACTTTTTACAGGATTTATATTCACATTCTTAAATGTACCACCTTTTTAAGTTCGTAATGTTGGCAACATAAAAAAGATGTTAAACGAAGCAAAGTCTGTCAACTTCTCACATCCCTAATAAATAGTGAAAGAAGCCAATGAAAGAGTTAAATCTGAAAATGTGGGCCCTAAAAAATATGCTCATTCAGTCACTAGCGAGTGAAGAATTGCTTAACCTGCCATTAGTAGATCTGAAGGCCGAGAGTGGGAGATGGGACTAGAACCTCAAAACTATGGGGGTCATTCTGATGTCAGTCGGACTGCAACCTACGGCTCATCAGTTGTGGTCCGACCGCCATCTGCTGCTGCAGTCCGACCACCACATTGCAATGCATGCAGCCGGAGGCAGCAGGCGGAGGGACAGTTCGACGCTTGCCGGCGGGCTGAAGGAGCCCATCGGACCAGCAGACGGACAGTAATCCCTACAATACGGGATTACTGTGCCCTGTTTAGGCACCGCCGTAGGGATAACAATGTCCCTTTCCGCCTGCCCTTTCATGGCGGTTCACCCGCCATGAAAAGGCAGGCAGAAAGTGGCTTTGGGGGCCCCTAGTGGGGCCCCCGCCTCCCCTGGCCCTCCGCTATGGGGGCTGAGGGGCACCTATAGTGACCCCCTAAACATCCCTACACCGTGTGGCAGGCATCGAATGATGCCTGCCACACGATGCTGGGATGTTTTAAAAGTGTACATTTTCTATTGCGGCTTGTGCTGCAGCCCGCAACACAAGCTGCAATGGAAAATATACACTTTGCGACCGCCGTGAAGGCGGTCTCATTGTAATAAGGGCAGTGGGACTGCCGACTCCATGGCAGGTGGTCCCACTTCCGCTACTATGCCATCAGATGCTCGTCCAACCGGCATAGTAATGATTCCCTACGTCTTTAGCTAGTGTTGAACTTGGAGAAAAATATTTTTTATAATTATTAATTAATAATGTATTATTATTTTTATTTTTTTAATTATTGCTTCAAATACACATATTATTAAAAAAACTCTGTAGAAAGTGCTATGGTGAATATGTGGGTATCACCAATATAAGCTATATTAAATAGAAGACATTGTTCGGAAACAAGAGTAGAGCAGCACTGACTATTCCTGTAGGGTGATGTAGTGTTCTTTACTAGGTGTATCTTCAGGCTCTTCCTAAATTGGGGCAAGGTTGGTGAGAACTGATGGTTACAGGCTGGTTATTTCAGATCCTGGGTCTATAAATGGGCAAGGCTTGCTGCCTTGTTTTTTCTATTTAGCACTTTTTTATTTCCAGTCCAACAGTGTTCTGGCTGCGGGTGTGGGTGTTCTGGCTGCAGGTGTCATTGTCTGTATGCGGGTGTGGGTGTTCTGGCTGCGGGTGTGGGTGTTCTGGCTGCGGGTGTGGGTGTTCTGGCTGCGGATGTGGGTGTTCTGGCTGCGGGTGTAGGTGTTCTGGCTGCGAGTGTGGGTGTTCTGGCTGTAGGTGTAGGTGTTCTGGCTGCAGGTGTGGGTGTTCTGGCTGCAGGTGTAGGTGTTCTGGCTGCAGGTGTCATTGTCTGGATGCGGGTGTGGGTGTTCTGGCTGCAGGTGTAGGTGTTCTGGCTGCAGGTGTCATTGTCTGGATGCGGGTGTGGGTGTTCTGGCTGCAGGTGTAGGTGTTCTGGCTGTGGGTGTGGGTGTTCTGGCTACGGGTGTGGGTGTTCTGGCTGCAGGTGTCATTGTCTGGATGCGGGTGTTCTGGCTGCAGGTGTGGGTGTTCTGGCTGCGGGTGTGGGTGTTCTGGCTGCGGGTGTGTGTGTTCTAGCTGCGGGTGTAGGTGTTCTGGCTTCAGGTGTAGGTGTTCTGGCTGCGTGTGTGAGTGTTCTGGCTGCAGGTGTTGGTGTTCTGGCTGCGGGTGTGGGTGTTTTGGTTGCAGGTGTGGGTGTTCTGGCTGCAGGTGTAGGTGTTCTGGCTGCGTGTGTGGGTGTTCTGGCTGCAGGTGTGGGTGTTCTGGCTGTGGGTGTGGGTGTTCTGGCTGCAGGTGTGGGTGTTCTGGCTGTGAGTGTGGGTGTTCTGGCTGCAGGTGTGGGTGTTCTGGCTGCAGGTGTGGGTGTTCTGGCTGCAGGTGTGGGTGTTCTGGCTGCGGGTGTGGGTGTTCTGGCTGCGGGTGTGGGTGTTCTGGCTGCGGGTGTGGGTGTTCTGGCTGCGGATGTGGGTGTTCTGGCTGCGGGTGTATGTGTTCTGGCTGCGAGTGTGGGTGTTCTGGCTGTAGGTGTAGGTGTTCTGGCTGCAGGTGTGGGTGTTCTGGCTGCAGGTGTAGGTGTTCTGGCTGCAGGTGTCATTGTCTGGATGCGGGTGTGGGTGTTCTGGCTGCAGGTGTGGGTGTTCTGGCTGCAGGTGTAGGTGTTCTGGCTGCAGGTGTCATTGTCTGGATGCGGGTGTGGGTGTTCTGGCTGCAGGTGTAGGTGTTCTGGCTGTGGGTGTGGGTGTTCTGGCTACGGGTGTGGGTGTTCTGGCTGCAGGTGTCATTGTCTGGATGTGGGTGTTCTGGCTGCAGGTGTGGGTGTTCTGGCTGCAGGTGTGGGTGTTCTGGCTGCGGGTGTGGGTGTTCTGGCTGCGGGTGTGTGTGTTCTAGCTGCGGGTGTAGGTGTTCTGGCTTCAGGTGTAGGTGTTCTGGCTGCGTGTGTGAGTGTTCTGGCTGCAGGTGTTGATGTTCTGGCTGCGGGTGTGGGTGTTTTGGTTGCAGGTGTGGGTGTTCTGGCTGCAGGTGTAGGTGTTCTGGCTGCGTGTGTGGGTGTTCTGGCTGCAGGTGTGGGTGTTCTGGCTGTGGGTGTGGGTGTTCTGGCTGCGGGTGTGGGTGTTCTGGCTGCAGGTGTGGGTGTTCTGGCTGCGGGTGTGGGTGTTCTGGCTGTGGGTGTGGGTGTTCTGGCTGCAGGTGTGGGTGTTCTGGCTGCAGATGTAGGTGTTCTGGCTGTGGGTGTCATTGTCTGGATGCGTGTGTGAGTGTTCTGGCTGCAGGTGTGGGTGTTCTGGCTGCGGGTGTGGGTGTTCTGGTTGCAGGTGTGGGTGTTCTGGCTGCAGGTGTAGGTGTTCTGGCTGCGTGTGTGGGTGTTCTGGCTGCAGGTGTGGGTGTTCTGGCTGTGGGTGTGGGTGTTCTGGCTGCGGGTGTGGGTGTTCTGGCTGCAGGTGTGGGTGTTCTGGCTGCGGGTGTGGGTGTTCTGGCTGCGGGTGTGGGTGTTCTGGCTGCAGGTGTGGGTGTTCTGGCTGCGGATGTAGGTGTTCTGGCTGCGGGTGTCATTGTCTGGATGCGGGTGTGGGTGTTCTGGCTGCGGATGTAGGTGTTCTGGCTGCAGGTGTCATTGTCTGGATGCGGGTGTGCCGAAAGCCACCAGAGACGATGAGCCAGAAGGTCAGGGCTGACGTCATGATGGTTTTGTAAATGATGCATCTGGTTTGGACGAACCAGCAGAGACCGTCTCCGTATTGGCCTGATATGGTCATAGTCCGCTATGCCCTTGAAGAAGCCGGCTGCTTTCTGTCAGTTTCTCTTCTGTGCAAGGGCGGGTGTGAGTGGTGTGGAGTCTGGAAGACCAAGGAGGGAGGTATTGCTGAGATCACTATGAAAGAATACAAGGGCCTAAACCACAGTTATAAGTGGAGTTTCCAGCGGGCATGCTTTCAGTTTCTTTATTAAAACGAGCTAGTTCTATGTCATCTTGGTTGTCTTGGTGATGTGTCCCTTGAGGGAGAGGCCATTGCCCAGGGTGAATCTGAATGACACGACCCTGGATAAAAGTTGGTATTAGAATCCATCCAGTTTCATTACTAGTAACTAGATTCAGACCAGCTGCTGCTTGCTGTTCTTTACAAATAGTAAGTATTCAGTCTTGGTGGGACTGAGGTAGGTGCTGGACAGCCAGGTCTGGATGAGGTGCAGGCAGTGTTTGAGGCGCTGGATGTCTGGAGCGCGGCAGACTTTCAAGTATAGTTCCGCTATGTATATTGAACGGAGATAAACCAGCCATTCGCGTTGGGATATCAGGGAGGCTGTCATTCTTATTGGATACTGTGGATGCTGCCGTTTACATTGGATGATGGAGATTCTGCATGAGACTTGAATAA
Source organism: Triturus cristatus (assembly GCF_964204655.1). Taxonomy (NCBI): domain Eukaryota; kingdom Metazoa; phylum Chordata; class Amphibia; order Caudata; family Salamandridae; genus Triturus; species Triturus cristatus. The sequence goes on from NC_140588.1 coordinate 1,056,002,030, forward strand.
TGAGAATGGTCCTCTCAATGTTAGCACATAGGGATGTTGGGATGATGACACAGTCACTCTCGTCAGATGGTGGGCATGCATGCATTCACATCGAGTAGCGAAGATGCTGCATTCAAATTCCATGATGAGATGCTGCCTTTCCTCCTGGATGCTGGGAGCACTACACTTCTCCTTGGATGTGGGCAGTCTGCCATTTATATTGGATAGTGGGGATTGTGGAATCCATTTGTGACAGTACAAACACTGTCTTTTTATTTCATGGTGGGATGTCCGAGTCCACATCAGATGGTATGTAAGCTATTGTTCTTATTGGATGGTCAGGTCCTTTCACTGTCTTTTTATTTCATGGTGGGATGCTCGCGTCCACATCAGATGGTATGGAAGCTATTGTTGTTATTGGATGGTCAGATCCTTTCACTGTCTTTGTATTTCGTGGTGGGATGCCCGAGTCCACATCAGGTGGTTTGGAAGCTATTCTTCTTATTGGATGGTCAGGTATTTTCACTGTCTTTTTATTGCATGGTGGGATGCTCTCGTCCACCTTGGATGGCATGGAAGTTATGGTCCATATTGGATGGGCAGGTCCTTTCACTTTATTTTTATTGCATGGTGGAATGCTCGCGTTCACCTCAGATGGTATGGAAACTTTTGTTCCCATTGAATGGTGAGGTCCCTTCACTGTCTTTTCATTGCATGGTGGTATGCTTAAGTTCACAATAGATGGTATGGGAGCTATTGTTCTTATTAGATGGTCAGGTCTTATCACTGTCTTTTATTTGCATTGTGGGATGCTCGCGTCCACTCCAGATGGTCTATTTTCAGCTATTGTTCTTATTGGATGGTCACGTCCTTTCACTGTCTTTTTATTGCACAGTGGGATGCTCGCGTCCACATCAGATGGTATGGAAGACATGGATCGTATTGGATGGTCAGGTTCTTTCAACTTTTTGGGTATGTACAGATACAGTTATTTGTGATTTAAGGTATGTTGCTGAACTGAACTGACTGTTCTTATAAGGCACACACTACCTCAGAACTGAGGACCCTTGACACAGGTCAAATGGTTCAGATGAAAGCCAAGAAGGTACATGCTGTCAGAGCCTTGTTGAAACTTATAGGAATGAGAGGAGCGTATTTGAATAGGGAGTGTCTTCATGCGAGTACACACTTTGGGTAAAGAAGTCTTCCGAGATACTGGCAGGGGACTAGTTTTTGTATAATGCCAATTTTTGATCAATTTTGTGAAATTTACCCACAGCAAAATTCGGGATTACACAAATTTCTCCATCACAACTGTTGCAAAGTCATCCTGTGCCCTGGGCACCCCCCAACTTTTTGCTGACTGGAACTGGTGGTAACTGACTCTGACTGACCCTGGGCTCTGCCTAACCAGGCCCAGGGCCAGTGCCAAGCTGAAAGGAACTCATTAGATTTATATATAATATGGCAGGGGATTGAAACTACCTAGAGGTCCCCAGAATCCTGGGGCACGGCAGTTTAGAGGCCAGCAGCTTTTCTGCACTTGCATGTGTGCTCTGCTGAAGCCTGGGGTCAGTTTAAAACCAGCCCTGGTTGCCAGGACTGCTTTTAAAAAGTAAAGAGCTGCTCAAATTCGACTTTGATGCTAGAAAACCTGGTTAAGAAAGATCTGCAATATATTTCTGCAGATTCAGAACCCCTAAAGTCTCCCTTAGTTGCACAGGGGGTGGGGGTCCTGTAGAGATTAGGGAAATACTTATAAAATATGTTTTTATAAGCCCTGGTGCTAGAAAACTGACCCAAGTCCTTTTCCCCATTGCAAACCCCATGGCCCATAGGTTAACATGGTAGGAAGTTAAAGATTAATAAATATTGATAGGAGAGGACTAGCTGGACCATTCAAAGACTTCCCAGAATGGTAGTAGTAAATCCAACAATATTATATTGTTGAATTTCTGCTAACGTGTACATACAAGAAGTTATAAGACTTTCTTGTTTGTAGTCCAAATTCAGCCTTCCAGTGGTCTGCCCTGATTGGTCAGAGATAAGTGGATTAGCCAGGCTGCTTGGAAGAGGTGATAAAGAACCACTCTACTGGGAGGGCAGTGTGCTAGGTATGCCAGGCCAGGAGGTGGAGTCGTAAACTATGCTCTTCAAAGGCAGAGGGGAGGCCTGGGTTTCAGTTTCAATTTGACACTCTTGACCCAGAGTCAGGGCTAGGCTTAAGGAAGGTATGTGCAGATGGTAGGGGGAGAGTCCATGGAAATAAGCCATCCCAGGGGGTGTGATTAGCCAGCTCTTACCTCCTTGCTGGAAAATCAGCCATTATGGATTTGGAAGAAAGATGCACTCTGAGACAACATAATGCCACACTCTGCCGGATGTGGTCATAACTATGAGGAGTTACCCTGCTTTCATTGGTCAGAAGTGACCTGTTGCTTGACCCAGAGAATTTTGAATAAGTATCTGAGAGGGGCAGAGCCCTCCAGATCTGCTGCTTGAAACTTACTTGAAGCAAGACGTGCCCTGCTGCGAAGTGCTGCTGTGCAAAGACTTCTAAGGCCTGACCTCTGAAAACTGCGCCATCTGAAAACTGCAGCCCTGTGGATTACCTTGCTACAAAAGGACTAAGAAGTAGACTCCCTGCAAGCTACAGGTTAACAGAGCTCACCTGGACATCCCCACAAAGAATCCCCAGCCTGGAGTACCAGTGGATTTTAAAAGGGTTTTGTTGAGGTGGATTGCGGAATTGAAGTTTCACACTTTCAAGGACCCTCTTGGAGATTCCAGAACCTTGGACTGTGTGTTGGATACTTTGGGACCCGCAAGCAGAACTTCAGGAAGGAGTTCTAACTGGACCTGCCTGCTGAAGAAGGCTACACAGTGGTGAGATATTCTACAGAACCGCTTCTAAAGGTGTGTCCCTGTCGGAGAAAACGAAATGACTAAAAGGGGCACTGTTGGTTTCTAAGCACTAAAAAGTGACTAATATTTAAAGATTCATAACTCTGGTTCCCTACAGTGGATTTTTTTCGTTTTGGTGTAATTTAAAAGATACAAATATTGTATATTTTTATAAATTGGTGTTGGATTTTTATTTTGTGTTGTGTCTTAACTATTTACTGAAATGGTGTTTTTGAATGCTTTACATACCTGTCTTTGAAGTTAAGCCTGTCTGCTCGCAGCCACGTTACCAAGGGTTGAGCATAGGAATAATTTTCTAAGACCTATGCTGGGTCCTATTATGTGTTGGTGGCCTTATTGCTAGTGGCAGACCGACATTTGCCCCTACCAATAACCCACCTTCCAACAACAACTAAATTTTACCTGAGTCTAGTTGTGTTCAAGAGAGCTGCAGAGGGGGATGTGTGATGTTTCTAAGGTTTTTTCCCCCAACTTTATGAAGTTCTTTTTAAAGGTTTTTCATCTCTATGGACTATAAACAAGGAAACTTCCTCCTCACGTAGGTTTACAGGAGAAGAACTCTGCAGAAAACAGCTCATAACAGGGGACATAATAATGTTTTAAGTATGCAGAAAACTTCTCCTGCAAAATTTGTGCGAAGTTTCAAAAATCGGCAAACTTTTCAAAATGGAGCTAGAGCAAGGTGTACACCTTGGCCCCCAGGCTGGCGACCAGACTCTTCTATATCGGGCACTATTGTGCGTTTGCCCTCTTGTCTTCTGTCTCGGTAAATACCAGTTTTGCAAAGCACGCTAAACAACTGAGGGAGGCAGGGGTACCTGGGGGGAGATTGGGGGGTGGTTGTGGGGAAGGGGGAATCATGAAAAGACGAGAAGCGTAGAGCTGGCAAAAGCTGCTAGTTGGGAAAGTTCTGGGAACGGCCGGGAAGTAACCGCCTCTTTGACTGGATATGGGAATCAGCCAAAAGAGTTCTATTCCACAGTTTGGAGGCCAGAAGGCAGAATGAACACCCACCCTTCTTCTGCCTGAAACAACAGGCACCTGACGCAGGCAGCGGAGGGCCAACTGAAGATATCTGAGGAGTGTATGTGATGAGCTGATTCTTCTAAGTAAATGACCTTAAATTCCACAAAGAGATCAGTGTTTGGTGCACAAGATTTTGCATTGTCTCCGAGAAGCAAGAGGAATACCAGGAAAGGCCCTTGAAGGAGGCGGGATTTTATCAAACATCTGCGCTCCATTGGTTGGAAGGACGGCCTCGTTCTGAATGACCAGTCCTAGATGAGAGACTGGCAGCCATTTTTAGATGGGAATTGCTACAGTCAAAATGCAATCAAATAAAAGAAGCATTTGCAGATCCCCCGCACAAAGGGATACATTGAGCTGACTTTGTTTTCAGAAGGCGTCTGATGTTGATATTGCCTCTCTTATGAGGCCCTGTATTAGGAGGCCTCTATCTGGGATCCCTCATGTTTTGCAAACGGAAACTTTACTAAAGAGAACAATTTTGATATTTATGGTATCAGAATAGAGTTAAAATTATGGATAGATAGGTTGCAGATGCTGTTGTGAATGAGGTAGGGTGGTGATGGCAGTGGATGTGTGAGGCTCTCTTATAGGATATGATGTCACACACAGTTTGGCATCACACTGGGGTGATGACTCACACGGGTGACCCTTTGTCCATCGCTACCTCCACAGCCTCCTGTGTGCTGCTCAATGAGCAGGGCAAAGTCAAGGCGTGGAAACTACTAAAAGTAAAGAGAGCTCTTGTAACCTGTTCAATTTCTATTCCAGCGTAGACGCTGGTGAGACCTGATACAAGGGGTAGCGAAGCCAGAGCGATGGGTAGCAAAGGGCAAGTCAAGGGGAGCAGCTGCTACTCCTGGCAGCCAAGTTCACCTCCTTAGCGGCTGGACCACGGCTGAGGAGTGGGTGGGTGAATGCCCATGGGTAAATGTGTATGTAGCTAATAGTGACCTATGGGTTGATGTGTGCACGGAAGGGTGCATATAAAGAGAGGGCTTAGTGAGTGAATGAGTAATTGAATGGCTGGGTAAAGCATTGAGAACCTTTTACCATGGAATGCAAAAATGATTTCTTGAAATCTTGATGGATGAACAGGAGGTGAAGAGAGAGGAGCATGGTTGAATGAGAGACACACGGAGACGTGTGCGCGCTCCTCCTAAAAGACAACTTCGCCCGAAAGGACAGGATATCCAAGCCAAACCCCGCATGAGCAAGAATCAAAGCTCGGGGAACGCGAGAGACCAGTTTATTATTCTGGCCCCAGTGCAAATAAATGGACGCCCAGTGGTGTCGGACCTGGGACTCCGTCTCCAGATGCGGCTCGGCTCCGCTCCGCCATGTATTATTCATCGCCAGCGCCAGTGTGCACCACTTCGAGCTGGATCAGAGACATCCCGCTAATAATAATAATCACCGCGGGGCCTGTCTAAATATGAAGGAGGCGTCTCGGTGAGGTGCCCAACCAGGCCTCCCCTCGGACAAGCATCAATCAGTCAGCACAAAACGCTTCCCTTTCCCTTCCCAGAATGCCCCGGGCGAGGGCTGTTTGCCTTAGCTCCTTTATGGCCTCCTTCTCTCCTCTGCGGCCGCCATTTTCTTCGACTGTGAAGCCGGGGCTTTGATAGTGTCACCACTGGCCGCCACGCACCACAAATAAACCCAGGCCCCCTGGTTTACTTTTCTTTTGCCTGGGATGGAGGCCCCGCTGTTGTTTTTGCAGTTCATGAATTTCCAGTCTTTGGCTGAAGGGCAGAGACCAGGAAGAGGTTTGTAGATTCCTTCCATGTTGCATTTCCGCGATCCCGAGATGGGGAGACCCCACAGATAACCAGAAAAAAACAATTTTGAGGTTCAGAATCTCTGCCCTAGGGGAAAGCATGAATAGAAGAAGAAAAATCAAAAAAGGCTTTCAAATTCCGAAATGTAATACAAGCAGAACGCGAAAAAAGCATGTTCCAGCGCTAGCTCTCACTACTGCAGCTCATAATGTATTGGAATGGTAAGTGTAAGAAAATGCTTTTTGGTGGAAAGACTAGGAGATGCCTTTACTGGCTCTCCACAATTTTTGAAGATAAAAATCATACATGGGTTGTGTGAGGAAGTGGGTTGTTGGTAGAGTGGAGTGTGAGTCCTCAAGCAACAGCCACAATCCTTGTCAGTGCAAACCACAAAAAGTCACTTAAATCAACCTGTGCTGAACCCTCTGGTAGCTTGGCACAAAAGCAGCCAGGCTTAATGTAGTGGCAATGTGTAAAGTATTTATGCAGCACACCAAACAGCAATAAAGTGAAAACACAACACGAGAAAACTCGTACATCAAAATAAAAATAGAGTAAAATGTAATAAATTATTTGACACCAAAACAACAAAAATCCAACCAGTAGAACCATAGAAATGCAATTTCAAAGTTTTAAAGTAAGTATAGCACCTAAAAGTGCAGTGTGCCAACTGTGCTTATCGGGTTGTGCCGGACAGGGACAGAGTCGCAAGTTCAGGCTGACTGCAAAGGATGGTCCCTTTTAGAATTGTATCTTATGTCCTTGAAGTGAAGCCTTACATCGCGCTGCTTTGGTTCTGATGAAGTGCTCTGAGCACTGCGATGCAAGGTCCTGCATCGGGTTACGTCATGCTGCATCAGTTCTGATGTGGAGCTGCGATGCAAGAGCCTGCGTCGGGTTGTATCTTGCTGCATCGGTTCCTTTTAGGAGCTGCAAGGGCTGCGATGCAAGGTCCTGCGTTGGATTGCATCATGCTGCATCAGTTTCGATGAGGAGCTGTGATGCAAGAGCCTGCGTCGGGTTGCATCTTGCTGCATCGGTTCCTTTGAGGAGCTGCAAGGGCTGCGATGCAAGGTCCTGTGTCAAGTTGCATTGTACTGCGTGGGCTCCAATGAGGAGCTGCAAGGGCTGCAATGTGAGGTACTGTATTAAGTTATGTCGCTCTGAATTGGTTCCTTTGAGGAGCTGCAGGGGCTACGATGCAAGGTCCTGCGTTGGATTGCATCAAGCTGCATCAGTTCCGATGAGGAGCTGCGATGCAAGAGCCTGCGTCGGGTTGCATCTTGCTGCATCGGTTCCTTTGAGGAGCTGCAAGGGCTGCGATGCAAGGTCCTGCGTTGGATTGCATCATGCTGCATCAGTTTCGTTGAGGAGCTGCGATGCAAGGGCCTGCGTCGGGTTGCATCATGCTGCATTGGTTCCTTTGAGGAGCTGCAAGGGCTGCGATGCAAGGTCCTGTGTCAAGTTGTGTCGTGCTGCGTGGGCTCCAATGAGGTCACCGATCAGGGGTTGTGGTGTGCTGCAATGCAAGGTCCTGTTTCACGCTGCAACGAGTGGTGTTGTGCTGCGTTGGTTCTGAGGAAACCCATAGTTGAGCCAGGAGGAGCAGACTCTGATGCCAGCCAAGGGTCTGGAACCTGGGTGCACCTTTTGGGGATCAAGACTCACTCCAGTAGAGGTCAGCAGCAGGGCGCAGGCAGGTCCAGTGGAGGGTGGGCAGCTGGGCAGGTGCAGGGCAGGTCTGTGGAGCTTGTTATATCCCTGTAGCTCAGAACAGGAGGCCAATCAGCTAGCACTTGGAGACACTGGTGGTTCTGAGTTTAAGGAGCAGGTCCAGTTTCCTTCCTCAGGCTGCAGGGCAGTCCATCTTGCAGCAGAGCAGTAGGGCAGTCATTCCAGCTGCCGAGCAGCAAGGCAGTCCTCCTTCTGAGTCTTCCACAGGCCCAGATGTGATCTAAAGAGTAGGGCTGAGGGTCCCATTTTTATACCTGGTGCTAGCTTTGAAATGAGATAAGCTTCTGGAGTCCCCCCTCCCCACACAGAGGGGTTTGGAACTTCCTGCCTCCCTGTCCTTGTCCCAGTCTGTCTGCTGTCACAATAGGCTAGTGTGAAGTTCTTTGTGTGTGAACTGATACAGTGTCTTTGAAGTGCAAGTAGGGCTGTGCACAGCTTTGCACCATACTGTATTTGATGGCCCATCCTGCTGCAAACACACAGGCCCTCTATTGTGAGGCTGTCTCGGAGGAACACGCAAAAGGCTGCTGCCAACTACACCTAGTCATGTGACCCAGAAAACAGACGTCTTGCACCAAATGGGTAAGACAAGAAAATGTCAAGTTTCTAAAAGTGACATTTTCAGAATTGTGACTTAAAATCCGAATTTACAATTAAAGAAGGTTTTAAATTACAATTCTTCAGATGCCAAACATGACATTATTACCTGCTCCCAAACAAAATGTTATAATTTATTAAATGTTATAAGGTGACCTGTTGTTATCTAATGGGAGAGGTAGGCCTTGCACTAGTGAAAAACTTTGTTGAGAGTGTTTCACTTCCAGGGCATGTAAAACTTAACAGTACATGTCCAACCTTTCAAATACAATACACTCTACCCTATGGGCTGGTTAGGACCTACCCTAGGGGTTACTTATATGCATCAGAATGGAAGTATAGTCCCAGTAAAATGTTATTGGTTGAAATGGCAGTTTAAAATTGTACATACAGTCTTCAATGAGAGGACTCGGACATGTTTTAAAGCACTACTTAAGTGGGTGGCACAATAAGTGAATCAGTTCACTAGTAGCATCCATTTAGTATTACTTTAATAGGGACATATAAGCTAATTAAGTGAGCCAATTGGGTTTAAGCTAATGTTACTGTTGAAAAGTGGATTATTGGTAGGGGCAAATGTAGGTCTGCCACTGGCAATAAGGCCACTAACACAGTATAGGGCTGAGAATGGGTCTTAGAAAATTATTCCCATGCTCAACCCTTGGTAAGGTGGCTGCGAGCAGACAGGCTTAACTTCAAAGACAGGTATGTAAAGCATTTAAAAACACCAATTAAGTAAATAATTAAGACACAACACAAAATAAAAATCCAACACCAATTTATAAAAATGGGAAATATTTATATCTTTTAAATGACATCAAAACAAAAAAAAATCCACTGTAGGGAACCAGAGACATGAATGTTTAAAGATTAGTCAATTTCTAGTGCTTAGAAACCAACAGTGCCCCTTTTAGTCATTTTGTTTTCTCTGACCACAACACACCTTTAGAAATTATTCTGGAGAATGTCTCACCACTCCGGTGCACCCTACTCCAGCAGGCTGGGTCCAGTTAGAACTCCTTTCTGAAGTTCCTTTGTGTCCCAAAGTATCCAACACACAATCCAAGGTTCTGAAATCTCCAAGAGGGTCCTTGAAAGTGTGAGACTTCAATTCCACAATCCACCTGAACAAAGCCCTTACAAATCCACTGGTACTTCAGGCTGGGAATTCTTTGTGGGGATGTCCAGGTGAGGTCTGTTAACCTGTTGCTTGCAGGGAGTCCACTCTTTAGTTCTTTTACAGCAAGGTAGTCCACAGGGCTGTAGTTTCAGATGGTGTAGTCTTCAGAGGGCAGACCTTAGAAATTGCACTTCAAAATTCTCAGCATGGCAACGTCTGGCTTTCTTAAGTTTCAAGCAGCAGATCTGAGAGTCTCTGCCCCTCTCAGATACTTATTCCAAGTTCTCTGGGTCATGCGGGAGGTCACTGCTGACCAATGGGAGCAGGGCAACTCCCCAAGAATATGACCACATCCTGTAGAGTGTGGCATTATTTTGTTCCAGAGTGCACCAAATCCCCCAAATTCATAATGGCTGATTTTCCAACAGGTAGGTAAGAGCTGGCTAAACATACCCCTAGGATGGCTTACTTTCCAGAAACACTCCCCCTTGCATCTGTGCATTCCTTCCACAAGCCTAGCTCTGGCTGAAGTGAAAAGTTAAGAGTTGTAAATGACACTAAGGCCTCCTCTTCTCTTTGAAGACCATGGTTTAAGACTCCTCCCCCGGCTCTGGCATTCCAGTGTAGCAGCACACTGCCTTCCCAGCAGAGCTGGTTAACCACAGGGGCTCTTTATCACCTCTTCAAGGCAGCCTGGCTAATCCACTTAACTCTGACCAATCAGGACAGACCCCTGGAAGGCTGAATCTGGACTTCTTGTATGTACACTTTAGGAGAAATTCAACCATATCATATTTTTGAGTTTATTAATACCATTCGTGGATGTCTTTGAATGGTACGTCTAGCCCTCTTCTATCAAGAGTTATTAGTTAATAACTTCCTACCATGTTAACCCATGTAGCAGGGAATTTGCAATGGGAAAAATTACTTGGGCCATTTTTCCAGCACCAGGACTTACAAAAACATAATTTATAAGTACTTTGCTTATATCTACAGGACCCCCACCCCATGGGACAACTTGGGGAGACTTTAGGGGTTCTGAATCTGTAGAAATATTGCAGATCCTCCCTCCACATGGCTCCTAGCATCAAAGTCGAATTTGGGCAGCACTTTATCACAATGTGGGGAGTGAAATGTGAAATTTCACTTAACCCAGTGCATATAAAACTAATTTTATAAGGGTCTACCTTATAAATACCTGACCTCCCACCCCTGTGACACCTAGGGAAAGACCCTGGGGTTCCTAATATGCCAAAACATTGTAGGTTATCAATTTGTAAGTGCCCCAAACCCCAAAGTCGAGTTTGAGCACAATTTACTTTTTAAAAGCAGTCCTGCCACCCAGGGCGACTTTTAAAACTGACCTCAGGTTTCAGCAGTGCACACATGCAATTGCAGAAAAGCTGCTGGCCTCCAAACTGCCATGCCCTATTGTGGGCTGGGACTTCTAGGTAGTTTTAATCCCCCTGCCCTAATATTTCATAGGGTCTGATAGGGTAGGTCATGCCAACCACAGGGGTACCCCAACCCTTAGTGTACCCTAGTGTATGTAAGTGTTTTCACTGTATTCTAAATGTGTCTCTTTCAGCATAGAACTGGCCCTGGGCCTGGTTAGGCAGATCCCAGGGTCAGTCAGAGTCAGTTACCACCAGTACCATTCAGAAAAATTTCTTGGGGTGCCCAGGGCACAGGATGACTTTGCAACAGTTACGATATTTAAAGAAGAAAGCAGAAGCACTTTAGCACTGGTTAGCGTTGGTAAAGTGCACAGAGTCCTAAAAGGTAACAAAAATGGGTTCAGAAAACAGGAATGGGAAAAGCAAAAAGTTTGGGGGTGACCCTGGAGAGAGGGCCACGTCCAACAGGTTGAAAGCCACACCGTTGGTATTAAGTGCAAAACAAAGCAAAACAGAATCCGACAAACACCTTGGAGGGAATCACATTGGTAGAAGGAGCCAAATGGGCTCTGTTGAGAAAGGGTGCAAACTCACCCTGTTAGGAATTTTGATAAGACTGCCCTGAAGGGATGTGTTTTGCTGCTTTGAAGGTCATTCGAAGGTGGGGTCAAGCCATCGTGAGGTGTAGTGGAATGCAAGCTCTGCTGTGGTCTGGGTCCATTTCCTCATTTCAAATGAAGCATTGCCGCTCTCCCCCTCCTTTATACAGTGGTCATTCACGTGTGGGTATGTTATGTAAAGGATCTCTCATAGGCTAGGGAAGATCACAGTCACTGAGTGGCAACATATAGAAAGTGCCTCGAACTGCTTCTAGGCACTGGAGGTAATTGGTATGCAAATTGTGTATTTTGTCCTTAGTGGAAAGCGTCATTCTGGAATGAGTGTTAGAGTGGTGTTTTTAGTGTTCATCGTTAGTTTTTTATTCGGAAAGTAAGGTAAAAAAAAAGTTGGTCTTGTTTCCTGGCAGATGGGCTGGCTGGCAGGCGGGGAACCTCGTAAGCTAGAAGGTTCTTGAGGACCAGCAGGTTCAAGATAAAGTAGTCAGTGGCGGCTCCAAGTACATAACTTTAAAGGCTGCAGTTGAACATCCACTCTCATAATTGGTGCTGCACAATTACGAGGCCTGTTAAATGGTAGCGGCAGTTTCAGTCGATAACCTTTCAAGTATTGCCCGGCGGTAATCGCCTCTCATACCATTCGATAATTTACCAATGAAAGAGGCTGGCGCCGGAGACTGGAAGGCAGGAAACAAAGTTTTTATTCCGTCGGAGCAGAACACATCAGATCAGACAGCAAGGTATCGTCACGAGGTGCTCTAACTGCATCTCTGAGACCTGGTCTCTTATACACACGTTTATGACTTTATTGCAGGGTTATCATACATAGCACATTCTTGAGATTGTCTTGGAACATGAAAGAACATCCTCGGAATCCCCACTTCGAGCTCGTTCCCACACATATCTACAGTGGAAGTCCCCACCCCATCTACAGTAGGAGATGGCTATCACACAGCTGGACATTCCGCCAGTTCCCGGGGGTGTGTGCGACCGGCCGGGTCTAAGGGGGTAGGGGCTTTGATCTACTGTAATCCCTTTGATGTGGGGTGTTTCCCTTACAGTAGGGGCAATAAACTGCATCCGCAGGGCTAGGTGATGGCCTGGGATCGGTTCGGACAATGGGGCGCAGAGGAAGGGGGTTATCAAAGAGATGCATGACCATGTATGGGATGTCGGTCAGGCGTGGGATGTGGTTCCATGGCAGGGTCGCGCAGAAAGAGAGGGTTTATGGCCCGTGTATGAGAGAGCGGGGGTGGCCGGCGCGCGGGGGATGCTTGCAGCGTCAGGGGAACGCGCTGGCGATCGACAATGAGCGGGGAGAGAGTGGGGTGCCTAAAATGGCGACCGTGCGTTCGCTGTGCGTGGCGCTGGGGAGAGGCAAGATGGCGCAGATAATGTTCAGTTACAAGCTAAATTTCCACAGTCCTCCCTTTTAACATATCTCGCCAGCTTGCCTGGCCGACATTTACCTTTGTTAACCCTTCAGCTATAGTATCGTTAATGTTTTTCATACATTCCTTAAAGATACAGAGTTCTTAGGGCAGGCAGGAGTATGGGGACCCCTCCTTTCCTGTCCTCTTTCCTATGCGTGCTGCGTATTTTCGGTATTTTGTAGTTTATCTTGGGGGGGGTGTCGGACCTTTTACTCTCCTCCCTTTGATCGATGGACGAGCACTTCAATCATACGGTGACGCTCCCTTCAAGTGACCCAAGCATGAAATGCATACACATTCATACCGTATAATCGTAGCACACACGCACAATCATACCATACAATTTTTCATGTTCCAAATGGTGGTCTGCACTTTACGCACTATCCCACAACGTTTGTCTATGTTTTTCCTAATATTGAACACGGTGCGGTCCACGTCCACTCCATTCTTCAGTCGGAACTTCGTCGTTACCTATAGAGGGGAAAAAGAGGGGAGGGGATGTGCAGTATTCAAAGTACCTTAGCGCGCGTAGACACGAAAAAGTTCTACTTACCACGTACCAGGCTAGCCGCAGGAGTGGGTAATACCACAGACCTATTATTCTTTTTGTCCGAGACAAAGATGCTCTATTTCATTCATCTCCCAAATTCGGGTTCCCTGGTCGTACATGCATTTCTCAATCGGTCGTGTATTATGGTGCAAGATACCATACCTTGCGTTCGGCATATACCTTAAGCTATAGTTGGCCATTGTTTGACAACTCTTGGAGGAAGACAGGTGTGATGGGTACGAATTCCGTTAATCAAAAAGATTCAGGCGAATGGGGTCTGCATTATCTGTTTTCTATTGTTTGGGAGTAACACTCATTTATTCAAAAGAAAAAAAACCTTTACCACCCTAGATGATTTGTCATGACACTGATTCCGTAATTCCTTTTAAGAAGCCCTTTATTTAAAACAATGTCAGTATACAAATACGGGCCTACAACCGCTATAGGCCGGCCACGGCGTGAGAGGTGTCGAGTATCAGGAGCAACACTACTTTAGCATAAAATCGGTTCCCTCCCCGCCCCCCCCCGACCATCATGTGTGGAAACATCGCATACATATCTCTTTTTAACACAAATGCCTCGTGACTGGAACGCCACATGGAGTTGTAGGCCTCTCCTACATCAGCGCCATTTTGGGGCGAGGTCGGGCCAGTGTACAGTCTAAGTCTTTCCATGAATTAGCTGTTGGACCAGAATTCCTTTCGGTAGTTCGAGAACTTTCGTTAGCGTCAGTTTGCGTCAGCATGGCGTCATCGCGATCTTGTAGCAATGCCGCGGTCCGTTCTTGGGGCGGGGCAGCAGGCGGGTTCTTCCGCCGACACCTTGAATCAGTCTTTCTTACTGCACCAAGCGGAGGCAAGGTGGCTGTCGCCCGGGGCAAAGAACAATGGCGGCGGTTTGTCCTTACCGGAGGTCCGCGGGAGTCGAGTGCCAATGACTCCCGCAGACTTTGCAAAGCTGAGGGGGCGTTTTGTCAAGGGTGGGGCCCACGCCCAAGCAGACAAACTTTCGAGTCCAGAATCGTCTCACGGTGGGCTAGGCCTGGATCCGAAGGGCCGACCGCCGGAGTCCAAGGGCAACAGCAGCAGCAGCTCTTCGGTACAGCCGCCGGGGTGGGTCCAGTAGCGGCGACAACAGCAGTTCAGATGGTATCGCCACCGGAGTGGGTCCAGTAGCAGCAACAACAGCAGTTCGGATGGTATCGCCACCGGAGTGGGTACCCGATTACTCGGCTGCGGGGGCCCACTCTTCGCGTCGGGCGCTAGTGGCAATCCTGGTGAACCCGTGCTTGGGTGGTTGTCCGGCGGTCGAGTGCAGGGGCGCCAACTCGGCTGGCCGGTGAAAGAGACGGTTGGGGTGCCCTCATCTGCTGGTGAGCCTCCACCTGGGGAGGTGGGGGAGGCCCGTCCGCGTCGCTTCCCCCCGCCAGGGCACCCTCCGTTATTGAAGGAAGAAGAAGAGAATGGGAAGATCCGCACAGCGTGGCAGACTCCGCCTTGGCGCTGCCAGAGCTTCGGTGCTTCGTGTAGCCTCCGGCCTATTCGCACAGTTGTCCGCCACTGATGTCAATGGATTTTTGCATGGTCTTTATAGCCCAAAGCCGACTAAAAGGACCGCCCAAAACAGGTCAATGTTGCAACTTTGAGGAAGGAGAGGCGAGGACGGTGTCACGTGGACGTAAATGCTTTGGGATGCAGGTCGCAGCAGACTGTCATGTAAATAGTTGTTTAAAACATGTTTTAACCTGTTCATCTTGTCGGAATGTTGTTATACCTATAAGTTATTAAAATGTTTAACCATACTACTTTGTTGGAGTGTTGTACATATTAGCAATCTAGTTAGTGTAATCGAAAAATGGCATTGTCCAATTGCACGTGATCCTAATCAAGTTTGGTGACGTTGATGGTGGGTATCAACAAACTTCCAGTTGTGTCTACTGGGGTCCCTATTTTTGTTCAATTCCAGAAGGACCGGGCACTGGGATTTCCAGTGTCCGAACCCTCTACAGAACGCACATTGGTTCCCATCTAAGTCTCTCCGTCCGTTGTAAGGTGTAGGTGTATGGTCTCTAGGAGGTAGCTTTCTAGGGGCGATTGGTTGGTAATTCCCTTTTGGGGGTTCCCTTCCTATGGTCACCCCTTGCAACTGTGCTATCATTACCCTCTCCTTCAGTTCCTTTTTCTTCCTCTCTGACGCCCTATCGTTCTCGTTCTTTTGGTTTTCGTAGTATTGGGCCATCTGGAGGATTGCTGCGGGCTTGGAGGCTGCCCAACTACTCTCGCTGGTCTGTAGCTTCTGGGAGACTTCTCGTGACAGACCCTTCACATAATTCTGGACAAAGAGGTGATGTCCGGTTGCGGTGGTCATGTCTTGGCCACTGTAATCGGAAAACACAGTCTCGAACCGAGAGAAGTATTCAGACACATCCTCCTGGGGTTTCTGGCGACAAGCCGTTACTATCGACCAGTCTACCTTTCTTTCTGGGATTAGAGTCTTCAACTTCTGTACAATCTTGTCTGGGAGCTCCAATATGGCTTTCGGGGGTTTCTGTCCAGGTTCTCGCTGTTTATCTATGGTATCGAGTTGTACCCAGGTATATCCGAACGGCTCAGCGTGGTCAACTTTCCGGATTTGCTTCCACACATCAGCCGGCAGACATAATCCGAAGAACAAGTCGATATCTGCTAAAGTCATTATTGTTGAGCCTAAGGCTGTACCTAGTTCGGTGTAGAAGGCAGTCGGGTTCTTTCTTAAGTCGGGTAGAGTTTTTCTAAAAGTCAAAATATCTTGTCGGTCCCATGGCTGGTAGACCCAATCATATACAACCCTCCCCTTCGCATCTTGGTGGTTGATGTCGTCATGTGTTCCCTGACCTCGTGGGGGGACCCAGTAGGGGGCGGCCTCTTTGATGGGCATCATGGTATCAGTCCTTCCTTCCTGGGGCTTAGTCGCTATGGGGGTTTCTGCTTTGGTTGTCTGTCTGTGTTCTTTAAGGTGTCGATAGACCTCGAGTGTACGAGTGAAGAGGTTCGTCACATCGCCCTCTCCTTCTTCCCCAATGTCTACCTTCCTATATAGGGCCGCTAAGCCTTCGGGACCTTTATCGTGGTACCTATCCTCATATGCATTCAGGGCGTGATAACAAAGTCGTACGACAAAGTGTCGTCTGCGGCAGTCGGCATACGAGTTATACACGTCTGTTATATACTCCTCACTTTCCTTCCGCTCCACCAGTGTCCCTACTATCTTGTCGATTCCTGCTCGTTCATCCTTTGTTAGTCGATTCATTCTGGTGGAATCTTTCTTTCTCATCTCAGGGTCATCCAACGTTATTGCCGACGTTGTGTTCAGTACAAGAGGCTCGGCCGGCGCGGAGGCCGCGAGGACCGAGGCCCCTGTACTGCTTTCGCTCGTGTTTGGGGGTTGTGGGTGTTGCACTATCGATTGGGAGGGTGCGTATGGAGGGGGCATGTAAATGATCGGGGGACCTAATAGTAATTCGTCATTCGTTCGTTGTTTAGAGGACAACTCAGGGTAGAGCATAGAGGGGGTCCTAACAGCGTACTGGCCTGAGGTTTCGGGCTCCTGTCTTAGTTTAGTTTCCCTTCTCTCCTTTATTTCTTCTTCTAACTTTCTAGCGGCAAGGTGAGCTGCCTTTCGTAATTCCTTTTCTGCTTTTACTTCTTCCCTCTTTTTCCGCTGTGTTGCTTCTTTGCGCCACATGCCGATACTGTCAAGCATAGTAGGCGTCGTCTTATTGCTACGCAGAGCCATTTCTAGCACTTCTATCTTATGGTCGTCGAAGGATCCCATCAGTGGCCACTGACTCTCGGGGTCCTTCCTTGTATATTTATGCCATAGCTTGCTATAAGCTACGGCGACTAGTCCATATTTAGTGAACATGTCCTTATTAGGGGTGCCTTCCAGTGGAGCCGGATGGTCCACCTCTAATAAGCGGTCCGGGCAGAACCAACTACCAATCAGTGGGGAGAAGATAGGCATGACGGGTTTCAACGGGGACAAAAGTCAGCACTACCTATCTTTTCACTGCTTGCAAAGACTAGACAGAATATCTCTATTCCTTGTTATTTGTAAGCAGAGAATACCTCCAAAGAACCAATATCGAACAACTAGTGTTCGGACAATCAATCAATCAATCAATGGGGAGATAAAGATAGGCACGACGGGTTACAACGGGGACAAAAGTCTGCGTTACCTACCCTTCACTATTTGCAAAGACTAGACAGAATATTTCTATTCTACGTTATTTGCAAACAGAGAATATCTCAAAGAGCACTATTCTTCAAAACAATCAATGTTCGGACAATCAATCAGTGGGGAGATAAAGATAGGCACGACGGGTTACAACGGGGACAAAAGTCTGCGTTACCTACCCTTCACTATCTGCAAAGGGAGAGAGAGAGAGTATTTCTACTCCTCCCCATTTGTAGACAGCAAATATCTCAAAGAGAACAATCAATGAGCAATACTAGTATTTCAAACAATCAATCAATTATTTAGCAATTTGTCGTGTTTCACGACCTTACCCGGACCGCGTGGACAGTTTCTCGTCTTCCGCCTCCAGCGCCCGATCGTCCTCTACTCTCCGTATTTGCCGCGGCACTCCTGATGGTTCCCAGTCAGGACCGTAGATCACTCGAGAGAGGTCTGCTCGGAACCAGTGAGGTTCGGATGATCGGCTGCCAGACGAGGGTCTATCGGGCAGGAGCTCTCCCGATCGTTGCAGTCGTTCACTCTGTCGTCAGGACCTCTCCCACTGGATCCACGTGTCGCTGATGGGCCCCACGCTTGGGACGCCAATTGTTAAATGGTAGCGGCAGTTTCAGTCGATAACCTTTCAAGTATTGCCCGGCGGTAATCGCCTCTCATACCATTCGATAATTTACCAATGAAAGAGGCAGGCGCCGGAGACTGGAAGGCAGGAAACAAAGTTTTTATTCCGTCGGAGCAGAACACATCAGATCAGACAGCAAGGTATCGTCACGAGGTGCTCTAACTGCATCTCTGAGACCTGGTCTCTTATACACACGTTTATGACTTTATTGCAGGGTTATCATACATAGCACATTCTTGAGATTGTCTTGGAACATGAAAGAACATCCTCGGAATCCCCACTTCGAGCTCGTTCCCACACATATCTACAGTGGAAGTCCCCACCCCATCTACAGTAGGAGATGGCTATCACACAGCTGGACATTCCGCCAGTTCCCGGGGGTGTGTGCGACCGGCCAGGTCTAAGGGGGTAGGGGCTTTGATCTACTGTAATCCCTTTGATGTGGAGTGTTTCCCTTACAGTAGGGGCAATAAACTGCATCCGCAGGGCTAGGTGATGGCCTGGGATCGGTTCGGACAATGGGGCGCAGAGGAAGGGGGTTATCAAAGAGATGCATGACCATGTATGGGATGTCGGTCAGGCGTGGGATGTGGTTCCATGGCAGGGTCGCGCAGAAAGAGAGGGTTTATGGCCCGTGTATGAGAGAGCGGGGGTGGCCGGCGCGCGGGGGATGCTTGCAGCGTCAGGGGAACGCGCTGGCGATCGACAATGAGCGGGGAGAGAGTGGGGTGCCTAAAATGGCGACCGTGCGTTCGCTGTGCGTGGCGCTGGGGAGAGGCAAGATGGCGCAGATAATGTTCAGTTACAAGCTAAATTTCCACAGGCCCATACGGTGGAATGCTGTGTGTGCGCAAGAGCCCGGTGTGTGTCCTCGTATATGCTAGTGCTGCTGCTGGTATGTGCATCTAAAGATGAGACGAGGCTTGATGGCTGTTTTTATGCCCCACAAGCTCACTTTTTCTGGCGTCCTTGACCTTGTGTCCTAGGCAGTCGTCCCTGAGCTCGGTCCCTTTTCTGCTGCATCTGTCCTTTCTATGAGATGAGAGGCTCAGAGCTCTTCTGACCAGAATGGGAGTTGCCATTGCCGATGATGTGGCTCTGACATCACAGATTGTTGTATAAATACAAAACTGTGCGCCTGTCTAATGTGACACACCTGATCAGGTGTATGACTGTATGTAAGCGAAAAGGAGAGACGGAGAACAACAGAAAAGCAAACAAATATGAGTCAAAGGACGCAGATAAAGAAAGTGTGAGATAAAGGTACAGAGTAAGATTGACTGTGGGGTGTTAGAAATCAAAATGAAGACAAAGAAAACTTAAAAGCAATAAAGTGGATTAGGTTAAAAAGAAAAGCATGAAAAAGCTATCACCAAGAGTGAAAGATTGAGACAATTCAGAGCTCAAAGGTTTGCAACATAAAGAAAGGTGAAGAAACAGTAAAAGAGAAACACCAAGATGTAGAGAGAACGATATAAGAAAAATGAAAGGAAAATGACTTCACCACTGCTCCCCAATACACTGCCTTTTAGAGGCGGTCGGAGGAGCAATGCTCAATAGTCTGAATTTCACCATCTTTTTACGCCCCACTTATAGAAAAGTTCACCAGTCTCCACTGAAAGTAGTAAATCTTCAGGGTTCAGGGTGGGCAACAAGGACTGGTAGGTCCTGTTTGTTGACTGGTCGCAAGAGATGAGGCATGGCTTTTGGGTCGAATAAGAATTGGAGGTACGTCGAAAATATGTCAGAGAACAGTAGAACTAACTTGTGGGTACTGTACATGAGATGGAGGTATGTAGCTGTTTTATGCATCAGTTGTCATGGTGTAGGTTTATAAGGTGATGAGCAGTGGCAGTGTAGTTTGTAAACTCTGATCTGCTACAGAAGAGCATCCTTCAACCCATCGGAGCTGTGACTAGGGTTGACAATGCTTTTCATGCCATTCCCCACACAGTAATGACTGATGTTAGTAGGGTCAGTCTCACTGCCAATGAAAAATCTTGTCTGTCATCGCATTCTTTGTTTCTATATATTTACATATTTGTTTGGATTTTTTGATTCACATTCATTCTTTCCACCATTCTACTCCTTAGGTGTCCTGGATCCTTGCAGCCTTCAGAAAGCAACCAGAAGCACAGGCACACTGCAAAAGCCTCCTGTCTCCTCGTCCAGATAGCCTACCAATCCATTCCCCATCTGGTTCCAACCTGACTGACCCTCCTGCAAACATATTCTAAATCCTACACCATCTAGGATGGAATAGAATGCAAGGTCCAGTTCTACTCGAATCATATCCTAGGTCCATTTAGACTAGAAATATAGGTACATATCTATCAGAATCTTAGATCTATCTCCCCAAGGATCTTAGTTCTATCGCCACTAAGATCCTAGATCAATCTTTACCAGAATTCTAGGTCCATGTCCACTAGGATCTTAACTTAATCTCCACTAGAATCTTAGGTCCAGATGCATTGGAATACTGAGAACATCTCTACTAGGATCCTAGAGCCATTTTGACCAGGATTCTAGGTCCTTCTCCTCTATAATCTTAGGATCATCTTCACTAGAATTCCAGGTCCATCTCCACTAGGATCTTAAATTCATCTCTACTAGAATCCTAGATCCATCTCCACTAAGATCATAGGTCAGTCTCCACTAGGACCCTAGAGTCATCTTTTCTAGGATCCTAGAATGATATCTACTAGGATACTTGATGCATCTCCACTAGGATCCTATATCCATCTTGACCAGGATTTAGGTCAATTTCCACTTGGATCTTAGGATCATCCCCACTAGAATCCTAGGTCCAGATGCATTGGGATACTAAGAACATCTCTACTAGGATCCCAGATCCATCTCAACTAGGATTCTAGGTCCATTTCCACTTGGATCTTAGGTTCATCTCCACTAGACTCCCAGGTCCAGATGCAGTGGGATACTAAGAACATCTCTGTTAGGATCCCAGATCCATCTTGACCAGGATTCTACGTCCTTCTCTCTTAGAATCTTAGGTTCATCTCCACTAGGATTCTAGGTACATTTCCACGAGGATTTCAGATAATTTTTTACCAGGACTCTCCCACAAATATTCTAGAACATGTACTAGGACGGGATTTACAACTGGGAGGAGACAGAAAATATCAGAGGAATAAAAGCATATTGACCAAACTAAAACTCAGTGTCTGTTCTAAACTTCTGGATAAGACACATTTACGGGGAGGTGCCCTCGCGGGGATCACTGGTACAGGCACGAGATTTACGGCTGTGAACCAACATGGGCATGAGATATTGACAAGCAATTAATATTGCATGGTCTAGTCCCTGCCTTGAGCTAAGAGAGGGAACCGTGGTCCTTATTGCTTGGAGACCCTGTTAAATGTGCACTGTACAAATGTGGTCAGCAGTAGCAGAAGTAATAACAGGAGTAACTGTAGTTAACTGTTGTGCATGTAGCTTGAAAAATGTCCCTTCTCTCTTTCAATGACCCCTTTACATAAAGTGACTGTGTAGTGTTCTGGCGCTGCAACATTCAGTCAAATGCCCTTCCACGTTGAATTAATTTGTAAAAATGCAGGATCATACATGCTATTAAAAACAATTAAATGTATGCACATATTTACCATGTGGCCTGTGAGAACCTGCAGGTGATTTTATTGACATGCACTTTCAATGTTGTTTTTTTTATTGCACTTTTATGAGAAGTGAATTCAACCCAAAGGTTTTGGAGTGCTTTATGAGCACCAGTTCCATTATACAAGGACACATTTATAACAATAAAAAGAATTATGAATGGGCAGATTCAGTGATTTGTCCAGAATCACAGGATGTTCAGGCGGCGCAGAGACTCAAACCCGGTTTCTCAATTTCAAAGTTTGGAGCTCCAGCTGTAAAACAGACCCTCTCCGCAAGTATCACCTGAAGAAGTTCATTTTGTCTGTGTGTTGTTGTGGACACAACGAGGCCTATATCAACAAAAAGGAAGGAGGGGGCCCGGAGCTAATTATGGTCCAGTGCCCGTGCTCCTAAATCGAGGTCGTCAGATCAAAAAGGGGGGTCACTGTTCCCGAGGTAGGGGTGCGAAAAGTCGCCCACTCACCAAAAGGAAAAAGGAAGAAAACAAGCTAAAAGAGTGATCCCAGGTCTAGAACCCACTGTTCTGAGGCAAGAGCAAGTCTTGTCTCTTGTTACCCTCACACACCCCGAAGGATGTCATGCTTCATCATGGGGCGTTTGCTCCTCGTAGGGCCGGCGGTACAATGCCCTACGGGTCCCCGGAAGGGTCACTTTGGTGGAGATCTTTTGAGACAAGCGGTCAGATGAGTGTGGGTATGTGGGGTGAGTCCTATCTGAAGGGGTAGAAGTGTGAGTGAAAGTTAAAACTGGCTAAGGGTTACCAAAGAGGGAATATTTATAGTGACGGTACCCTTGTCAGAGTAAAAAACCAGACAGTTGTGCGTTACTCTACTGTGCGTAATGTGCCCCGGTAACTAAAAGGTCGACATGTTTCGCACCTGGTTTAGGTTTAATAGGTTGCAGAGGAAATTCGTTCACCATATTCCACACCCCTACTCC
Source organism: Triturus cristatus (assembly GCF_964204655.1). Classification (NCBI taxonomy): domain Eukaryota; kingdom Metazoa; phylum Chordata; class Amphibia; order Caudata; family Salamandridae; genus Triturus; species Triturus cristatus. Next base: position 1,056,024,616 of record NC_140588.1, read on the forward strand.
TCATGGTCAAATTATTCAAGAATATGTAAAAAATAATTATGCCAAATACACTAAGGGGCATATTTATGAAATGATCACGCAGCGAAGCAAACCACAGAGGAAAAGTGCAGGAATGTGCTGTACTTAACAATATACAGCATATTCCTGTAATTTCTCAGCGCTGACACTCAATGTGCTGCCTAGAGCCAACGCAGGCGCCCTTGCACCGTGGTGCAAGGGCACCTGCGTTGTGTGCAGGATTGTTTTTGTGCATGAAGGGGCACCTTCCTGAACAAAATCAATCCTCAGAAGCATTTTCCTCTTTCTATGTGCGCTGCATAATGTAGCCCATCTAGAAAGAGGAAGCAACAAGGAGAAATAAAGAGATTTCTCCTTGCTGTTCCTCACCTCTGGAGGCGTAGCATTTTCACACATGCCCAGGCTTACCACTATTGATAAATCTGGGAATGCACCATAAATAATGGGTATACGTGCCACCCGTGGAACGCCTTCCCAGGGCAGAGTAATGCAAAGCAGCGATTTGCACTGTATTGCTCACTCTGGGCCATGCAAGGTGGCCTTGTGTGGCTTGATAAATCCGACTTGGTGCAAGGGCGAAACAAAACCGACATGAATATGCCCCTAAGTTGCTGAACCACAGAACATTTGCTACATGATTTTACTTTGCGGCATCTTTGAATATGAGTAGGCCTGGGCGGTGAACTCCACTCCATGCACAGAGTTTTCTGCACTTCTCGGAGCACACAGAGTTCCAAAAAAACGTGGAGCAGAGTTTTTTCTCCGCTCGCACTGGCCAGCATTAAGTTGGCCAGCATGAGCAAGGAAAATCCAAAGCCAGACCACCTCCCAGCGAGATTTCTCAACTAAGGCGGTCACAGAGGGTCGCAACCACTCTCGTTGAGAAACCATTCGTTCGTGTTGAGGAAGCTGCCCCTCGAGTAGAAAATCCACTCGAGCTGCAGAAAGAAACAGCTCCCTCTTGCGCTGCGCATGGTGCCGTTCGTGTTTTCCAGCGTGGGACAAACAACCAGCGCTGAAAATCAGCGCAAACGGTGTGCCCTACCGCACTCCGCCTCTTACCGAACTCCACGTAGTGCAGCTCACTTTGTGGAGTTTCACATAGCCGAACTCCGCCCAGGCCTCACTACAAGCTTACTCCACCGCATTCACAAATCAACTCAAGTACCTGGGTCGCTGTCTAACTGACAACTTGTTGTGCCCAGGAAGAGTGCAACCTTGTAGTGCAGCAAATGCTCCATCCGTCACTCATCATGAGTGAGACTCACAAATATAAAAACAAGTTGACATCTCACTCACACTAAGCTGAATTTTACGTCTGGTGATGAGGACTAGAACATGATATCAAGGAGTGACTGTTTAAAGTTCACCTGTGTGTTGAGCTGCGCAAGATCTTCACATGGGCTTCAGGGACCCATTCAACCACAAGGAGGAACCCCCTGCAGGGCCTTGATCCTAGAGTAGTAGTAGTGAATAGTGAGTTCTCACATTGGAGAGGTCAACTCCACGTGCAATCGTGACATCCTCATATCACTCCAGTGCTATTTTATAAGGTATATGCTAAATGTATGCTTTTCAAATTAATTTCTGTGCATTTTCTTATGATTGAATTGATGTCAGTGGGTTGGTGATGTCACTTCCTGTTACGTTATTCAATTTTCAGCACAGATGATGTGCAGACTGGTGCCCTGTAGACCCAAGACACACGTCCACTTAGACACTAAGGGGAAGATTTACAAGCCCCTTGCGTCACTTTTGCACCGTTGTTGCGTCACTTTTGTGAAGCAGCGGCAGCGTAAAAGTTGCGGCCCATTTACAACATGACGCATCTAGGGAGATGCGTCACGTTGTGAAGCCCTGCGCCACATTAAACCTGCGTCAGGTTTAATGTATGCAGGGTGGGCGTTCTGTTGCAGGAAGCCCCGTAAAAGTGACGCAGTGAAATCTACAAGATTTCACGGAGTCACTTTTACGTCCATACTGCGCCAAATCCCTGCGCCTGCTTGAAGCAGGCGTAAGAATTGACGCAGCATGTTAGGCATAGGGGCGGCCCTGAGCATTGCTGGAGTTGCGTCGTGCTTGCGACACGACTCCAGCAATGCGTGACTTTTCTGTCGACAGATGCGTCAGAATTTCTGACGCATCTGTCAATCCTTGCGCCATGGTGCGCCGTATTGTAAATACGGCGCATCCATGGTGATGCAAGGATTTGGCATGTTGGCGCAGGGAAAGTGACGCATCTCTACAGATGCGTCACTTTCTTGTAAATCTGCCCTTCAGGTGCAAATTTACAAGCCCCTTGCGCCACTTTTGCGTCACTTTTAACATGGGAAAAGTGACGCAAAAGTGGCGCAAGGGGCTCATAAATCTGCCCCTAAATTCTTTCATTCAGAATTAAAAAGATGCGTTTGTACATTAGGAAAACTCTTTCAGCAATTCCATCCACAGAAATGTGGCTTGTGTGTCAGTCTTTGTGGGCTCGCAAGTCTAGGAAATTCCTACAAACTTTTCGGGACCCTTGGCTTCTCACCCTGTCGCCCCCTTTCTCAAGTTTAACCCCAGCACACTTTCACTTCCGGTCTCGCCCCGGCCTGCACGCGAATATTGAAAGGAGAGTAAATGTGCGAGAGGTCCGCGCAGTTAATATGAAACCCAGGGGTCGCCCGGTGCCTGACCCCCGCAATCTCTGTTAATGACTTACTCACTCACTCCGCAATTAAAAAAAACAGCGCTCTCTTTTCTCCTCTGGTAATTATTTCAGCGCTCAGACCATGTCAGGCCTGGTTGCACTGCCGAGGCCTCATTAATCAATCCTGATAGATGCTCTCACCCCAACAATTACTGTTGTGTTTTTTGTTGGTCTACAAAATAAACCGAACTTCGAATCTGTCATCTGTCGCGGAGGGGCCGAAGGGAGAGTGGAAACACGAGATAATGGCGAGGTCCGCGTCTCTGGAGGTGAAAGGATATGTTTTTACCTCAGGGTCTCAACTGCAGAGCGACAGCCTCATTTATTCTCAAAATGTCCAAGATCGTGGTGAATTTATTTCATATTTAAAAGGAACAGATTGCCTAGCCTACTGTGAGCTTGCCTCGACCCCCCTTAGCTATATCTAGGGCCACTGGAATTATGTGATTGTGCGGCCGCATAATGCCACATTTGCCACATTTGCCACATAATCCATAATCTGCAGATTTTAGCAAAAAAAAATAGTTTCTCGCTCTAACGGTTCAAAAGTTAGTAAGAACACAGCGGCACGTGTTGCCGCGCAGTGAAAGGCCCTCTGCAAAGGTTGACTGGTCACCTTTCTGTAGCTTATTGCTATACTTGGGTGTTAAACTGGTACCAATGAGGTACAACTAATGCCCTGACAGTATTAACAAGCTTAAAAATGACAAAATAATGAAGCCATACTTTAACAAAATTTGCCGCATAATACTGTATAATTTGACTTTGCTTGCCGCATAATTTACTCAACCCTGGCACATATGATGGACACTTAGATGTGAAAACAGATTAGATGGGGTACTTGAAACACAGATATTTCTATGGGTTAAGAAACTGCAATTATTTTGTAGAATGCTTGTGACTTCTTTCATTTGTTCACAGATCTCACAAATGATGTAAAGGTAAATTTCATTTAAAAATCCCAAGATTACGTTTTTAGTAACTAAACTGAAAAAACTGCTTTACGACCCTAGTTACAAGCTCAGGGCTATATTTCGATTAGAACTTTGAGTTCTGTGATAATTAGCACACCATGTTGCGTCAAACCTGTGAAAATGTAATAGGGGTTAAAAAAAGGGCCAAAAAAGGCAAAACATGAGCAATTTGATATGTTGATATGTTTAACACTGATTCTGAATAATATTTCTGATTTTCAAGATGAAAACTCAGACTAACTAGCAGGTATTCACCATAATCGGGGTAATGCTATTTATGGGGTGTGGAAAATAACCCGTCCTATCCAAGAGAGCTCATAGTCAAAGCATTAGTAGAATATTGGTCACATTAAATGTTTTTTCCATGTAATGCTTCATCAGAACCATTTTTTGAAAGAAATTTTGCCCGCGTGTGAGGTTTTTTGAAGTTTGTAATTTTCGCCTCATCCCTAGATATTTCTCCCGCTAGACCCTGTAATTTCAATGCAGACTGATGATCCAATCAGAGCCAAAGTTGAGCAGGCCTTTAAACCCAAAAGTTAGCAACCCCCTTCAACACAACCGCAAGCAGGAACTTTTTTGTTTTCAAAGTTTAAAAAAAGTTTAGGTTTTTCCCTGCAAAATCTCTTGTAAATATATATATATATTTTTAAAAAGGGCTTAGAGGCCGCCCATTACTTACATTTACTTAGCATTGGTTGGCCCCCACATCAATTTCGTGTTCTTGCTTTCTATTGGTCAGCGCTCCTTCTGGGCTCCGACTTCCTCCTCCTTGGCTTGGAGTGCTTAGAGGCTTCGTTCAAGTTGAGTAGCTTGGAACAAGTACTGCTTCCTGTGACCAATGTCCTTCTACTGGCCGCATGGTTCCGCAGGCACTTTTTTTCAACTTTTACATATGCACTCTATAAGAGTGCATGTGTCTGCAGTCTGTCTGGCCAACTATTTTAGTATATGGTTTGGTCTCCCCCTGGAGCCCACTGTGTATTGTGCTACTTACGATTGAGTCTTTGTAACTGTATTATTTGAATTGTGTTCTATCCTCGTGTAGAGGATTCTAGAGAGTGTTATCTATGATAAACACATATTTTTATAACTACTGTGTGGTTTCCCTTTCATTTAACCAATACTATAAAGTTGCATTCTGGTAAAACAAGCTGCTTTACATTCCTTCAAGACTTAGCCTGAAGGCTGTTCTCCTTAGCTACCACTTGGATAGCTTTCTAAGGTCTTCTTTGACCTCTGAAATCACCATAAGGGTTGTTTGGACTGGTGCAAGGTGCTCACTTTAATTAATGGACAGCATATACCAGGCCAACTTCTCACATTGGTGTGCAGCGGTTGGGATTCAAGCCTGCATTGTTTTACCAGATACATCTTTGTATTGATTAACTGAAAAACCACTAGTCTCTAGGCACAAATAATACTAGCTTAAGATAGTAAGTTCTACTGAACTTGGGGTTGGGTAGTTAAGAGTCTAGCACACCCTTTCTCCCACCTTAGGGAGTTTAGTCTCCAATAGGTTAGGTAGGTGCAACACCTCACCACACCTAGGATGTCTTCTAAAGGAGAACCCAGTGGTTCTCTGCCCTCTAGATATGATGTTCTCACATTTCAGGATTTGAGAGCCATGTGTGCTTCTAGGAAGCTGAAGACAGGGAAAACAGCAAACACCCAACGTCTCATTGAGGTGCTACTCTTGGATGACCTTAGAAAGACACCAAGGTCTTATGAGGTAGATAGAGTTGGTGGGGCAGGGGATGAGGACAGGACACATGGGGAAACCTTGTATGACCTGGACTCAAACCCTGCACAGGAGGATCAAAATGATCCACCCCTGGAAGACTCAGATCTCCAGGAGGAAGAAGGGGAGGGTCATGAGGATAATCACTTCATTCCTCCAGGGAGAGTGCAGAGTTTACCAAGGAGATCTAGATCCCCCTCTGCTGAGTCAGATCATTATAGACATTCCATAGGGACCTCTGTTTCTAGCAAGAGTGACAACTCTTATGACCGGGAGTGCCAATTTGTTGAGCTTGAGAAAGCTAAGCTTAAGCTCAGGCAAGAGCAATTGGCCCTGGATAAAGAGTACCTAGAAGTCCAGAAAGCTAGAAAGAAGTTGGGACTAGAGTCTCATGGTGGCAGCAACAGTGTCCCGAGGGTTAGGGAACACACCTTTGATCATAGGAACCTGAGCAAGGTTGTCCCTCCCTTCCAGTTAGGGGATGACATCCAAAAAATGGATAACTGCTTTAGAGAGTGACTGTAAAGTACAGAGGGTCCCTCAAGAGCAGTGGGCAGCTATCTTGTGTCTATCCGTTGCTGACAAAGGTAGAGATAAGTTCCTCACTGATAGAGAAGAGGATGCTGATAACTATTCAGTCCTGAAAAGTGCTCTCATTGAAGGGTTTGGCTTAACCACTGAACAGTACAGGATTACGTTCAGAGACACCCAGAAGGCACAGACTCAGGACTGGGTAGACTTTGTAGATTGTTCCATTAAGGCTCTGGAAGGCTGGTTACTTGGTAGCAAGGTGAATGATTTTAAGGGTTTGTACAACTTGATTATGAGGGAGCAGATCCTTAATAATTGCCAAAATCAGTTGTTGAAAACCTGTTTGACTCTGATCTGACTTCTCCCCAAGAATTGGGAAAGAAGGCAGATAAGTGGGTAAGAACCAGGGTGAAGCAGAAAACTCAGACCAATGGTGGTGACCAGAGGAAAACAAATTCTAAAACCTCAGATAAGGGTGGGGACAAAAAGATCAGAAGTCTTCATCAGGGCCCCAAAAACCTGCATCTAGGGGAGTCACAATCTAACAAGGGAAACGGCAAAACGAAACCTTGGTGTTACATATTTATGGAAAAGACCCATTGGACAAAAGATGCCAATTTTCCAAGGGCCAAGAATTCAACTCCAACCACCTCTGCCCCTAAGGCAACTGCTTCCCTAGTACAGTTTCAAGTGGTGGTACAGGGAACAAGGGAATAGTAGGGTTAGCCTTGGGCTCTGAGGTGGGCTCTGGCTTAGTCAGAACTCCAGCTCAGGCTGTTCTAGTCTGTGATGGAGGGATGGATATTGCCTCCTTATTTGTTAGTCCCAGTAACCTGGGCAAATACAGACAACAGCCTTTGATAAATGATAAGGAGGCCATGGCATACAGGGACACAGGTGCAAGTGTCATAATGGTGACACGAGATCTTGTGGACCCTGACCAAATCATACTTGGTGAGATGTACCAAGTGACCAATGCTAGCAATGTCAGGACAGATCATGCTTGGCAGTTATTAATTTCAGCTGGGGAGGGGTAACTGGCCCTAAGAAGGTTGTGGTAAGTTCAGACCTCCCTGTGGAATGCTTGTTGGCAAATGATTTGGAAACTTCAGCCTGGGCTGAAGTGGAACTCAGGACTCATGCAGCAATGTTGGGAATCTCTGCAGATGTGTTAGTTGTTACCAGGTCACAAGCCAAACTGAAAGTCACTGAACAGGCCCTGGATCCTGAAAAGATGGACCAGGTGCCTTCCAAGAAGAGGAGTAGGAGGGGTAAGGTTGTGTCTTTCCCCCAGGCTCAGAGTGAGGACCAGTCTTTTGAGGAAGATGATCCCAGGCCTTGTGAAGAAACTGGCATAGAGGAACTCGAACCTGATCAGGTTGAGATCTTGCTCCTTCTAGGGCAGATCTGAGCCAAGAGCAACAAATCTACCCCTCTCTTGAACCCCTCAGACAGCAAGCTGCTGCTGAGACTGCAGGGAATGTCAGTGGGTCCCACATAATCTATTGGGATGAGGGACTCCTATATTCAGAGGGTAGAGACCCCAAGCCTGGTGCCACCAGGAGGTTGGTTATACCTCTGAAGGTTAGGGGCTTCCTACTCACTCTAGCACATGACATTCCCCTCAAATGTCAGAGGACACAAAGGAGTTCTGTCGCTCCTGTATCACTTGCCAAGCCAGTGGTACGGAAGGTGGTACTACAAAGCCCCCCCTGATACAACTACCTGTGGTGGGGGTTCCCTTTGAGAGGGTTGGGATTGACATAATTGGTCCCATGAACCCTCCAACAGCATCTGGACATTCTTACATCCTGGTAGTGGTGGACCATGCCACCAGATATCCAGAAACGATTCCCCTTAGGACCACCACAGCACATGTGGTGGCAAGGGCCCTCCTGGGGATTTTCTCCAGGGTGGGCTTTCCTAAGGAGGTCTTAACAGACAGAGGTACAAACTTTATGTCTAGTTACATAACTGCAATGTGGAAAGAGTGTGGTGTAAACTATAAGTTTACCACACCCTATCATCCTCAGTGCAATGGGTTAGTTGAAAGGTTCAACAAAACCCTAAAGGGCATGATAATGGGAATCCCAGAAAAGCTTAGACGAAAATGGGATGTCCTGTTGACCTGCCTTCTCTTTGCCTACAGAGAGGTGCCACAGATGGGGGTTGGCTACAGACCTTTTGAACTTTTGTTTGGTCACCCAGTTAGGGGTCCACTGTGTTTGGTGAAGGAGGGATGGGAGTTATCTCTTAAACCTCCCAAACAAGATATTGTGGACTATGTACTTGGTCTCTACTCCAGGATGACTGAGTACATGAAGAAGGCCAGTAAAAACCTTGAGGCTAGCCAGGAATTGCAAAAGGCCTGGCATGACCAAAAGGCTGTCTTGACTGTTTGTCAGCCAGGGCAGAAGGTATGGGTGTTGGAGCCTGTGGCCCCAGCAGCTCTCCAAGACAGATGGAATGGACCCCATACCATTCTTGAGCAGAAGGGAGAGGTCACCCACTTAGTGGATCTTGGAACTCCCAGGAGCCCCCACAGGGTGCTCCATGTGAAAAGGCTCAAACCTTATGTTGACATGGCAGACATGGGCTTGCTCATGGCTACTGATGAGGGACAGGAGGAAGAGAGTGATCCACTCCCTGACCTCCTCTCACAGAACCTTGATGATGGCGTAGCTTTGGCAAGTAGCCTCACTGAGCAGCAGCAGACTGATTGCAGGAAGGTCCTCAATCAGTATAGGCACATGTTCTCACTGACTCTAAGTCAGACCACTTGATGTACCCATGAAGTGGACACAGGGGAAAACCTACCTGTAAAGAACACAATTTACAGACAACCTGGTCATGTCAGGTACTGCATCAGGACTGAGGTCCAAAGGATGTTGGAACTGGGAGTAAAAGAGCCCTCAGAAAGCCCTTGGGCTAGTCCAGTAGTCTTGGTACCTAAACCTCACACCCAGGGTGGTAAGAGAGAGATGAGGTTTTGTGTTGACTACAGGGGACTCAATGCAGTCACTAGGACTGATGCTCATCCAATTCCAAGGGCAGATGAACTTATAGATACTTTGGCCTCAGCCAAGTTTCTGACTAGATTCGACCTTACTGCTGGCTATTGGCAAATCAGACTAGTTGAGGATGCCAAACCAAAAACAGCAATATCAACCCCTATTGGGCATTATCAATTTGTGGTAATGCCTTTTGGCTTGACGAATGCACCTGCCACATTTCAAAGGTTGGTGAATAAAGTTCTCACAGGCCTGGAAGACTACAGCGCAGCTTATCTAGATGATATTGCTGTCTTTAGTTCAACCTGGGAGGATCACCTTGTCCACCTGAGAAATGTTTTGGAGGCCCTGCAGAAGGCAGGCCTCACTATGAAGGCCACCAAGTGCCTGATAGGGCAGAGTCAGGTTGTGTACCTGGGCCACCTTGTGGGTGGAGACCAGGTTCAACCATTGCAGAGCAAAATCCAGACAATCATGGAATGGGTTGCTCCCACTACCCAGACTAAGGTCAGAGCTTTCTTGGGCCTGACGGGGTATTACAGAAGATTTGTCAAGGATTATGGATCTATAGAGACTCCCTGGAATTATCTCACATCAAAAAGAATGCCCAAGAAAGTTCAGTGAGCTGTCAGCAGGCATTTGATGACGTCAAGCAGGCCATGTGCACTGCTCCCATTCTGAAAAGTCCTGACTATTCCAAACAATTCATTGTTCAAACTGATGCATCTGAGTTGGGGGTAGGGGCTGTGCTATCACAATTGAATGCAGAGGGCCAGGATCAGCCAGTAGCTTTTATTAGCAGAAGGCTGACCCCCAGAGAGAAACATTGGTCAGCTTTTGAGAGGGAAGCCTTTGCTGTGGATTGGGCTCTGAAAAAGTTGAGGCCATACTTGTTTGGAACTCACTTCGTTGTTTAGACTGACCACAAGCCCCTCTTGTGGCTAAAACAAATGAAGGGTGAAAACCCAAAACTTTTGAGGTGGTCCATTTCCCTACAGGGGATGGACTATACAGTTGAACATAGACCTGGGAGTAACCACGCCAATGCAGATAGACTCTCCAGATATTTCCACTCAGAACATGAAGACTCAACTGGGCAAGGTTAGTCTCATCTCCTTTCATTTGGGGGTGTAGGAAAGTAGGATCTGCATCTTATGGTCACCTCCTCTTTTTGCTTTTTGCACCCACTGTTTTGACTAGTCTGGCTGGGATCCTGCTATTCAGGATGCCAGCCTATCTGCTTTCTCCCTAAATTGGTTATGTATGTACTTTGGTACAACTCCAGATTGGATACTGGGGTACCCTTATAAGTCCCATAGTATGTGGTACACATGTGCCCAGGGTATAGGTACCCTAGAGGCCTCTCATGGGCTTAAGCATGTATTATGCCACCTATGAGAGGCAATGCAAAATGGAACCTCAGGTCTGCTACTGCAGCCTGTGTAAGATTGTGCTTGCACAACTTACCTTAGATATGGGTTCACTATATCTATATGTCACTACACCTAAAACTTTATAAGTCACCCCTATAGCAGGCCTTAACAATCCTGAAGGCAGGGTGCTGGGTTTTACGTGAGAGGGTGCTCCTGCATGAGCAGGGCCCCTCTGCAGCCTTCGGAGACAATTCTCCCGGGTTGTCTGTGACACCGCCAGACATATGGATAGAGGTGCATTATAACCTTGCGGTAAATGCTATCTTGAAAACGACTGAAACGAAGTATGTTGTGTTTGGTGTCAAACACCTTGGAATCATACCTCCACACCAGTAACTGGTGTGGGAGGTATGATTCCTCCCCTCAGAACCGAGGTTCTGGGGTTACCTAAGTCTACCGGTACCAACCTTCTTGAGCCTTACAGCACAAAATGGATGCTGCCAGCCACAGACACGAGTCTGCCCTCTTGCTGCTGAGCCAAGCTCGAGCAGGGGAAGGCAGCACAATAGGCATCCTGTCACAGGGAGGTGTTACAATCTCCCAGACAGGATTTAGTGTATTGGGGCTGGGTGGGTGCACTGTCTCAGTGCCAGAAAGTCTGCACGAGGGGCACACTTGGTGTCCCTGTGCATAGTCCAGTTCAATCCAGTTCTGGGAGCCATTTGCTTCTGCTCTGGGTCAAAACTGGATAAAGGACATGGGTGTAGCCACCCCTCTGTCCTGCACCTCTCCTAGGAGGGTCCCCTGAATCTGTCCTACCCTCTCCCGTGGGTATAAAATGGGTTACCTGGCTACAGGACATTAGATTTTATGTGGACAAGATTTTGCAAGAAGAAACCACTACACTTCGACCGTCTGGACACGCTGGACTTCGCTGGACCTCCCTTGAGCTTGACTTCGTCTCCCCTTGTCATCTAAAGCCTCGCCAGTGTCCATGATCCATACTGGCTCCATGCAGGACCCTGTGGACCTCCAAGACATCAGAAGTATCTCCCTTGGGGTGAAGGAGTGCCTGCATTCACAGGCACCATAACGCATCTGACTGTTCTGCTGATCCTGAGCTCCTGCGGACTCCGAAGGCTCCAGCAACACTGTAGCCCTGACCCCAGCGCATCTTTTCTACAAAGGACTCCGGCATCCTAGCACTCTGTGCCTAGTAGCTGGTTTCCTGTGAAACCGCCTGAGGTCCCCTCGCGACTCCTGTGCCTCCAGCCTGTGGGCCCACTTGAGGGTCAACACTGCTTTTCTTGGGCTCCCCTGGTTGCACCAGGCCTGAACTGACTCCCCTTGCTGTGGTGAGTCTCCTGGTCCTTGCTGGGCCAAATCAACACTGAACTTGACCATATTCGTTGGTTGCAGCTGCCAAGGCTTGTTGGTGCTCCCGCCGGACACTGACCCCTCAGCACTTGAAATCCTTCATGGGGCAGCTCAAATCCGGCTCCTGGTCATCCTAGGCGTCTCCTGGTCCCTGCAGCTGGAGAGTCAAGATCCCCGTCATCGCACCTGAAGCACACGACATCTACCGAGCTTCTGGTCACTCCAAAATGACTCAGACTCTGTCCCCTCTGCTTTCAGGTTCCTTACTACAAGAATCCACATTTGGATTCCACCGGACATTCTTCTTACTTCCAGCAGCAGCATTTCTCTGTAGACTTCCATAGAGAACGACAAGGGTTTCCAACGCCCCTTCGTACCTGTGCACCCGGCTCCTCTGGGATAGGTAACTCTGGTACAAAGGTATCAACGGGTGGGGTGGCTCTCCAACCTCTTAAGTTCCTAGGGTTGTCTTCGTAATCTGCTGGGAAGGGTCCTTAATCTCTAATTTTCCAACCGTGACTTTCTCATTGAATTGTACGGAGCACGCGGTCGTGTTCTCACTCTGCACCCGTCCTCCCTGGGGTCCCTACTTACTCACCTTGGGTGGTTCCTTGGGGTCCCAGCAATTCTACAGCTTCTAGACTAAGTCTAGTCCTGAGTCGTGGTTCTTATACCACTATTTTAGTATATGTTTTGGTCTCCCCCTGGAATCCACTGTGTATGGTACTACTTACGATTAATTCTTTGAAACTTTATTATTTGAATTGTGTTCTTGTGTAGCGGATTCTAGAGAGTGTTATCTATGATAAATACATATTTTTATAACTACTGTGTGTTTTCCCTTTCATTTAACCAATACTATAAGGTTGCATTCTGGTAAAACAAGCTGCTTAACATTCCTTCAAGACTTAGCCTGAAGGCTGCTCTCCATAGCTACCACTTGGATAGCTTTCTATAGAGGTTATCTTTAACCTAATCACCATAAGGGTTGTTTGGACTGGTGCAAGGTGCCCACTTTAATTAGTGGACAGCATATACCAGGCTAACTTCTCACAACATCCTATCCCCACCCCTCATACTGCTTGCCTGTCCCGTCCTACTCCCTCCTCCCACTGTACACCACCCCACATGCCCTCTCTGGCCCTCCCGTCTGCCAAAACAAAGGGAATGGGAACATGCACTGTAAAGGAGACCAGCAGATTCTGTGGAGGGCATGCATACTGCATCTTGTGTTTTGTTTTGTAGGCACAGGGAGGTTAAGTGATTTGCCCAGGATCACAGGACTTTGACCTGATGTTGACCCTTGACCCTTGAACCTAGCTCCCCAGCTCCAAAGGTGGCAGCTCTGGCCGTTAGTCCACATCCTCTCCCCTCTCGCTCCATGCCTTCTTTTCTTCAGCTGACGAACAAAGACATGAAAATATGCATTGTTTGAACTGAACAATGCATGTTTTCATGTCTTTATTGGGCAAAAACATGATCGTAAAAAGCCCAACCTTTCAGAGCCCCACAGACCTGCGGCTCTTTCTGATGCCAGAAACCTCAAGCTGCCGTGTGCAGTTCCGGTGTGTGGGGTTACAAAAGCACTTCTGCCATTTTCCAGGGCTGTGATGTTCTGTGTTCTAGAGTGGCTCGTGTCCGTTGAGATGCATAAGTTGTGGGTCATTTGTGCCCATGAGATCTCTGATGTGTGTTACCTGAATACCTTTCTTGCAATGTCTGTTATGTGTGTTATCTGTTTTGTGTGTCACGTTAATGTGTGTGATATGTGGTCTTTGTTGCGTGTACATTTTCATGCTCCGTCTCCGTCCTTCTAGTCTCCAATGTGTTCGTCCCCCACCCTCCACAAATGAATATGACTCATTACATCGCATTCCAATACCACGCGTGCCATTACAACTCGGGTATTACTACGCGATGTCAATGACCCTAGTGGTTTTTTAGGTCTCGCCTGACCCAGCGCATGCGCTGGTCTGGCGAGACTTATTGAGAGGGCTCCAAAAAGTGCTACCAGGCCAGCCTAGAGCTACAGTGCATGTGCGCGGGCGCGCGGGCCGCGCTTTACCGCGATTACTTTCACTTTCGCGGCCACACGGCCACTTTGATGTTTGATCGTGATCGCGATCGCGATCACTTTCACTTTTGCGGCTGCACGGCCGCTTGGCATAGCCAATAGGTCTCGCTTTTGGGACCTTATAAGTATTTAGTTATGCAACTGTTGCATGATTAAACACTTATAAGGTCCCAAAGGCGAGACCTATTGGCTATGCAAATGCTTGTTTCTCCATGTTCCACAGCAGCGCGGGCTGCTGTGCAATGGATTAGGTGTTTCTACCCTCTCCCCATGCACTTACCACTTTGGTGAAAGTGTCTTCTGCCTCATTGAAGAGCACGCGTATTCCCTTGATTCCTCATCAAATGTAAGATGCGAGGGCAGAGTGCCATTGGAGGGGATTCACTAGCCTCCCGTCCTCACTGTCTGGCTCCTCTCCAGTGTGCATAAAAGTGCCACACAACTAAATTTTAAAACAAGCATTGGCAAAGCCATTAGGGTTGACGTGCGAAATCTATTGTCTTTATCAATATTTTTTCACATGTTGCACAGCAGTTGAGCTGCTGTGCAACATGGCTTAAAGGTAACAAAAAAGCAATATGATGCACTCAACGTTTGCTACGTCATAGCTCTTTTTTAAAAAAACGTTAAGCCATGTTGCACAGCAGCTCAATTGCTGTGCAACTGTAAAGAAATATTGACAAAGCCAATAGATTTCGAATTTGCAAAACCTATTGAGTTTGCCAATGCTTGTTTTACCCTGTGCTACGTGCACAAGGCCGGAGCAGGGAAGGGCCCAAGTTACATACAAGAACTGGTCAAAATGTACCAACCTTTCCGGACGCTCCGTTCCTGTGAACGCACCCTATGTGTGGTTCCTTCAATTAAACGCACAGGCGTGGGAGGGCCGTCCTTCCGGTCCAGGGGCCAAAACTATGGAATGGGCTCTCGGAGTCCCTGAGAAACTGTCAATCAATAACGATATTTCGTAAGCAGCTTCAGACATGGCTGTTCTATTGTAGAGGAACTAGAAGACACCATCCTGATGTTACTGCGCCAGGAAACCCCAATGGGGTATGTGAGCGCTCGATACATTTCTACTAGTACTAATGAGAGCTTGGAAACACTCCTTTGGAGTGAGTGGAGGGCAGGAATGTGAACAGCTTGAATGGAAGGGAACCTGTCATGGACACAGGGACCGGCTGAAGTGAAGAAGACACACAGAGACCCTGGGGCGGATTTACAAGCCACTTGCGCCACATTTGCGTCACTGTGGTGCAAGGGGCTTGTAAATCTGCCCCCTGTGTTGAAGGGACGGCTGAGTTAGACGTAGAGAAGATTCGGAGAGGCAACAATGAATGTACGAATGAAGGCAGTCATAGGTTTTTTATTGTGTTTAATCTGGTGTTTCTTTAGCGCCACAGGACGCGTCAGCCTGCTTCAGGCTGCTGATGGAACACTGTTGCCATATGAATATACAATATTTTTTTTTTTTTTGGTGGGAGCAGAACTTACACATCCTACTCTCTAATTTCGAAAGGGTTTGTTGTGCCTGCGGTCGCATTGTGTTTTTCTCTGCAATAAATCTGAATTGTAAAGAGAGGCCAGAGCCACGGTATGCAATTAGTAATCAGAAGCAAATGCGAGCAGCATGGGTTTGTTGCTTGTCAGTCCCGGGCCTGTGTACGCAGCCATGTTTTCTTTCCCTGTAAATAAACACACATATTACGGCAAACATATTTTATGGGGCCTCGTTCCCGATTAGTTCCTTAAGTGCGGAGTCAGGCCGAGTGCATGTCCCTGGCGGGGGCCGCTGTTCGTATCCATTAATGGCCGTTTTGAGTGTTTCTGTCAGAGTGCGCTCAGACACCGGGCCTCTGTGCGCTGTGCTGCGTTCAAGTGCGCAGGGCGTTTGTGGTTTAACTCCCAGGGCTGCCAACACCGGTACAGATTTATAATTCCTTTCAGATTGGCAGATGTCAAGCAGAGGGCACGCACAGAGAATGAATGACAGGGTGTGTGAGGGCAGGGAGCTTGCAAGTAAGGGATGAGTAAGATGACCTCCATGTCTCGTGCTGTGGGTATTGCAGATGGAAGTACAGTGCCCTTGAGTGTGAAACTGGCATATCTAATATAGGGGCATATTTACAGGGAAATGTTGGAGTGCCGAGCTGCCCCAAATTTGGCAGCGCCACACCATACTCCGACGTTTCTAAAACGCAGGGATGCGCCATATTTACAACAATACTGTGCACTCCTATGTTTTCACTAGCGAAGGCGGCAAATAAAAGCAACACTTACCTTGCCGCGCCTTTCTGTGCTCAAGCTCTCCACATCAGACCAAGGCAAAGGAAGCACAGAAAAGGCTCCCCTGACCAACCACAATACTGCGATGCAGCGTTGTGATTGGTAAGCACCCAGGCTCCCCTGACCAATCACCACGCTGCAATGCAGCGTAGTGATTGGTTTTGAGCGTCCTGGTTTGACGCTCAACCAGGGAATGGAGGCCTGGGCTTGTTCTCCACACAGGCTAGTATTGCAACCTGCATGGAGAACGGAGAAAGTGCGCATGACTGGTTTGGGCGGCCCAAAAGGGCCAGCCAAACAGTCATTGCGCACTTGGGAGTGGGCAAACCACTCCTCCCCTCCCCTGCCCTGCTAAGAGAGCAGAGCAGCCCCGCCCATCCACCCACCCTCAAAGGAAACATGATGATAACTCAAAGTTATTATTATTTTATATTTCCTTTACTTCACTGCTCTAAAGCAGTGGGGCGACGCGCCTACGCCTTAGTGGAGGAGCCACCTCCCGCTTGCACCATAGTGCAAGGGTGCCTGTGTTGCAGGGAATGATTGTTTATGTGCAGGATGGCGTCCCTTCCTGCAGATAAACGATCCCTAATGGTGATTTGTTACTTCTATGTGTGCTAAGGCCCCGCTCTATGGCCTCCCAGAGTCCACATTGGCAAACTTTTAGGGCATCCTACACACCTCATGCAGAGCTGGGGAACTATTATCACATCCCTCCCATCCTGATGGAACTTCACTGGCTTCCCTTCGAAACCAGCTGCCTCATTCACAAAACAATTATAATGAGGACTCCCGGGTTTATGATCTTTATTTACAGTTCCACCCGTATTTTTCCATATTCATTTTTTATTTCAAAATGTTTTTATTGAAAAATTTTCCTCCAAGTGTGCATCAAAAGCATTACAAATGCGACAAGTTGCAGAAGTATCATCCGCCCAGGTGTAAAAATCATTCAGGAGAGCTACCTTTTACCCCCTATGTCAAAACGGATGAAGTTTATATATGACACAGTTTCATCATGACTAGTCGCAAACCCGGTAATGTAAGCTGATAACCATCTACCCTCCCATGAGAGTAACATGAAAAGGAAACTTACTGATGCCTAAGAGAAACAAGCATTTACAATGCAATGGTCTCGGCAATATTATAGGTAGAGCTATTGGTATTGCCCATTATTTTTTTATTATTTTTGTATCCCTAAATAAATGGCATTGTCATTTCTATTGGCATTAGCTTTTTTTTTTGCATATGTGAAACCTATTGCATTAGCAGAGAGAGAGTGAGGCAGTGAGATAGAGAGAGAGAGAGAGAGTGAGGTATTGAAATAGAGAGTGAGGTAGTGAGAGAGAGTGAGGTAGTGAGAGAGAGTGAGGTAGTGAGATGGAGAGTGAGGTAGTGAGATAGAGAGAGTGAGGTAGATGGAGAGTGAGGTAGATGGAGAGTGAGGTAGATGGAGAGTGAGGTAGTGAGAGAGAGTGAGGTAGTGAGAGAGAGTGAGGTAGATGGAGAGTGAGGTAGTGAAAGAGTGAGGTAGTGAAAGAGTGAGGTAGTGAAAGAGTGAGGTAGTGAAAGAGTGAGGTAGTGAAAGAGTGAGGTAGTGAAAGAGTGAGGTAGTGAAAGAGTGAGGTAGTGAAAGAGTGAGGTGGAGAGGGATGTTGTGAGGTAGTGATATATAAGCATAGTGATGTTGTGATGTAGTGAGATAGAGAGAGAGAGGTAGTGAAAGAGTGAAAGTGAGTTAGTGAGATAGAAAGAGTGAGGTAGTGAGATAGAGAGTGATTGAGGTAGTGAGTGAGAGAAAGTGAAGTTGTGAGCTAGAGAGTGAGGTAGTGATGTTTTGAGAGAGAGAAGTTGTGAGGTAGTGACAGCATAATTTCTTTTATTTTTATGGGAATGTCTTGCAACAATTATTTTTTTTTTTTAAATAACTATTGCACCAGCTAGTGAAGACCAGACCTACAGGCTTTGCCAATGTCTGTTTTAGATTCAGTGTAAATATCGTGCTACGCTTCTTTTCAAGATGTCCACCATTTTCTCTCCCAGTTTTCTGCTACACTCCGAGTACTCGGGTTAGAAGCGCTGATGTTTCTCTACGTCAGAGAAAATGTGACTTTAGTTTATCAGTTACAGCTGGAGTCCAGGAACTGCAAACATTCTGTACTCCAGGCCGGGGTTTTCTGCCAGCACCATACTTCATAGTAACCGACACCACTTCGAGTGCGGGAGCACAGGAGTGTGCAGCAAGAGGTCCAATGGAAAATGAAAACATACTTCACCCGCGTGAACTTTTCTAAAACGTCTCTTCTCGCACAGATATGCAGAAAAAAGTACCACGTCTGTAGCACGCACTAAGTTGAAACTGTACACGGAATCATATGCGCAGGAGCCTGAATGTTTGACTTTTACGAGTGCAACACAGCAGCCGGGTTGTGTTCCTCGGACTCAGCCGCCAAGATCCTTGGGGTTTCCCGTGTTGTTTTTCACGCGGACCGCTGTGTTCTGCTCCACCTGGTCCCTGCTTTCGGAACTTTTCTCTCTTGAGCCGTCACTGCCTGCAGGCCAGCTATGACCAGGTGTTCCGGGCTTCCGTGCAGGAACCCGAAAACCTATGGAGCGAGGCAGCTGGTAATATCACTTGGTTTAAGCCATGGACTAAAACAATGGATAACTCCAGCCCGCCTTGCACCAACTGGTGAGTGTCATTATGTCTATAGCGCATTTGTGCATATTAACAGTTTGTCAAATGTCCAGCGGCAGTTCGGGGGTGCTCTTTGTGCAATAATAGACTGTGCAATGCCGCATTATATAAACTCGTGTTCCTTCATGACCGGCAACCAATAAACTACGTATGTTACTACAATCTATCCAGGGATTTTATGCCATGTTTAACGTGTACTGTTAAATCAACTTCTCGTGAAAAACAGATATATTATGTAAAATAAAGCGCGCGCAGAGAAGCTTTCCGCTATGCAGGTGGAAAAAAACACACCTGGCTGTATTTGAGAGAAGTGTTGATTGCTTTCAAAGGGAATTGTGTATTTTGATGAGTCTAATGAAGAAAGAATGACGAGCATGCTGTGGTAAAGCCCCGAAGCTTAACATAGACAGTTGGAGCACTACCTGAACCGGAGACACCACGCAGGAGCCAGCGTGGGAGTCTGTAACCAACACCATCTCCGGCGGGATCACTGCGAGTCCGGGGAAATGCCAGCTCCGAAGGCACAAGGGGGAAAGGCGTCCAAAGCACGGTGCGGATCCCGATAGCAAAACAAGGAGATCAGGTGAGGGAGCAACGCCGGGACACCACCGTCTTTCTCCGAGGCAGAGAAGAACTGCCTCGGAGAAACGCAGCCTCGGTTTCGGATTCGGGGGCGTGTTTCTTTTTCTCTCCTCTTGCCATTGGCTGGAGGAGAGAAAAACACGCCCTGCGAAAAGCAACGAAAAAACACGCCCCCCGATCCGAAAAGGACGGGGCTTCAACGGAGTGACTGGACCTCTTCTCCAGTGGCTGGCCAGCATTTAAGAGGCCAGCCAATGGAGAACAGGAGAGAAGAGGGGCGGGTGCAAGCCCCTCTTCTCAAAGACATTAAATCTCCGGACTTCCGGTCTGCCGACCGGATGGTCCCGAGACCTAAAAAAAAAAAGAGAAAGGAAAAAAAGAATACATCGAACTAAGATGTCATGGTGCAAATGAAAAGAGAAGAGAAATGGGTGCGAGGATTGGGGAGACGAAGTCTACACCCCGATGTGCAGTGCAGCAGACCTAGCGCTCTGCAGTGGTGGGTATTTAGATTAGGAATACATGGAGAGCCCTAAGTTTTGGATTGCAAGCTGTCAATGGGAGCCCCTCTGACAGGTATCTGACCAGTAGAGACCAGATGTAATCAAAACCTTTCCTGGTGACCTCAACAATATCAGTCATACGCTCCATAGCCAAAAAAGCCCGCCACAGTCGTGCACCCCACTGGGTCAGGGATGGGGCCTCTGGCTTTTTCCAAGCCGCAGCTACTGCCATTTTCGCGGCCCCCAAGCATAGCCATAGAACGGATTTGTCACTCCGTGTCTGTCTTTTCAGTAGTGGGTGCCGAACCCCCAGCAAGACATGTTCTATAGAGTCGGGAATGGGTTAGCCCAAGATGAGTTTTATTTGAAGCAGGATCTCCTTCCAAAAAGGCTTGATGACAGGACAGTCCCACCAAATGTGTCTGAAATCGCCTAAGAACCCACACCCCCTCCAACACCTATCAGAGGTTCCCGGAAAAATCGTATGGAGCTTCTGAGGGTACAGGTACCAGTCGTACATAATTTTGTAGTGCGCCTCCCTGTGATACATGGACCGATTGAATTTCGCTATATCCCTACCCAAGTGTTCCCACTGCTTGTCTACCATAGGGACATCCAACAAATGATTCCAAAAATGTTTGAAGCACGGCGTTGCTCTGTGGCTCAGCGCTCGGATAAGAGCATACAAGATGGAGATACACCCCCTGGAAGAGGACCCTGATTGCGCGAACTTCTCAAAGGGGAGCAACTCCCTGGTAGCGGCCAGCCGCACCAGGGGCTGCTGCACCCAATGTTTCATATAAATTTTTTTCTACTGTTATCTGTATTTATCCATATATATTTTGGGTTGAAACTACTATATTTGCACATTTTATGTAACCAATAAATGTGCATTAATGCTTGAACTTCTGATAGGTTTCAATGATATGAACACCCACAGATGATAAGTCAATACACATATATGAAAACACAAACATTTCAGTAACAAGGTTGTGCATATCTACTGCTGTTTAAACATCTTTACTAAAATTCCTTTCTTTTTTTAACCCCTTACGTGTCAATCCCCACAGGTACTGCCCTGGCAGTCACGAAGGACAGCATTTAGAATCACTCAAAAAAGAATTCAATTTTTGTTTTTATCAACATTTAAAAATAAATACAGACAGGAAAATAAATGGTTTTCTGTCTGTATTTATCTGTAAAAATCAGTAAAATTGGAAAACAGAGAGCCTTAATTAAAACCAAAACTTTCGCTTTTCTTGCAGTTTCTCACTGTTCTTATTATGTTCTGTTCTGTTCTATGTTATGTCATATTATGTACATTTTGTATAGCGCACTACCACCTGTGCCGGTGCCCTGGTGCTTAGCAGGTGTGTAAGGCTATTCTCAGGGGAATATATATAAAGAATCATGTCTTCAGCTTCTTGCAGAATTCAAGAAGTGAGGAGGATGTTCTGATGTGGTGTGGGAGTTTGTGTCATGCTTTAGTAGTGATATGTGAAAAGGCTCAACTTTCTGATCTGGCTTTGTGTGTGTGTGAGACATGTGCGAGTGAGAGTTCTGCCGAGTGGAGGTGCCTGGAGGGTTGGTGGAAATGCATCTGGCTGTTGAGGTAGACTCGGCTTGTGTTGTTAAATGCTTTGTATGTGTGGTATGTGTGGGTGAGGAGCTTGAAATGTACATTATTGTGTATCGGAGCCAGTGGAGTTCTCTCTGGTGTGGCGTGATGTGGGATAGGTGTGGGAGGTTGATGATGAGTCAGACCACTGTGTTCTGGACTGTCAGTAGTCTTTCTGTGAATTGGTTGTTGATTCCTGCGCAGAAGGAGCTGCTGTAGTCCTGATAGTGATGAGGGCTTGGGTGATAGTCTTCCTGGTGTTCTTTGGTAGCCACTTGAAGATCTATTTTAACATCCTCAGAGTGTGGAAGCAGGAAATGGCAATGCTATTGACCAGGATGGACGTGTCCAGCATGCTGTCAATCATGATCCCGAGGTTTCTCGCTCATGGGCTTTGGGGATTGGGTCTAAGATTTGCAGGATGCCAGACGGAATCCCATGCCAAGTCATCCTTTCAGAAGAACACAACTTCGGTCTTGTCCGTGTTCAGCTTGATGCAGTTGACCTTCATACAGGTGGCCACTTTGATCATGGAAGTGTTGAAGTTGTTTCTAGTGCTGGGTGTTTTGTCCAAGAGAGACAGTATCAATTGCATGAGCAATTGATCTTATGAGCTTGGATGACGTCTGCAAGTGGAGTCAAGTCAATATTGAAGAGGGTTGGGCTGAGCGAGGAGCCCTAAAGGACTGTAGAAATGAGTTCTTGGGCTTCAGAGGAGTAAGGCGAGGTGTTGATTTTTTTGGGTCTTTCTGGTAAGAAATGTGCGGATCCATTGGCTGGCTGGTCTTTGGATGCCAGTCTCGTGTAGTCATCTGATCTGGATGGGAAGGGAGACTGTGTCTAAAGCGTGGTGCTAAGGAGTTGGAGATTGGGGAGGTTGTCCAGTGGTGCAACTGATGATGGCTTTTTCTAGAGCCTTGGCTGGAAATGGTAGGAGGGAGATTGGTCTGCAGTTAGCGAGCTTGATTGGGTATGTTGAGGGCTTCTTCAGGAAGGCATTGATGACTGTGTGCTTTCAAACCTCCAGGAAGATGGCTGTGTTGATGGAGGTGTTGAGTATGAGGATCAGAGCTTCATTGATTGGTGTGGAGCCCTTGTTTAAGACATGGTGGAAGTAAGGGTCTGGAGTTTATGGTCTTCATGATTGTTGCGGCTTGCTCTGTGGTGATGGCTTTTCATGTGGGCAGGGAAATACCTTCCTGTGATGTTGTGCCACTGGTGTCACTTGCTTATTGATAGCAGCTTGACCTTGAAGTGGGCTAGCTTCCCTAGACACTTGAACAGCTTTGGGAACTTGTTGACAATGTCTGGCGAGTCATTCACTTTGTACAGGATCTCGACAAGTTTCAGGCATTCTGCAGTTGGTAAACTGAGAAGGTAGTCTGCAAATTCAGGGCCTTCAATCACGTGGATTTACGCTTGAATTTTTCTGTCTTTATATGTCAGTGTTGTTCGGAATTGTCCTAGACATGGCAGTGGTTCTCTGGACATCCATGTGTAGACCCTTACTGCGGCTGGCTCCAGTTTTGGGATTCATACTGTGGTATTCGGTGGCGCAAATATAATTGAGTGACGCACCAGTGTCTAGCACAAATTTGGCGTAATGGCTTTCTATTTGTATGTGTACTCGCGGGTACTTCTTTAGTCTATCTGAGTCTGACTCCATGCACACATACTCATCACTGTCTTATGATATAGGAGTGAGGGAAGATGATTCTCTGGACGTTGACCACTGGGATCGGTATGGGTTGTGTGATTGTGTACTGGATCTTGAGGAGCTCGTTGAGTGATCTCTTCATCCTTGTACAGCCCTCACATGGTGACGTGACCCCGTATTTTGCTTGGTCTGTCTCATCCCCGTGCGACGGGTTTGGCGGGCGGCTTCAAAGTGGTTATCCTTCCCGCATTGGTGACATTGTTGACCAATGGCTGGACACAGACCTGTGTGAGTATAGTCTTGACCACACCGGTAACATTGCGGTGGTTGTCTCCTGGAGTGACTGTTTGTGGTTCCGCTGCAGGAAGACTTCGTGTGAGGCGGCCTTGTAAATCTTCTTGATTTGTGGCGATCCGTCCGGTGCTTTGGTTCTGTGTGAGATTGTACACGGAGGGCTTGTTCCTTTTTCTCAGTTTTGCTGGCCTCCATCTACTTCGCGTGCTCTTCTGCTTGATCATTGATGCGGGTGAGTTCTTCTATCTCGTCAAGGGAGTAATACTTTTTTAGCAATCGACGGCGTAGTGACTCGGATTGACACCCTTCAATGATACGTAGGCGAAGTGCGTCTTCTGTGTTGAAGTTGTTGAATTCACAATAATGAGCTAGACGCTTAATGCGGGAAATTAAGTCGCACATGGGTTCATCTCGCTCCTGAGACGCGAGGTTGAACGTGTAGCGCTCGTAATCTAGGTTCCGCTTGTGAAGAAACTTTTTATTTAGGGCTTCTCTGACATCCTCATAGGATGCAGCACTAGCTGGGGGTAGATCTTTAATAATCTGTCCGACATCCTTGCCTATTAGGTTTCGTAGAGCTATGAGTCGTTGGTCAGAGTCACATACTTGTGACCCCTTCATGAAATCCTCGAAGTCCTTAATCCAACTCTTCCACTTGGGGCCCATGCTATTTCCAGACGTCAGCGTTAAGGGCTCGGGAGGACATAGGTATGATACCCCCATGGCTATTGGCCCTGGCGTTGGAGCAGCGTGTGCTGGGCCAGGTATAGCTTGTTGCGAGGAGTCAGGATCTGACATGGTGGGGCGCAATGTGACTCCAGCAGGCCTCCGTGTCGTCTATGAGTCTTCGTAGCGCTTTTGGCGGGCTCCAAGGAGCTTTTATGTGGGTTGCCTGACTTTAAAATGGCCGCCACGTTGGGACCAGGCTTAGTCAATGCAGTGTGCCTGACTTCAAAATGGCTGCTGTGAGGACTCACACATGTGCTATTTCATCTTCAGGAAGGGTATTTTACTTGGCTTACCCCTGGATTCATGTAGCAGCTCTCCGTAGGAAGCAGTTTGGTTTTGCCTTTGGAATCAGGCTTCTCTGCATACCTCTCGATCGTGGGCCGCCTCCGTGTACCGGCTGTCACTCACACCTTACGACAACTTAAACGCTCCGCTCTAAGTTTGCGACTGCGCTTGTTTCATCCGCTAAACCTGGACACAGCAGGAGGTAGTAGATAGAGGGGGTGACTCCGCATCCCACCCTCATCGCCAGTTTTAATATCTCGTACCAAATATAAACGGGACACCGGCTGCTTCTTAAGCACGTCTTTATTCTTCTCCTTACAGCGCGCAATCTGCTCTCCTCCTCCCAACTCCTCCCCTTCCCTTTCCTGCCATGCCTGACCTTGGAACGTGGACAGGACAGGCATGGCGACATGACACTTAGCTCTCCATCTACCACCCTACCTTCTCCCCATATTCACTGAATGCACCAAACCAGTGTCCCACACCTGCATTCGGAGCATACAACATGCATAGAGGTCCCAGGGCACTGCTTCTAGGGAAGCACATGCCCATACAATACAACCACCAGAACACCCACCAGAGGCCTGTGCCCCACGTCACAAACAGATGGAGCACAGTGAGGCGGTACCTCACCCACATCACCTGACTCTAATGCCCGGGGCCCCACGTCAAAGACAGATGAAGCACAGTGAGGCGGTACCTCACCCACATCACCTGACTCTAATGCCCGGGCCCCATGTCACAGACAGATGGAGCACAGTGAGGTGGTACCTCACCCACATCATTTGACTCTAATGCCCGGGGCCCCACGTCACAGACAGATGGAGCACAGTGAGGCGGTACCTCACCCACATCACCTGACTCTAATGCCCGCGGCCCCACGTCACAGACAGATGGAGCACAGTGAGGCAATACCTCACCCACATCACCTGACTCTAATGCCCGGGCGCCAGGTCACAGACAGATGGAGCACAGTGAGGCAGTACCTCACCCACATCACCTGACTAATGCCCTGGGCCCCACGTCACAGACAGATGGAGCAGAGTGAGGTGGTACCTCACCCACATCACCTGACTCTAATGCCCAGGGCCCCACGTCACAGAGAGATGGGGCACAATTAGGTGGTACCTCAACCACATCATCTGACTCTAATGCCCGGTGCCCCACGTCAGAGACAGATGGAGCACAGTGAGACGGTACCTCACCCACATCACCTGACTCTAATGCCCAGGCCCCACGTCACAGACAGATGGAGCACAGTGAGGCGGTACCTCACCCACATCACCTGACTCTAATGCCCGGGGCCCCACGTCAAAGACAGATGAAGCACAGTGAGGCGGTACCTCACCCACATCACCTGACTCTAATGCCCGGGCCCCATGTCACAGACAGATGGAGCACAGTGAGGTGGTACCTCACCCACATCATTTGACTCTAATGCCCGGGGCCCCACGTCACAGACAGATGGAGCACAGTGAGGCGGTACCTCACCCACATCACCTGACTCTAATGCCCGGGGCCCCACGTCACAGACAGATGGAGCACAGTGAGGCCGTACCTCACCCACATCACCTGACTATAATGCCCGGTGCCCCACGTCACAGACAGATGGAGCACAGTGAAGCGGTACCCCACCCCCATCACCTGACTCTAATGCCCGGTGCCCCACGTCACAAACAGATGGAGCACAGTGAAGCGGTACCTCACCCACATCACCTGACTCTAATGCACTGGACCTCACGTCAGAGACAGATGGAGCACAGTGAGGCGGTACCTCACCCGCATCACCTGACTCTCATGCTCGGGGCCCCATGTCACAGACAGATGGAGCACAGTGAGGCGGTCTCTCACCCACATCACCTGACTCTAATGCGCTGGGCCCCACGTCACAGACAGATGGAGCACAGTGAGGCCGTACCTCACCCACATCACCTGACTCTAATGCTCGGTGCCCCACTTCACAGACAGATGGAGCACAGTTAGGTGGTACCTCACCCACATCACCTGACTCTAATGCCTTGTGCCCCACGTCACAGACAGATGGAGCACAGTGAGGTGGTACCTCAACCACATCACCTGACTCTAATGCCCCGTGCCCCACATCACAGACAGATGGAGCACATTGAGACGGTACCTCACCCACATCACCTGACTCTAATGCCCGGGGCCCCACGTCACAGACAGATGGAGCACAGTGAGACGGTACCTCACCCACATCACCTGACTCTAATGCACTGGGCCCCACGTCACAGACAGATGGAGCACAGTAAGGTCGTACCTCACCCATTTCACCTTACTCTAATGCCCGGGGCCCCACTTCACAGACAGATGGAGCACAGTGAGGCCGTACCTCACCCACATCACCTGACTCTAATGCACTGGGCCCCACGTCACAGACAGATGGAGCACAGTGAGGCCGTACCTCACCCACATCACCTGACTCTAATGCCCGGTGCCCCACGTCACAGACAGATGGAGCACAGTGAAGTGGTACCTCACCCACATCACCTGACTCTAATGCCCGGTGCCCCACATCACAGACAGATGGAGCACAGTGAGGCGGTACCTCACCCACATCACCTGACTCTAATGCCCAGTGCCCCACGTCACAGACAGATGGAGTACAGTGAGGCCGTACCTCACCCACATCACCTGACTCTAATGCCCGGTTCCCCACGTCACAGACAGATGGAGCACAGTTAGGCGGTACCTCACCCACATCACCTGACTCTAATGCCCGGTGCTCCACGTCACAGACAGATGGAGCACAGTCGAGCGGTACCTCACCCACATCACCTAACTCTAATGCCCAGTGCCCCACGTCACAGACAGATGGAGCACAGTGAGGCGGTACCTCACCCACATCACCTGACTCTAATGCCCGGTGCCCCACGTCACAGACAGATGGAGCACAGTGAGGCGGTACCTCACCCACATCACCTGACTCTAATGCCCGGGGCCTCACGTCACAGACAGATGGAGCACAGTGAGGCGGTACCTCACCCACATCACCTGACTCTAATGCCCGGTGCCCCACGTCACAGACAGATGGAACACAGTGAGGCGGTACCTCACCCACATCACCTGACTCTAATGCACTGGGCCCCACATCACAGACTGATGGAGCACAGTAAGGCCGTACCTCAGCCATTTCACCTTACTCTAATGCCCGGGGCCCCACTTCACAGACAGATGGAGCACAGTGAGGCCGTACCTCACCCACATCACCTGACTCTAATGCACTGGGCCCCACGTCACAGACAGATGGAGCACAGTGAGGCCGTACCTCTTCCACATCACCTGACTCTAATGCCCGGTGCCCCACGTCACAGACGGATGGAGCACAGTGAAGTGGTCCCTCACCCACATCACCTGACTCTAATGTCCGGTGCTCCACGTCACAGACAGATGGAGCACAGTGAAGCGGTACCTCACCCACATCACCTAACTCTAATGCCCAGTGCCCCACGTCACAGACAGATGGAGCACAGTGAGGCGGCACCTCACCCACATCACCTGACTCTAATGCCCGGTGCCCCACGTCACAGACAGATGGAGCACAGTGAGGCGGCACCTCACCCACATCACCTGACTCTAATGCCCGGAGCCTCACGTCACAGACAGATGGAGCACAGTGAGGCAGTACCTCACCCACATCACCTGACACTAATGCCCGGGCCCCACGTCACAGACAGATGGAGCACAGTGAGGTAGTACCTCACCCTCATCACCTGACTCTAATGCACTGGGCCCCACATCACAGACAGATGGAGCACAGTGAGGCCGTACCTCACCCACATCACCTGACTCTAATGCCCGGGGCCCCACGTCACAGACAGGTGGAGCACAGTGAGGCCGTACCTCACCCACATCACCTGACTCTAATGCCCGGGGCCCCACGTCACAGACAGATGGAGCACAGTGAGGCGGTACCACACCCACATCACCTGACTCTAATGCCCAGTGCCCCACGTCACAGACAGATGGAGCACAGTGAGGCGGTACCTCACCCACATCACCTGACTCTAATGCCCGGTGCCCCACGTCACAGACAGATGGAGCACAGTGAAGCGGTACATCACCCACATCATCTGACTCTAATGCACTGGGCCTCACGTCAGAGACAGATGGAGCACAGTGAGGCGGTACCTCACCCACATCACCTGACTCTAATGCCCGGGGCCCCACATCACAGACAGATGGAGCACAGTGAGGCGGTCTCTTACCCACATCACCTGACTCTAATGCCCAGGGCCCCACGTCACAGACAGATGGAGCACAGTGAGGCGGTACCTCTCCCATTTCACCTGACTCTAATGCCCGGGGCCCCACGTCACAGACAGATGGAGCACAGTGAGGCAGTACCTCACCCACATCACCTTACTCTAATGCCCGGGGCCCCACGTCACAGACAGATGGAGCACAGTGAGGCCGTACCTCACCCACATTACCTGAATCTAATGCCCGGTACCCCACGTCACAGACAGATGGAGCACTGTGAGGCGGTACCTCACCCCATCACCTGACTCTAATGCCCGGTGCCCCACGTCACAGACAGATGTAGCACAGTGAGGCGGTACCTCAACCACGTCACCTTACTCCAATGCCCGGGGCCCACGCTACAGACAGATGGAGCACAGTGAGGCGGTACTTCACCCACATAACCTGACGTGAAGCCAATGCCTTTCCTAGCTCAGCGTATCTCATAGACGCACTCCTCTCCTTCCCTTATTCTTCACATTTCAGTAAAAATATAACATATCCTTACTTATTGCTGAAATAATAATTTTCACCAAAGAGAAGTACTAGCAGGTGAGCTATAAGGCTGCACCTAGAAGGAAGATACTTCTATGAATGTTCCTTAAAATGTAGATATGCAAAGTTTTACATTCAGTCTTAACGTGGTGCAAGGTTGACTAACATGAAATTAACTGAGGTTCACTGCTTTCCCCTTTGTTACTTTAGGGCAAAGTTCTCGCATTAAAAATTTCCTAATGGAGCATTTCACAAAAAGTATTGTGCAAGGTTTCTAACACTGTGGAGCATACTTATGAGTGGTGTTGTGTTGCGCTTGCACCACGCAAAGTGGTGCTTGCATGACGCGTGCACAAAATGCGATTTATGAAGCCAGTCAAGGCCACCTTTCGTGGCCCTAGTCTCTGCATAAATTCAGATTAACGTAACAAAGTGCAAATCGCTGTGTTTCATTACTCTGCACCGGGGGGCATTCTATGGGTGTTGCATATGTGTTCCTACGCAACATCTGTAGATTTTTCCCCCTTCCCATATTTACCAAAAGTTGTAGCCCAGGGAATGTATCAAAATGCTATGCCTTCCCAGGTGAGAAGGTGTGCCCCTTCCTGCACAAAAACAATCCACCAGGTTGCAAGGATGCCTGCGTTGGCACATGCCGGACAAAACGGCATCAGCGTATGGACAACAGCAGGAATGCGCCATATTCTTTTAAATACGGCGCATTCCTACCCTTTCCCTGTCACGCAGTGCAACAAAACGAGGTGACTTTCTGCGCTGCACAACTTATGGCCCTGTGTTTTCTGCAGTGTTCTTCCTTAAACCTTTAGCAGCAGTCCTTTCCCGGTTTTGGTTTGTTTTCCTAAACTTCACAAACCATCCGAAGATGATTAACACTGTGAATTTTGAAAAGTGTCACAGAGATGCAGGGGGGAGCCCTTCCTAATTTTACACACCGTGACAGGCTCACTGGCTGCCTCACCTCCCGGGCCAACACATGGACCATGTCAGATTGGACATCAGAGGGAAAACCATGGCTAACGACTACTTGCCTTCTACATTCCTTAGCCACGATCCTCAAGGCCTCCCACTTATTTTTTATTGATAGGTTTGCTTTGTAGAGCACATCATGTCACATTTTGTTTGCTTCAGAGCACTACGGATGTGCCAGAGTCTGTGATTTGGAAAACTAAGGGGCCTATTTATGAGAGACCTGCGTCACTTTTGCACCATGTAAAATGGTACATGCATGACACACGGCTCTCATAAAGATTTATGAAGCCACCCAAAACCACCCTGGGTGGCTTGGAGTGGCCTCATTAATAATGAGTAAGGTGACGCAGGGCAAATCGATGCGTTACCTTACTCTGCACCATGGAGGCGTTCCATAGGCATTGAGGTGGGTTTTGCCATATGACACCCATGGAATTTCACACTGCAGAGTGATGTAAATCTCGGGAAGCATCAAATCTGTATGCCTACTGTGGTGAGGTGTAACAAGGGAGAAATAAGTTAATTTCTTCTTGTTTTTCACCTCTTTCCACGCATGCCGCCTTCTGCAGCCAGGATTTCACACCAAAAATTAACACCACTGGAAAGCAGGTGCTAAACGGAGAAATATTTCCATTTCTCCTTGCTTTTCTGACTTTGCATGCCTGCCGCACTGTACAGCACACATACAAAGTAGGAACAGCTTTTAAACTTGTCTATCCATAGTACTCTGTACAAGAAGGGTATCCTTCCTGTAAAAAACCTATGGTAGATTCACACACACAGTATGGCGCTAAGGTGTGTGCCTGGCACAAGGCAGCTGAAAGCAGCACCAGCGCTAGGGAGAGAGGAGGAGAGTTTAGTGGCTCTGTGAATATGGTGCTCTCCTGATCTCTCCCTGTCATGCAATGCAGCACAGCCTCTTTAGGTGCTGCGATACTTTGCCTGAGAGCTACAAGAATCGGGGCATTGGACTCATCTGGCCATGTGTCTGAAAATTTGCACTGGTGCGATGCAACAGAGCAAATACATTTGCACCAATTTGTTCAACTCGGGTGCACAGATTCTTAAAGGCTTAGCATCGGGATAGCATTACTTTTTCAACACAAACCCGACGCTAAACCTGTATTGGAATTTACAAACCAACGCTAATTGCTATTAGTGTTGGTTTGCACTTAAAAGTAATGCAAAGCAGCACGAAACACTGCTTTACATTACTGTCCATCCAGGGGGTGTTACATGGGTGGGACACGGGCGTTCCCATGCAACCACCCAGGCTTTTTGATGCTAAACCATATTCACTAAGATTGGTAGAAAGGGTTCCGCATAAAAAATTAAACGGAGAAATGTTTTCCAACTTTGCACGCGAGGTGCACTTTACAGCACACATACGATGTAGGAACAGCTTTTAAACTTGTCCCCCTAGTCACAGTATTTTGTTTAGGGTATCCTACCTGTGAAAAACCTATGCTAGACTCAGGGACACACACACTAGCGCTGCGGCGCTAAGGTGTGTGCCAAGCGCACAGCAGCTGAAATCAGCACCGGCGCTGGGGAGGAGAGAGCCATATCTCTATGAATATGACGCTCTCCTGCTCTACCCTGTCACGCAACACAGCGCAACATATTTGGGTGCTTCAGTGCGTTGCCTGAGACCTTGCAGAGCCTGACCCTGTGTTGCAAAAAAGATTGCTGCTCTAGGACAAACATAGTGAAAACATATCGTAAAAACCCACGCGCCTCCTTTTAAATGAGCAATAGGGGTTTTCATTAGGAATTCACAGAGCCTGAATAAACCTTACAAAATTGAGCTAAATCTTTTTGCTACTTATGTAATAACAAGGAAACAGTTTTTTTGTATCTCAAATGCGGTTGCACATTATATATGTGAAAAGAGGTAAAATTGTATTTCCACCACCTTCTTTATAGGCAAACACTACATTATTAGTCCGAAATCAGGTTGTGTCACACATGTGCAAGTTTAAATACCATTTTCTGCATTCCCTATTACAGAAACCACCTAGGTGATATAGATGACTTTGCCCTATTTTTTATTGATTTACATTTCTGTATACATTTTATAAACATATCAACCACCAAAAACCATCACCATTTTACTCACAGCCACCCACAATCACCCACCAAGGCCCCTTTATCAAAATCCAACAGAAAACTGCATGTTCACCAATGGATGATACAAGCAAGGGCTGTGCCCCCACTCCCTGGTTGGGTAGTAAAAGACAGCCACAGTGAATGTATGACGTTTCTACGCATACATTCACCAAGCATGGCTTTACAACACTGTTGTTACAATGACCACGTTGTTACCACACTTGCCATTACATCGCAAGTCCTATCAACGACTTGCTGTAGGAGGCGCGCTGGACTTAGGATTAGTAATAATTACGATTCCTACTCCAGTTTGCGCAACAGCAGGGAAGGTGTTGGATTTAAAACCCAACACATTCCCTGGTGTTGCACGCCCCCTACAGCAAGTCGATGATACGACTTGCGATGTAATGGCACACGTGGTAACAACGCGGCCGTTGTAATGACCGCGTTGTAAAGCCAGGCGTTGTGGAAACAGCGTTGTAAACGCTGTTTCCCGCCACAGTTGGAGTACAGTGTCCCCTCATGGCCCTGAGTCGTACTGTGGCTCTGCACCTGATGCTCGCACCATTAAATTGTCGACCAGCTACTTGCACCCCGTGCTACGTTATAGCAATTCTCCAAATGCTCATCAGTAACTACAAACTACACCACTGGACCTGACAGAAACACTGCCCATCCTACATCCCCAACAGAATTACTTGGTGCCCTCCTTGCCATGTCTGCACTTTCTATAGTAATATAGCCAACATCTGCACTTCCCCTGCCTCAGCGGCTGAAACAGGTGTTAGAAAAGGTCCAGCAGACAGATGTGTGAAACTTAGTCACCTGTAAATCCAGACCTCCATCAGACCCCAGCACACCTAAAAATATGCAACTAGGCAGACCAGCTTTTGGTCCACCCGTGAGAGAGCTATTGAATGATTCTCTTAGGGAGACACTGCACCAGCTAGCTGCAAGCACGTCACAGTGACTCTTCCATCAATAAAAGGTAACACTGACATCACAGAGTCCAATAACTATAGACCATGTTCTTTCCTGTGTCTACCCAGGAAAACATTAGAGAAATAAACCCAGTCACAATTTCTAGATCCAACTGAGACAGGATTCAGGCATAGATACAGCATGGAGCCGGCCTTGCTGACAGTCACTAAAGACCTAAGAGCCCTCCTGGAAGGTGGAATTAAAGGCTGAAGACAAATCAATAAAATCAGGGCCCTGTCGCCATCACAATCAATCAAATTACAGGCGTGCACCAGCACAGATAGTTGGTGGCCTTTGAAATTGTCTCCTACTCCGCTCTTCTCAATAAACTTTAAGAGATGAACACCTGCAATGTAGTACTTCACTAGCTCAGCTCTCTTTTAACAGGAAGGACGTAGTTTGTTTCTCTTTCCCCTTTCAGTTCAGTGCCCAGAGCCCTCAAGCAGGGCATTCCTCAAGGTTCATCTTTGACCACCACTTTATTCAACATTCATATGACCTTCCTCGCATCTGAGGTTAAATCGTTTGGCTTCCAGGTCATCTCATTTGCAGATGATACCCAACCGATCGTCTCCGTTTCAGATGATCTGGAGGCCACACTCTGTGCCTTTCAATCATATCTCCAAAAAGTGGCCATTTGGATAAGCAACAACTGTTTAAAATTCAATACTGAAAAAAATGAATTGCTACTATTTGGGCCTACTGTATCTATCTGGTCTGATCAATGGTGGCCAGCTGAACTGGGCTCTCTTTTAACACCATCGACCAGCACCAGGAACCTTGGCTTCTCGAAAGATACCCCTCTATCCATGAAAGACCACCTCTCCTGGACTGCTGCATCTTGTTTCTTTATCCTTGGAAGGCTTAGGAAGATTCTCCTCTCAGGCCAGGCTCATCTAGAAAGGCCATACATAACACATGCTCTGGTGACTTCCAGACTAGACTATGGGAACTTATTGTATCTTGTCTTCCTAAATATAGAATGCAACAGCCGCAGAGAATACAGAATGTGACAGCCACACTGGTGCTGAAACTCCCTGCATGGACATCCGTATCCATAAGTTTCATACAGCTACTCTGGCGTCCAGTCACACAAATGATGCTTATTCAAAGAAGGCAAGGGGGGCTCTCAAATATTAGTCATGCAAGGGGCGCCCTCAAATATTCGAGATCCGGTTGAGAATAGTTCAACATCGATCAAGAATCCGCACCAAAGTTGCAAATGCTCCTATGGTGAGCCACTTCATACAGCAAACCATAGTGAAAAGGATATAAAATGGACAGTCCTCTGGGTAGTCAAACAAACACCAAGAGGCGGAGATATTGAAAGAATCTTACTGCAGAAAGAAGCTTACCTAATCCTGAAATTCAACAGCGCCATATCAAGCCTGAATGAAATGTCGGAAATCTCAAGAACTAAAAAGGGCCTTTTTTGAATGATCAACGCAGCTTCCGATCTCTTTCAAAATATGACAGAATGCAGAACGTGTCTCTGCCCTCCAGAAAAAGATGCTTAACTGCCTCACCAATTAGGGAACAATCATCGGAGGGCCATGGTGATGTAAGAAAATGCTTCAAGATAAATCAACCGAATACGTGCACACTTGCTCTAAACTACCAGGTGCTACCACCGTTGGCAAAAGACGACTGCTGTCAAAATGCTTTGCAAAATGCCCACACGCAGAAGGAACCATCATGTGTACATGTGTTTAAAATAAATATGAGGAACTTTCGCTGCGCAAAGACTTTTTGATAAAGTAATAAAACGAGCATAGACGCTTTGGACACTGATCATGCAAGTCCAATAATCATTCATGATGCAACCAATAAATTAACTGGAGTCACGATAAAACCATAAAAATGGTTCGTACAAGCTTTAAAGTTTAAATGAAGTCAGCTAAAGCAAGCACCAGTCGGTTGAAGTCTTTATAAATAAAAACTACATTAATAAAAAAACTACATTAACCAGCATGCCTTACAATCCATCTCCAATGAAAACGGAATTGGAACAGGAAGTCCTTGTTCAACAAAACGATCTCTCAGGTAGAAACAGTGGGGCATATCAACAACAACCGGCGATAATTATCGCTGAGCGCACTTAGCGCTCGGATAATTATTGCCGGCTAGCGCCGATTTTTATCGCTGAGATAGCAACGCTTATCTCAATAGCGATAAAAATCCTGGTGCTAAGTGGCTAACGTGAGATTATCGCTGGAAACCCAGCGATAATCTCACGTTAGCTTGTTGATAGGGACTCTCAAACTTAGCCATGATATCCTCCTTCCATAGGTTATCATGGCTAAGTCAGAAAAATACTAGACGTAAAAAAGCAGCGTTAACCGCGGTTAGCGCTGCTTTTTTTGTCTCTAACAAGGTTAACGATATTCTTGATAATAGGAGAAATGTCGCTTAGTGACATTTCTCCCATTATTTTACTCTAGAACGCCCCCTTTGCATCTCATTAGAGATGCAAGGGGAAGCGTAGAGTACAAGGGTGCTAACATGCAAATTTGCATGTTAGCACCCTGTTGTTGATAGGGTGCTAGTTTTATCTCTGCATTTTTTACTTTTAAAGCCAAAAAAGCAGAGATAAAGCCCTTGTTGATATGCCCCAGTTTTCCAGAGAGCCAGTGGAATGCAGAAGGTATGACTAAAGAAGTTTGCAAAAACGTGAGTGCTGACACCAAGTTGATTTGAAATATTTGACTCTAGCAGCAAAAAGGAGACGCTTAACAAGATAATGACTTTGTTGGTGTTCTCTCTAGGTCAAAGCCATGATTAGGAACAAGAGTGATTAATATTCTTGTATTTCTGCCACAACGAGCACTAACTGCCAGTAGTAACTTCAACAGCAAGTAAGTGTTAGAACGAAGGATTTCACACTTGCGTGCCAGTCTTTCAATCACAAGCCCTGAGCCTCTCTTCCACCACTGATAGCAATTTTGTGTTTTCAGGCTTTTAAACAAATTGACACCACAAGCCACATTAAATATAGCGCTGCGCTGAAGAATAGGTGACTGATGAAGGCAAAAGAAAATTTCTTCCAAGTAAGTGGAATCTGTAAATAAACCACAAATAACTAACTAATAATGAATGTAAATATGGGCAATGAGTAACTAAGTGACCTTGTCCTTTTAGGATAACAAACAGTCTCCCATTTCCTTGAAGGGATGCCCAACACCAATTTGAGGTAGATATAACCTTGAAATATCTACGAGTGTTATAGAGGTGATAGAGAATGAGGAGTGTGCACTAAAACAATACACCTGTGTTTATTGGTTTTACAGAATCCAGTCACAGCCCTGAAGAAAGCCCCCAAAAATAAAGTGGGACTTGAAACGCGTTGGCACTTCTAACCAACAGGGGACGAATTTAAATCAGAATGTGTAGCAACTTAGGGAAATACATGTATTGAATACTGTACCCCTTTGTTACCTGAAATGTTGTGTACCCTTGTTGTGTGGTAACCCCAGTGCTTCTTGAAAATTTGATTCATGGGTTACTTGTTTTTTTCTGTTTTAGGACAAGATTCCATCTCAAAAATGTTTTTGTAAATTGTCACTATGTCTCAATTTTGTGTGATTTGATGTTATGTGTATCTGAACTCTGTCTTGAGGATTTATAAAATGAAATGATTGAAAATGAACTTAATAGACCAACTGATTTGTGAATTTGGTCTGAGTCTGTCTAAAAGTTAGTAGCCAACAAATGGTCAGCTAGATGTTTTCACTTTTCTAATATTCAAAGAAGGCGGCATCATCTTCCAGGTAGTCAATCAGTCCCAGATGTTTGAGCGCACGGTGCCTGGAAACCTATGTTCTGCCATTATTAAACTTCCATTCATCCCCAGATTTAGACATAAGGGAATCGGAGGTCACTCTCCTTCTCACAGTCAAATTTTGGAACTCTCAACGGCTTGTCTTGTGTTCAAAATATTTAATTAGAATTTTTGATAATAAATGGCATACATAAAAGAGCACCGAAAAGGTACAACCAATACTTCAAACATACAATATGGAAAAAGATAACTATTCTTATTTATAAATAAGAAAAACAAGATTATAATATAAAGTGCCTATTTCAAAATGATATCACCGCAATGACAATTAAAAGGAGAATAGCATAGATTTAGTTTACAGAGCTACTAAGCTAAAAGTAAAAGCGTAATTAGACATATCTAAACTAGTGCATACTAGGGATTCAACATTAAATAGTCATCAATTGGTTTTCCAAAAATGTTAATAGTTCGAATTATTATGAAAAATACCAGATAAAGTCAAATTAGCACCCTTTCTTGTGAAAATAATCCAAGCCCACAATGCATGGACAGATAAAGAAGACAAATCTTTCCAATTAGCAGTAATTGTCCTTACCGCCGCTGGCATAAAAAAATCAAAAAGCTTGTTATTTACCAGGGACAATTTAGTAGTGAGAGAAGAGGCTTTGCAAATAACTAATTTATATGATACTGTATCTAATACATTAGATATGCCAGTAATCCTATGCCAAACTTCATCCCAAAATTTCTTCACAAAATGACAATCATATAACACATGTCTTAATGAACCTACATCTAAAGAACAATTACAAAATTTCTAAGAAGTTGAAAGTTTGGCATTATATCATTTTAAAGGAGTCCAAAAACAAAAAAAAAGTATATAGGAATTAGTTTGATATAATGTTACAGGCAACCAACCCAAAATAGAATTCAACCAGATCATCCTCCATGTGTCCAAGGACAAGGACAACTTTAATTTTGCATTCCAAAAGGTGGAAAGAGAAATGATATTATCACCATTAGAAATATTTAACTTTTTATATAGTAATGGCACTGTATGGAAGGAATAAGCAATTGTTTCAAGGTACATTTCTAAATCGGAGGAAATAATGGAAGGAGATCCATTTGGGAAGATATCAAGAATAGAATTACAGAGCAATTCATATTTTACAATATCAGATGATTGCAAATGAAATCTTTGTTTTAAGTCTTCAAAACTAACAAAGACATTATAAATATCTTTAAAATACAAAATGCCCACTCTTATCCATGAATTCCAAAGATTTGTGTGACAAACTAATTTTACTGATGGGTTATACCATAGCGATAGGCTCAATGTATTAGAAATGGAACATTGGAAAATAGAATCCAAATTGTGTAAAATTAATCTAGTAGATTTCAACAATGTTGGTTTAAAAACATAGAAGAATGGGACATTGTAAGTAAAGCAGCTAAAGGAAAAGGTAATACTAAGTTCTGTGCAATGCGAAGCCATGCAGGTGAATTATTAAGATCTAAATGTTGAAACTATAAAATACTTTGTTTTAAAATAAAGGCTTTATGATGTGTTAGAAAATCTGGTAACCCAAACCCTCCATTGATTTTAGACAATTTCAGCTTTTTATAACTTAACCGAGGCGATTTATTATTCCAAATAAATCTAGACAAAAATGTATCTATAGTCTTATAACATTTAAGAGGGAGTTGAACAGGCATCATTGACAAATTATAAAACAGTTTAGGAGCCAAAATAATTTTTACTTCGTCCATTCTTCCCCACCAAGATAAACATAAGGAGGACCACTTTTGAATTTTAACCTTAATATACGCCATAGTAGATTCAAAATACAGGGTCAAAGTTTGTTTTATGTTGTTGGCGAATAATATACCCAAATATTTAAGTTTATCTTTTTGCCAAGCAATATCCTTATTAGAAAGCATGTCAGGTTAACAATGAATATTTAATTAAATAAATTCTGTTTTGGCAGTGTTAAGTTTATAACCTGAAATTTTAGAGTAGACATCAATTTAATTCAACAATGGAGGAATGGAAGATTCAGGATTAGCAATATATAAAAGAACATCATCTGCATAAGCTGATGTTTTAATTGCGACGTTGGATAGTTGAAGGCCTTCAATTTCAGTGCAATGCCTAGTAGCAAATAATAGAGGTTCAATAGCAATAAGAAAAAGTAATGGAGATAGTGGGCAACAATGTCTGGTCCCTCTAAAAAGGCAAAGCATCTGGGAGAGACTACCATTGATAACAAGTTTGGCAGAATGTTCTAGAGTAGAGTGCTGAAATTATACGTATAAACAAGGGGCCAAAATGTAATGCAGACAGGGTGCGAAAAAGGTATTGCCAATGAATTTTATCAAAAGCCTTTTCCGCATCTAATGCTAGAACACCAGCAGGAAAAGGTAATAATGCTCCAGCATCAATAGCATGAAATAATAACCTAATATTATTTGACGAAGGTCTCTTCTTCATAAAGCCAGACTAATCCACATGAATAATAGAAGAAAGTATACCAGCTAACCTAGTCGCAATAATTTTAGCATACAGTTTACAGTCTTGATTTATTAAAGAAATTGGACGGTAATTGGTAACCAGTGAAGGGTCCTTATCTGGTTTCGGGAGGACAATAATCAAAGCTTCAGTAAATGAGCCAGAAATGGACCCTGTATTGCTAAAGTGTGTAAACAAAGAAAGCAGGTGCGATGAGAGGTGAGTTGAGAATTCTTTATAAAATTCCGCAGGAATACCATCTGGACCCGGAGATTTCTTTAATTTTAGTGATTTAACAGCTGAAAGTAATACCTCAACCATAATAAGAAGTTCCAATGTAATTCTATTGGTTTGTGATATTTTAGGTAACCCACATCCTTCCAAAAAATTGTCAATAAGAGCTATATCCGAAGAAGGTGGTTTATTATATAAGTCCAAATAGTATTTCATGAACTCCTTAAATATATCATCATGGGATATAGCTATAGAGCCATTTGGAGAATGAATAGCATTAATTTGAGTTTTATGATTTTTTATACGGAGATAGTTTGCTAAAAGCCTACCAGACCTATTAGCACTAAAACACAATTTTGCTTTATTGTTAGAGATTTGTAATCCAGCTCTATTGCTTAACATAGAATTCCGTTCATAACAACATTTCTGTAATTTAACCTTATATTGGAGGTTGTTAGATGTAATATATAGACGCTCAAATTTAGCTATCTGCTTTCTCAATTCTTCAATTCTAGTGTTAATAATATATTTTCATATGCCATAATGGAAATAGTTTCGCCTCTAACATAAGCTTAAATGCGTCCCATTGGTTAGTAATAGACGTGGATCCTTCAGCGTTGAATGAAAAGAATTCTTGAATAGCTGATAAAAGTCCGGGTTTGTTATTGTCATTAAGGACAATATTGGTATTCATACACCAGCGACTATGACTATTTTGACTGGAATCACTAGATAAAATGCAAGAAGTTAAAGCATGGTCAGAAATATCTATATTTTGAATGTCAGGATTAGAGATTGAGGAAATTAGGTTACGAGAAATTAAAAAATAATCCAACCTAGACTAAGAGTCATGAGGATTAGAAAAAAAAGTAAACTGCTTGTCAGTCGCATTATGGAGACGCTAAATATCAACCATTTTTGTAGTATTAAAAAGGGATTTGAGAGAGAAAAACGCTTTTGGGGGGCGAAATTTGACTTGTGATAGTCTATCCAGTAATGGGATATAAGAATAAAATCTCCTCCAATAATCAGAGGCACGTTACCCAATTTTAAGAACCTCTGAAGTAAATATTTGGCCAAAAACCGGGTCATCATTAGTAGGCCCATACATAATAATTAGGTAGAAAACCTTATTGTCAATTTTTATATTAGTTAGAATGAACGGTCCTTCTGATTCAGAATGTTTATGCAAAATATGAACATGTAATTTATTTTCAAAAGCAATTGCTACCCCATTTTTCCCATTGAGAGCCGGAGAAGAAATAACAGCCACTACCCATTTTTTATTCATATAGGATAAAACTTTATCATCTACATACGTTTCTTGAATTAAACATATATCTGCTTTTTGTCTAGCTAAATAATCTAAAACCTTAGTACATTTAACAGGGTGACGTAAACCCTTAACATTTAATGAAACAATTTTAATACCATTACCACTTGCCATTTTGAACAAAGAGAAAAGATAGAAAACAAGATAGAATAGAAAGATAGAATGAAAAAAGAATAGTAGCTTGAGTATCAATATAAAGAGAACACAAAAAACACCAACGAACATCAAAAATAAAAACTATACAACATATAAACAAATATAGAGCATCTGAATCGCACACACGCATGTCAAGAAAAACCTACTCCACATTCCCTGAAAACATTATCTAATTAATTAAACATGCTGGCAATAAAATCAAGCAATAATAAAGTCATGTAGTAGCCTCATTTGTGTCCATAGATGACTTGGACTGCAAATCCAGAAAGCAACGAAGCTCCTCAGGATATTGAAAAGATTTAGAAAACCCATCTTTCCAAATTTGCATAGCGGACGGATCAAACAAACCATATTTATACCCAGCATTTCTCAGCCTGGGACGAAGATTCTTGAATTCCTTACGAATATTGACCGTATCTTTAGCAAAGTCTTGATGAATAAAAATGTTATTCCCATTGACCATTAACGAAGGGATATCTCTGGCAGTCTTTCATATTATATTTTGATGATGATGACATAACACCTTGAAAACATTTAACGAGGCTTATCTTGTCTTGGGTTGCGATGAGAAGGGATTCTGTGCGCCTTATCAATCTCAAATTTTTCAGAAATGTAATGCACAAAAGACCAGGAAGTAGGTTTTCCAAATAATCACTGCAATCATTACCTTCCACATCCTCTGATAAATTAAAAATTCGCAGGTTATATTGCCTATTGCGATTTTCCAGTTCTAATTTATTCATTGGTTCAACTTTGGCTGCAATAGACAAAAGATGGTCAATTTTAGCTTTATTGTCCTGAATTTTGACAGCATTGTCAGAAACCTTCATAGAAAGACCAGCAATGTTTTTACGTAAATTTTTAATCTCAGCCGCAATATTGTCTGTATTTCAACGTACCGCTTGTAACTCCTCCAGTAAAGTAGATAATGAGGGCTCATTAATATACACTAATTTAGATTTAACTGGTGGATGAGAAATATTTTGTTTTTGTTTGGTAGACATATTGTGAGACTGCTTGTCTTCCATAAGTACAAGAAAATAAATGCAGCAATAAAAAAAGGAGCAGTCTAGAGAAATATTTTATGAATAATACTGATAGAAGAGAAATGCTGCCAAAGTAAGCAGAGTGCAGCAGCTATAACCAGTAGTGGGAGTGGCCCAGGCCTCTGCAAGGCACGCTAGCGCAACTCCAGCCACTTGTCTTAAGGACCTCAGAACAGGTATTGGACATCTGTAAGTAGCTAAAAACTTGGATTTTCCTAAACTAGTCTTGATTTATGTTTTATTTGGAAGATCTTTCATCAGCATCAATATGTCCTATCCAGTTGATAGTACACTTCATGAATCTTCATTCATTCATAACATTAACTCTTGTTTCTGGCAGATGCAGACACATTCTCTGAGTTATCTGGCTTACCAGTCGTTATGGCTTCTAATTTTACTTTGGGAACCTTTGCCTGGTGGCCAAAGTGGCCTTGCGTGGCCTAGCGTGGCCTAGCGTGGCTTGATAAATTGCATTTTAGGGGTTGCGTCGTGCATGCACCATGTTGTGTGGTGTGAACGCAACACAAACTCTTGATAAATATGCCCCTCTGTCTTTGTAAGGCCCAATTACCGTCTTTGGGACCTGGAGTAAATACAGGAGAGCAGAGTGCAGACTGTGTCTGTATTTATTTTTAAACCTGGAAAAATACAGATAATCAGGCTTCTTTTGAGGGACCCTCTATGCTCTCATTCATGAATTCCAGGCCAATAACTGTGCAAATGGACAGCATAGGGAGTGGGAAAAAGATGAGATTTCCTTAAATAACTCCATATCTCAACATTTGTTCGTGGT
Source organism: Triturus cristatus (assembly GCF_964204655.1). Lineage (NCBI taxonomy): Eukaryota > Metazoa > Chordata > Amphibia > Caudata > Salamandridae > Triturus > Triturus cristatus. The sequence goes on from NC_140588.1 coordinate 1,056,067,740, forward strand.
ATAATGCTAATATTTTCATGCAAGTGTATTTTTTTTGTTATATTTGACGTCGTAATGTGATAAAACCAGACAGACATCCAACTATGAGTGCACATTTACCAGTAAAATAATTGTGGAATATACAAGTTACATCTTTATTTATTAACAAAACTCAAAATAAATGTGGCTAAATACTGATAAGATACCAAAAAATAAATAAGGATCAATACAAAGAGAAATGTTACAAAAAGAAAACCAGAAAACTTGGAGCCCTAATTATATTAAACAAAGCACTGTGAACAACAGCCACTCAGATTCTGTTGTTTGTGTTCATTGTTAGTACATTTTTACAGTGAATGATGTATTTCGCCGTAAAGTATTACAATGAATGGCACATAATTACACACCATGATGTAGTGCAATAATTTTAGGAATTTTGAGTAACAAATGTAATGCAAATTTCCCAAAATTATACAAATTACGCTGGTGTCATTTCATTCTCACCCTGGATCTGGTCAGGACAAGCGCTGACTGTGAGCCAGAAATAGGTGGCTCACTGTCAGTGCGCTCCGAGGGCATGCTCTGGAAGGTCAGGTAATAGGGTCCGAGGGACCCCTGACATCCCCTTGCAGGGTGGTGCAGTCACTCACAGAAACAGCCTGCCGGAGTGGGGGATCATTGCTCCCCTCGCTGTATTGCAGGCCGCGTTGCAGCCTGCACTGTGAAAGACGGGGCAGCTGCCTCAGATGGTCCACTTTAACCTAATGCGCTGCCCCCAGGACAAGCACGTATATGCTGCTGCGCTGAGGGCAGCGCATTATCTATAAAAGGGCACTGTCACAGTCTGTGTCTGTCTGGTGAGCCTAGTGGAGGGTCCAGCATGGCCCAAATGGGGACAGTGCATCCTATGTATAATATAGCTGCAGGTTTGTAACTACGTGTCCGCCCTCAATACCACATTGCTGGTAGGTGACCTTGAGGACAAAGGTCATAGCCTTGAAGGTGATTCTGTGTTTAAGAGGCAGCCAGGACAAAGATCTGAGTCCCAGGGTGATATGCTCATGTCTGGAGAGATGATGAATGGGCTTGTGAACGCTGTTTAGGACTAGTCGAACACAGTGCAGCAGTTCGGCTGGCACAGCAAGATGAATGGCATTGCCGTAGGTAAGACATGAATGGAATAAGTCATAAGCTTGTGCCCCCGGCCATAAAGGATCATTAATGATAAGCCATTTCTCAACTTTGGAGACCTGGGTCTCCAAGATTCCCATTGTTGAGAAGCAAGATTCAGCTTTAAAACGTTTTCGGCATCCACCCCCGGAGTAGATGAGTGGTCAGAGTGGAAGAGTCATGTGTCTGTCCTTTTTCTAGAGCTTGTTTAGAAAGAACAGTTGGGTGTCATCCGCAAATGTGCAAAATGATGCCTGTGCCCAGTGAAAGACCTTGGCAAGGGATCTCATTAGAAGATTGAGAAGGGCAGGGATAGCATCAGCCATGAGGGGTGCCACAGCTTGATTTCCATGGCTGAGAAGCCACAAGAGGCCTTAAATCCCTACCCAAGAAATGACGTTAGCCAGGTCAAAACAACGCGGGAAAAGTCTGCCTCGGATAGTCTTATAATCACGATGGAATGATTGGTGCTATCAAAGGCTGCAAACAAATCAATAAGATCAGGCACCTCTCGCCATCCCTATTAATCAAATTACAGAAGTGCACCAGCCCAGAAAGTACGACTAACTCCTTATTGTGGTCTTGTTCAATACCCGCCTGGAATGAGTCAACTATAGCGATGCCACCAGCACATATTGTAATTGCCCTCGAACTACCCTTTCCAGTGTTCAACCTTGATAGGAATGTTGGGAGACAGTGATTCAGGTTGTCAGCCTTAAAAGAAGGTTTGTTTTCAATGAAGGCTTCCCCAAGGCTGGATTCCAGCCCATTGGTGGGATCCCAGGGTTTAGAGAGCTGCAGCTGGGCTGGGCTGAGAGACATACAGCATGTCTTCCTTAAATGCGCGGTTCTGGGGAGCTGGGGAACCACCGAATTGTACCTATAATTGAAAGCTCTGAAGCTGTTGAAAGTTCAAAACATTCACTAGTGTTTGCAGGTGACCCTGCAGGCAAGCCTTGAGAAATAAGGAGGGTGAAGGAGTCTTTTCCTTCACAATATCTGTCCCAATTATTCCAATATTCCACTTGAATAGGTTGGCGAAGTTGAGATGTCTTCATGGAGATGAAGGCCATGCTGTGAAACAGCTCTTTGAAATTATTGGGGGAGTTTTGGATTCCCAGTGAAAAGTACCGAGTCTTGGTTTCTCTAATACGGTGTTTGTTAGTTGCATCTTGGGTGATTTTTAAATTTTGGGTCATAACGTTGCTTTCATTTCTTCTCCGCTTGGTGAACTTTCAACTTAAGTTCGATGAGTTCACCTGAAACTCATTGATTGTCCAAGGTCCTAGATGTAAAAAGTATTTTAATGATTCTAAAATGTCTATATTTCGTCCCAAAACTTTGGCCAAATCACACTTATTGGTGTCAAGATGTGAGCTGGAAATGGGCTCTCACACAGGCAGAACAATGAAGTAACTAAACAGTAAACACGTTTCTGTGAAGAAAACAGTTTCACCAACCTGCCATCTCCACCCCAGATCAACCATTCTGTCATTTGTCCCAAGTTTACTAATCTCAATCCAAAATGAATCTAATACTCCATATTATTCACACCTCAAATATTCTTTGCCTACTCATATTTATTTTTCTTGCCCGCCTGTACAGGATACACGCTTATCCGCCTTGAATTCAACCTCACCCAACAAAAATTAGAAAAGCTGGCCGCCTTGGCAAAATACTTCTATTTGACAACCACGGCGCCTGAGACTTCCATGAAGGCCGTCATAAAGTCCATCTTTCTAAAGACGAGTAATCCTTGGTCAACTAGTCTTATCATAGCCAAAGATCTGCTACAACATGTGACCGACAACTGGGATCTCAGCTTAATCAACTATGCAACCATCAAATTATCAATAGAAAAAGGCAGCTTCGCTCCTGCTCTCGCATTTTGAATATGGAATACTTGCCAGCCAGAGACTTTCATGAAACTCTATGTCTACCGCAAATTTTGCACACCCATAAGCCCCACCTTATGCAGACTGTGTGAAGACAAGCACTACACTGCATCTTAGCCGCAAGACTACAAACGCTCCCCTTAAAAGAACTATATCCATCCTAGAAAACATGGTCGGATATTACCGGGTGTCATCTATGTAACTACAAAAGAGAGTCCCTGGCACACATTTTGTTATGCTGCCCAGCCTTGCGGCAAGCCAGCAGAATCTATCTTAGACCCATTCTTCTTTAACTGGGCACTCGCACTGCAAAGGAGGCTGTTTGTGAGCTCTACACTTTAGACATTGTGAAGAACATGGCCAACTTTGGCAAATGTGTACATCACACTCGCATACTCCTGAAAGGCAAGTTAGCACAAGCAGAGTCAGATGAACACCCTACTTCACTTCTCTAAAGGGCAGCATCGAGCATTAATTCTACCCCGATGACTTTTAACTGCTAAGACAATACTGGCTCTCTACATATCTCCCTGACAGCTTGGTTTTAAATATTATGAGCTTTTCACTATTACTTTTAATAATGACTTGCCTTGCATTTTCTTTTTGCTATACGTTATTTTTCTTTGTATTTTAATCTTTTTAACACTGTATATTGTTATGGTTTTAAGTGACTACACAATAAATAAAATTCATTCATTCATTACTCATATTTATATCAACTCAAGCCAACGTCTTAAACTAAGCATGTCTTCAGTATAAGCATGCTGAACTCTACCCAAGCTTAACCAATGCTTCAAGCAAATCACGCTACAAATTGTCAGACTACCTGTCAATACATGAACTCAGCGATACCAAAGGGGATGATGGACGGAGCGTTTGAGCAAATCAAACACTCACCCCCAGTCAACTGATCTGGGTTAAATCCATCATCATTCTTTAGCTCACTCCACCACCCCAGTTCAGACATGGCCATATGCAAATCAGTCTGACCCTGTGCCTCATGGGAACAGCCCAGCCCAAACTGCCAAGGCATGTCTTTCCTGGACCGGAAACAAGCATCCTGGGACCAGTTTCGGGTTCATAACCCTCATCAGCCAGGCTCTCTTGAATCCAGTGGCAAAGTGAGCAAGAGACCCACGTCTGGGCATACCCTGCCAATTTAGGGCGAATAAAGCGATACCAAAGGGGATGATGGACGGAGCGTTTGAGCAAATCAAACACTCACGCCCAGTCAACTGATCTGGGTTAAATCCATCATCATTCTTTAGCTCACTCCACCACTCCAGTTCGAACATGGCCATATGCAAATCAGTCTGACCCTGTGCCTCATGGGAACAGTCCAGCCCGAACTGCCAAGCCATGTCTTCCCTGGACCGGAAACAAGCATCCTGGGACTGGTTTCGGGTTCATAACCCTCATCAGCCAGGCTCTCTTGAATCCAGTGGCAAAGTGAGCAAGGGACTCACGTCTGGGCATACCCTGCCAACTTAGAGCGAACAAACCGATACCAAAGGGGATGATGGACGGAGCGTTTGAGCAAATCAAACACTCACCCCCAGTCAACTGATCTGGGTTAAATCCATCATCATTCTTTAGCTCACTCAACCACCCCAGTTCAGACATGGCCATATGCAAATCAGTCTGACCCTGTGCCTCATGGGAACAGTCCAGCCCGAACTGTCAAGCCATGTCTTCCCTGGACCGGAAACAAGCATCCTGGGACATTGTTCTGCATTCTGTCCATCAACTGTTGTTTTTGCATTTGTCATGCTCAGATGTGAGTCCCGTGCTCTCCATGCCACTGGAATCAAGCAATCCTGGCTGAAGAGGGGTGAAACCCTGAAACCGGTCCTAGGATGCTTGGTTCCAGTCCAGAGAGGACCTGGCTTGGCAGTTCCGGCTGGACTGTTCCCATGAGGCACAGGGTCAAGGCTGATTTGCATATGGCTGGGTTCAAACTGGAATGGCATGGTGAGCAAAAAAACGATGGATTTAGGCCCAGATCTCTGTACTGGGGTGAATGTATGACATTGTTCTGCATTCTGTCTATCAACTGTTGTTTTTGCAATACATGAACTCAACCACACTCCATACTGACTCCTTATACGCAAGCCTGTTTGAGTGTATCCAAACTTAACTAAAACTTCCAACACGTCTCGTGCATTCTCAGTCAGTCGCGGCTGGCATGATTCGCGGGTGGGGGGGTCGCGTGGAGGGGGTCTCGCAGCGAGAGGGGAGGTTAATGAAAAAAAATTAAACTTACCTTCGCCGCCGGTCATGGGTCGTGTCTCCTCTCTGTGCCTAACGCCTTACAGGAAGCAGGCAGCCACCCTCTCCTCCCCTAAGCCAATCAGAACGCTGCATTGGCAGCGTTCTGATTGGCTAGGACGCCGACCCCACAGGCGTCTATGGGGAGGCCATTTTCTCTATGTAGGGTGCATGCAGACTACATAGAGAAAATTCAGAGTGTGCATGGGCAGACCAAACAGTCAGCGCCCACAACAGTGGGCAAGCCACCTCTCCCCTGTCTGGAGCAGGAATGCCCACCTGCCCGCCCCCAACTAGGCATACCCTTCTGCTTTCTCGCAATGCGAGAAGCAGAAACATAAAATGGTATTTAAAATACCATTTCATGTATCTGCTTCTCGCACTGCGAGAAAGCAGTGGGGCCACTCTCCTCTGTACACGTGGAGGAGATGCCCCTGTTCTCAGTCTGTCCATCTTCAGGTGAAAGCAACCAACACCCCATGCTGCTCAAGCCTTCATTCACGCCATATTTTCTGCTTACAAGACTTGACTAATATGTCAAACCAAATAGAACCGGTTAATCACCATTCTGCCCCCATGTAAACCCATCCAGTACATCATTCTGCCCATGCCTGGAATCCAGCATCACTTTTCTGTCCACATTCATCCTAACTCAGCCAATAATCAATATTATGTATGTCTTCTTAATTGCAAGCTGTTTACATGTCTCCAGATGTATGCGTTATTCCATTCTACTCATACTTCCAACATCCTCACCTGCTTGCCTAGGTGCAAACTCAACCCCTGCACCAAGGCACACATGCCTAATGAATTGCAACACTTCATGCCCCCATACAAGCTTTACCAGTATCACATTGTACTCATGCCAAAGCTCCCTTTCCTGGCTTGGGCCCATCCAGTGGAATCAGTGCTTTCTGGCAATGGTAAGATATTTGACTGACAGCAAACACCGACTCATTCTCAACACCAGAGTTTCCCCCGCGGTGATTGCCACTTTTTTATTTTTTTGTTAATGGGGCTGCACCCTGTTCCCTTGCTGCCCTTCCCATACTACTGGCAGGAATTTCCCCAACTGCAACTGCAAAGCTATTTAATTAGCCGCAGAAGTGCAGGTGGGTGCATTTCCATCGGCAGGAACAACGCGGACCAAAGTCCTCATACCCTTTCTGGGTTCTCCACTCAAGCGAAAGCAGATAATGTGACAGGATTGAAGTGCTAAAGTAAAAAAGTGAGGTCAAAAACTAGCACAGAGTGGTGAGGATGAGTTTGCAGAAGTTAAAGGATACGTGCAGATACTATGGGGTAGAATGACGTCATGATGGGCCCTACAAGAAAAAAATGAAACAAGGTTTTCTCTGTGTGATTTTTCTGAAAGGATGGAAGTCAGGCATCACTAATACAAGATCTCATTTCAGGGCATAGAAATTATCCCACTAAGTGAACACTGGTGCATAAGTAAACATGTTGATAACAGAATAGTTTTGCAGGCTCAAACATAGATTACAGTTAAGCAACATGATTGTATCAGGCTGCGTCCCCAATCCCAGTGAGAGGCATATTTGAGTTAACAATCAAATTTGTTAATTCTATGTAATGGTTGAAATGTTTGTAATTGTAGCTCACACCAGCACTCACTCAAACAAAAATAATGCATAAAAGATTTAACTGATTCAAGTTGCCCTCAGTGTTCACATACGCACCCTCTACAGTATTCCAGATGAGTTTTCTTCCCTAAATACTGAGAAGGGATTTCTTCATGAAAAAAAGGTGCCCCTACATACAGACAACCCAGAGAACCCTGTGGTCTTGTGAGAACTTTACATATCTCACTGTTCTCCAATGTTCATAGAGAAAACTGAAGAACCTGGAGGAGGTCAACATAATACGGGAGGTGAAACCTATAGTCATCACAAAGAAGGTGAAGCAGTCAGAAGAGTTTGGATATGTGTGGACATGAGACTACCTACCAAAGTAGTAAAGCACATGGCCACTACCAATGATTACATTATTTTAGATTTAAATAGCACAAGTGTTTCTCCATGTGTGTCACGCTGTGGCTATCACTATGTCCATTGCAACGACTCAAAATATCCAAAGTCCCTGGAATTACACAATTCTGCAGCTGTGGTGTTTTCTGCATATTTATGTATTTTTTGCATTTCCCACATTAGCCAACATCTGCTGTTAAAATGACTAAATAATAAATGAATCCCCTCAAAGATGGTGCCACATAATTTTATCAACCGTATTGCACAATTTGGTCCTTCCCTGCTGTATTTCAAGTGGTCCTGTGTTTAGTACACTGCTTTCTATGCACATTGGACCACAGACTTACAATAGACTATGCTTTGTTGTCTCATCTCATCAACTGCTGAGATATTTCAAATGAAGGGCAGTGTATTGTGGTGCCACTGCAGAGCTGAGTTACTGAGTTACTGTACTCACTATGGGCACCCCTTTAGGAGTAAGGAGGCGTCTGTGCCACTCATGGCATGCAAGAACCAAAAGAGACCCATATTCATGTCTTAGTGACCCTCTCTATTTGACCTTAGTTGGCACTAAGTTATTTTTGGCATCCAACAGCATCTATCCCATGGTGCAATAGGTTCTGTCACATTTGTTCAGTGATGGACAATGAAAGTGCGTCAAAAGGAAGACATGGTGAAGAAGGAAAGATGAAAAGGTGGAAGGATGCTAGTCTGCTTCGGCTGTTAGGTTAAGCTATTAGGCCTTTTGCCAACCACGGAATAATTCCCATCAAGGCACCGCCAGAACGCTGAATGGATTAAACTCGCTCTGAATCCCGTACGCCCTCTCTCTGGCCTGGCATGCCTTTCATGCCGGGCACTTAAGCAAACCTGGACTCGATTCCACACGCTGCTGTTCTAATGGGTTCACAAATTATGGTAGGCCTCTTTGCAGCACGCATTGAACAAAAGGCAAATATAATAGAGGGTCCAAAAAAAGATGAAATGCGCATTACAATGCATCCTTCGATCCCAGGGGGTACAGAGTGGTGTTAAAACTTTACTGCGCTTATTCTGCTGGCCGTGGTCTCTGCAGTAAAGCCTGGCCTGGATATGCGCAGTTTGCCAGTGGGCCAACATGGTGGTGACAAATCGCTGCAGATGTGCCAATAAAGCAACATGTCCTCTCGTCTCACCATGAAAGAACCACACAGCTCAGAGTGGCAAACTTACCCCTCGAGAGGAGTTTGGGTATCGTGAAGGGGTAGCTACAGGCCCAAGGGCCTAGCAACAGGCCCACTGGGCTAGCTACAGGCCCCATAGCGGCTAGCTACAGGCCCATGGGTCTAGCTACAGGCCCACAGGGCTAGCTACAGGTCCATAGCCAGGAATATTTGTTTCGGGGCATCTAGTCCTAGAAACAAAAACATAAAGTCAAATGATCATCCTCAGAAGGATGAACCGCTGAGCTGTTTTTTTTTCATGTTGCAGCAGTCTCGAGGGGCCTCAATAAATATTTATTTACAGAAAGGTCAATAAAGCCATCAGATTGACTGAAATATGGGGAGGGTCTGCTGGCAAACAGTATGAGCATTTAAAAAGTCCGCAGGCTGTCTACTATCGCGTGTGTCCTCCGTGATTCTTTTTTTGACCTTGTACAGCACAACACTGATGAATCCTGAGGCTGCACCCCCTGATTGTTAGAGTGAGGTCAGGGCACAGCAGAAGGACTCCTGCCTTGCTGACTTCATTGAGTCCATGCCCCCCCTCCTGTTCAATCAGCTTTAGTGTCACACACTCTCATGGGGAGGCCAAGCATCTATGGCTTAAAATGTAGATGAGCAGTGATGAAGTCATGGCCACGAGGCCCCCCTTCTCTTACAGTCCTGCGTTAATCAATAGAAGCACCAGAACAAACCATGAGCAACAACATGCACTGGATGGAGGCTGGCGCACACAGATGACGTGGAAACCGAAAGAAGAGACTCCTGCTGGGACAAATGAGACAGCAGAAAAGCAGCAGGTGAAACTACAACAGGCTCATAACTCTAGGAATATGCAAGGAGGTATGAATGTGCCTAAGGCATAATAAGGCTTTTACAGGATAAAGCACAGATCATGTAACCAGAGCTCTCTTTTTATTATTCCTTTATTTACTAGAGTACAAAGGGCGCCCCAATTCCAAAGAAATGCTTCAAACTACAACACTGTGACAACGCAGAGCATGAAGAGGTATTGGGTGCCCATCTCGAATATCATATCTGGCAGGTCTGCAGAGGCCAGGAATGACGGCTCCTCCCTTCTGGAGGCCGGAGAGACATGCCTGCCCCTGTGGTCCAGCAAGGCACCAGGCTCTACAAGACACCCGGCCCGACACCAAGAATGACCCAGGACAAAGAAACAGGAGCAACTGGGAGAGAGGCAGAGAGAGTGACAGGCAGGGAGAAGGACAAACAGAGGAAAGAGAAGCGGAGACACAATCAGAGGAAGACATTGAGAAATGGGGAAAGGGAGAGACAAGCAGAGGCAGAGAAAGTGATGGAGAGAGAAAAACAATGATATAAAGACAGACAGATATAGACAATAAGATGAAGAACAAGGGAAAGACAGGGAGATAGAGAGAACCTGGAGATACATAAGAAGAGATAGCATAAGAGGTAAGGCCTTAGCCCTGCAGGGACCGTGCTGGCCCGGGACAGACTATATTGTTGTGCCCCTCCCAAACAATGGCAGGTTTGCTGTTGTTTTTTTCACTTGCATCATTCTTCTTTCAACTTGTCTGGAACTGCTGCTAGGCTGCCCTCCAAGCTTGCCTGCAGGTCTAGGGTCCAGCCTTGGTGGGGCAGAGGGGCAGCGAGGCAGCCCTCTTTACATTTCACGGGTTTGAGCACATGGCTTTCCCAGATGTTGAGACGGTGTTGTTTCTTGCCATGCAATGTTTGACTCTTGCATAGTGCATGAGCTGTGAATGGAGTTCCCTTTATGTGCAGCGACGGTCCGTGCAGGTAAAAGCGGTGGGGCCTTGTAAGGAGGGATTACCAGGGACGATGCAGAGGGAAAATTCATTATTTATTTAATTTTCCCTCTGCATCGTCGAGGGAAAATTCATTATTTATTTAATTTCCCCTCTGCATCGTCGAGGGAAAATTAATTATTTCTTTAATACCCCCTCTGCATCGCCCCTCGTAATCCTCCCTTACACAGCCCCACTGCTGTCACCTGCACGGACCGCGGCGGTCTGTGTGCTTGGGTGCGTTGAGGCTGTGGGTGGGGGTGCATGAGCCCTGGAGTTGAGGCTGAAGGCAGTGTGAGTTTCTCGAAGTGCCTTTCGGTGGGTCTTACAGTTGTTAAACTATCCACTCATCCTGAGCCCCTCTGCAGAGCAGACAGACAGACAGACTGTCACGTGTGCTTATTATAATGACTATGTAGTGTGAAGGAGGTGCACCGCTGTCAACACATGACAGCATACAACTAAGGAAAGTCAAATGTTGAATTTGCAGGTGAGAGGGGAAGGGCTGACACAAGGCAGTGAATTGGCCAGGCTTGTCCACAAGTAGCTCGTGAGCTACTATAGCTCTCCAGTGACCTGTGAGTAGCTCTCCAGTGACCTGTGAGTAGCACTCCAGTGACCTGTGAGTAGCTCTCCAGTGACCTGTGAGTAGCTCTCCAGTGACCTGTGAGTAGCACACCAGTGACCTGTGAGTAGCTCTCCAGTGACCTGTGAGTAGCACTCCAGTGATCTGTGAGTAGCTCTCCAGTGACCTGTGAGTAGCTCTCCAGTGACCTGTGAGTAGCACTCCAGTGACCTGTGAGTAGCTCTCCAGTGACCTGTGAGGAGCTCTCCAGTGACCTGTGAGGAGCTCTCCAGTGACCTGTGAGGAGCTCTCCAGTGAGGAGCTCTCCAGTGACCTGTGAGTAGCTCTCCAGTGACCTGTGAGGAGCTCTCCAGTGACCTGTGAGTAGCTCTCCAGTGACCTGTGAGTAGCTCTCCAGTAACCTGTGAGTAGCTCTCCAGTCTGCATCCAGCCTACCTAATTAAAAGCTTTTGTTTGGTTGAATTAATATATGTATACCAAAACTGAAGAGTGTATTTGATAAGAAAATGTGTATATTTCCAGAGCCCATAATTTCCAAAATCTATTTAAATCTGATTTCTGAATGATAAATGATAAAACCTTGAGAGACTTATTGCTAATATCACCTTGGTGCCAGGGGGCACTGCACCTGTGGTTGTTATGTCGTGTCCTCGTGGATGCATTCCAGATTGACTAAGCCTTTTTAGGTCTCGCCTGACCCAGCGCATGCGCTGGTCTGGCGAGACTTATTGAGAGGGCTCCAAAAAGTGCTACCAGGCCAGCCTAGACCTACAGTGCATGTGCGTGGGCGCGCGTGCTGCGCTTTACCGCGATTACTTTAACTTTCGCGGCCGCACAGCCGCTTTGATGTTTGATCGTGATTGCGATCGCGATCACTTACACTTTCGCGGCTGCGCGGCTGCTTGGCATAGCCAATAGGTCTTGCTTTTGGGACCTTATAAGTGTTTAGTTAAGCAACTGTTGCATGGCTAAATACTTATAAGGTCCCAAAGGCGAGACCTATTGGCTATGCCAATGCTTGTTTACATTGCTGCTAGCAATCCTGCCCTGAGGGTGTCACTTGTCTGACGTGTACAGCACTGATATTATTAGCAGCGCGGGATGATTTTCATTGAATATAATCAGCTCTTGTTAATGAAAAGGTTGAGTACAGAGGATTTCAGAAAGGTGTGAAGAGAAAAAGGGCGTGTCCAAGAGACTCAAAGAGATGTGACGGAGACAACAGCAGAGACTGAGACCCTCTGAATCTGAAGACCACTGCCCCTTTCACAGATCTGGGAATATTCAATGCACAGTCTAATAATGTCAGAATTGAAACATTTAATATTATTATTCTTCACAATAAAGTCATTGTTATTGCCCCCAGATCTGAGACTGCTAACAAGCATTGACAACTCCAGTAGTCACCAGTAGGTCTGGATCGCTATAGGCATAAGTTCATTATTGTGTGATCTGTCTTGATACAGGCACATAAACTCATCGAGGGGCACTAGGATTCTAGCCAATGCTTTGATACACTTGTGAGAAAGTGTCACTCGAAGTGTCACACATTTGATAGCAGACTGTCACTCATACACACACACTGAAACCATAGAAATGTCACACATAATCATTCTAAAAACATGTCAGCTAGGGCATCATGACACCATCAACCTTTGCTGAAGCTTGAGCCATCATTGCCTTCCGTCTGCTGCAACAGACACAGCTGCAGATCTGCCCATTTCATAGTCTAAGTCTCCAAGGTGCTACAGCTGCCGCCTTCATCCGTACTATCTGTACCCGCTCCAGGCAGCTGTAGCTGCACCAGTGACTAGTCATGGGCAGTGATGGCTCTTGCTCTACTTTGACTTGCCAGCCAGAATCAAGGTCCCTCAGAACAGCTGAGCAGGGTCATATTGGCAAAGTGGGCAATCAGGCATGGGCCGATGAGCCGATGCCTGAGTGACATCTGAGGGCCGATTTTTTTTAAGGGCCTCTGCCAACTGCCCACATTGCCCTACTGCCCCCACCCCCGGTTCCCACCACCATGCCTACCTGCCCAGGCCATTTTCATATGGGGCAGGACCAGGTGGGCTAGAGACGCATGGTGCTTCGTTTAGAGGAGGGGTGGGCAGGGATGCTTGGGCTTGCAGAGGCATTGTTGGGCAGCCAGTACTGTGGCTTTGACACCTTCACCTTGGCCCTTGTGTGTCGACCCGCCCTAGAAGCAGTGTACTTCCTCTGCCCCATCTCCTCCAGCTGCTACACTGAGGCCATGGTAAGAGGGGGAGGGAGGAGTGTCAAAAGAGACCAGGTGATGTTGTGCCCTTTGCACCATTTCTCCTTGCTTTCCTTCCTCCCCTCTCCTTCATGTGGCCGGCCCAAAAACTGTGTGCTTTACCTGATAGTGACCCCATTGGGGTTTAACATTCAGCCCATGGTGAGTGGGGAAAGGGGGATGTGTGCAGAGATCTCGCTGGGATTACGAGGGACGAGGCAGAGGGAACATTAATTGTTGCTTTCTTCGTGATGATAATAGCCCAAATAACATATTGAAAATGTCAAAATCCCCCCTCCCCCCCAAAAAAAATAGTGGGTTAGAATCGATAAAGGAGCACCAGCGCTCCAGCCAATCGATTCTAACCCACTATTTTTTGGGGTGGGGGATTTTGACATTTTAATATGTTATTAGGGATATTATCATCACGAAGAAAGCAACACCCACTGGGGTTATGAAAACGAACTATGAGTCTTGTGGACTACATTAACCACAATGCTAACTATGTTAACGGCCACTGAGGCGGGACTCACATAATAAAATAAATCAGGTGTTCTCAAAAGATTGCTGTCTCCGTGAGTTGCCCGTTTGCCAGTGATCAAGAGCAGTCATGCTTGAAACACGTTTGGCTTCAGTGAAGAGAGGGGGAGCGCTGACGTGACGGCCACCGGCAGCAATTGTGTGTTTTCCCCAGCGTGAGTGGCGACTCCAAGAGGGCAACCTTGGTTTTGTGAGATATATATATATATATATTCACTGAAAAAAACATAGGTTTCAGGCATGTTATAGTTAGGAATTAGAAGTTAAAAAAACCTTAGAAATTCACTGAAAAAAACATAGGTTTCAGGGGCGTTATAGTTAGCTGGACTTTTCACTCGTACAAAACCATTGAAATTCCCCCGTTATAGTTAGTTCAGCTAACTATAACTCGCGCGCCCGCAATGCACTGCTGATGACGTCACATATTACATCACTCATGACATGGTCAGTGACATCACTCATGACATCACTGATGACATCTCAAATGACAACACTAATGACATCACTGATGACATCATCCTTGTGATAGAGTGGCAGACCTCCTCTTCCCCTAATATAACCTTTGATACACACATTCAAAAATAGAAACTACAATGTTCAAAACAAGGGAATTTCTAAGGTTTTTTAAATGCTAATTCCTAACTATAACGTGCCTGAAACCTATGGTTTTTTCAGTGAATTTCAAAGGTTGTTTAAATGCTAATTTCTAACTATGCCTACAGAGATAGGACATGTGAAGAAAGAAGAAAAAAAACACAGAAAGAAAAAAAAGAAATGCAGAAAGAAGCAACAGAAGTCCTCAAAGACGAAGAAAAGTGCAGGAAGAAGGATAACGTGCAGAAAGAACAAACAGAAGAGCAGAAAGAAGCCTTGTTGCAAAACCATCCTGTACCCTCAACTTTTTCAGATGGATACTGGTGGTAACTGAGTCTGACTAACCAGTCCTGGAGCCAGTGCTATGTTAAAATACACTCAGAATACAGTGAAAACACCTACATACACTAGGGAACACTATGCGTTGGGGTCCCGCTGTGATCAGCATGACCTCCTCTGTAAGCCCCTAGTATATAATAGGGCAGGGGATTAAAACTACCTCTTAAAACGCGCCACCGTGTTTGCACACGTCACCTCAGGCCCCGTCCCCTCACTTCCCCACTGTGTAAACACGCCCTGTGGCCATTTTAAGTTGGGAGATTAAGTCCCCTTGAATCCTGAGGGTCCCTAGGGTCCAACTAGACCACTAGGTACCTCCAGTAAGCGCCACAGAGCTGCGTTGCAGAGAGATGTAAAAAGGGGCACGGCCTAGACCACCTCTCTGCAACGCAGCGGAGTGGTGCTTACTGGAAGCACCTGGTGGGCTAGTTGGCCCCCAGGGTCCCTCAGGATTGAAGGGGAATTATTTCCCCAACTTAAAATGCGCCACAGGGCTTGTTTGCACACGTTAACTCAGGCCCCGTCCCCTCCCTTCACCACTGTGTAAACACGCCCTGTGGCCGTTTTTAGTTGGGAGATTAAGTTCATTTGAATCTTGAGGGTCTCTAGGGTCCAACTAGCCCACTAGGTACCTCCAGTATGCGCCACAGAGCTGCGTTGCAGAGAGGTGTAAAAAGTGGCACGGCCTGGACCACCTCTCTGCAACGCAGCTCAGTGGCGCTTACTGGAAGCACCTGGTGGGCTAGTTAGCCCCCAGGGGCCCTCAGGATTGAAGGGGAATTATTTCCCCAACTTAAAACGCGCCACAGGGCTTGTTTGCATACGTTAACTCAGGCCCCGTCCCCTCCCTTCACCACTGTGTAAACAAGCCCTGTGGCCGTTTTTAGTTGGGAGATTAAGTTAATTTGAATCCTGAGGGTCCCTAGGGTCCAACTAGCACACTAGGTACCTCCAGTATGGGCCACAGAGCTGCGTTGCAAAGAGGTGTAAAAAGTGGCACGGCCTGGACCACCTCTCTGCAACGCAGCTCAGTGGCGCTTACTGGAAGCACCTGGTGGGCTAGTTAGCCCCCAGGGGCCCTCAGGATTGAAGGGGGATTATTTCCGCAACTTAAAACGCGCCATAGGGCGTGTTTGCACACGTCACCTCACGCCCCGTCCCCTTCCTTCCCCACTGTGTACACATGCCCTGTGGCCATTTTTTAAGTTGGAAGATTAAGTCCCCTTGAATCCTGAGGATCCCTAGGGGCAAAATAGCCCACTAGGTACGTCCCAGTAAGCGCCATTGCAGAGAGGTGTAAAAAGGGGCACGGCCTGCACCACCTCTCTGCAACGCAGAGCAGTGGCACTTACTGGAAGCACCTGGTAGGCTAGTTGGCCCCCAGGGTCCCTCATGATTGAAAGGGAATTATTTCCCCAACTTAAAACGCGCCACAGGGCGTGTTTGCACACGTCACCTCAGGCCCCGTCCCCTCCCTTCACCACTATGTAACCGCGCCCTGTGGCCGTTCTAAGTTGAGAGATTAAGTCCCCTTGAATCCTAAGGGTTCCTAGGGTCAAACTAGCCCACTAGGTACCTCCAGTAAGCACCACAGAGCTGCGTTGCATAGAGGTGTAAAAAGGGGCGTGGCCTCAGAACACCTGTCTGTAACGCAGCTCCCTGGCGCACACTGGAGATACCTGTTGGGCTAGTTGGCCCTCAGGGACCCTCAGTATTGAAGGGGAATTAATTCCCCAACTTACAACTGGCCAGGGGGCGCGTTTGCAGAGTGCTGCAAGGAGGGGGCGTGGCCTCCAGCGCGATGCCGGTCTTTTATTTATTTTATTTTTTTAAGAAGGAGGGCTGTGTGGCCCCCCTTCTTTTTCAAATTTACTGGCCCTGGGGACCCCATCCCCCAGGGCCTGCACCCTAATTTTTTTTGTTGAAAAAATTTAATTTGGCCCTCCCAAGGCCTTAATCGGCCCCGGGGACCCCAACCCCCGGGTCATGGCCTTTTTTTAATTTAAATTCTTTAGGAGGGGGCTGCGTTGTCCCCCTCCTCAGGCCACTTATGGCTCCGGGGACCCCATCCCCCGGGGCTGGCCTTTGTTTTTTATTATTTTAAAAATATATATATTTATAGAAACACCTAGGACATGCTGGACAAACCGTATGTACCTATCACCATGACGATTTGCGTGATATTCATTAAAAGGCGACTATGCATAGAATGAATCCACATGGAATGTATTTACACCGCTAGTGAAGCTCTGACGTGTCTGACGCCCTACCGTGCCTAATCCCGGCGCCCCCGCCGGTGGGTACTCTCCAAGTAGACACACTTGTCGTTTATTTATACAAACATGGGTAGCTATTGACGGGCACATTTAATATACACGCACACCAAGCCATTCAAAGGGGATTCGACAAAAATTCGACCAAACTATGCAAGAAACCCCCCTCACGGTTAATAAAAAACACATCCACCACCGGATGTGTAATACTTTTTATTTTACTCTCTGGAAAGGAGACAAACCTCTCTTGAGAGTCACAGCGTGCTCCTGGCTGAGCCCAATGCTGTGTTACACCCACCAGTGCCCGCCGATTGCTACACACCTCTGTGTTGTATTCCACCAGCTAGTGCATATGCTATGACACTCTCTAGCCCATGTGCACTGTAACACCACCCCGTGAATATGTCATGCCACACTTGCCTTCGCACGGGTTATATTGCCCCATCTAACGTGCCTTCCTCGATGTGTATGTTATAACGCACAGCGCTATGCCATACATATTACAATCTGGGATCCATATCTTTGTCACAGTGCATATGCAACGTTACACTCCCCAGCATATATTTTATATTACAACTTTAGAGACTAGTTATGTTACACAACACTACCCTGTACATATTACACTCCAAGGCGCATATCGCATAGCACGCGCTAGTGCCTGTGCTATCTCGCGCTCTCCAATGAATCTGTCATTGCGCACAATGTATTGCATATTATATTTCACGCCCCGGTTCATCTTATATCACACTTTTTGGTGCATAGTTTATACCATATACTACATCTAGTTTTCATTTTCAATCGTGCTCTCAGGACTATGTTCTATATAACACTGCGTCCACCTACCCTTTTCACGGGCATTACATTTTGCGATGGGGGTGGAGGGTCAGGGGGTGTTTCTGCCAAGTGAGCCCGGAGTCACAGTCAAAAACGTCCTCTTCTTCCTGAATAAAAGTGAGATTATGCTGCATACTTGTTCATATTTTAAGTAGTTCGCACAGACACACATTTTAAAAACAATAAAGTTCCTAATAGCCACCTTCTATGAACAGTTAGCTTGCTGCCCCATCCACCTCCTCCCTATCCTCTGTTGTCTGAATCCATGGACTAGCCTCCTCCCTCCTGCCATGCATGGTCTGATGTGCTGCCACTGCCCTCCATTTAGCATGATGTACCAGTCCACTCCTCCTGCCCTCCATTGCCCAATTCTATGGCCCATCATTGACCTCCTGCTTAGCCTTTGTGCTTAGCTTGCTGCCCCTATTCTCCTTCCCCCTGCCCTCCGATGTCTTTGTGCATGCCCCTGCTCCATCCTTTTTGCCCACTATGTTCCATGGACCTGCCACTCCTATCTACTCTGAGTGTTCTGTTGAGCTGCCACTCCCCTCCCACCTGCCTAGCATTGTCAGATGACTGTAACCTGTCCCTGCCACCTCCACCCTGCCTGTCCACATGCCATGCCCCTATCCCCTTCCTCCTGTGCTCCATGGTCCATTTTACTGCCACACCCTTCTGCCCTCCCTGATCTGTTGTGCTGCAACTGCTCCTCCTGCCTGCCCCGCGCGGTCTGTTGTGAGGCCCCTTTCGCTGAACTCTCTTGTCTGTGCCCAGGTCCTGACCCTCCCTTCTATCCTCCATGGTCCTTTGTGCATGCCCCTGAACCCTCCTTCTTGCCCATCATAGCCATTGTGCTGCCACTAACCCTCCCGCTTGCCATGCATGGTCTTCTGTGCTGCCATGGCCCCTCCCACCTTCCCTGTGTGGTCAGCTAGCTGCCCCTGACCCCCTCCCACCTTCCCTCCATGGTCTGTGAGTATGCCACCATAGTCTCATTGTTGCTCTCCATGGTGTGTCTTGTTTCTAGTGCCCATCCTGCCTGACCTCCATGGTCATCTTGCTGCTCCTGCCCTGCCACCTTGCCCCAGCCCTCTGTTTCCATGTGCAGACCCCCTATTCCCTCCCTCCTGGCTTGTCTGTTCCATTGTAATGCCCCTGATCCGTCCCTCCTGCCCTTTATGGTCTGTTATGCTGCAGCTTTCTCTCCTGTCTGTCCATTATGGTCAACTAGCTACCATTGCCTCTTTCTCATCTGTTCTCTGTTGTCCATGTGCATGGTCCTTTCCCCTCCCTATTGCTTTCTATGGATTGTTGTGCTGCACTCCCGTCCCGCAAGCCCTGTGTGGTTTATTGTGCTGCTGCAAACCCTGATGCCTGCCCTGTAGGGTCAGTTTGGTGCACCTCCCCATGTCCCTCCTGTCCTCTGTTATCCAAGTCCATGTCCCTACCCCAATTCCTCCT